>NC_052050.1:141202764-142402764 GCF_903992535.2 Arvicola amphibius | reverse complement strand
AGAAGGAGTTTCCCCTCCATACACAGATGCTACATTTTAGTGTCAGATTTGAGGTCTTCATCTGTGTTAGCTGGCTCTCTGAAGGCATTTAATAATGAAGATTGCTTTGATTCTTATAGCAATTGCACTCATAGAATGTACAGGATAAGGGACCACGCTTTGAACACCACTGTAGAGTGATGTACTTACAGTGAGGGGCAGTCTGTCCTTTTGCATGTGGTGTCTAGATAGTTACAATCCAACCTGCAACCTGTGATTATTTTTATGTGGCTTTAAAAAACGCTTTATTTTTGTGGCGCTGCAGGGCTTTTGAAAATGAATTCAGCTGACACATTGAATTGAGATATAGAAAGATGGATGGCAGATTCATATTCTAGAAAAATCACATGACTTGTATCAACTTAGTGTGTCAGCTAGAAAAAGTTTCAGGAGAGAAAAAGTTTAAAAAACTTCATAATGGCTAGAAGCAGGCTTAGTGAAACAGGTTATTAGTGTAAATTTACATCGTGGTATTTGAGTTTAGTTGTAGATATCAATACAATTGATGCAAAGCTGGAGGCTAAGAAAGATCTCAAATTTAAGTTCAGCCTGGGCTACATGGAGAGTCTCAGACCAGTCTTAGCAGCATGGGAAAGTCTTATCTCAAGCAAACAAAATGGTGATGGCAATGATAATACAAGGTTAAATTTTCCACAGTTGAATAGACAGTGACATACGGAAGTGAGGACCATCCCTAGAGTAAGGTCAAAGCACGCTGGCATTATTAGTTGAAGGAACATAATTGCAATAATTGTTATTTTGAAATACTGAGAAATGATCATGAGCTTTATACATGCTAGCCAGGTGCTTTATCATTGAACTATAGCTCCAGGCACAACCTGTACTAGTTTGATATGAAAGATAGTGCTCATGTATCCCAGGATGTAAAAGTGGATGGATTCTTTGATTATTCACTTAGCTTTTTTTTTCTCATTTTTTTATTAAAAATTTCCATCTCCTCCCCTCCTCTTCCCCCTTCCCTCCCCTCCCTTCCACCCATACCCCCACTCCGCCCCTCTCCAAGCCAAAGAGCCATCAGGGTTCCCTTCACTATGTTAAGTCCAAGGTCCTCCCAGCTCCCCCTAAGTCCAGGAAGGTGAGCAACCAAACTGGCAAGAAAATAAAAGAATAAGTATATTTATGCTATTAACCAAATTTTCCCATTATCTGTTTACATTGTGTCCCACATGCTTGCTCCTTAGGTTACAGTAATAAGCTAAGTGGGAGAAATGTGGATCTTGTTTTCACATAGAAGTAGATGAAAAATAAGCCATGGCTATGATTAAAGTAACAACTCGACTGTGTTTCAGAAGATAAATATCTCTATCAGAATTAAGGAATTCCGAGGAACTGCAAAGACCGAGAAAGACCTGGTGGGTTGGGAGGTGGGTGGTTGCTCAGGTGTGCCTCATGGGAAGGTGACATTTGAGAGAGGATTTGAAGTGTGTGCCTAGGTTCTCTACTGCACCCCTGTGGAATCCCGGGAGAACTGAAGTGGGAGCAATTCAAGCTTGCAGAGTGCTGAAGATTATGCATTGAAACTGTCTCATGCTTTGAGAGACAGGGGGAACTACCAGCAGTTAAGGGGAAAAGTGAAATGATCTAAAACATTTTGACCAATGATGACCGCTGCCCAGTGGAGAATAGATTCTAGAGAGCAAAAGTAGAAATGGGGAGAACGAGGTGGTGCTGCAAGTACCCAGAGGAGACAGGGAGAGAGCTCATTCTAAGGTGAGGGAACGAGACAGTGGTGGGGTGGCGTTCTGGACATGTAATAATTGAGATGTAGAACGGACAGCATTTTCTGGCTCAAAAGATCAGTTTAGCGAATAGTCAGGGATGACTCAAAGTGCCTTTATTTGTAGAATTGAAAAGATGGAACTGAAAGTTAATCTGGACCAGGCTAAGGAAAGTCTACCCTGGTGGAAATGGTCTGGATTTCAAATATTGATGGCTGAAGTTGAGATGTCTATTAGCAAGGAACTGGAGAGCAGGCATCAGGCAATGGAGGTTAGGATGTATAAAGTACCACTGAGCTGGCATCCTGGAATATGTCAATCAAACAAATGGTTTAACTGCACACAATGGAAAGCACTTGATGGTTCTTTAAAATATAAGATCAATTTTGTGAACATTTCATGAGCATTCAAAAATAGAGTTTAATTTATATTCACCCTGTCTAATTAATAGTTTATCTAATTTGGAAATTTGCAACTATTTCCCCCTCAGTTGATCCGATATTGGCAGAGAATGAAACTAGCTTTTGTCAACTTGGTTTCCTATTGTGCCTTGGTTTACTGTCCACTAGCTTAAATGATTTCCTTAGCTCAGTCTTCAGCCAACAGCTATTTTGATCCCTTGAGGTGTTTAGACATGATTAGAGTACCTAATCTAAGAAGATATATGTATGAAAATGGTACAATAAAAGTTGTTATTTTGCACAATGTCAATAAGTTAATAAAAAACCAAATATTAATTTCCATATTTACACTTGAAGATAGCATACTTAATAAATTCTTTTTGGCTTCAAGTATGCTAAATCATCCTGATAGAGCATGTTGCTCAGATCTTTGATTTACTGACTGAATTTCAGTTCATTCTATTGACTCAACAGAGAAACACAAAATTTCCTTCTATACCTGTGCATTTTTCTACTTCTAATTTTAAGTTTTATCTAATTTAGCTTCGTGTATTTTTTTAAGAAAATCCCCCAAAATATGCTTAGGGTTTCCCAGTAGCTATAGAGCCAGGAATGAACTTGCTCTGTAGACCAGGCTGGCCTCGAACTCACACAGATCCACCTGCCACTGCCTCTGGAGAAGTTCTGGGATTAAAAGTGTGTGCCACCACTGTCTGATGGTTCAGGAAATTTTTAAAATATAAAATTACACTTCATTTACTTATTGTGCCTTCCGGTGTGAGAGGACAACTCAGTTTTCTGCTTCCATCAGGTGTGTCCTGGGCTTCAAACTCAGGTCATCAGGCTTGGTGAAAGTCTTGACTTCCTGAGCCATCTCCCTAGCCCTGCCTCGTGTATTTTGAAATGCTTTATGGTTGTGAATGCACTCGGGACTGTGAGGCAGTTGTTCTAGCTTCCTTTCTGCTGCTGTGATAACACACTGTGATCGAAACAACCGAGTGGTGGAAAAGTTTTCTATGTCTTCCATTTCCAGGTCACTGTCCGCCATTGAGAGGAGTCAGTGGAGGAACCCAGAGTATGAACGTGATGGCGCATCCATGGAGGAAGGCTTCTCTTTGACTCATTCACACGCTCATGGTTAGTTAAGCTTCCTACATAACCCAGAGCAGCCTATTTAGGGATTGTACTGCACATAGTGGACAGAGCCTTCCTCCATAAACTGGTATTTAAGAAAATACCCCAAAATATGCTCACGGTTCAATCTTATCTAGGCAATTTTTCAATCAAAACTTTCCTCTAACTCTAGGTTGTGTTGATAATTAAAGCTAACTAGAACAGCATTCATGGTTTATTTGTCCCATCAATCAATTGATTCATAATTACTACAATTTTAAGAATGTTACTATGTATTTTGGGTATATTATACCATTTATCCACAATAGCATCCTTGTTCTAAAGTCGAGTTTGTCTGGAATTTAGACTTTCTAGCTCTCCTTTGATTAGTGCTACACAACACACACACACACATTCTCTAAATGTTAACAGATATGTGTCTTTCTACTTACTGAATTTCTTGTTAGGTCTCCCGTTCACATCCAGATGATGATGACTTTTTATTATGGTATTTAGGTTAAAATGATAATAAGATTGGATTTAAATCTAACACCTTGCTAGTTGTTCTCCAGTTGTTTTTTATGTTCTTTTGTTTAAGTCTTTTCTGTCTTATTTTGTGTATATTTTATGGTTCTATTTTTTTACTTTATTGATGTTTTTTAAAAATACTCTAAGTGCCTTGGTGGGCTTATATTATTTTTCTCTTTATTACAGAGTACAGTAAAAGACTATTCTTGCTCAAAGAAATATTTAGCCTTTACATGAACCCTAAAGAGTCACCTTCCAATGCTGGGAATGTCTTGTTCGATAATCAGTGTATCTGCCTGGGGACTTTGATGCATGTCAGGTAGCCCAATATTGTTAATAGTGTGATCTATAATGGAGTCTTGAACCAGCCAAGTATTAGTCAGAACCCTGGAGGGGCTCTAGACAAAGATCATTTACATGAATGATTAATCATATCTATAACCAAAAAGCTTGGGACTAACTTGCAATGAGATTTCTAAGACTGTTATTTGTTGTGTATTCTCACAGGTAATTAGTGGGAGAGATGGGTGGCCTGCCTAATTTGACTGAGGAAGGACATGGGGGGAATGTCATTCTTTGCTGGTCCTGAACTCTACTCTGATGTTTTTTTCTTTCGGCCAATTTTAATTTCCAGATTTATACTGCAATAAACTAACCATGAGAATAATGGGCTTTATGTGTTCTGTAAATTGTGGCAAATTACTGAGCCTGAGGGTAGTTTGATGTGTTACCAAGGAAACCAAAGCTTCCTTTTGGGTTCTTAGTCTCATCAATAAAAGAATTTGAAAACAGACTTGGAAGGAAGCTCAAGGACAAGTTTACAAAAGTGTTAAATAAAAAACCAACAAACCAGGCAAGCTAGAAACTCTGCAGCTGTCAGGAGAAGGGAAGACAGAGAAGTCAGATCTTTTAAGTTAGGCATGGAGGTCAGGGAAACAGCAGGAGTGCGCAGTGTCAGAAGCCTGCTTACATAGCCTTTTGGCTGGTGTCCAAAAAAAGACATAAAGAAAAAAAGAAAGAAATACATGTTTAGGTCAGAGGTTTTACGTTCTGAGAGCACCTCACTGTGGGCAGTGTGTTCCGGGATAAAGCTTGCACCAGAGATACCTGGTTAGAAAGACTCAGGTTTTTAATTACGTGTGCGCGCACGCATGTGTGTGTTATTTTACTGAACATAGACAACAAAATTCCATTCTCTTAAGGCATGAGGATTGTTGCAGAAAAGTGGGCAAAGGCATGTAATTATGGTGGGGGATGGCTACAAGGGATCAGTGACTTCTGGACACAACAGAGTAGCTGTACATGTGAATTCACAGTGGTTGTGACACTGTACACAAGACCTGTGCAAGCTAAAGGCAGATCCAATCTAGCATGGAGAGTGGAATTGGGGACCAAGTCCCATATCTCACTGAGGAGTTGTTGGTAATCGATAGCTACTAGAGAGGTAGAGACAGTTTTCTCAAAAAGTATGGCCTGGTAAGTTGAGCATACTCCAGTGGAAGTCCACACATGCAACATTATTTAACAGCACAAATTTGTCTTAATGAGTTTTATGTTAAAAAAAAAAAAAGAAAAAAGTTGGATAGGTAAGGAAGGGGAATTAGGTTCGGGGAGAGTTGGATTCAACACGATCAAAATATGAATGAAATCCTCAAAGAACTAGTAAAAATGCCTTTAAAAAACTAACTGAAACCTATTAGAACTAATGAAGTTTAGAGAGATACAAAAGTAATTGTGTCTTTATTACTAACAATAATCAATGTGAAAATGAAAGCAATTACATCCATTAAGGTATCAAAATGAACAAAAATATTCAGGAATGAACTTCATAAAATGTATATCAAATATATTTGGGCTCTGAACTACTTAGCATTAATAGTGGTAATTAAAATAGGTCTAAATAAAATAAAAAGTTCCATATTTGTGCATTGAGAGACTTAAAAATGTTAGGATGGCCAAATGGTTCAACATGACTGTTGAACTGACTTATGAGGAATCTTATGTACTCACTGTTAGTTTACAGAATAAGCCTAAATTTCATTTGCAAATTCAGAACTTCAGGATGGCCACAACGATTTACAAGAACAGTGCTTTAGGAATGAAATGTTCAGAGTTTAAAACTCACTGAGGACTATAGAGCTAGAGACAGTGATGTATTGATGAATAGCTCTGACCCGAGTGGTAAATTGAGTGTCCATAAAGAAGTCTACAAACTTCCAATCAATCCAACAAGACTGCTCTTGAACTCAAAAGGGGTAAAGTCAGTTCATCAGCAAATGCTTTGGGCCAAATGTAAACACAAATACTATCAAAAAATACTATCAGACACCTTTCTTCAGATCGTACACAACAGTTAAGCTGAAAGCATGAAGTCACACGTGTGAGAGCTAAATGATACAATTGAGAAGAAGGTACATAAGGTATTGGGTCTCTCACTTGTTAATTAGAGTGGACACCAAAAGCACAAAGAAGAGAAGAAATTCGTGTTTTACTTAAAGTTTAATGTTTTGCTTGTCAAAGGACACCACCAGGAAAATGAAGCAATGACTCACAAAAGTATTTAAATCACATATCTTGAATATACGATATATATATATATATTCAAGTCACTTGAATATAAAATACATAGAATAGCTTAAAGCTCAACATTAACTATATATTTAAATATATAATATAAATATATAAATATATATTAATATTTATGAATAAATAATTTAAAAATAATCAAATGGTCTGGAGAGAAAGCTCACTAGTTAAAAGTAGTTGCTGCTCTTCCGGAGGACCTGAGTTTGATGCCCAGCACCACATGGCATCTCACAACCGTCTGTAACTCTGTAACTCCAGTTGTGGAGGATCCAACAACCTCTTGTGGCCTTGGAGTACCATTACTACAGTGTGTGTGTGTGTGTGTGTGTGTGTGTGTGTGTGTGTGTGCAAAACACCCAAACACATAAAATAAATACTAAGCCAAAAGGTATCTTCAGACATTTTCCCAAGAAGTTGTAGAAAAGAGCAATGACCACAAGAAGAGATATCAGCATCATGAGTAATTAGGAATGCATATTTAAGGCACAATGAAAGGTTATTTTTCACTTTTTGGAGGGCTGTAATCCAAGATATAAATTACTAGTTGATGATAAAATGATAGATAAACCAGAACCCTCATTCCCGGCTGTCAAGAAATGATGCAGCTACTTTGGAAAAATGGTTGTTACTCAAAAGTTAGACTGATTTACCACTTGACCTAGTAATTATACTTGAGCATACAGATAGACAAGACACAACAGGAATCTGTGAGAGATATGAGTGGTCATAGAAATATTATTTGTGATCATTTACAAATGGGATTATCTGCCATACCCACCTTACTAAGAGTTGGACAGAATGTGAAGTTACTCAATCATAAATAAAAATAAAGAACTGATTCACTAGGGCATGTGTATGGACCTTGAAAATAATATGATGAATGAAAAAAAGCAGTCATCAAAGTGATACATGCTTTCATTTTTAATAAAGTGTCCATTGTAGTGAATACATAGTCTGAAAGAAGATCAAAAGTTGGGTAGAAAGATGGGACAAAATGGACTGTTGCTTATATCAAAATGTCAGTTTCTTTATGGCCGACCACAAGGCCCTAAATAGATTATGGAAGGAAGGCTACACAGCCCTGAGTACTACATGTTCATGTGAAGCAGGATAGTTGTACACTGTTGAGCTGTAGCTAAGAGAACTCATTATGAAGTCAATCTTGTAGTGTTATCCTGCTCTTATGGTGTGCTAAGAGAGGGCACTGTAGTGTCTTACTGTTGAGCTTAGGGTGGTCCTCCCGGCTCCTCTCCTAACAGCTATCCTTGTTTTTAGTATCAGGTGAGATTCTATGGGAAAAAGCCTGCTAATTGTTCATCTTATGCGTCGTATTCTTATAAGAGTGGAAACACATATTTTTTTCAGCAATTTCATGAAATTCTGATTTATTTCATTTCTTTCAATTTGGGTGGTGAATTTCCCCTAGCCCTGACTACAGAAGTTAGTCCGCATGTTTTATCTGTCATCCATCTTTGGTCAGTGGTTCAGGAAATTTCTGGATAGACTTTTCCCAATGGTAATATCAGTAAAGCCTTTTATAAAGCAACCTTTTCAGTGGAATTCACCTCTAGATTCTTGGCAACTTTAAATAGTGTTCCCTGCTTTTTGAGACAGGCTACTTGCTCTATGCCCCAAGTTGGCTATGCAGCACATGTTAGTTTCTGTTTCTTGAACTCTGGGATTATAAGCATGTTTTCACTACTCCTATGACTTGCTCTAAAATTTTTCTATCCTGTGAGTTGTGTTTTCCTATTTTTACTGGTTTGCTCAGACTTTTATTTTAGGTTTTAAGAACTTTGTGTAGTAAACACATAAACACTGTCATCTGTACTAGTTCAAGGTTAGACATTTCCCATTTGCATACTTATCTTTTTATTTTTAGATTTTGGTATATATATGATGATATATATTCAAACATTTACTTCTTAGCTGATTTTGCATTCTTGATTTGGATAAAAGTCTTTCCCATGCCTTAGAATTGAAACATGTAAGCTCCTAGATTTTCTGTTAAGGATTTTATTATTTCTCATAGAAATGAAGAATATAATATATTAAGAGTTTTATATGATATGATAGAGGGAAGCATTTTACTTTTCACTTGGAGCACTTTATTAGTGGAATTTCAATTATTTCATCTCGTAAGGCAATTTCTTACATGTTCTTTGAACCCATCCTAATCTTCCCTGGCTTTGTAGGCCACCATTAATCATTTAGTATATCACATGAACTTGATGGTGTTTTTATAGAATATCAAGTCAGATATTTGAATATTTAACTTATACTTTTTGGCTAATATTTGCTTACATATTAACAGCATTACAACGTATTTGTTGCTAGGAAAAGATGGATGGCGTTTAATAAAAGGGAAAGATGAGGAAGAATACTGAAGTTGAGATACCTAACTTGCCCTTTAGGCTAAGCAAAATCTGGGTCAGATGATTTGCTTCTAGGACACCAACCGTGGTGTCGCAGGAGGATGAGATAGGTAGTCTTTGCCTCTGTAAGTTATGAGCATTCAGTTGGGAACTCTCCCGGCAGAACCTGTTACACTCATATTTTGCTGAGCATTTTTTTTGTAGCAGGAAAGGATAAATAATATTCTGTGAATGCTGTTTGACTTTGAAACTGATGTGTCAAGGTGATCTTCACTCCAGTCAGCCAGAGAATGCAGTTGATGTTGTTAGGAGCTTCAAGGGGCATTGTTTCCTTCAATATCCTTCTAATTCAACTTAACCTGGAATCTTCTTTCTCAGAGATAAATGCCTAACTTTTTATGCAACTCACATGGCATACATAGAATCCATTAGGGAAGGGGGGTGGAGAGGAGAGCAGGGAGCGAGAGATAGGAAAGGAGAAAAAGGAGGTAGGGGGAAAGCAAGGGAGGGCCTTACCGCACAACTGAGAAGCTAAGAATATAGGAAATGTCCCTGGGACCACATAATATTTTAAAGTCATTTCTGATCAAAGAAGGAAAATTATGAATAATTTTTAAAAGTTTCTCTGAATTCTTATAAGATTTGCATATTTGACGACAGATTCTCTACTGATTCTGGAAAGAAGGAGAAAAAAGTGTAAATAGTGTCGTTAAAATTCTCAGTGCCCTTTCTAATAATGTCCTGATTAAGTCACCATTCGTTTCTATTTCTGTCATCCATATTATTTTTCTTTGAGGCTGACAGTTGGTGTTTGGATTATTTAAAAACAAGTCTCTTCCATGCCTTCCTCTTGTCAAATCTCATTCTCTGGAAAGAGGTTCAGCATTACCTGAAGAGGAACGCGCTTGTCATGTGTCTGACTTTCTGGAGGTAAATTCTAGTTAACACTCTGTCATCAGCAAATGTGGAGAGACATGTTGAGGTAGAAAACTTGTAATCACCGGGATCCAATTTACAAAACACTGCATTTCTTTTCATATGAATAACTTTCTGAGAAAGTCAAAGCCAACTGTTTAGATGTAATACTTATGCTTGCGCCTTTAGCAGTTCAAGCTTTGCTTATGAATGTTATGGACATATGTGTAGGATACTGACCATTTGCTCTGGTTGAAATTCAGGTGGCTACGACATGGTGGATACCACGTGGAAGTGTTGTGAGGTGTAGAAACTCAGGGTCAGGAAGTTAGGATGAATTCACTTTGCTGTGTTAAGAAAGCAGCATGGTGAATTTCTAAGACCTTCCTAGTTTAATTTTTTCTCTAATCTCTCAAGGTTTTTCTTTCCAGAGGGGAAACATGCTTTCCTCAATAAAGACAAAGGTTTATATACATGGGGTTACTGAAAGATGCCAGAATTGACTGGCAGTCTTGGCCTTTGATTTCTGTCCCATGACAGTCTCTCTCTTCCTTTGCTCTACTTTTCTTTCTTGGAGCTTTGTGCTTTGGAGACACAGTCAACTAGGAGACTTTACTGCTTTCCATGGGTAGCCATGGGTCACTGCAAGGAAAGTGGGTTGGTCACATCACTCACAGCCTAGCCACCTCCTGCCTGAGCTGATAGAATAGAAGGGTAGGGCAAGGCCTTATATAGGCAAAAGGTAGTCGCTGAAGGGAGGCCATCCTGTTACTACATCTCAGCCTCGGTTTACAACAGATCCCCCCTTTCTCTTGTCCTTAATTGCCTAAAAAATTTCTCAGTTTGGGCTTCTTCAAACTTTTCCATTTTGTTTTCATTTCATCCAAGAAAATTTTATGTAATCCTGGCTCTAAGGTATATAAGTAAGCATACAGTCAAACATTAACTGGCAATAAATTATAAATAAATTGATTTTAAAACAACTTTTAGTATCCATATAACTTTACTATTTCCTAAGGATGAAAAAAATGGTAAAAATGATGTTACTTTATCATTGTAAATTTTGGCTAAATATTTAATTCTATAAGATATAGAATATTTCCCACAATTTTTATTCATCAGTTTTTGAACTCATTTTACATACCAACCACAGTTTCCCTTCCCTCCTCTCCTCTGTTCCTTCCCCCGCCTCCCTTCTACCTGCCCCCATCCACTCCTTTTCCATCTCTATTTAGATGGTATAAGGTATCCCATGGGAATCAGCAAATTATGGCATATCAAGTTGAGCCAGGACCAAGCTACTCCACCCTGTGTCAAGGATAAACAAGGCATCCCACCAGAGGAAGAAAGAGTCAGCTTATGCTTCAGGAATATGTTCTGGTCCCATTGCTAGGGGCTCCACAAAAGACTAAGTAACACAACTGTCGTCCAGGTGCTGAGGACTTAGTTCAGTCCCTTAGACAGCTCCCTAGCTGTCTGTCTAGAGTCCATGAGTTCCCACAAGCTCAGGTCAGTTGTCTCTGTAGGTTTCCCTATCATGATCTTGACCACATCCCTCTGCTCATAACATTCTTCCACTGGCTGTTCAAATGGACTCCCAGAACTCAGCCCAGTGCTTGGCTCTGGATCTCTGCATCTACATCCATCAAGTACTGAATGAAGTCTCTAGGATGACAAGAACAAGGCTACAACCCTGAGCCCCCAGAGAAGCTAGGTAACAAGGAGACCCCTATGAGGGACACATGGATCTCCCTGAGAAGAGTAAATAGATGAGATAGATGTCCTGGATAAACTAGGAGTGGGGGAGTAGAGGGTAGGGGATGGTGAATGGGTACACAGGGGATCAGGATGGTTGAGTTGGAGCCGGGATGGATGGGGAGAGCAACCAAAGAGGTATCTTGATAGACAGGACCATTGTGGGTTTAGGGAGAAACCTGGTGCCAGGAAAACTCCCAGGAACCTACAAGGGTGAGTCCAGCTAAGACTCCTAGCAATAGTAGAGAGGGTGCCTGAACTGGCCTTCCCCTGCAATCAGATTGGTAACTATCCACAATTTTTTGAAACTGATTAATGCTTTGATTTTATGAATGTCAATACTGAGAATGTCACTTTGCATAGTATAAAATTGTAGTTGGAGAATTTCCTGTCTGCCAATCCCAAGTAACTACACAGAAGCTAAAATTAATTACAACTGCTTGGCTGATAGCTCAGGTTTATTACTAACTAGTTCTTACAACATAAATTAAATCCATTTTTATTAATCTATGTATTGCCACATAGATCATGGCTTTACCTGTCCTCCAGCATGTCGTGCTCCCTCTGTGTCTCCTGGCAACTCTACTGACTCTACCCCTCTTCCTCTCAGCATTCTCAGTTTGGCTCTCCTGCCTATACTCATGCCTGGCTACTGGCAAATCAGTTCTTTATTAACCAATGAGAGCAATATATATTCACAGTGTACAGAAGGATCATTTCACTCATAAAATGGCAGGACATTTTGGAAATATTTGGAATTCTTCCTTGAGCTGAAGTTAAACTCACTCAGCATTTTTGAAATGAAACACAAGTCAGAAACTCAAATGGCAATTTTGAAAATCAAACATTCTAAAACATAATAAAATCCAAAGACATACTAATCTGACACTTACATGCTGAGTAATTACAGCGGGGAAATATAAAAGTCTTTGTTTTCTGTAATTAAACCATCATGTTTCTATAAGAGCAGAAAGCTGTGTGTGCATAGTAAATATACTGAAATTCAGAACACACAATAGTCTCAGCTCTCAGGACAAATTGTGTATGTTGTCTGTTAACATGCAGAATAGCTGAGCTCTGGCAGAAATAGCAAAGATTCATTACATATTTTATTTTGACTTGTTTTTTTGGTCATTGTGAATTCAGAAACCTCTACTGTTACCAAATTTTTCATGGCCCCACCTTCATCTGTGTGATCTAATTTGGTGTGGTAATATTCGTGCTTTAACAAATAAAGCTTGCCTGAAGATCAGAGGGCAGAGCCAGCTACTAATTAACCATAAAATCCAGGAAGTGGTGGCACACATCTTTGACCCCATCACTTGGAATCTCATGCATTTGATCCCAGGATTTGGGAGGTTTACACCTTTAATCCCAGCACCAGGGAAGAGGAGACAGGAATATAAGGTGGGTAGAGACAGGATTAAGTCTGAGGATTCACAAAGACAGGATCTTGCCCCTTGGGTCTAAGGATTCAGTAGAGGTAACAAGTCTCTCTAGTGACTAGCTTCTTTACTTCTCTGATCTTGCAGCATTTACCCTGGTATCTGACTCCGGGTTTTTATTTATTATTATTTTATTACTTAAAAAATACCAATCCAAATTCCCACTCCCTTCCCTCCTCCTACTCCCTCCTCACACCCTCCCACCTCTACCTCTTCCAATTCTAAGAGAGGACAAGGCACCCTGCCCTGTGGCAGGTCCAAGGCCCTCTCTACTACATCTAGGTTGAGCAAGGTATACATCCAAAGAGAATAGGATCCCCAAAATCCAGTACATGCAGTAGAGACAAATTCCAGTGCCACGGTTAGTGGCCCATCAGTCTGCCCCAACTGTCAATCATATTCAGAGGGACTAGTATGATCCCATGCTAGTTTACTCCCAGGTTTTTATTTTTAATACCAATTAGAATTCACGCTATGGTTTAGGAAGTTGTACCTGAAGCCGGGCGGTGCTAGCATACGCCTTTCATCCCAGTATTTGGGAGGCAGAGGCAGAGACAGGCAGAACTCTGTGAGATCAAGGCCAGCCTGGTCTTCACAGCTATTTCCAGGACAGGCTCCAAAGCTACAGAGAAACTCTGTCTCGAAAAATAAAATAAAAAAAACCAAACAAAACAAAAGCCGTACTTGAATTGCTTCTTCATCAGGCTAACAATTTCGCTCTTATTTGTTATTTTTACATGTATATGTGTGCATTCATATATACTGAGATGCACATGTATGGATATATAAGTGCATATATGTGGATAGGGGTGTGCGTGCATGTGGAAACCTTAGTTTAGCCTTTGATGTCATTTGTTTCTCAGGTACGATCTCCCTGGTGTTTTAAGATAGACTCTTTCATTGGCCTGATACTCGACTAGTAGGTGAATCTCACTGGTCAGTGAGCCCCAGCTTTCTGCTTGCCTTGGCTTCCCCAGTACTGGGATTACAATTAGGTGCATGCATAGCTTTTTCTTAGGTGTTCCAGAGATAGGACTCAGATACTCCTGCTTGCAAAGGAAACACTTTAGTGATTGAACTATCACTCAGCCTTTGCTTATGTTTAGTCATTGACTTTAGGTAATACTATAAAGATAGAATAACTTTATTCATTAATCACTCTCCTTCATTCAACCATCACAGTAGAGCTATGGATTCTTTGCAATCCATGCCAACAGAGTTTGAATGACAATCCTAAACTTTATCAGCAACAGGCTGAAGCATGGCATACTAAACCTTTATCACTGCGGGGTTAGAAAGTGTTGATCAGGAAATAAAACTGTTACCCCCTCTTTGCTAGTAAACTCTCTGAGACTTTAATGAACATTAAAGCCATTAATGGGGGTTATTGGATAATTACTTCTATTGCACAAGTGGAAACAGTGAGAAATCCCCCTGTGATGTTGTCCTGACTTGATGACATCAGAAGTATCCTAGTAGAGAAACTGCTTTCATCACCATCTAAAATTGCAAAGACACTTGCCCTGTCATCCTAGACTACAAGAAAGACCATGACACTTCAGAGTCACATCTGTGAAGTCCTGTAGTGAGCTAGAACTTTTACCGCTGCCCAGTAGCAAAAAGGAGACACATGTCCTACTTGTGTACCAATGGAGAGGGTGCAGAAACTAATTCCCATAATACCATTTAACAGTAAAAATGTGACTCCCTTCTCATGGTTTTGGCAAGTCAATGCTATAATGTTATTTTTTTGTCAATTGCAATGCTTTGTCAGATAAAGTTAGGAAGTCAGATAAAGGTTTAAACAAGAGCACAAAAATCATAACATAATATCAACATATACTTCAGTTTTCAGTTGACATTCCTTAATTAAAACTTCAGCTTCAATAAAAAAGAGCATCAACAGGCAACGATATTGAAATGGTAGAGCTGACTAGTCTTAAAATGATAAAGCTTTTACCAATGAGCTTAATAATCAGTTATCAAAATGCTTAACACAGATAGAAACACAGACAGTTATGTAAGAGCAAAGAACAAGAAAGTCTCAAATAGAAGCCATAAAGTAACAAAATAGAAAGATGGGGAGCTATAATTGTAATCACTAGAATGTGAATTTCAATAATCTTAATCACAAACTGAGAAAGAAGGAAGAAATAGTAGGGCATCTAAAAGCAGTACAACAGAGGCCAGAAAACCTGAGCACAGATATTAAATACTTTTAAAGTCAGAGAAAAGGGAAACAAGAATAAAGAAAGAAAGGAAGAGAGGCATAAAGGAAGACAGAGAGAAGTAAACTTCCAAGAGTCTGTGGGACTATGACAATAGATTTTACATTTGCACCTTAGAATTTCAATCAGGGAGAAGAAAAAAATGAAGCTAAAATAATAATTGAAGAAGCAGTGGTTGAGAACTTCAAAACAAACCCCAAGAACTTTTAGGAAAGAATCCCACTGTATAAACTAAGATAAATCAAAATAAAAGAAGTCATATTTTACCCCACTTACTTATCAAGTGAAAACAAAATAGATTTTCACAAAACATATGATGATCAAGGTCTTGAAACCTGGAGGAAAAGGATACATTTTAAAAGCAGCAAAAGGAAGAAAATGCCTTACCTGTCCTCACAGAGAATCAGTTCAATATCGCTTTCTCCTCAGAAACCACAGGAACTAGAAATATGTGGCACAATGTTTTCAAGTGTGAAAACAAAAGAAACATCAATGGCAAATTCTGTATTCAGCAAAAGCATTCTTTAGGAGCAAGGTAGGAATCAAAACATTCTCAGATGAAGGGAAATTAAGAGAATGTTTTGCCTGTAATCCTACTCTGAGAAACTTTAGGAAGTCTTCTAAACAGAAAGAAAATGACAAAGGAAAAGTCATTAACATCAAGGAAACAATAATGGGAAGCACGATTTGCGATTTCAATACGCTCCCCTTCTTATGGTGAATAACCTGTTAGATGCTCTGCTTAATGCGGATCAAAACAGATGGAGAAGATAGGCTTGACAACTATATAAGAAAGAAAAGGCATGCTGATATTTGAGCCCAACATTCTACTCTAACTAGTAAAATAGCCATATTTGTTGTCCAACAAGTTATGTGCATATAATTTAATGTAAAACATGATGAGATGCATAGAGATAAATACTATAAGTTAATGAAAACAGAATTCAAAGAAAATTCAGTTAATTGATCAGGAAACACTTTTAAAAAAGCACAACGGGTAATAAACACCACAAATAAACAATTAGATGAGACTTGAGACCTAACATGTAAAATAATTCCCTTAATAGCTACCTGGCAGATTTTCTTCAGTCCTTTGGAGTGACTCTTCACCCTGTTCATTTCCTTTGCTGGGCAGAACCTTTTAATTTGTCACAATCACATCAGTCAAGTGCATTATTTTCTAAGCTTTTGGAGCCCTCTTACAAAGTTCTTGACCGTGTACATTTATGTCCTTAAATTTTTCTTTATGGTTTTCTTTAACACTCTCATTGTTTAAAGTCTTTGATACACTTTGAGTGAGGTAGCCCAGGCCCCAAAAGATGAATATGGTATGTACTCACTCATAAGTGGATACTAGCTATAAACAAAGGACACTGAGTCTATAGTTCATGATCCTAGAGAAGATAAGTAATAAGGTGAACCCAAAGACAAACCTGTATAGACCCACCTGGAAACTGGAAACAGACAAGATCGCCTAACAAAATTGGGAGCATGTGGGTGGGGAAGAAGGAAGGGTAGAAGGGGAAGAGAAGGGGAGAAGGGGAGGGTTGAGGAAAACTTGAGGGTATGGTATAGTCAAGATGGAGGAAGGACAGAGATGAGAGCAAGGAAAGAAATATCTTGATTGGGAGAGCCATTATGGGGTTAGCAGAAACCTGGCTCTAGAGATATTCCCAGGAATCCACAAGGATGACCCTGCCTAAGACCCTAAGCAATAGAGAAGAGGGGGCCCGATACTGACTTGCCTGTAGTCAGACTGATGATTATCTTAAATATCACCACAGAACCTTCATCGAACAACAGATGGAAACAGAGTCAGATATCCACATCTGAGCACTGAGCTCCCAAAGTCCAGTTGAAGAGTGGAAGAAATGAGAATATGAGCAAAGAGGTCAAGACCATGAGGGGTTCATCCACTGAGACAGTTTACCTGAGCTAATGGGAACTCACCAACTCCAGCTGGACTGGGATGGAACAAACATAAGACCATACTAGTCCCTCTAAATGTGGTTGACAGTTACACGGGGCAGACTGAGGGGCCACTGGCAGTGGCACCAGGATTTATCTCTACTACATGTACTGACTTTTTGGGATCCTGTTCTCTTTAGATGTATACCTTGCTCAGCCTAGATATAGTAGGGAGGGCCTTGGACCTTCCCCAAAGCAATGTGCCTTACCCTCTCTTAGGATTATATGGGGGTGGGAGGGTGCATGGAGGGAATGGAAATTTGAATTGGTATTTTTAAAAAAATCTAATAAATTAAAGAAAAGAATTTTAGGATGCCTCTCCCAGTTGTTCTGTGAAGCATATCCTTAGACATTTGGAAGGGGTGGCTTTGAATTTGGGTATGTAGCAATGTTCACATCCATTCTTCCTAGCCATAGGCATGGTCAGCTTTTAATCTTTGAGTGTCTTATTCATCTTCTCTCTGTAGTGTTTTAAATTTTCCATTATAGAGTTCCTTTACCTCTTTTGCTAAGTTTATTTTTAGTATTTTTGCAGGCTATTGTGAATGCAGTTTTCTGATTTCTTTTTCATTGTATCTTTTATTAGTAAACATCAAGCAATAATTTATATGTGCTGAAAGTGTGTATCAAGTCTTAGTGTTTTCTGGAGGACTCTTCAGGTCTTTGAAGTATGAGCTCATATTTGGATGCAGGATTACTTTGTTTCCTCTCCTATTTTCCTCCCTCTTGGATCAGTGCTTTCGAATTTAGAATAAGATTGGAGAGAATGGACATCTTTGTCTTCTAATTTAGAGTAAATGCTTTCTAGTTTACTCCATTTAATATGTTGGTTTAGGTTTGTCCTATATAGTCTTTATTTAGAAGTATGAACCTATTATTAGTTTATTTGGGGCCTTTGTCATGAAGGTATGCTGAAGTTTGCCAAAAGTCTTTTTGAATCTATTGAGATGAGCATGTGGTTTTATTCCCAAATATACATACATGCTAGAACAATAAACTGATGTTTTCATGTTGCACTGCTCATATTTCTGAAGTAAAACCAAGTCAGCCACGATGTGTGATCTTTTTCAATGTGTTACTGAATCTACATTCAGATATTCATTAAGAAGTTTAGAGTCAATGCTAATCAGACCAATTGATCTACAGTTTTCTTTCCTTCTATGCTTTTGTTATGAAGGGTAATTTGGCTTTATAAGTTAGTTTTCATATGTTCCTTCACTTCATATTTTATGAAATAGTTTTAAGGAATGCTGATGGTATCTTTTTTTTGAAGATCTTGTGGAATTCACCAGCATGTTCATGCAGTACTTGGCTTTCCTTTATAAGTAGACTCTATAAGTGATTCAGTCATAGACTAGTGTAGATATGTTTAAGTTGCTTATGGTCTCTTGATTTAATTAGGATAGGTCATATACATACAGAAACATCCATTTTTCTAGCTTTTTGATATGACGTTTAAAAAGCATGCCCTAATATTTCACTGGAATTCATTGATATGAATTGTACTCCTGCCCTTTATTTCTCTAAGTATTCTTTTAAATCTTCACTCCATCTATTGTCTAGCTTGAATGACAGCACAATGGTCTTGCTTACTCTTTTAAATAACCAACTTTTTGCTTTGTTGTACCTATATATGAGTATATCTTCATTTGTTGATTTATGTTCTGATAATTATTATTTATATTTATATATTGTTTCTGAGTTTGGCTTCTTGCTTTTTTTAAAAACCTCGTGGTTTATCAATAAGCTATTTAGTTGAGTTTTTGTTGTTTCTTAATAATTAAAATCATTATTATTTTGTTTCTATAACATGTCTTGTGTATCTCAGGGGTACTTTAAACATACTACACAGCTGGGGATGTACTTGAATGCCTGATTCTTTTACTTTCATGCTCTAGGTGTTAGAATAACAAGCATGCATAAGCACATCCTGCTTCTCTGATTTTTTATGTAAGAATCCTTAGCTATACATTTTCCTATCAGGACTGCCTTTGGTTAATCTCGGAGTCTGATAAGTTATGCTTTCATTTTGATTTAGTTTTTGAAATTTGTAAAACATTTCTATGATTTCTTCACTGATTCATTGATCATTAAGAATATATTGCTTAATGTTTATATACTTGCATAGTGACTGAAGTTTCTCTTGCTGTTTAGTTCTGGTTTTTTAGTCCATTATAATCTGATAGGATACAGGAATTTTTTTATCTGTGGTGTTTCTTTTTTATGTGCTTAATGAGCTAGTGTGTAAATTTTATTGGAGAAATCGCTATAGACTGCTAAGAAGAATTTGTATTCTATAACTGTGAGATAGAATTGTCTGTGGATGCCTAGACTACTTGATCTATCAAACAGTTTACTTTTGAAGTTCGTTTTTTGTCTGAAGAATTTATCTGTTGGTAAGAATATGATATTTAAATCATCCACTGTTTTGTCCAGTATTGTTTGTTTAAAAAAACTGGACATTCTAGTGTTCAGTATAAATATTTATTACCTTAGTAATAATCTTTGTGCATTTTCCCTTGGGTTACCTATAGTTCTCTTCTTTATCTCCTATAATTTTAATTTGTTTTGTCAGATATAACTAATCTGCTTGAGTTTGAGTTCTATTTGCTTGTTTATGAAGCCATATTTTCAATTTTAGGTCAAACACATTTACTGTAGAAAGAAAACAGTTGCATTTTGTTTGTTTTAATAAATTCAGCTAGAGATGGCTCAGAGGTTAAGAGCACTGGCTACTCTTCTGAAGGTCATGAGTTCAATTCCCAGCAACCACATGGTGGCTCACAACCATCTGTACTGAGATCTGGTGCCCTCCTCTGGCGTGCAGGCATACATTGAGGCAGAATGTTGTATATATAATAAATAAATAAATCTTTAAAAAAATAAATTCTGCTAGTCTGTCATTTTAATTGGAGAGTGGAGGACCATTTATATTTAGAGTTCGTATTAATACTGATTTTCTGTTTCCTATAATTTTGTATGTTTGTTTGAATACCATTTATCCTTATATTTCTCATCTATTCCCACTGGGGGGTTTATATGTTTGAATAAATGGATATGATTGGTGTTTTTCTATATCTTATTTGTTCAGCTACTCCTTTTATGAGTTTCATTCTTCTTGCTCTTGTGATTAAAATTTTCTGTTCTTATATTTGCTTAGGATTGCTTTAAGCATTCTCTGCAATGTTACTGGTGGTCAAGAACTGCTTTTGTTCATACTTGTCTTGTGAGATCTTTCTCCATCAATTTAAAAAGATTAACTTTTGTAAATATAGTAATCCTTATTGGCATGTATTTGCTTTCAGGACTTGAAATATATTACTTAAGGGTTCCTGAATTTCAGGTTTTACCTGAAAGGTCTCAGGTTATTGGGTGAACTTATTTACTATCTCTGATGCTGCACTGGTAGAGTCGTTCAGGGTGTGGTCCTTAGTCAATGCTCTTCTGACAGGTCTGCCTTTGCTAGTGATCTGATCTCCTCACATTATTGTTTTGTCTTGTGCTTTTTATGTGTGAACTATAATTTGTTGTGGAGAAATTCATTTATAGTCAAGTGAATTTGGGCCCTAAATGCTTCTGGTGCATGGATATCAAATTCAGATTTAGGTAATTCTCCTGTAAGTTTAACTTTTTGAGATAAATACTGTTAGGAATTCTTGGCTTGTCTAGACCTCACTATTTAGAACATGCTGGCTTCAAATTCACAAAGATACTCCTACCTCTGCCTTCCAAGTACAGGGATTAAAGTCAAGCATCCCCCCATCTGGCTATAATTGTATTACATAATTTTCCTAATCTTTTATCTTTTATCTTATCCTTCTACTTTATTTATTCTCAGAATTATTTTTTATAATTATTCTTAAGAGCTCCTGAAAATAATAATGGCCATACTTTGTTTTTTAATTGACATCTGTTAAGTATTTTCTTGAAATGGTCTTCCATTTTTTTCTTCATTCTGCTTAATCTAGCAGAATTGATGGTGCTTTCCACTGTGCTTTGACATAATTAAATTAATTTTATATTTTCAAATATCTGTTGTTCAAAATATAAAATTCCTTTCTGAATTTCTTATGCAGTATTTGTTGCTTACTTTCTCATCCGTGTTGCTGGCTTTTTTTTTTTTTTTGTACTCTAAGTTTGAATTTTATTGTCTTGCTATATTCAATTCCTTGATTGTTTAACCCTTGAAATTTTGATCATTTTTACAAGTAGATTTTTGAATTCTTTGGCATTTCAACTACTTTTGTACTTTGGATGTTATTTTTTATTACTGTGTATTAATTTTAGGTTCAAATGCAGGCTAGACAATTCCACTGTAATGATAAGATATGCTACATTTTCAACTTTCTCAAAAAGACCTCAAGAAACTAGACATCAAATACCAAATAATCCAATTAGTTTTATTTTTTAGATTTATATGTTTTATTGTAGATTTCTCAATATGAATAACAAAAAGTTTGCATTATATGAAAATGGTTTTAACTTTTAATATTTGATCACTTTATTTTTTATATACATGTCATTCCTTGTAGGCTTAATGAAGAACTTGCATAAAATGTTGAGTAGCAATGATGAAATTATATACTCTTCCATATTCTCAATCTCGAATAATATGACTCAGTTTTATATTTTAAGTATAATGTGGTTTTTGCATATTGTTTTTAAAGATATAGTGTTTACTAAACTGAAAGCTTTTAATGTTAGTTGATGCCATGAACTTGTGAATTTATGTTATCCATTTAGTTTGTCAATTTGATAAACTAAATTGATTAAATATTAAAAATGGTTTAAATGTCCAACTTAGTTATACAGTTATTTTCATTCATTGTTCAAATTTGTTTGTTAATATTTTTGGCAGTGTTGAGAATCAAGCTCAGCCTCTGACCTTTGGGAGTAGTGACTAACAGACAAAGGTAGGTGAGGACGAGCTGACTTTTGGAAGTTTTACCCTTCGTTCATCTGAGACTACTTGATCTGCCTCCTGGCACATAGCCGTGTGAACAAGCTGATGCTGCATGACCGGGTCACCATGTTCTGACCCATTTTATTACTCTTTATGCTGCTGTGATGGACTGAATCCCTCTGAAACCAGAAGCCAAATGAAACCCTCTCTCATCAGTAATTGGTCCCATCAGGAATTCTTTCACAGTGATACGGAATTAGGCTTTTAATATCTGAAACATCTGTATCTGTTGTTTTCTGTTTTATTCTCCAAATTGGAAATTCGTTTCTTCCTGCTATTTTTCCTTTGACAATATTCTTAGATTTTTGCTTGTATTATTGATATTCAAACAGCCAGCTAATTATTGGATTGTTTTTCTATTTAACTGATATTTGTGACAATCGGTCAGTCTTTGTTTAACTCATTAGGGCTTATCTCAGTCTTCTGTCCTAACAACTGGGATATTCTCTTCCTAGTTACCGAGATTATCAATGTACATCTTTTATTCCTGGAGAAGTCATTGGTACTGAAGGATGGTCTATCGTCTCTGCTTTGAATGTCTCATAAATGACACAATTCGATTTTAACTTATTTCTGCATTTGCCACACAATATCCTCTCTGACTATTATTTACTTTTCCAGTGTAAGAAGTTCGCTGTTGCTGGTTTAAACCTCCCTTTCAGCGGGGCTTTGCCTGTTTCCCATGGGGTTTGCCTTACAGAGTTTCTGTTTTCATTTGTTTCAAGAAACTTGTAACGCTATTTGTTTCTTCACTGACCCATAAATAATAAATAATAAAATAATAAAAGGCATGGTTTTCAGTCTTTGCAGATTCATATAATGACGAAAATGTGTTTGTTTCACTTTGCATTTGTGTGATTGTGATCAGAATCGAAATTTGTTGATTCTTGGTTTGTGAACTGGTATAAGATTGATTTCATATATCATGTGCGGATAATCCAAAGATGCATTTTACAGCTGTTGGATAAAATACTCTGTAAACATTCTATTACACCCAGGTTATAATTTAACAGTTGTGTTTGTTTGTTAGCACTCTTTTCTGGGTAATCCTTTCTGCTTCTGCACATGGGTTATTGGTGACTTTTACTGTTGTAACTGGTTAAGGTCTGGTTATATGTAATAATTTATGTTTTTATAGCATTGCATGTGCTTTAGTATTCAGTATACACATTTTATGAAACTGATACCTTAATAATTCCAGGGATGGAAGACAGTTTTTCAACATATGCAAATAAATAAGTGGCGTATAGCATACCAACAAATCAAAGAATAAAAGCAATAGATCAGCTCAAAGATGCAGAAAACTTAATGAATTTCAACATCTCTTCCTGATAAAAGTCCAAAGAATTTAGGTTAAAAAAAAAACAAAAGCAAAAACAAAAACAAAACCACACACCTCAACACAGCAAAGGCACAACCAATCAACTAATACCACGCCCAAAGACACTTAAAAATTATCCTCTAAAATAGAATATGAAAAAAAGATCTCTATACTCAGCAGTCTTTTCAGAACTGGAAACATTAACTGGAGCAACTAGGTATGATAAAACAAAACAGGAAGCATGTGTGCATGAAGGAAACCAAGATATTTATGTGAAAATGATGGCAAAACTCTATGTAAGGAACCCAAGGCTCCAATATGAGGTTATTAGAACCAATTTAGTAGAGGTGTAGGTTACAGCATCTACACATAGTTTGATGACTAGTTTTATGCCAGCATTACACAAACTAGAGTCATCCCAAATGAGGAAAACAAAATTGAAAATATACCCTCCTAAGATAAGGTTGTAGGACATTTCCCTCATTACTGATTGATAGGGGTGCCCTTAGCCTACGGAAGGTGGTGCCATTCTCTAGGCTAGTGGTCCTAGGTTCTATAAGAAAGCAGGCTGAAGCAGCCATTAAAGATCAAGCCAGTAAACAGTGTTCTTCCATGGCCTCTGCATCAGCCCCTGCCTCCAGGTTCTTGACCTCTTTGACTGCCTGTCCTGACTTCCTTCAGGATGAACAGTAATACGGAAACATGTGCTAAATAAACTGCTTCCTTCCCAAGTTACTTCGGCTATGCTTTCTTATCATAATGACAGAAACTCTAAGACACTTGGAAATTAACATTTTACACCAATAAGGATTTAAGAAAGAGATCCTGAAGACAATTCCGTTCATCGTCGCTAATATGTTCCATGGATATGGATGTGTTAGAGCATATCTGTAATTCCAGCTACTGCAAAGACTGAGGCCAATATGTTCAACATGGTGAGACTTTGCCTTCAAACCAAACAGAAGACAATTCTCAAAAGCCTCGTTAGTTTCAGTCTCTCTCTTTCTGCTTGCAGATCAGGATGCAGCTCTCAGCAGTATGCCTTCTACATACTTCAACAGCACTATGTCTGTCTGCCATCATGCTCCCTGCTGTGATGATAATGGATTAAACCTCTCAAACTCTAAGCTAGCCTCTAACCTCAATTAAATGCTTTCTTTTTATTTATAAGAGTTGATTTGATCATGGTGTCTCTTCACAACAATAGAACAGTGAGTAAAACAAGTTACATTGTTACACATTCACAAAATGAATTACAAATTCAATGTCTTTAGTACTAAACCACCAATGGTATTCTCCCCAGAAAGAAAACAATCCACGTATCAAAGGCAACACATGAGACTAAGACCAACCCAAATGATTTTTGAACAAAAAAGAACAAAACTGGAGCCATCCGACTTCTTGACTTGAAGATACATTGCAAAGTGTTTCCATAAAGGCGGATGCAAAGAACAGGACAATAAAATAAAAGAATTCTATGTATTTGCTGCTGACTGAACTTCCTCAATGTGCTAAAACCATCTTTGAAGAATAAGCTGACTTGCAAAAAGTGAATGTTCTCTCGAGGAAGACTGACCCTTGACCTCGATCTCTCACCCAATGCAAATCTCAAAATGGATCAAAAAAAAAAAAACTGTGAAGGTGTCAGAAGAACACAATGGAGAAGACACTTCAAGGCATTGTTTATGCTACCACAAGCAATAGCAGCGAAAAGTCCAAATGAGACTCTATCAAACCAAAGGCTTTGTACAGCACTTACAAATAACAGACAGAGTGAAAAAAAAAATCTAGCTACAGAGCAGTCAAACCTACAAAGTGCTCATCCTCTAGAGGACTAACATCTAGAATATGCATTAGAAACCCAACAGTTATATCAAAATCCTAGATGATATCAATAGATACTTCTTAACAGAAGAAATCTACATAGAAAACACGTTTATGAAGAAATAGCAAATATCATTACCTGGTAAAGAATCAAAACCAAAAAGAAATATGATCTCATTATTATCAACAAAACAAAAAATACATTGCAAAGAAAAAAAAACATCAATGAAGAAGTGGAGAAAGAGGGCATCCTATTGATTATTGACAGAAAGATAAAAGCTACTTTTAGAAAAACACTGTAGAAAATCCCCAGAACCCCTAAAAATAGATGTACTATATGATCCAGCTGTCCTACCTCTGGCGATATATTCAAAGCAAAGGAAGTCATCATGTCAAGGAGACACCTGCAAATTTGTGCGTGTTGCCTCATCGTTAACAATAACTGAGAATCAACTTAGATGCATACTTAGAAATAAGGAAATGTGGTTTATGAATATTATTTATCCATGAAACAATGGTTTGCAGCAAAATGGATGCTGCTAGAGGATAGTAAACTAAGTATGTTAGGGACAGAAAGATCAGAAACTGGCATGCTCCCTCTTATTGGCTATTGAAAACTCCTCAACAGAAATTACTGGAGACTAGGAAGGGAGAAGGTAGGAAAGGAGCTTGTATGATGTGTGTTGAACTGTAACTGCGTAAAAACAATAGCTTTTAGTACTCTAGAGTCTAGGGGGTGTCTATAGTTTTAGTTATTTTTGGGCTTATTTATCTATCATATGTGTGAGGAATATACACCATAGAGTGAGTGTGAATATCAGAGGACAGTTTGCTGAGAGTGATTCTTTTATCTGAGAATGTGGGACCTGGGAATTGATATCAGGTTGTTAGCATATGACCAGTGCAGTTGTAATAACCTATTGTGTATTTTACCAATGAATTAAAGACAGTCTCCAACTACAAGGTATATTTGAATTATTGAGATGGAAATGTAATTACCCTGACTTGATCAGTATATACTATATATACAGCTATTGAATTACCTCAGTGAGCCTTACACACTTCTCTGATTAAAGCAGTAAAAATCAATTAGAAAAGAATAATGCTGGGTTATAAAATAGCAAACAAAAATTAAAAAGGTAAACCAAACCATATAGAAACAAACTTCTGGCATGCAGGAAAGTGATTTGCAGGGCTAGATAGTAAGTCATTGTATGTGGATGGCCCATAAGCCAGGAGGCTTTTATGATCATTAATTATGTTTCAAAATCTTGTATAATGATGAATAGAAACTTTTAAAGGGCACTGGCTCTTTTGAAGAATGTATGATCATTAGTTTTATAAGTGCTGCTGGCCTTTTTGCAATATGATGTTGCTTTTCAAGCTCCATCCATCTCTGAGACTGTCTGTTACAGAGAAAATGCTGGGAATCCTCCATATCAGCCAGTGTTGCTTATACAAGATAATCTCCTTATTGACATGGCAATGAGAGGCTCAGCCACCATACCTCATGAGAAAAATAAGCTACAGGAACAGAGAGAGCATATAAAAATCATCAAGAGAATATACTACATGCTCAAAGAATAAGGACATGAGAAACAGTCATCTCTGTCCCCGGAACTTATAATAAGCAAATGCTTTTAGGCATTGGTCAAATAGCTGATTCTGCTTGTTTATAGAACTGATGATCAACAGGAATGTTTTGTTCCTGTCATGGATGACTTATCAAATAAAATCCCAAAGTACTTCTCAAAAGGCCTGTATGACAGACAGGATGTTACAGGCCATTGTCTCCAGGTGACATGTGGGAAATCAAACAGACTGCACCTAATGTTCTGAAGGTCGGGAGTACCATGTGCTGTAAGTGGTGCATCAATGTGATGCTTTAGAACAGGAACAAGGTGCTATTGCTCCTTGGAAAACTTACTCACTATTCTCTAAATCAATAACATTGATGCTTCTATAGAAAGGTGTTTTGTGCCACGTATGAATGTGGCTCTTATGAAAACTTTAGACTCAGTGTACTCTACAGAGAAAGAATTTACTTCTGCACCTTTTGTAAGTAAATGGGAGCATAATTTTTGTCAGTCATTCAAATAAATATATCCACATATGAATTGCATCACAGTAAGGCACAATATAGCCTGGTCCTTGGTTTATATGTGTTATTTAGCTACATTCCTGAAATAATAACAGAAACTATGAGCTAGAACTATCAACATTTGATTTGATATCTTATGCTAGATATGTTGGCTAAGTGTTCATTAATTTTTGTCAATGCAAATTTTAAAGGATTGTAAAAGTAAGGGCTAATTTGGTGGAACCAGCAATGGTTGGCACCAATATATGTGAATACATTTTCATTCTACTAGATAATGTAAGCAATTGGCCATAAGGAATGCCTTGCCGCACATTTTAAATTCAGGAGAGCATGCATTAGTAAAATTACTGTGAACAATGATTCAGCTAGCACAGCTAGATCAGCTTCAACATGCTGTCTAAGGATACACTTGTTCAGATGGAGGTTGTGATAGTGTGGCTTACCTGCCTCCTGTGTTTTAAAACAGACTGTGATGCTCCTTTTCCTTGGATAAACCAGGTACTGTGCCGAGTCAAGAGTCCATGGGGAAAGATTCTCCAGGTGTTCTCAGCAGCAGCTGAGGAGAGGGAGCCATAAATGCCCAGATCCTATTGCCATACTCATGAATATCTTGCATATCACCATAGAACCTTCACCTGGCGTTGGATGGAGAAAATGACAGAGCCCCACATTGGAGCACCGGACTGAGCTCCCAAGGTCCTGATGAGGAGCAAAAGGAGGGAGATCATGAGCAAGGAAGTCAGGACCGTGAGGAGTGCGTTTACCCATTGAGACAGTGGGACAGATCTAACGGGAGACCACCAAGTCCAGTTGGAATGGGACTGATGGAACAGGCGACCAAACCAGACTCTCTAAATGTGGCTGACGGTGGAGGAGGACTGAGAAATCAAGGACAACGGCGATGGGCTTGGACTCTTCAGCATGGATGGGCTCACTGTGAGCCTTGTCAGCTTGGTTGCTCACCTTCCTGGACTTAGGGGGAGTTGGGAGGACCTTGGACTTAACATAGTGAAGGGAACCCTGATGGCTCTTTGACCTGGAGAGGGAGGGAGTGGGGGTATGGATGGAAGGGAGGGGAGGGAAGGGGGAGGAGAAGGGGAAGATATGGAAATCTTTAATAAAAAAATGAGGAAAAAAGTCCAAGAGAGCAGGGCAGTAGTGGTACACGCCTTTAACCCAACACTCAGGAGGCAGAGGCAGATGGATCTCTGAGTTCTAGGCCAGTGTAGTCGACAAGAGCTAATTCCAGGACAATCTCCAAAGCCACAGAGAAACCCTGCCTCAAAAACCAAAAATAAAATAAAGTAAAAAGGGCTGGGCGGTGGTGGCGCATGCCTTTAATCCCAGCACTCGGGAGGCAGAGGCAGGCGGATCTCTGAGTTCAAGGCCAGCCTGGTCTACAAGAGCTAGTTCCAGGACAGGCTCTAGAAACTACAGGGAAACCCTGTCTCGAAAAACCAAAAAAAAAAAAAAAATAAAGTAAAAAGAAAAAAAGATAAAGAAAAATAATGTTCAAGAGAAAGTAAGAATCAAATTAACAGTAATTCTCACATGCTAAAGTGTGAGTCACCAACTGCAAACCTCATGTGCATGAATATTGCTATTTTCCATTAACTTGTTTATAGGTCTTTAGCACCTAGGAGTAGGTACCTTAGAATAACATCAGCTCTTGTTCTTAACTGAAGTGTGTTCCTTCTCTCGATGCTCACTTCTAAGCTTATCACTGCATTTGGTGGTATCCAAGAACATAGAAAATATACACCTTCTTCGAACTCCAATCTCTTTTAGATCTGATTGCATCCTCTAATAGAACACACTCTTGAGCTAAGTGGTCACATTTAATCTCCATTTATAATTCCAAAACCAAAGAGATTAAATGCATTGGAAGTAAATGTTTGAGTTTACGCTATTTTTTTTTCCTGCTGCCTTATCTCAAAATAGTTCTATGCCTTGGCAAAGTCCAGCAAAGAATAATCGAGTTGTATTCCATTTGATCTCATTCAAAAGATACCCAGCCACACTTGCACATTCAAATTTTCTATTTTGTAGGAAACTTACACAGAAAGGCATTTTAATGTTATGCCTGTATATAGCCAAATGGCAACATGGCATTTAATATTTTATCATAAAAGCAAACATCACTGCACATTTTGGGGAATTGAATTGTCCAATTGATCCATCCTATATTTTAGCTGAGAGCTACTGAGATAGGATTGAAGGAAATAAGTGTTTTCTTGTACAGTGAACCTTGGCTACATTCCACATTTTCTTTTCCCAATCTTTATTGGGCTCAGAAAAGTGCATACACATAAAGATGATAAAACAAACAAAAATTAGAAAAAAAGGATTTTGTATTAGTCAGGTTTCTGTAGAAAAATGTAATTGAAAAAAATAATATGGAATTTAGTATAACTGCTTATAGGCTAGAGTCCAGGTAGTCCAAAAATGACTCTCCCCACAGAAAGTCTAAGAATCTGTAGTTTTCCAGTCCAAGAAGCTAGCTGTCTCAAGGTCTAAGAGAAAATTAAAAATAAAAGAATCATGCATAAAAGTCTAGTTACCAGATGGAGAATAATCTTCGTTGAATTGCATGTCTGTTGAAGGCCAGACAGAGATGTGCTTGACTAAGGATCAAATGGCTCCAGTTGTTGCACGGCACAAAGCTGGTGTGACTGGAATAAAGCAAGGCAGGAAGATCGTCTCATTCCTAAGCCAGTTTTCTTTAGTTATTCCTTGTTGCACCTCTGAGTCTTCAATAATGAATGGAACTCACTTGATATCAACCATACTTGATGGTTGTTTCATTGTTAAGGACTTTAGTGGATATTAACTTTTAATAAACACTAACAAAACATGTTATCTATTATTCATCTTTAAGGCAAATATTTATTCAGCATCTACTCTACTTGATTTCATGAGGTAGAACTCTGATCAAACAGAAAGCCATAGTCAAAAGAGAGGCTGATATTTACATCAACAATTAATTTATACAATATAGTGCATTCAGCAGCTGAGACAGAAATGTCCCATAATCTGTATGCTGTTTCTACACTTTCTAGAGGCTCAGAACAAACATTTTCATGTTACATGTATGATATAGTTCCTGGGGGCTCAGGCAGTCACTCAGTGGGTCTTTGCTACAGATCCTGAAGCTACTTGGTCCTGGTAAGGACTCACTTCTTCAAGACACTTTCTGTCTAACCATTAATAATGAATCTCGAGGTCATGAAAGATGCCCATGATTCATTTTTTTTTCCAACTGAAAATCCTCCCTGCAACAACTCATCCCACCTCTCAAAATATATAATAAGCTTGGTGTAAATATCAGCCTTCTTTAAGTTTACCTCTACAAGCCAGCCATGAGCTACACATTTTCGTATGTGATAGGCAATGAAAGTTTAGGACTAGCAGGCTGCTAACTTTACAGAGCCGGTAAGTGCAGGGAAATGAGACAAAGAAGTTTGGCTCAGAAGTCCGAGTTCTTATGACCCTGGTTATATTTAAATTGATTTTAACTTCATATTAACATTCATATGAAGTATTTTCCTTTCTTTTTCCTTCCTTCCTTCCTTCCTTCCTTCCTTCCTTCTTTCCTTCCTTCCTTCCTTTCTTCTTTTCTTCCTCCCTCCCTCCATTTTGCCCTTGCTCCTTCCTTGCTTCCTTTCTTCCTTTCCCTCTTTCTCTCTGCCTCCCTCTTTCTGGCCCCTCTGTTTCTCTCTCCTTATTTCTCTGTGTTACTAGGGACTAAACCTATTACTAGGCAAGCACTCTTCCACTGAGCTATATCTCAGTCTTCTAGAATATAGAGTCAAAATTAGTGATCAACCCAGGGTTACAGATGTATTTAATAGTGCATCTGAATTCAGGTTTGCACTGCCTGTCTTACCTGAAAGGCTCAGATGGAATCTCTGGTCCTTGAACATAATATTAATACTATGCTCAATTTATATATCTTTGATTTTAGCATAATTTTATACACAACAGATATTCCATAATTGTTTACTAAAAACTTTATTAGAGTATGAGACATGGCCAAAACAGTAACAGTCTGAAATTCAGAATAAAATAATACTGAAAAAATGCAAAAGTCTCATAAATTCTAAGTTATAAAGAATTAAAACAGTAAACTAAAAGACATATTTGACATGCAGTATTCCAAAGAAAAATTTTGTATGGACTTTGACTTCAAGGAGATGTGTCATGCCTCTCCATTTCCTGAGCGCAGCCTGTCCAAAGCACAAAAGAAGTGATTTTAAAATAGGAAACCTGGCAATCCACTTGACAATGAGGTGAGCAAGCACACTCAGCAGGGATGAAGTACAGGCATAGCATTGCCCTTGACATGATGAGATAAACATGTCAGTTTACCTCTCTGGTCGTCTTCCTTAAGACCTGTAACCCGATGAGAACAACATCGGATAAATCTCAGCCAAGGCTATACTACAAAACACCAGCCTCAAAACAGCGAAAGGTGACACAAAGCTTAGAGGAGTGTGAGAGCATGCGCAGGCTACAGCAGCCCGAGGAGAGGGGATTATTACTGTAGTACAGACTTTCAAATGAGATCTTGAAGCAGAAAAAGATCCCAGGGAAAAAAAAACTGAAGACCTTTGAATCAAATATAGACTTTAATAATGTTTATTTTATATTAATATCAATGTATGTTGATTTACTTGATATTCATATTTATTAATGCATCCACATTAGTTTGCTAGCTGGCAAATGTGAAATACCAATGTGAGAAGGCAACTGTCTATGATGTACAGAAATTCAGGGAATTGTCTGTGCAATTTCTTGTCAATTCAAAATTTATTGTAAAATAAAAAGTTTACTTTTAAAACATACATGAAGAACTCATGCATAGTGGTGAACTTTATTGACGATTATTTTCTAAATACTGGATATCGTGGGCTGATAACCAACAGCTCCTGGGAGCCCATTGCTGTCCTATCTACTCTTCTCTCCAGATGGACAGAACATTGGGGTAGAGGTTGGTAACAGGTGTAATACAGATGTTGTATCTTCTCTTCTCTATCTATCTTCTCTATACTAAGATAGACAGGACATGGGGAACTGATAATAGGTGTAATACGGATGTTGTATCTGCTCTTTGCTCTTGTATCTACTCTTCTTGCCTCCAGATGTACAGAGACCTGGACTATAACAGGTCCGGAATGGTAATGACAGAGGATTGTACCGCCCCTGTCCTTATGAAACTGAACATCCCATGAAGATGCTGGAGTTCCCAGTTGTCTTCAAAGTGCTACCATGCCTCTCCAACACAAAATTCCTCCTTATTCTTCAACACCATTTGCATTTTCACCCATGGCTCAGGAAGAACTGTATCACCTTATGTGGGAGCCTACAGAAGTGGACTCATTCTACTTTGACTAAAGTTCAAAGAGTTAAGGCCGACACCTTGGTGTGGCTACTAACAGGGTTGATCTAGGGTCTGGTTACTTGGTGTTTTGGGTATTGAGAAGGTGATTACATTGTTTGTTCCTTGTATCATGGTAAAGAAGTATCTTTCCTTCCCCCTCGTCTTTGGATTGTGATATCTAAAGCCTATTGGAAATAAATGAGTTGCGAATCTCGGTATTTACTGTATGCCTTTTCCAACTCTATCAGTTGTCTCGTGTCTATTTCTTTCTTAATCCTCATGCTTCCCTCCAAGCATAGACAAATAAGCCCAGGCAGGACCTGGTAGTTGTTGCCCTATGACAATGTTGTATAAATTGGGCTAAGTTAAAGAATAGAGAGAGAACAAAGGGCTTAAGAAAGAAGCCTAACTACCTGTTTGAAAGTGAACAGATTCTACTGTCCTCGTTTTCTTTTGAACTGTCTTAAAGCCAAGAAAATAGTTATTATATCATCTTTGGATGGGGCTTCACAGGCAGCCCATAAATCCCTGCTTGGCCAGCAAAGTGCCAGCACTGATAGACACCTGTGAAATCGCATTCAGGTGCCTACCAGCCACACCTAAACTACAGCTGCTGATTGAGGTTCCCCAGCCCCAGACCGCAGGACAGCACCTCTGCTTCATGGGTAGGTAGAAACTGGTTTATGGAATGCCCTCTCCTCACTAAGATATAGTTAAATATATATTTATTCAAACTCTCCTTTCATTGCAACAGCTGCCATGAAGATCTGTGGTCACTTCCTAATTTCGTGTCTTGTCCTAAGTGGAGTGCAGTTCTCCCCACATGATTCAGGCTCGCACGGACAATCATTCGGAAAGACTGTGTTGCTCCTCACTTGGATTAATTTCTTCTGCTCAGTGTGCTGTAGCAGCTCTTTAAATGCTTTTGGAGACACAGGTGAAATAGAGAGTATTATTTAGATAGGGTCACCTAGATAAATAATCACCACCTATGTCCTGACGTGCCCAAGGGGAATGCAGTAGGGCTTTTAGTACATCTCATTTGTAAACTAATGAATGCAACCTTCCTGTTTGATTAATATCAATAAATTGCATTTTTATTATCAAGTTACATTGATTCACATTCTAAAAGATATAACTCAAATTGCTCCTTGTTAAACTGGGTGGGGTTTTTCTGTGAGAATTCACCATGCTTTATCTTAGACTTCCTGAGACTTTCCCTGCTAAGAATTTCAACGAACCAAAATTGGGGGTGCCTGTGTTTATTTCATACTTTATTTACCACATGTTGCTATCTAGCATTAATTACTGGCACTCAGTAGATAATGTATTGTTAAGTGCATAAAATGCTAGATTTTACTTTTGGAGAAATAGGCCTTAAACATAACATTTTCTTTTGTTTATAATTACAGGATATCCCTTTTGTCCATAAAACTGAACTGTATCAAGACTCATACAATGTGTTTAAAAATCTGGAATTGAGCTAGGCAGTGGTGGTGCACACTTCTCATCCCAGCACTTGGGAGGAAAAAGCAGGCAGATCTCTACAAGTTCAAGGCCAGCCTGGTCTATAAGAGCTAGTTTAGAACAGGCTCCAAAACTACAGAGAAACCCTGTCCTGACCCCCCACCCCCACAAATGTGTAAATTATGAAGTTTAAAGACACAGGTGAAATAATAGAGATCACCCCCAAAACTGCTTCCTGTCAGATCAGCTCTTACAAACGTAATTTAAGTGTTTATAGGAACATTTTGTGGGAATACAGTCTGATAGACTTAGAAATGCCAGTGGCAGACAGGCAGAATATGCACTTTAATCCTATGCTGTTTAAATCCAAACCCTTGTAATCTTTTATATAAAGATGTGATCCAGAGTCATTAAAAAAGATGCACATCTGGCTGAGTCTTTTCAAAGCTTTGCACCCTCCCTATGTATTCTGATAAAGGAACTGTGTAACTCACAAAGGCTTCTTGTCTACTGTTTCTGAGTAAGCAAGATGCAAGGCAGGACTAGCTAAGAGGGTTACAAACTGAGTTAGTGGTCCTGACTCAGACTTACTGAACCAGGAGACTGAATCCTCCTGCATATTTGGTTTTCCTATTGCCCCATATTTCCACCAAGGTGTAAATGTCAGACAAGAAGCATTGCCAAGGAATGCTACTGAGGATAGACAAGGCTCTCTCCTAAGTGCAAGGTTAGTTGCAGGCCATCAAGGAAATAGCATAGATGTTCACACAATCCATGACACATTGGGGTGAAACATTGCTTTAGGCAAACAGCAGGCACATTGTAAGTACTTACTACTTTAAGTGCTCTCAGAAGTCCTAATGGGAGCCTTCTACTAATTTTGACCAAACAGTTAATCAATTCAAGGGCAAAACTATTTCACCATTTGATTTATTTTAAATTCTAGGGAAAGGTGTATATATATGCATGGAGTTAGTGGTTAATGGTAAAAGAAAATGTGTCTTAATGTTCAGAGGCAGTCTGGGGTTGAAAGCTTAGCTAAATATATGGTTTATGTTTTCTTAGATCTTCTACTCCCACTGGGGTAGCTGGAGTTTCATATGCTGTTTGGTTTCATTAAATGCCAGCATTGGAGAGTTTTCCTTAGCTGGGTGCTTAAATTGAGGGTTTCATTAATTTTTTGAAAAAAAGGAATTGATAAATAAAATGCTATGCATTAGTTCTTCTCATTCATTTTATCATAAAATATTTCTACAAAACTAATTTTGTTATTCTCTTTAGTAGATGAAATTTTAGTATGTACTGAAACTAAAGGGTCTGATTTCAAATAGAGTATGGAACATAGGACATGATTTCATCCATGTGATGTGCTATACAAGTTTCTTCTTGGGATGTAGATCATACAATCTCCTAACATAGAATAGTAGGGGTCTCAAAAAGTAAAACAAAAATATAGCAAAAGTGTTGGTACAGCTAGTATCTTTAAGCACACAGAAGACCAGAGATTCTGTTTTAAAACTTTGTACACCAATTGTCTGTATCAATCACTTGCCTCCTTAGAGAATCTCTATTTATAAATATATGGTATTTTAGACACCATGATGGGCTTACTTAAGATGTTATAAAAGCATATTTTCCTAGGAACATGTTCTTAGCTCCTCCCTCATTGAAGAGGGTCACTTCTCACTGTAGGACAGCCCAGATGTGTGGGAGGACAGATAGGTCTAACATGTTACTCTCCTGTGAATCTGTGGTTGGTTGTCAAACTTCTCCCTGAACCTAAGTTCACATTCACAAAAGGCAAAAATTGGTCTATGGTTATTCCAAGCAATGGGAGATGACTAAAGAGAGAGTTTCCTAACATGAGGTCTTTGAAAAATTTTCCAAGAAATAAGATGAATCATATTCCTAGCTACCACTCAGAACTGTGGGAGACTGTCTTACAAGTTTGTGTGAAGTTTTTCTCTCTCCAAGTGATTGCTACATACATATCACTTAGAATGCATAGACTAGATCAATGATGAAAGAATCTGATAGAAATATCAACTGTACATTTTGGAGTTGTCTAATATACCTGCTCCCCTTCCAATGATATCGACAGACTATCCCGTAATGTTGTATGATCCAATAATTTTTTGATGAAGAGGAGCCCCAATTGGAGTAAAAAGTCAAATAGGGTTCTAGCAGTTAGGATATTTCAAGTTACAGTACAGAGCACATAGAGACCTGGAACTGGAGCCCTAAAGTCATAGGAATGAGAGTTGTGCAGGCAACTGCCTCTGATTCTAGTCTCTACTATTTTTAAGCATTTTTTAATTCACCTATAATAAGGAAAAGAATGAGTGAATGTTTCTTAGTAACTTCAATGTGTGAAAACATTGTACAGACACATTGTGTAACATCTGAAAGAAGATTCCTGAAAAGAAGCTGTGTCTGGCTGTGAACAAACAGAGTCCTAGAAGGAGTCAGTGTCTGCAGAGACTGGTGGACCAACTGGAATTACAGTACTGTGGAGAGACTGGAATTTTGTTGGTCCAAAGTCTAATGACTTTATCTTGGTCTAGTCGTCATCTTCTGGGAACAGCCATTCCTTGCCCTACCCTGGATTAGCCTTGTGATAACAGATGAAATCGTTTTAGGAGCTAATGACTTAGTAGAGCACTAGCTTCCACCAATCCGAGAAATAAGATTGCATCTCGGACCCGTGAAATAGTTCCCTCATCTCATTGACCACATCCCTTTGTTGCATCCACCAATGTATTTTAAAGTTGCCTTAACGTATGCTGTTCTTTTTTTTTTTGCAAAACTATCAAAATCCATGAAACTGATTCCACACTGGAACACAGAGTTTGGGGCAAGCTAAATCTGTGTTCCCAGGACATGGTCCTTCAAAAAAATGTTCCAGAATTAACTATCTCTTATTTCCTTTAAGGGGAGAGCTGTGGCTTTGATGTTGACAACACCATCTCTTTCACTCCAACCTGGATACTAGACTGTATGCACATACAATGAATGTGGCTTATCAGGCACCAGTCATGATTATGGCTCCTATAGCTCACTCATGTGTTCTCTAATGCTTCAAGTCTCTGACATTGTCTTTTACTTTCACAGGTTATGCTGCCCTGTACGTGCAGCCAAAACCTACCATGTTGTCACGAGATACTTTCCATGGTGTTGTATCATCATTTATTCCAGATGATCATCTTCCTGCATTCCTATTCCTTCCGACCCTATAAATCTGACTATTTCAGTTTTACCTCCTCTACAGTCCAAGGGAATAAGCACTATCTGGTACCATGAACCACGCCAAATATTTCTCTAAAAGGAGAAAACTGTGATAACTGAGGTTTGCAAACAATCTAGGTAACAAAAGGTAATATAAGGTGCTGTGTTTATCTCAGCCGAGAGAGATCAACACGCAGCACAGTCTGTCTGCTGGATGTCTCCGGACAAAGAGGAAGAATTAGGAGCATAACTTGTGGCACCATCTTGGTAGATATTGTTCAAGTAAAAAGATCCTACCTGTGTCAGGTTCCGTAATGAATGGCTAGCATCTAATTTAATTGCCAGACTCTATTTATGATAAGATTATAGGAGTCTTCTCACTCATTAATTCATTCCTTCAGTGTTTGCTAGTCTGACAGTTAAGAGTTCCAACAGTATGAAGGACATAGTTCTGAATGTTTGCATCTACTAGGAAGCTTACTGAGTTGGGGTTACTCAGTAAATGCCTTAATGCAAAAAGCTAAAGAAAAAAAAGGTAGGAGTAAAACCATTCCACTGACTGCCCTTTAAATATTTCCCATATTTCTTTACCATTCAAAAAGGATTTTGATAACCTCCACAGGCCCTACATGGAAAATGTTATTCCAGCCTACAGAGTCTAGCATCTCCAGACCTTGATGCTACTTTTATTTTCCAATAATATTAGCTGCTTTTGCACTGATACTAACACAATAGCAGAGAGAACAAGGTTGGCAAGGAAAAATTGGCTTTGGCTCACACATCAGTTAGTAATTACTAACTGGCACCTTTTGCATGGCCAGAAAGTCATGGTAATAGAAGTATGTGGTGGAAGAAGTCATTCACTTCATATTGTATAGGAAGCAGAGAGGGCAATAGAAAATGGCTAGGGACAGGATATACTAAAGAATCCACTTACAGGGTCTTATTACTTTCAGGCAGTCTTCTGAAGTCTTCAGAATCCCTCTCTTCAAATAGTGCCACAATCTGAGGTCCTCATTTTAATCTATACTCCAGAGAGGACACACTTCATATTCATCCCATAACACCACTTTAACAGTATTACTATTGGGGTTGTTTTTCATTTGAGAATTTCTCTAACTTACCATTTTCATTGTTTCACCTTCATGAATAAATTGAAGCAGAGGGGTTCTATGTACCACTGCTGCCTAAGAATTCAACTACAGAGGCTCCAATGCTCTCTCCACAGTCAGCCTTCATAGCTTTGATGTTTGTTTGCACTACCTATAAGCTTTGAATGTTTTGGTGGGCGTTTGAATCTTTCTGTGCCTTGGTTTACTTATTTGAAAATTGGTGGTGATATTCAGTTATATTAAGGAGGGATAACAATTGAAAAAGTATGTATAGAAGTACATAAAGAGTGCTTAAAATAGTCTAGACTATGACTAGTGTTCATAATCATTACTTACTATTGCAATTATGGTTTTATGCAAATTTATCCTAGAGTCTCTATCAGGGATAGTTGATTATAAAAGACTCTAGAGAATATAAATACTATAAGCAAAATAACCATATGAAAAATTTATTGTTTGTTTTGAAAGTTAAAATTGGGAAGCTTTAACTTTCAAAAGAGTTAATAAATAGTTAAACTACCATAATTAATAAAGACGAGTTTCACAGGTGATCTTCAGAATGCTTTGAACCAGAACTTGGAAAACCCTCTGGATTTCTAGGACAGAAAATACACATCTCTTGCTTTCTTCAAGTTCTCTTGGCCCCTATTCCTGATCTCATCAGCTGTAACCAAAGGTCCCCCTTGTCCATTTATTCAGGGGTGTGCTGCATGATAAAGGGCTGGTAGCATATACAGAGTGATGATTTACCTGCTAACGTTAGCCTGAAGCTTTTTGAAAGCCCTCCAAATTGCTTGGCAAGTTACTGGTATATCTACTGTATCAATCTTCCGAAAGATAAAAATGTAAATAAAGAAAAAAATCAAGAGGCAAGAAGAAGTTATCTCTTCAGCGAAATCCCAAAACACTAATGTCAACATCCGATCTCAGCCTTACTAATTTTGGGTAATTTTTGTCAAATACATGATGAAAAATCAAAATATTTAGCATATGATTTTTATTTTCCAAGTACTTTTCTGGTTTCTGTTTTGAAATAACACTGCTAAGAGCCTTTACTAAATATAGATGGAGCAACAGGCCAGATAAACACTACATGTGTATATTAGTATAATGTATAGCTTAACATAATAATTTCCATATTGGATAGTTGACTTTAGATACTCCATATGTTTATAAACAATAATAATCAATTCAATAGTATAAACTGGAAAATTCAGCCTTGCAAAGAGTACAATGTTCAGAATTTGCAATATATATATCTATATATATATATAGATATAGACATATATATATATATATATATATATATATAGAGAGAGAGAGAGAGAGAGAGAGAATTAAATCTATGGGCATATATTAGCATTCATGAATTTTACATATTCCTTGTTTACAACTATTCACAAACGTAGTACATTTAAGAGCAACTATATATTACTGTAAACACTTTAATAGCACATTAATATAAGAATGGCTGGCTGATTGAATTATTACCACCTATTATAAGCACTCAACATGGAAAAAGTAGAATATGTTATATTTCCATTCATCATGAGTGTTCCAACTAGTGCCATTAACTCATTCTCTCATCAGGAAATGTAGTGGGATGCCACTTTTCCACCCCCTTAAAGTCTACAGGTCTGGGAAATGTATTTATTATACATGATCCAAATGGAAATACTGTATGCCACTTTCTGTGACATATTTCATTTCCAGTGGCTTACCCCCAGTCTGTCCAGATTTTGATCCCCCTTACTGGTGTAAAGATAGATGAGTACCAGAAAAGCCTAGAATGCTGCTGAGCTTTCCTATGGAGGAAGGCACTTGTGCTGGTTTGTATAAGAATGGCCCCTATAGGCTCATATATTTCAATGCTTAGGGAGTAGCATTTCTCTTGGAATGAATTAGGAGGTTTGGCTTTGTTGGAGTCGGGGTGGCCTTCTTGGAAGAAGTGTATCACTAGAGTTGGGCTTTGGGGTTTCAGAACTGTAAGCCAATCCCAGTGTCTTGTTCTCTCTGCTGCCTGCAGACCCAGATGTGGAACTCTCAACTGCTTTCCCAGTACTATGTCTGCCTGCGTGCCTGCTACAGTGCTCCTGCTATGATGGGAATGGACTGAATCTCTGAAACTGTAAGCCAGTTCCAGTTAAATGCGTTCTTTTATAAGAGTTGGCATGGTCATGATGTCTCTTCACAGCAAGAGAACACTAAGTAAGACAGCACTTAAGGCCATTGAAACAGAGAATAGCCCAAACTGACACTTGTCAGATAAAACTGGGATTTAGGGTCATGACTTTAGAGGAGATTCTATAGGCAACAAATTGCAGAAGACACAGACTTCTGGACTCACACTGGCTATGTAATTCTTAAACGTTGAACCTGTGGGGGAAAAAGAATAGGAAAGATGAAGAGTTGCACATGTAAAGGACTTAACAACCCAGCAGGGAAAAGCTGGTTGAATCAAGTTCAGACATGTTGTCATTGCCATAATTGGTACGAAAAAAATAAAAGAGCAGCGGAGAAAGGGACTGCACGTTTATTTGCCATTATCATAAAATAATACTTTGATCTAAGGTGCCAGTGGAGATGTGGGAGTTCTCAATTCAAGTTCAAGTTTCACATGCTGTTCTTCTTGGTGAAAGGGGAATGAAGACTCATGGAATATCGCCAGCACCCAGTTCCAAGTTTGCCTTTCTCCAAGTGGTGCACACATCCTGCCTTGTGGCTGGTAGATGATATATTATTGAATGAAGGCAAGCAAATGGTGATAAAGACAGCTCCAAGCAGAGAATGGTTTAAAAGTGAGTCATCTGATTGATAGTTAACTAAGAGAAATGTAGCTAAGTGGCATGAATTCCATTTCTAAGTCCAAGACATCTTGACCATGCTACTTGATTTCATTAGATTCGGTGACCTTACTGCAAAAAGTGATTGGGTTCTAAATTTGATTCTCACTTTCTTTCTTTGATAGAAGGTTAAACCTCTTCTTTTTCTACTAACCACAAGGATTTCTTTGAATTTTCAATCCCTTGATCTTATCTGTCATTACTAATTCCAGTCATAAAATTAGTGAATGAACATTAAGCAGACTTTAAGTATTTCTGCCCCTCTCCCCAACAGGTGGGGTCTTGGCTTGTTGACATGAACACCCAGACCAAAGAATTCTCTTGCCTCAGCTTCTCTGGTAGCTGACAATAGGTACTTACCACCAAGCAGCTTGGCTAAACTCTTATTCTTCTACCTGAAGCCTATATTGTCCTACAGACTCTTTTGTTCTCCAGATCTTTCATGTCACCTACCACCCACCTATTGTTCTTGAAGCAAATCTTCTCCTCCTGCCTTCCATGTTCTCATTATTTGCAAGTTATATTCTTCCAGCGTTAGTTCCTTTGACCTTTTTCGTGTCGTCTATCAGCTCTTTAATGGGCGTTGTGTGGAAACTGCTGTGTTTGAGGCAAAGATTTCATCTTGGCTGGGAGCTTTCCCACTATGGCTCCTTTGTTTTCCTTTAATTGCAAAACAGCCTTCTCCAGTGACATCCGGCCCTGCCCCCACCCCAAATTCTCTTCTGTGAAAGACATGTTTGAACTTTCTGCTTGACAACTCCTCAGGCAAGCTGAGGGGATCAAAATTTAAAAACACAAAGCAAAATGGAACAAGTGTGTCATACTACGGCTGCTTCTAGGCTATGATTTCGTAGGGCTTGTTTGTCTTTTGAGGCTTATTCCAGGAGCTTTGGTATCTTTAGGTGGCTGACTTTGCTTATCTCCATGGGGAAAGGCATTTCTCCATTTTCTTAAATGATTGTAATACCTCAAGAGTTTATCAAGACACACCGATGCACGCCTGTAATTTTAGCATTCAGAAGGGATTAGTGGGAAGAATAAGGATACACAGCAACCTTGAGTCCAGCCTCCACTATATAGCGAGACTGTCTCAAACTGCAAAACAAACAGAATCTACACTGCACCATTTTGGCTTTTGTAATTTTTTTAATTTCTTGCATTTTAGTCAAAAAAATATAACAGTTTCCAAAGAACCTTCTTATCCTTTAGGCTGGGGTCTTAGAAGTCCCTTTTAAAATTTTTCTACTACCTTCTTACTATGTCCATATTCTAGGCTCTTACTTTTGCTGACAGCTCTCACTGTCTTCATAAATTTGAATCCCTAATATTCTCTCATTAGTTATATTCTGAACTCTTACTAAAGTCACTTGTCTTACGACAAAACATGGCAACCTTGGCCTAGCAATTCAGTAACATCTCATTAGCATCTGAGAATGCCCCACTACCACTCTCAACCTTCAGCCAAGTCTCCACTATAGACCCCCAACCTTGGATAACCCCATCAAGCCCTGTCTCCTTTCCTCCAACTGGGCTGTCAGCAGTAACTAAAGAAAGTCGCAAAGCCAAGATAATTGGGTCCACTGCAATTTCATGCTAAGCAAACACAGACAGATCTTCCCTGCTGCGCAGCAATCCTTTGATTTATCTATTTGCCGTAGTCCCCCTTTGTGCCTGGATGATACAATCCAAGCCCCCCAGTGAATGCCCGAAACTTCAGATAGTAGTGAGTCCTGTATAGACGGTGCTTTTCCTATTCAAAGGTACCTAAGAGAAAGTTTAATTTTTAAATTAACCACAGTAAGAGACTAATAATAACAATAATTATAATAACATATCATTATAAGGCACATAAATATGGTCTCTCGATTTAAAAATATGATACTGTAGATCTTACTAACCTCAGCAGGCATTTTTTTTTTTTTTTGCATTTTCCACTGAGCTATGCTGACCTTCGTACTTAAAGGAAGCATATCTGAATTGCCAGCATCACTTTTCTTGAACCTTGAGAGTATTAGCAATTGCAGGAAAGGTTATTTGTGCTCAGAGCTGACATGCTGCTATAGCCACTCTGATAACCAAGATGCTTACCACGTGGATAAGGGGCCGATATTGTGTACACCAAGGATACTCTGGGCAAAGGGGGAAGGTGGCGGTGATTTCACCATGCTGCTTAGAGTTGTATGCCATTTACAGCTTATGCCCAAGGGCTGTGTAAATGGCCCAGAGAAAGAGAACCCAAATCTTATTCCCTGCTCCCACATGGTAGCTCACAACCATTCTTAATTCCAATCTCAGGGGGTTTGATAGTTTCTTTTGGACTCTACGGGCTCCAGACACACACATGATAAAAAGAGACATAGATGTAGAGAAACACACATCCACATGAAAACCTGTGCATTATATGTTTCTGGGATTTTTCATTAATAGCTTTAAAGAAGGATTAGCTGTGACTATCTGAACCTTCAAAGTGACGTTGGGTTTAAACAGACAATCTCTCTCTCTCTCTCTTTCTCTCTCTCTCTCTCTCTCTCTGTGTGTGTGTGTGTATGTGTGTGTGTGTTTATGTGTGTGTATATGTGTCTATGAGGGATGGGGAAACATCTCCCATGGCACCTGGAATGTACTGCTCCTTATTATCATTTTACTCAGCTCTCCACTCCCACACAGGTCACTGAGGGTTCTAAATGTACTTAGAGTGACATCATACCAGCTCTTCCTGAGTCTGCCTTTCTTTAACATTTCAGAGTGTTCAAACGTTCTTCCTGGTATATTCTGTTTGTACCAGAGTCACAGTATCTCCCATCTGTGTCTTCTTTCTCCCTATGCACTCTCTTAGAACCCTGCCTCTGTCTTTAGCATCGTTTAACGTTCCCTTTCTATAATATCTTCTCTGTGCCAGTGTGCAAACATATATTTAATTTTCTCAAAACTTTACGTCCAAAACATTTTATAGGTAATAACGATTAAATGCTATCAGTGATTAGATGCAAAGGTATATGAATTATTGGTAGCAATCCGAGAGGGAGGATAAGAGGGATGAGAAACCATTCTTTAGTGTGATAGAAGACTGAGAACAGTGAGCGAAATCAGTCCCTGAAGGAGTTGCCTGGAGCATGCAGTGGACTAGGGGTGTGGCCATTGTTAGTAAGAAAATGGTGATCAGTGCTCCACTTTAGAAATGCATTTTTTGAGGCCAAAGCCACATGTGTTTTTTATGTGGTTGTTTACATGACTTGAAAATGTTCAATGTGTGCTAATCCTTTGATCATTAAGGCATAGAGTAAAGTTTAGTGTCTGCTCCCTGTTGGGGATCTAAATAAAACCAGATAATCCACAATGGTGGAGCTTGAGCCCAGGTACCTAATATAGGCATCTAGCTCAAATTTGAAAGGAAAGTCTAAGATGAACAGTTCCCTCCTGGTGAGGTGTCTCTTAATACACTGCTGTTTGTGGCCAGGATTGACACTCGCTGAGGATGCAGGTGAATCCCGCAATGCTCAGGACAAGATCTTCCGTTGAAGGTGGGAGGGCAAAGTACACTCCCATTTGCCTCCTCAGAAGACTGGATTCTTTATCCTTAGATATAGAAGCTTCCATCCTCAATTGAATTGAGATACTGGAAACAACTGTATTTTTGTAACATACTGCCAGACTTATTATGGCGTATATGACACATCTCTATAGATTCATTCTCTCAAAGATCAGTGTGGGCTTTTAACTGATGAACCAACTTTGCAGGCTCTGCATTCTGTGTTCTGAATAAGGTTAATTTTGAGAGTGTAGTGTAATTACATCACTTTTCCATTCCCTTTTGTCTCTCCAAACCCTCCCATATATCTCTCCTTGCTCTCTTACAAACTCATGGCCTCTTTTTTTCACTAATGCTGTATGTGTATATATGTATTCTTGTATATTCCTAAACACAACCTCTCCAGTCGGTATAATGTTACCCATATGTGTGCTACCAGGGCTGACTCTGGTATTATAACAAATTGCTGTGCTCTTCCCTGAGGAAGATTATTTCTCCCACTCTCAGAATCCCTTAATTGTCTGTAGCTCTTTTGTAGGGTTGAGGTCTTTTGGTCTTTAACCCATCCACATTAACATGGTCTATTGTTATGTTCTTAATAATTTTAAAGAATTAATCATTTTATGTCAGATCTGTGTTTTTCACATACTCGCTCTGACCGTGGTTATTTCTCTTCGTGCTTTGTCAAAATTTGTTTTAATTTTCCTGCATTTGAATATTTGCAACTTTTTTGATTTTTTGCATCTATAGCTGACAATATTTTTTACCTCACTTAAAATGGCTTCATGCTTGGAATTACTATGATTTTTCTCATCTGTTTCTTGTAAAAGTTCAGAATTTAATGTAACATATCAACTTGTCATGGACTAATTTGTATCTAACTTTTGAATACCTGGGATGTAAGGATTTCTCACATGATGCATATCTCTGATGTAAAACAGTTATGGAAAACTATTTCCAAAAATCTGTGCTACAAATTAATAAAAATGAAGAGACCACAGAAGTATATTTTTGGACATTTTATTAAATTTCATTGTTCTATCTATTACTATGACATGGAAATACCATCAATAAACTCATTGCTAAAATTATATAATTTATCTAGATGCCAAGAAGTACAGACAATTGTCTTGGTAATTTCCAAGTTATTTTCTACAGACATTTTAATAGTGTAAAACCTGTCTGAAAGTAGATACATATTTTTCAAAAACATAATTCTAAAGAAGAAATAATTGACATGACATTCTCTACAATGACTGTGGTCCTGACATTTTTCCCCTAATTTGATAGTTCAGTACAAAAAGGTTTCCATCACTTCAGAAAATTGCCACCCTGCTCTTACCAAGCAATGTGCCACCTGTAAAGAAATGTCTCACAGGACCTGTCTCCTGCTGTTATATCTGGTGATACAACACGTTTTAATAAACTTGATAACACACAATTATCATACAGCTATCATACAATTAATAATATAATAATTTTTTAGATACTGATTAAGCATTTTTGTATCATAAATAATTTAATGTGAACCCCACAATAGCTTTTAGATAGCACACAGAAGTGCCATTAGTATTATAATTTTTATAATGTGCATTTACAAATAGGCAGCACATATTTTCTCAAACCTATTCATGTATATGTTGAATATAACTATATATAACTATAACTATAGTTATTGAGTATGGTATTATAATTAATGTATTATATATAGGAGAACTATAAGAATAGTAACAATAGAAATAAAGACAATAAAATACCTGTTGAAATAGGCATTAAAATTATATACTGATGGACTCAAGTAATATATATATGTATATATATGTGTAACAACAATAAATAAAGAAGAGCTATGGATTTGAGAGAGGCACTAGAAGCAGTTGGTAATGGAAAGAGAGGTGGTGGGAATACTGAAAACACAGTACTTGTGTATTAAATCATTAAAAATGGCATTAAGTAAAATCATTTATCCATATAAACTAGTTGTTATTTACTAGTAAAGAATTGTTACAATGTAAATTGATATAAGTAAAAATTGTTACAATGTAATTTGATATAAGTAAATTGATACTAGTAAAGAATGTTGAGATAATAACATATATTTCATATATAAAACAAATGACAAGTGTTTGGTGCTTACGTTGCCTCAAAAAGACTCTACAAACTAAGTTTCGCTAAGAATTATTTCATGGAGAACAATATTGTGTTGAGTACCACAAAAGAGGAAAGTTATGTCTTTTTGTTTGTCTTTTGTTTCATTTTGTTTTTTGAGACAGTCTCATTATGTGGCTAGGCTGGCCAAGATTGTTCTCAAACTCATTATCCTTTTGCTGGTGATTCCTGAAGGAAGGGTACTTTTAAGAGCCAACAGTACTATGGACAAGAACATGGGGTAAATGCAAACATTTTGGCTCTGATACGGCAAAAAGACTGTGCTTTATAGCAAAGAAATCGATTGAAGCAGTGAGCAGGGATTCTAGATCGTGCTAGAATTCTATAGACTGGAGAGCATTGGTAATGACCTTGTGTTAGCTTTTTGTCAAAATTACAAAACTGATGTGATGAACCTATTGGTGGAAAATGTACATTTTGTCTCATAGCTTTAGAGGTCCCAACTGTGACTGGCATGCACGTGATGAAGAAGTACACCTTGGCTGGAAAAAAGATGGTAGAGCAAAATCGCAACTGAGAGTGGAGAAGGTGTTGGAATCCTGTGGGACTTCCAGGTGGTACTAAGTTCACCACCTCCCAAAGTCACCACCCTGAGGGTAACCAAGCCTTTTACAGGAAGGGTCATGGGGAGACATTCAGGGTCCAGAGGATAGCAGGCCTTAAACGCCTCTCACAAAACAAACTGCTACAACAAGAACAGCAAAAACAAAAGCAACAGAAAATCTCCACCTAGCTTCTATCAGTACCTGAGAGCAATTGCTTCCTATTCGGGTTTTTAGACCCATTTTTCCTTGAATGACAGGTACTAGGATTTAGGTACCTGTGGGATGTTAATGCCTGAGAGATCATAGGAACAACTCAAAATAATCGCAGTTCGATTTCAGTAATAGTCTTTGCAGTCAACTTTTTTCTTCCTCCTATTTTCTTGATTTTATTAGTGGTAATTTCACCTGATTCTAAGAAAGAAGGTGGATTCCTGTAATTTTCTCTTTGCTGTCTTTTAGATTATTCCAGTAAATTCCTTTCTGTAATTTTTACTCCTATCTCAGTATCTTTGCCCATCCCAGTTTTTACCTTTCTACTCAGAAACAGCAATGGCCTTCTCATTCCTTGACATGACTCTTCCTTATATTTGCCCTTCAACTAAATATTCATGTTTCCCCCACAAATTCTTCTCTAATTTCTCCCCATGCACTTATAACATTTTTTCCTGGTAGTGCCCACCTCACACTTCTTAAATGCTATAATCTCTGATATTCCTCTGTGATTCTATACTGTTGCCCTCCAAACAAAAACCTTTCTGTGCACATAGGATATTTCTTTCAAGGGTTGCACGTGTTGCTTTTAATGGTCTGGCCTCCCTGACCTGTCATGTAGCAGCTAGAGCCTCTTCACCTGTGATACCTTTTGTTGGCTTCTCTGAGGACATTTCTGGTCTTTCTTCAAAGCCCCATTGCCCTTGGTATAGGGCTTTATCTATTTATACAAAGATGCCCCAGGAAATCTTATTGATTCCTTTTGGAAAGGTAGCACAGGTTTTTCCATTTCTCTGTTTGTTTCCCCTAACACCTGAGCAACAGGCAGTGGGAAGGATATGTATTTTTAAATTCTGAATATTTGCAGTTAACAAAACCAAAGTCTTAAAACTTTCCTACTTGGAGGTGGACCATGGCAGTGGGTAAGGTAGTGATGGGGAGTCTGGTGTCAAAAATATTTACCCAATGGAAGAATGTAGCCTCCAGCATCTGTTCTTCAGAGCTGAGAATTAATTTGTACATAAAATTTTATCTCACTCAAGATAAAATTGCAACAGACTTAAATCATTTCTACCCAATAGTCCAATTTTCCATTGTATTTTCTTCTTTTTTCTTTTTTTCTTTTTATTAAAGATTTCCATCTCCTTCTCTCCTCCTCCCCCTTCCCTCCCCTCCCTTCCACCCATACCCCCACTCCACCCCTCTCCAAGACAAAGAGCCATCAGGGTTCCCTTCACTATGTTAAGTTCAAGGTCCTCCCAGCTCCCCCTAAGTCCAGGAAGGTGAGCAACCAAACTGACAAGGCTCACAGTGAGCCCGTCCATGCTGTAGAGTTCACGTTCATTGCCGTTGTCCTTGGTTTCTTAGTCCTCCTCCACTGTCAGCCACATTCAGAGAGTCTGGTTTGGTCCCCTGTTCCATCAGTCCCATTCCAACTGGACTTGGTGGTCTCCCATTAGATCTGTCCCACCGTCTCAATGGGTAAATGCACTCCTCACGGTCCTGACTTCCTTGCTCATGATCTCCCTCCTTTTGCTCCTCATCGGGACCTTGGGAGCTCAGTCCGGTGCACCTATGTGGGGCTCTGTCATTTTCTCCATCCAATGCCAGGTGAAGGTTCTATGGTGATATGCAAGATATTCATGAGTATGGCAATAGGATCTGGACATTTCTGGCACCCTCTCCTCAGCTGCCCAAGGACCTAGCTGGGGGCGTCTTCCTGGACACCTGGGAACCCCTCTAGAGTCAAGTCTCTGCCAACCCTAGAATGGCTCCCTTAAGTAAGATATATAATTCCTTGTTCCCATATCCACCCTTCCTATATCCCAACCATCCTATTCCCCCAGGCTCTTCCCATCCTCCACTTCACACTTTTCTCTCTCCAACCCCCCCTCCCCCCATCCCACCCCACCCTCATGTTCCCATTTTTTGTCCGGCAATCTTGCCTACTTCCAGTATCCAGGAGGATAACTATATGTTTTTCTTTGGGTTCACCTTCTTATATAGCTTCTCTAGGATTTTTTTACGAATTATAGGCTCGATGTCCTTTATTTATGGCTAGAACCCAATTATGAGTGAGTACATCCCATGTTCATCTTTTTGGGCCTGGGTTACCTCACTCAGGATGGTGTTTTCTATTTCCCTCCATTTGTATGCAAAATTCAAGATGTCATTGTTTTTTACCGCCGAGTAGTACTCTAATATGTATATTGGAAAGGAAGAAGTTAAACTTTCGTTATTTGCAGATGATATGATAGTGTACATAAGCGACCCGAAAAATTCCACCAAAGAACTCCTACAGCTGATAAACTCCTTTAGTATCATGGCAGGATACAAGATCAACTCCAAAAAATCAGTCGCCCTCCTATATACAAAGGATAAGGAAGCAGAGAAAGAAATCAGAGAAGCTTCACCTTTCACGATAGCCACAAATAGCATAAAATATCTTGGGGTAACTCTAACCAAGGAAGTGAAAGACCTATTTGACAAGAACTTTAAGTCTTTGAAGAAAGAAATTGAAGAGGATACCAGAAAATGGAAGGATCTCCCTTGCTCTTGGATTGGGAGGATCAACATAGTAAAAATGGCAATACTACCAAAGGCAATCTATAGATTTAATGCAATCCCCTTAAAGATCCCATCAAAATTCTTCACAGATCTTGAGAGGACAATAATCAACTTTATATGGAAGAACAAGAAACCCAGGATAGCCAAAACAATCTTATACAATAAAGGAACTTCTGGAGGCATTACCATCCCTGACTTCAAGCTCTATTACAGAGCTACAGTATTGAAAACAGCTTGGTATTGGCATAAAAATAGAGAAGTCGACCAATGGAATTGAATAGAAGACCCAGATCTTAACCCACAAACCTATGGACACCTGATTTTTGATAAAGGAGCTAAAAGCACACAATGGAAGAAAGAAAGCATCTTCAACAAATGGTGCTGGCATAACTGGATGTCAACCTGTAGAAGAATGAAAGTAGATCCGTGTCTATCACCATGCACAAAACTTAAGTCCAAATGGATTAAAGACCTCAATATCAATCTGAACACACTGAACCTGTTAGAGGAGAAAGTGGGAAGTACTCTACAACATTTGGGCACAGGAGACCGCTTCCTACGTATAGCCCCAGCAGCACAGACATTAAGGGCAACATCGAATAAATAGGACCTCCTGAAGCTGAGCAGCTTCTGTAAAGCAAAGGACACTGTCACTAAGACAAAAAGGCAGCCTACTGACTGGGAAAAGATCTTCACCAACCCCGCAACAGACAAAGGTCTGATCTCCAAAATATATAAGGAACTCAAGAAACTAGACTTTAAAATGCTAATGAACCCAATTAAAAAATGGGGCACTTAACTGAACAGAGAATTCTCAACAAAAGAAGTTCGAATGGCCAAAAGACACTTAAGGGCATGCTCAACCTCCTTAACAATCAGGGAAATGCAAATCAAAACAACGTTGAGATACCATCTTACACCTGTCAGAATGGCTAAAATCTAAAACACCAATGATAGCCTTTGCTGGAGAGGATGTGGAGTAAGGGGTACACTCATCCATTGCTGGTGGGAATGCAAACTTGTGCAACTGCTTTGGAAAGCAGTGTGGAGGTTTCTCAGGAAATTTGGGATCCACCTACCCCAGGACCCAGCAATCCCACTATTGGGAATTTACCCAAGAGATGCCCAATCATATTACAAAAGCATCTGTTCAACTATGTTTATAGCAGCATTATTTCTAATAGCCAGAACCTGGAAACAACCTAGATGCCCTTCAGTGGAAGAATGGATGAAGAAAGTGTGGAATATATACATATTAGAGTACCATTGTATTTTCTTATTTCAGTCATAGAAGTGTCGAAGGCAGAGAGTTGCATGTGGAAAGGGTTAGGACTTAAATGGACTTAAATTCCCATTAGGGATAAAAACCAGAGAAGCAGATTCAAGCTGTTGGTTATTAAATAATAATTACATTATTTTTGCAGGCTTACCTCTGCTTCAGTAGTAATAGCTATTTGGGAAACTGTATTGAAGACCATACGAGTCCTAAAAGGTGGCTGATGGCGGAGATAAAAGACACAATAAACTGCCGGAGGAACTCTATTAGTATATTTTTGGGAGAAGTAATTGACCATTGGCAGGGCTGACATTTTAATCACATTTTCTCTTCTATTCACTTACGTTCTTTAAATGCAGGCTGCTGCTCATTGAACTGGAACACTGTGCCGTGTAATCTTGCTGCTCGCCTGAAGTTTACCTGACAGTTAAATATTTCCGATTCCTACAGCTTTTCTTTAAAAGTATAATTAAATGATTCTTAACCTTTGACACAATTAACATATTCTTCCCTTTTAAAAAAAGGGACTCCTAAGTCTTAAGTAGAGTTGCTGTCAGAGAACAGAGTTAAAGAAATGAGACCAAAGGACTCAAAGAGGTGGAGCTAATGAAAGAAAGAAGATTTTAATGTCACCCTCTTTTTTTTTTTTTTTTTTGGTAAGCACTTCAATTTCAAAAGTTCAGTTTTGGCATTTCTATAAAAGTTAAAATTAAAACTATTCTCAGTGTTTCTTGGAAGAGAACAGGGAAAAGAAATTCTGTATCCAAGATAATGAAACATGCACAGAAAGACTCTATAACAGCTGTTGAGAAATAAACATTTATTTTTTAATAAATGAGTAAAGAAATAGGACAGTGGAGCTCTGTACTACAGCAAGCCTGGGAATTCATTCTTTGCTTCCGTACTCACCATAAAAACTGACTTTTTCAACAAATCTATCCTTCCATAATAAATCTGCTCACTGTGTTGTGTGTTAAAGAGGTCAGAGAAGGAGAGAGAGAGAGAGAGAGAGAGAGAGAGAGAGAGAGAGAGAGAGAGAGAGAGAGAGAGAGAGAGAGAGATTGGGAGAAAGAGAGAGAGGGGAGAGAGAAAGAAACAGAAATGGGGGATGAGGTGGTTGTTGAAGTAAGGCTGCTGCTGGTTTCCTGCCGCTTACCCCGAAATAATCGTACAGAAACTGTATTAATTAAATCACTCCTTGGCCCATTAGCTCTAGCTTCTTATTGGCTAGCTCTTACAATTTATTTTAACCCATCTCCATTAATCTGTGCATCACCACAAGGTCGTGGCCTACCAGCAAAGTTTCAGGGCGTCTGTCTCCGGTGGCAGCTCCATGGCTTCTCCCTGACTCTGCCTCCTTTCTCCCAGCACTGAGTTTAGTTTTCCCTACCTAGCTCTGTTTCTGTATAGCTCAGCTGTAGGCCCAAAGCAGTTCCCTTATTAATCAATGATATTCACAGCATACAGAGGGGAATCCCACATTGGCGGTAGGGAGAATCTGGAAGGAAATGGGTAAGTAAAAACATAAAAATATATTGTACGATCTTTTTTTTTTTCCCCAAAAAAATAGAACAACAGAAATCGGAATACTTCGCCCTTACCTCCAAAGGTTCAAGTCTTTTCCAAAGAGTTGGTGTGGAAGCTAAGAAGTTAGTATCTGCAATTTCTCCCAAGATGGGAAAAACCATTATTATCCTGCATGGGCCATGCTTTGAGAGCATGGTAGAAAAGCTAACTGGTAACTGACTAGTAAGGATTTGCTTCAGGAGCTTGATCTGCCCTGGCAGCCCAAGATGAAAGAGCTTCAGAATCAGTCCATGTGCTGTTCTCTTACCCTTACTCTGTGAACATGGGTAACCCTATATATTTTTCTTGATGTAATTTGCCATCTACATTAACTAAAGCTGCATCTTTACATAGTTTTAAAGTTAAACCTAACGTTAAGTCTTTACTTGACAATTGGCAAATAGACTGAGAAACCAAGGTAGCTCATTCTGCTCTAAGATACAATCTCTAAAGGAGAGAAATGATTCTGTCGGTAGACAGTTGGTCCTGTTGCTTTTTGTCCTGTTGCCAATCAGCCAAACATTGGCTCATACGGTCTATGGCTGTCTCCTTTTTCATTGACATACAGAAGTTTCTGTGGTGTTTGATCGTGAAGATCCATCCCTTACTGAGATTCTTTAGTTTGTTTCTGCATGACTTGAGCATGAAAGGCCACCCTCCCATGCATTGCCCTGCACTATAGTGTGTGTGTGTGTGTGTGTTTGTGTGTGTGTGTGTGAGGCGTGGGTGGGGGGTATGGAAACTTTAGAAGGTGGAGCCTAGCTGTAAAAAAGAGGTTAAGTCATTAAAGGATGAGTCTGCAGAGGTTAGAGAGTCCCTTTTCCTGCTACCTCTGCTCCTGTCTGCCAGGAAGGGCAGAACAGATTTCTATCCAGGCTCCCATTGCCATAACACAAACCCTAAGGACATGAAGTCAAGCAGCCAAGGCAGAACCCTGTGAAACCATAAGCTGGAATAAATGTTTCCACTTTAAGTATTCCTGCCAGGTATTTGACCAAAGTGAAAATTAATGTGCCTGTGAAGCCTTCTCCTCCACAGTTATCCAGTGGAAGGTGATTAGCCTTGTTCAGCTAGTATGTGCAGACCAAGCTGGTAACAAACTTTTCTTATGGGTCACTGGTTGCTTATCTGCCTTATAGAAGTGGACTTCCACGTCTACCCTTGTCCTACCTCCCTGTTCAAAACACAGTTTATCTAGCAACTTGGGGTCTCCAATTTGACAGCTTTTAATGACATCTTATCTTCAACACAGGACTGTAATTTCAAAACTCTGGGACACTTAGCTGCAACTGATTGCATTCTTTCCACATCTTAACCCAGATTGGACTGTGCATCTTATTTAATGTGCAGTCCAAGTCTGTAGACACAGGCTAGGTAAATAGGAAAACACCCTATACTACACTGGAGTTCCCAAGTACAACCTCACCTACTTAACAGCCTGGTCTTTTATTCTTTCTTTCTTTTTTTTCATTTTATCTTTTTTTGACTCAGAAGGCTTCACACTAATGGTAGACAAGGAGCTGCTGAAATCCCTGGCCTGGATTACAGAGCAATGGAAACGATTGCTGAATGTAAACAGTCAGAGTCTGGGTTGTTAAAATATCCCTGAAGGGCAGCATGCTTATTTTTATAAATTTAGGAGTAAAGCTGAGTGTTTGGATAGAACTGACAAATCAATGTTGGGAGGAGCTAAGAACTTGAATTACACACAGAGCCCCAACACACACATTGTAAAAATTCTTAAAAACCACAAAGCCCTCAAGCATTGGTTAATTTATTAAATATTGATTAAATGTCCATTGTGGACCAGTGACAGAGATAGGAACTAGGGATGCAGGGCCATGGCCCTTGTTCTCAGCAAGCAGTGAAATTGTGAAACAGATTTGGAGCTATCTGAGCAGAGAAAATGTCAGCCCGAGATAACTAGATAACAAGCTAGCGTTGCAGGCGGCTCCAAAGACTAGACAGCTCATTATAGCTAAAGATTAGGACAAAGTGGTCCTCTTCTCGAAGAGGCCTTATAGCCTTTCCAATCCCTTAAATACTCTCGGATTATAGCTTATTTTCTTATTTGGGAAAAGAGACATAATCGGAATAAGACTTCCACTGTGTACTGCGAACTCCTCCACCTCACTCTGTGCTCCTAGAATTAGAACTCACTGTTTCTACCTAAAGAACACTACTAAAGAAGTCTGCCCTCACCTCCATCATGAATATTTTTTAAGGTTCCCTTTCTATCCACATGCATAAGTTTTCATTTTCTTGACTCAGCCTTCCCCCCCCCCCAAAAAAAAACGATTTCAATTGTGCTCTGTCTCTTTTTGTGAGAAAGAACTGGTTGAATGAGGCCTGTTTTCTGCCTTTGAGTCAATGTCCCCTGTGTCTGCAGATCTAATCCAGTGGCTGATTGCCTGTAGTACTTAATTCGAGTTGCCTCTATCAGATTCCTTCACGGTTGTATCTAATGCTGCATTTTTAGATACTTCTCAGTGTTCTAACTTGGTATAACAGCGCTATGTAAACTCTTGCTCACTCTTTGCTGTAGAAAACGTTTCCTTTCTTTTTCTTCCAGGCAGTTATGCTCCTTTCTTCTTGTCTTTTGGACATCTGTTCTCTTGCACCCACCCTTATTATTTAACGTTCTTATCTAGTGGCTTGACTTTAAGTAAGATCTTAAAGCAGATGACTTCCAAACCTGTATATCAAGATGATATATGTCTATGAACACTAGCCTTCTATATCTAACTTCTTATTCTGTTAACCTCAAGATCTCTATTTGGTAAGAAGTAGTAGGCATCCTGACCCGCCTCAAAGCAGACATGCTTTCTCCACGGTCTTCTCGTCAATGAGAACAGCATGCATCCATTTGCTTATGAAAATCTTTTATTGGAAAGCTTAGTGGCTCTGCTGTAGAATGTATTCAAGATCTTTAACTATTAGAATCCTCATTAAAATCTCCTATCCAAGAAGTCATTGAGTCCCTACTACAAGTTCCTCCATTACACCATTTCTCTTTCCTGAGCTAGTACCATATTCTTATTTTTATATTGGCATGTATACAGTGCTAGCCTTCATGAAGACATTTTAGTCCAACTAGAAAGTACTCCAGCATATTAACCATACTTATGTTCCCATTTCCCTACCAAACTGCTGGTTCTCTTCCTTTTCCCAGATAATAACATTTTTTATTTTCATGTTGCATATATATGTATGTGCACATACACAATACCCCAATATTAATTTCTGCCTACACATATATTAGTGGGTCTGTATGTGAGAGAACATATGATATTTTTGTCTATGTCCAGTTTATTTATCTTTCTATAATGACCTCCAGTTGCATCTATTTTCCTGCAAATGACACAATTCCATTTTAATTTTATGAATGAGAAAATCCACTCTCTCTCTCTCTCTCTCTCTCTCTCTCTCTCTCTCTCTTTGTGTGTGTGTGTGTGTGGTGTGTGTGTGTGTGTGCATTGTTTTCATTATCTATTCATCTGATGATGTTCACTAAGTCTTATTCTGTAACATCTGTTTTGGACAGTACAGTAACAAACATGATATGCAGTAGAACATTGATTAGATTCCTTTGGGAATGTCCCCAGGGGTGTCACACTGCATTGTGCTATAGTCTATGTTCAGACTTTTGAGGAACTGACATAATTATTCTCTAGTGGATTTACTACTTGACATTCTTGCCAGCACTGTGTAAATGTTCGTTTTTCCTGCATCCTCTCCAGTATTAGTAGTTATTTGTTTCCTTCCTGAAAGCTACTCTGGTTGTAGTGCAGTGGAATTTCTATAGAGTTTTACTTTGCACTTCCCTGATAGCTGAGGTTGGACATATTTTATGTCTCTGTGTATGACAATTTTTGTGTCATATTTTGAGAACTGTTAGTTGATTTACTCACTTAGTGATTAGTTTTTAAGGTTTATGGTATTTTGATTATATAACCTCCCAATTTATAGCCATCTCTTTGTTTAATGATATCTTTGGTTGTATAGAAATCATTTAATTTTATGAAATATCATTTGGGAATTCTTGCTGTTATTTCATGAGCAAACAGGGTTCTTTTCAGAAATTTCTTCCCTATGTTTATATTGTGAAGTCTTTCCTTAATAATTTCAGGTCTTACATTGATGTCATTAATTAATTTTGAGTTGATATGTACAGTGTGGGATATAATGAGCTAGTTTCATTATTGTACATGTAGATTCTAATAAATTGCTGAAACAATATCAGTTCAATGAGTTTTCTGACAGAACACTGATGGACTCAAGTATAAAATCATGTCATCTGTACATAGGATCATGGGACTTCTTCATTCCCCATTCGTGTTCCTTTTAGCTTTTAATTTCATTTTATTTTAATTGTGTATGTGTGAGTGTTTATGTGTGGGCTTATGCGGGTGAGTGCAGATGCTTGCCAAGGCAAGAAGAGGGGCCTGGATCCCTAAAACTGGAGTTATGGTTGGTTGTAAGTCTCCCCATGAGGGTTTGGGAACAGAACTCAGATACTCTGGAAGAGCAGGAAGTGTTCCTAATGACTGAAGTATCTCCCTAGATCTCTTTCCAGTTCTTCATTTTGTATTGCTCTAGCTAGCACAACACACTGTATTGAGTTATAGTAGAGTGAATAGAAGTCTTTCATTTATATTTCCCCAATTTTAGAGCAAATTTGCTTAACTTTTCTCTACTTAGTATAGTGGCAAGGAATGGATGTGTTTAGTATGTTTTCCTTGTTTTTATATTTCTAAATTCTACGGGACTTTTTTTTTTTATCACGAAGAATGTTAAACTTTGACAAATATTGTTTTCTACATCTTAGATGATCATGTGATTTTTGTCTTTATATCATGCCACACAGTTCTGGATCAGTTGTGGGTAGAGGACTTTCCCCACTTCCTTCAGGCCTGTTTTGAATGCCCTTCTACTCAATCATGGTTCCTTTGACAATTGAGCTTTGCAGTTTGTTTGACTTCTTCCCACTCTGGTCTTTACCCTTTCATCTGCTGAATGGCTTTTGTCTCTTAGGTTACATCCCACTCCCATTTCTGAACTCCAGAGAATCTGGTACTGAAAGCATAGTGAGTCTTTCCAGAAGTTTCCATTTTCGGCAATAACATTAACTCGGCACTTGGAGCTGAGCTCTCCTTGTCCTCCCCAACGGATTCTCTCAATCCCTTTCACAGTCTAAGAAATTTTCCTTTCTACTGAAATTGCATATTCTCTCTGCTATCACCCACATGGAAAGAGACTTCACTCCAACTACTGAAGATTGATTCCCTGGAGATTCCAGCAGCCTCAGTAGAATTCAGAAGTAAGACTCCGTCTATCATCTCATCCTATATCTTGATTCTTACAACTTGCTTTTCGGTTTCTGCTTGAGACAAACCTGATTCTATTCTCAACCTGCAACCACAGTGATCTCACTATGACGCAGTTCATACCCTGTCAAATTGCTGCTCCTGAAGTGGCTTCTCATCTAACTCAGAAGCTTGGGGGGGGGGGCGGGGGACGCCCAGACAAGTAACCTAAACCTCTTATTCTCATATCCTCTAGTTTCACTTGCTTTCTTGGTGATTTTTTTTATTGGATAAATTCTCCCCAACTTCTTGCTGCTTTCCCACACAGTTGTCCAGGCCACCTCTTTTCCTCCTTCCAGATCTTTATTTTACCACATCAACAGAGGGAGCTCCTCGACGATTTTTATAATTGGAATCTTCTACCTCTTCTTAACACGCTTCTTTTAGAATTTCATAGTGTAAATACATATTATCGATGTCAATTTTTTAACCCACAGGAAAATGAGTCTGAATTGTGAACAATGATATAATTTTCATTTGATAATTAAAATATCCATTGCTTATTAAATATTTAAAATAAGTCATGGTTGAGACCATATATATTTCATTTATATGTTTTCTTTAATCCTTATTACAATCCATATCTTTTAAATTATTTTTACACTGAAGCCAAAACAATTATGTTATCCAAAAGACAAGAGATTTTTTATCCAAACTTTTTAAAAAAATATTTGTACATGTATGTGTTCATGTATACATGTTTGTTTGTGTGTGATATGCATGTAAAACTCAAATGTAAACACTGAATGTCTTCTTTGAATGTTTTCTACCTTATCATTTTTTTCCTTTTGAGACAGGATCTCACTATGTAATGCTGATTGTCTTGGAACTCAGTCTGTAAACCAAATGGGCCTTGACCTCACAGAGATCTGCTTGCCTCTGCCTCCTGAGTCCTAGGATTAAAGGTGTGCATCACCACCACAGCCAGCTGGCCTTATTTCTTTGAGTCAGGTTCTCTCAATAAACCTGGAGCTCTCAGGTTGTTGGACAGGCTTGTCAGTGAGATTTGGGGATCCCTGAGAGTCCACTCTGTAGGGTCACACACACACACACACACACACACACACACACACACGTCACAAAAGAAAACCATATATATATACACACACATATATATATGTATGTGTATATATATATATATATATATATATATATATATATATTGTCAGTGATCTCACCTCAGTTCCCCATACTTATATATGAGTTACTTTACTGACTGGACCTTTTCTCCAGCTCAGTCTTCACAGGGCATTTTCTTACTACTGCATTCATGTTTATCATAGGTCTCAATTCTGCCTTTTGAGTGAATCACATTCCACTCCATGCAATGTTAGACAACACTTGTGCATCAATATTATTCGTTTACCCCATATATTAAAGCACAGGGACAGAGTCTGGCTTCATTATCTTTGAATATATAATACTTTAAGTCTACAATGGGACCTTGTACATGGAAGGAGCTCAGTAAATGCTGGATTATGAACTATGAAAAAATTGTCATAGTTTGGTAACTGGAATTAAAATATCATTTTTGCATTTTAGAAGGCTTGTTCTAGGAGAGCAGAATGGCTTTCCAAATTCTACCCCGTTCCTCTCAGTGCATCTCTAGACTCCATTGCTTGCTTGGAGTTAGAGACAATATTCTTCAGAATGATGTCAAGTTTACCTTCTTCCAAATGTTTATAGTATACAGTTTTCTGAATCCCTCTCAAAATAGAAGGTACTGATGTTAACAAATCTATAATTATGTAGATTAGTGTTTTGTAATTAATTTATGGCAAAGCCCTTGTGTATGTTTACATAAAAAGATAATATAAACCTTTGCCAGTTAACTTAAAAATTCTAGTTACTAATAATAGAGTGGTTGTCTTTCAAAACACAAACTTAATATTTTGTCAATTAGGAAAACAGGGTTTCTAGAAATTATTTTTGCATAAATATGAAGAGAGCCTTCATACTTGCTTTGCTCAGTTTCCCGTTGTAGATTACACCATAGTTTGTTCCACTCTCACCCACCCCCCAGGCAGCTTTGAGTTTACACAGATCTTAAAAACCCCTAAAAGGACACAACTGAAAATTTAATGTGTAATTCAGCAAAGTCTTTTTGAATTTTGCATTAGATTTTCCTTTAGCCTTGGGTAAAGCCATAAAAAAAAATGACCTGCTTAAAAATGTAATCATCACGGAGGAACCTTCCTAAAGTCAGCATCAAAAAGAATAAAATATATTTTATTAATGATACAATTCACAAAATTACCAGTCCTGCCACTCTCTGCCCTCCAGAGATCCCTCCCTTGTCCCTGGTTGCATGTGCATCAGTTATTGGTGTTTGTTCTGTGTAATTTAACCTTCTGATTGCCTTGGATGCCTAATGAAGTGGAATGAGTTAAAGGGTGTTTAAACATGTGTCAACGTCTTGGAAAACGGACCAGTGAGATCCTGTCTAAAAAGGGAGTTGAAGGATGGCTGCTTCCTGGCTACAAAACTGGAATCAAAATCATAACATGCTTTGCCAGTTTAAGTTCTGCTTACTAAAGGAGTCAGGACCTTTCCAGTGATCATCAGGACCAGGAGTCTGGATGTTTACCTGTATCAGTGGTTTTGTTTTGATTGAAATAAATACCACCTTTGCTTTTTTTTACCATGTGCCCTTTGGACTCAAACTGTGTTCTAATTGATCTTCTCTTCCTGTCCTTCCTTACTTGGCAAGTTTATCAACATTTCAAAACCATTTTAGGTTATCCTCAATGTTTTTAAACCTGTTCTTCAATTAGTACATTATGCACAATAAACCACATATCAATATGGCACTTTGCACTATGTAATAAAGGAGATAAGTTTAATTAACATATTCAAACATGCAAATACCCATAATAATTTGTTTCACATACTAATTTGTACACACAAATTATTATGCGTATTTGCATGTTTAAATATGTTAAATATACTTATCTCCTTTAACACTCAATATGTATATGTCACGAAAACTTTCATAGTCCTTCCTTGAAGCTTTTTGATGAAAATAACATCGGGGTATTTGTTATTGTTTCTTCTCTGAGGTCTTAAGATCTTTTCCAAACTATCTTTGTCAATTTCAGGGATTTGATGTATAGTCCCTGTACTATATTTCAGTAGTCTCATAGTTTCAAATATGAAATTTAAGTCTTTAACATAGTTTTTAGTTTCCCTTTTGTTGATGGTGTGAGAGAGGTCTTGTTTCATTCCTCCATTGTGGGTATCTGATTTCTCCAGCATCACTTAGAACATATTGCCCTTCCTTCCATGCATGTTCTCCCATGAGTGTTGTTGAAACTCACTTTGCTGTAGATTTGTGGGCTTATGTATAGTCTCCATTCTATGATCATTGGTCTATGAATCTATTTTTATGACAATATGATGTGGTTTTGTTGACTCCAATGAATTTAAAGCCTCCTGCCTAGTTCTTGCTCAAGATTGCTTGATTCTTCAGAATAGTTCTCTTTGTCTCTGTCTCTCTCACTCACTCACTGTGTGTGTGTTGGTGTGTGTGTGTGTGTGTGTGTGTGTGTGTGTTGGGTTCCATATAAGTTTTTTGATTGCTTATGTAATTTTGTGAAGACTATCAGTGGTAGTTTGGTGGAGATGACATTGAATCTATAAATGCTTCAATATGCATAGATGTTTAAATTTTAAAAATTGATTCTTTGCGCATATATTACATCCTGAATACAGTTTCACCTCCCAAACCCTTTCCATCTCTCCTCTCACTGAAATCAACTCCTCTTCCCTTCTCTTCAGAAAAGGGCAAGCTCTCAGGGATATCAACTAAACATGACTTATCAAGTTGGAATAAGACGAGGCACTACCCCTCATGCTAAGGCAACGAAGTAGGAATAAAAGAGTTCCAAAAGCAGGCAAAAGAGTCAGAGACAGTCCTTCTCCCACCTTTAGGAGTCCCACAAGAATACCAAATTATACAACCATAGCATATATGCAGAGGATCTAGATCAGATCCATACAGAGTCCTTGATTGTTGGTTCGGTCTTTGTAAACACCTATAAACCCTGGTTATCTGATTCTGTGAGCTGTTTTCTTGTGGTATTCTTGATTCCTGTGACTCCTCCAATCCCTCCTCGCAGTCTTCTGCAGGATTCTTCAAGGTCATTACTGTTGTTAACAGTTTATTACTGTTTCAACTTGAGACCCATTTCATGAGAGGGAGTTCATGCCTGTTAATGCATAGACATTTTAACTATTATTATTATTCCAATCTATGACATGAAACATCTTTTGACAATTTGTGTTTTCTGTTTAATTTATTTCATTGATGTGTTGCAATTTAATTGTAGGGATTTTTTATGAGCTAAACTTATATGAATTTTGTATGGCTGCCATAGATTAATTTATAGTTGCTTTATTGAAAAAAAACTTCAAATAATTTACAATTGGCAGATATCAACACAACTGAGTTTTATATATTGATTTTTTTAAATCATGAAATTGCTAAATTCATTTATTGATTCTACTATTGTTTTTGTTGTTTTTTGTCTGTCTGTCTGTCTGTCTGTATATCTATCTACCTATATGTAGGAGTCTGCTTCTACAAAGCCATCAAGGGTTCCTGGATAGGGGATCCTCAGATAAAAGAAACAGAAGACAGAATAGAATTGGGAGTTCTGTATGGTTATGCCGAAGCAGCCAAACAGCCCAGAGTTTATTTCAGAACTTGCTTATATACAAAAGCAAAACAAAGCACAGCACAGACATTCAGTCAGTATCTAACCATAAGTCCATTCCTGTCCTTTAGTGAGCAGCCTCCTCTCCAACATGTGCTTGCTGCTCGGAAGCAGCCCTACTTTCTGTCTCAATGTTCCTGGGGTTTGTTGTCAGCAGTATACTGTCTACTAGATAGAATGTTTTCTCATGGGCTAAATCAAAGGTCTCTCACAGCCCTCAAGGTTATTTAAAAAAGCAGAGCAGGCAAGCTTAGACTCAAAGGACTTCTTTAAGTCAAAATGACTCCAAATGGAAAATGAGTCACACATGGGCTCCTTCCTGCATCTATCTATCTATCTATCTATCTATCTATCTATCTATCTATCTATCTATCTATCCATCCATCCATCTATCATCTATCTATCTATCTATCCATCATCTATCTATCTATCTATCCATCCATCCATCCATCCATCTATCTATCTATCTATCATCTATCTATCTATCTATCTATCTATCTATCTATCTATCTATCTATCTATCTATCTATCTATCTATCTATCATCTATCTTCTATATATCTATCTATCATCTATCTATCCATCCATAATCTATCTATCTATCTATCTATCTATCTATCTATCTATCTATCCATCCATCTATCATCTATCTATCTATCTATCTATCTATCTATCTATCTATCTATCTATCTTCTATCCTCTCTCTCTCTCTCTCTCTCTCTCTCTCTCTCTCATCTATCTTTCTATTTATCTATGATTTTACATCCCAGTGTCAGTTTCCCCTCCCTCTTCTCCTCCCAGGTTTTTCCCACACCCCACCATCCACTCCTCTGTTTCTTTTCAGAAAAGGGCAGGCCTCCCATGTATATTAGCCAGTCATGGAATATCAAGTTTAGGAGTGACTAGGCACCTCCTCTCTTGTTAAGGCTGGAAGAGACAACCTGGTAGGAGGAAAGGTCCCAAAACCAGGCAACAGAGTCAAAGAAAGCCCCTGCTCCTACTGTTAGGAGCCTCACGAGATGACCAAGTTATATAACTGTAACATATATGCAACAGACCTAGATCAATCCCATGAAGGCTCCCAGGTTGTTGATTCAGTCTCTGTGAGCTCCCATGATCCCAGGTTAGTTGATTCTGTGGGTTTTCTTGTGGTTCCTGACTTTACTGTGTCTTACAATTCTTCCTTCCTTTCTTCCACAGGATTCTCTGAGCTCTGCCTAATGTTTGGCTGTGGGTTTTGGCATCTGTTTCCATCAGTTGCTGGGTAAAGGCTCTCTGATGTCGTTGGGCTAGGAACCATTCTATTAGTGTAGGAGAATATCGTTAGGTGTCATTACATGATATTGACTTTTTCTTTCTTTTTTTTTGTTAGTCTTGTTTGTTCTATCCCAGGTATCTGGCCTATCCTTCCTCTGCCCCAGCACATCTTGTAGGCAGGACAAATTGTAGGTTGAAAGTTTTATGACTGATTGTTTTCCCAATTCCTTCACTCAAGGTCTTGCCTGGTTAATGGAGATGATAGGTTCAGGCTGTGTATCACCCATTGCTAGGAGTCTCAGCCTTGGTAATCCTCATAGATGCTGGAAGTTTCCATTGCACTAAGTTTCTAGCTCATTCCAGAGATGCCCTCAGATTCCAGTGTTTTAAAGGAATTATTTTTGTGTTTTACATATGTAAAATTGGGTTGGTGTAGGAGGTCCTTCTGTCTTTCATTGGTTAATAAAGAAACTGCTTTGGTATCCAATCTCTTAGCCTGTGCCTTTTTATAGGTGAATTGAGTCCATTGATAGTAAGTGATATTAATGACCAGTGGTTGTTAACTCCGGTTGTCATTTTTTATTTGGTAGTAGAGATTGTGTGTTTCCCTTCTTTGAGATGTGCTGGTGAAGGGTCGCTAGATGTCTGAGTTATTTTGGGCAATGCTGGACTCCTTTGTTTGTGAATTTCCTTCTATTACTTTCTGTAAGGCTGGATTTGTGGCTACGTATTGTTTAAATTTGTTTTTATCTTGGAATATTTTGTTTTCTCCATTTATAGTGAATGAAAGCTTGGCTGGGTATAGTAATATGGGCTTGCATCCATTGTCTCTTAGTTTCTGCAGTACATCTATCCAGGACCTTCTGGCTTTCATGGTTTCCATAGAGAAACCGGACTCTCTGAACATGGCTGACAATGGGGGCTGACTGAGAAGCTAATAATAATAACACCGGATTTTGATTCTACTGCATGTACTGGCTTATTGGGAGCCTAGTCTGTTTGGATGCACACCTTCCTAGACCTGGATGGAGGGGGGAGAGTCTTGGACTTCCCACAGGGCATGGCACCCTGACTTCTCTTAGGACTGGAGAGTGAGGGGGAGGGGCAGTTGGAGGAGTTGGAGGGAAATGGGAGGATGGGAGGAGGTGGAAATTTTTAATAAATAAATAAACAAATAGTCACAAAAAAGAAAAAAAAAAGAAACTGCTTTGGGTCCTTGATAGGGCAGAATGTAGGTAGGCAGAGAAGACAGAACTGAATTCTGGGAGGAAAAAAGCAGAGTGAGGAGAGCCTCCATGGAGCTGCCAGAGTAAGACATGCTGAATCTTTCCCAGTAATCCACTGACATGTGGCGATATACAGATTAATAGAAATGGGTTAAATCAAGGTGTAAGAGTTCGTCAATAACATGTTAGAGCTAATAGGTCAAGCAGTAATTTAATTAATGCAGTTTCTGTGTGATTATTTCGGGGTTAAGCTAGCCGGGTGGCTGAGATGAACAAGCAGGCCCCCCTCCTTGCAACATTGGGTCATCTGCAAATGTGGACAATCTGAACTCTTTTTCAAATTTGGATGCCCTTATTTCTTCGTTTTGCCTGATTGCTCTTTTCAAGGCTTCCAGAGTTATGCTGAATAAAAGTAGGAATGGGCATCCCCATGCTGCTCCAGATCTTAGAGAGCTTTCTGTTTGGATCTATGTGGTATAATGCTAACTTAGGTTTACTATATGTCGCCTTTATTATGTTGAGATATGTTCTTTGTATGTCTGATTTGTTCTTTGTCCAACATTTTATCATACAGGAATATAAAATTCACTGAATATTTTTGTATGAATTTTGATGATTGTATTTGTTCTTCATTCTTTTAATATGTCATATATTTACTGATAAGAATATTTGACCCATCCTTTTATCACTAGATAAATCTGCTTCTTCATATGCTGTGGGGTTGCATGTTTTACTACCACTTGAGGACTTTGCATGCATGGTTATCAGCATAACTTCTTGTAGTGCTGTATCTTATTTTGGATAGTTATTATAGTAAAGCTTACTTCACAGAACATGATTCAAAGATCACATCCTGTTCTCTTTTTAAAGTAACTTCAGAAAACTGGTCATAGTTCCTCTTTAAATGTTTTGTAGAAGTAGACAGCTAATATGTGTAGATTTGGGCTTTCTAAAAATGAGATGTGTGATAGTTTTTATCAGCTTGGTTGGATTTAGGAAAGCCTAAATCAGCAAAGTACACCGCAAGTGTGTCTGTGAGGAATTTTCCCATACCACAGAGGATAAAGTAAACTGGAAGATATTCCTTGAATATGGATGGCACAATCCCGGGAGTCCGGATGAAACACACGGCGAAAAAGAACAAAAGTAAACAATGCTCCCTGCCCACCGTAATGTGAATTATTATATTTTGTTGTGACTCCTAAAAGATATGTTGAAATCTCTGAAATGATGATCCAAAAGGGAAAAAAAATCAAACAAACAAAAACCAAACCCAACAAATTATTTTCCTTAAGTTATTCATACCATGTAGTTTGTTGCAGTAATGGAAATCTGACCAGTGTAGGTTGAATTATGGATTCAAAATCATTAATTGTTAATGGTGTATCAAATCTTCTGCTTCTTGATGAGTGTTTATAATATGAAGATGACAAGGAGTTTGTCTATTTTCTCTAGGTTATCAAATTAGTGGGCATCTAGTTGTTACTAATGATTTACAATTGTTTGCTGTAATTCACTTCTTATGACTTTTCTGTGTTATATAATGTTTCTTTGCACTGCTATTTAAAGAATATTTTATCTAATATATACAAAGACTATCTTTATGACCATTATTATATGCATGAACTGTCTAATTATATCACTTTATTTTGGTCCCACATGAATCTTTAGAGGTAATGTGAATTTCTTGTAAGCAATATGTCGTTGGGTAGAGCATGGTTATCCACTCAGTTAGTTTTTGTCTTTGAATTACAGAATTAAATCTATTAAGATCCAAGGCAACTATTGAACACAGTCTTACAATTTCTCTCTCTCTCTCTCTCTCTCTCTCTCTCTCTCTCTCTCTCTCTCTTTCTCTCTCTCTGTCTTTCTTTTCTCTTTCTTTCTCTTACAGCATTCTTTTGTGATTAAACAAATTACTTTAGTAGTTTGTTTTGATTCTTTGATTGACTTTGTTTAATTAGTTTTATTTTTGCTTTCTGGTTAACATGATCCTTGCAAATGCATCTCTGTTTTTTATAAAATGTTATTTTGGAATATTAGCCATAAAAATATGAAGGACACAAAAGAACAAGAAAGTACCCTCAGAAAATTCTCCAATGCACTGATTTGTCTCCATATTTTGAATTTTTAATATTCTATATTTCATCTACAATATTTACTCTGTGTTAATATAATAAAAACTACTGGTTTTAGTAGTTGTAATTTCAGTCTTCATGACAGACATATGAATGGCTTATGCATCACGGTTGCAAAATTAGAACATTCAGTGTTTCCTTGCAAATCACCTTTACTAGTGAGTTTTAAACCATTCTGCATTTTCTTCTTTCCGGTGTCTCATTCCTCATTTTGAAGAATGTTTCTCTTTCTTGGTTGGACTGGTTACAGTCAGAGAAAGGGAGATTTAACAACATTTCTTTCTCTTCTTTAATGTGTCATTTTTTAATTTTGTTATATAAACATGGACACATGGACACTACTAGCTTTCTGGAATCTCATCTGGTTTGGCTAACTCCTTTTAAGGTATTTTGGTCCATGAGCAGCTGTCCAGCTAGAATGTCTGTGAGCTGATGATCATCAGAAGTACTTTACCACCATCTTCCTTTGACCCCTCCTCCTCAAATGTATCTCCAACAGAAAGGAAGTGTATCTCCTTTTGAGAATAGGTCCTATAGCATGAGATTCATCATGAACCTAGAACCTCTCCTTTATAAAACTCTCAGAAAGGTGCTATGGCATTTTAAAAAAGACATACAGAAAAATTATTTTGGTTAATGTTTATCACTTTGTTAACAATATAATTATTTCCCTATTTTAATATGGAATTAATAAAACATGGAATTTTATTATTTATTAGAATTTATGTTTTTAGTTACTATTGTAAGTCTACCATAACCCAAGATTGTTTCATATGATTAATAAACTCTAAAAACTGTGATATAATTTATCATTGTATATTGATATAATATAAATTGATATCAAATATTGATATCAAATATTGTTTACTATTTTAACCTTGATGATAACAGAATATACTAATATATCTCAATGAATTTTTTATTGGAATCAACAGGTATATCAAATGGTATGTTGTTCATTCTGAGAGTAAATTCCTACTGATTAAATAGATTTATCCCGAGAAAAATAATTCGATCCCTCAAGCATACTTAATTCTTAGTATGATTTTAGTTCTCATTTCCAAGGGCAAAAGTCAGTGAGAATACGAATCCATTTTTAGGTATTGTAGAGGAAAACACCCAGTGTGCCTTTAACAGAGAATAGCTGTTGTGGGGGGGGGGGGATGCTTGCAGGATCATTGTTGCAAAACAATAAAAGTTACATATTGGAACAAATTATTTCCATCAATTGCTTCCTGCTGAAAAGCCGCTTTGAAGACGCAGCCTCTGAACATGCCCAAACCATCTGAAACCCATCTGCTCTACGCTCCATACTTCATAAGATGTCGACGCTGTGATATAATTGTACTTGATTCGGGGGCAGGAGATTGCTTCCAACTGTTGCTTCACTCTACTCTTCCCAATATGGTGCCTTCGCCCCGTTTTACCGATTTCAAGTGCCTTATATTAAGAGGCCATAACTGAACTGAATCATGTACTTGTGCTGTGTGATAATTAAGCAGTCTCTGTACAAATCATTCCAGCTGGCCCCCAAGCCATTCTGGAATATTTTATTTGGCAAGAGAAAAATTAGGCAGATGTTATGAGGCATAATACAGGTAAGACAGAATGCTTTCCTTTCTGACTTACTTTATAACTTCTAATGGACTTCTAACAAAAATATTTAATATCTAATAAGTAGATGTATGAATTGAGTAAATGTTTATTGAATAATATCTTTTTATAAGAAGAAAATATGAAAGTGCATGGGAGAGGAGATCACCACATGACTATATTTTAATACTTGTGATGATAATATTTGGTAAGTAAATTCTACAAATTCCATGTACTACTAAAAATATAAAGAATACAATTATTTCTACTTTATATTCATATTTATATATGCTCATGTTTTATATTAGAGGCTAACCAAATAGTTCTATATTCAGCCATAATTTTAAGACATATTTGCTGAATTCATTATCCTAATAAATATCCCTTTACCATACCAAATTGTACATTTTCAAAGTGTAAAATGAGTATAGGCTGTTGTTGTGATAGCAAGGTTGAAGTGCTTTCTGAAGAGATGGAGATGCTAGGGAGAGGGTATCTAAAGAAGACAGAGCAAAGTTTCAAGAAATACCATGTCCAAATTCTAATCTCAGAAATCATCAAGTCTTTTAGAAAGAATATGACACCAGCTGCTACTACACAAACATGTATTCACACCCATGTTCCTATACTTACACTCATGTATTTTTTTATATATGAAATAGAAAGTGTTCAACCCTTGACAAAAGCGAACCACAGTGGTTCTATGCTGTTTTCCACCTAAGTTTATTGCTTACCCTGCAGTAGGATTGCCCTACACTAGACCCTAAGCTGGTAGCTTTAGTGTTATCACCATGGGATGTGATAGAACTGACTTTAGAGGTGTCAAAGAGGCTGAAAATTGAGTATGGGGATCTCTGAGAAAGGGGATCCACAGATCAGTGAATCTCCAAATTTTACCTAAACTCTCCTCAAATATTTACTTGACCTTTAAAGATGTGTGAGGCTCTCAGGAGTTCCACAGCTGGAAAACAGAGATATTCCGCTGATATCCTTGCAGAACACTTGTCCACTTGAAGTACTTTGATAATGATCTTCTAGTTTTATAGCTACCTATTATAGGTATGCCTTAAGAGGGAACATTATATCACAGGGCTTCGAATATACCTAAGATGAAATGCAAAGTTGAAATAAATCCCTGATCCAAGATACAAACCAAGCTTCCAGAAGCAGGCGATACACCAGTAATCTCAACATCTTCTAGAATAAATTTTACTGCTGCTCAGAGGGTGATGAGCAAATGGAGAGTTTCTGCAAAGCATTTTCTCCAAAGTTAAGTATAAGACTACATTTTGACTTATTAGCATTGTTTTGAGCCATGATCAAGAGAAAAAAATAATTAATAATAAATTATCTTGAGGCCACCTACTTAATGCAATTAGATTGTAAGTATTTAAAAACAATAACATTGATTTCACTACATCTTATGACTCTACTCTAAGGTGTTTGTTTCTTCAGCAATTGGGTGCCATCAAGTTCTGAAGGAATATCAAGAGCTCTGGCAATAGCTGTGATTTTGGAGGTTTAACTGGCCAACAACTCTAAAAGAAGTAATCTATTCCAGACTTTTGCCTTTTTGTTTGTGATCTTGCGGTGTCTAGAAGAGGCATTTGCCATTCCATTCTTAGGGTAACTTCATTTAAACAGTACACACAGACACACACACACACACATACATATACTTAAAATATGTACATATAAAGGTAAAAATGTTTAAATATATGTAATCTATCTATATATGTAAATATATATTTAAAGAAGTTTATATGGGAGCAGTCAACATGGATACTGGATTATAGAGGTCATAGGGATATGTCTCCAGAAATGGCTCATGTGGTAGATACATTTCTAGCTTTATGAGGAGCCTCTACACTAATTTCTCTAGTGGCTGCACCAATTTGTACTCTCATCAGTTTCTGTGATAGATATTGTCAGTTTTTAAAAATCTTCTTACTTGGGTAATGTAAAATCTTAAGTTTGTTTTAATTTGCATTTCCCTGATAGCTAGAGATGTCGAACATTTTAATATTTTTCAATTTTTTGAAAATATTTAATCTTTTGAGAAATTGTTTATTTTCACGCTCCAATTTAAACCGTTCTTTCTCTTGATGTTTAGATTCTCGAGATTTTCTTCCATTCTGTTGGATGTCTCTTCTCTCAAATTATAGCATCCTTTGCTGTATGGAAACTTTTCTTGTTTCACAGGGTCTCATTTACTGTTTGTTGATCTCAGTGCCTATGCTACTATGATCCTCTTCAGTATTTCCCACACTGTCTTTTGCTAGAATAAGGACATCAAATCTAATGTTGAAGTCTTTGATCTACTTGAAGAGAAGGAGTGAGGTTTTCTACAGGGTGCAGGATAAAAAAAAGGTTTCATTCTTCTATATTTATCAATCCAGTTTAACTAGCCCTTTTTTATTGAAAATGTGTTCTTTTCCTTAATTTGTATTGTTATCCCCTTTGTCAAAAATCAGGTAGCAGTAGGAATTAGGGCCTATATATATTGCTCTTCATTTCTGGTAAGACAATACTACCATTAATTTCTGTTATTATTCAGGAATATTTTGGCTATCCTGGATGGGTGTTTTATATTTTTACAAGAAGCTTTATTTTGTTGTTAAAAAACTCCTGTGAAGAATTGCATTGAGATTTTCATGGCTAGTATGTTGAATCTATAGAACACTTTTTGTGACAGGGCTATTATCAAAACAGTAATTCTACCAGTCCATTAACATGGGGGGGGGGGTGGGACTTTCTGTATTCTAGTGTCTTCTTCAATGACTGTTTTCAGTGTATTAAGGTTCTAATTGTACATATCTTTCAAATTGTTGGTTATATTTATTCCAAAACATGTTTTGTTTCCTTGCTATGTGATTTCTTTCTCAGAATGTTTCATCTGTATATCAGAGGCTGCTAAGTTTTGGGTGTTAATTTTGTAATTTAACACTTTATTAAATGTGAGTATGAGTACCAGATTTTTCTGATAGAATATTTCTGGATATTTTACAGAATTATATTATTTACAAATATAGTACGTACAGTGGAATATAATCCATTTGAATAAGGATAAAATACTGTCACCTGAGATACCTTGGTTGGATGTGGAAGGCATTATGTTAGCCAGATAAATCAGGAACAAAAAGATAAACACTTCATATTCTCTCTACTTTCAGAAACTAAAAGGGTTGATCCCATAGAAGTAGATTAACTTCATTAATGGGCTAGGTGAGATTAAATGGAGAATTGATAATGTGTACAAAAACCATTAGCTAGGAGGAATAAGTTACACAGTATATTTTATGGCTATTAATTAAAAGTTTTTGTATAACTAGAAAAGAATGGTTTTGTCAGAACACAGTCCAAGAAGGAATTCATGCAATGGAAATTCTGAGTGCTTGAAAGAGTAATCCTAAAAAACAAGAATTATGTGACTTCAGTTCCTCCAAAGGTAGAGAATTGTTCTTGGAATGTGAGCTACCTAGATTATTTATTCCAAGTAGCTATTCTTATTTGCTTATATGCCTTTATGGAAAATATGTGACTTGTTCTTATAATTGTACACTTTACTCATGTGATTTCTCTTAATTCTCAGAGTATCAATTGTCTCAAGTTCTGAATAAAATTGTCTGCTGCATGAAACTTTAATCTGCCTCATTTTTTATGCTTCAGTCTGCTAGGTCCCACTGCTAGTTAGAGCATAAAGATAATTGGAAAGTTTCCAGTATATAGAAATGATAACCCCTGATTGGAAGGACATGTTAATTGCTTGTTTTATTATATATATTATGAACACATATCTAAATGTAAAGTTCAACTTTAAAAATGAATGCAACTATAATGCCAACTCCCAAAATTAAAAATAAAGGAAAACAGTCATGTCAAACAAGTACTTAGATTGATGGACATTATTATAAATCAAAGCAAGCTTAATACAAAAATGAAGAATGACCTTAAAATATATATGTAAATATCGGACAGTTTTTGCCCAGTTTTCATGTAATTAATTGACAAAGCGAAAGTTATACTTTGAGCAGCCTAAAAAAATTTGAGGGTTTGGATTCTGATATCTAAGACATAATTATTAAGAAAATGAGTGAAAAATATAGAATTAAAAGGAGTAGGAATATTAAAGGGGAATTCTAAAATATAATAAATTAACTAAAGAAGTGGGAATTAGGGCCAGCAAGTAGACAAACTGAAGAGAGGAGAATGAGGAAATGGCACCCACAACTCCATAGAGTGTGTGATTAAACTGCGAAGAGATAGAGTATATTTCCACTTCAAGGATATTGTCAAACCTGAGAAGTAATCATGTCTCTGCTCTAACCTACCAGCAATACCCATCACACTTAGAATTGAGGAAAATGAGTGGTTAACACAAAGATAGGAAAATCTCTGCAGTATCAGGAATAATCCTAAGTAAAGGATGGGGCAGAGGCTATGTTAAATCCAAAGCTCACCAGACTAGTAAACAGAAAGAAGTTGGAGAGGCTGTCTAAACATCAAATCATCTAGGTTAAGAAAAAGATGATTTCAAGAGGAGAAAAGGATGTTTCCTTATGACGAGTATACCAGTTCTCCAGAAAGACAAACCAATCATAAATATGTATAGAGCTAATTAATGGAGACTTGAAATATACTCTGAATGCTGACAGAATTTACAGAAAGAAACAAACGTAGTTACTTATTTAGTTAGTAAGAAATTTTAGTTCCTATATCACTTTAGCTGTTATAATTGGTTAAAAAGCAAACAGACAAAAAAAACAGCCTACAAACCATAATCCCAGAGAATTTAGACAACAAAACGGATACTAAGAGAGATTTACATAGATCTAATCTACATGGGGAATAGAAAAAGACAAGATCTCCCGAGTAACTTGAGAGCATGGGTCCTTGTAGGAGGATTGAAGGGGGAAGGGGAGAGGCAGGGTGGTGTGGGACAATTGTCTGTATTCTGTCAATTATATTTTAAATAAAGGCTGTTTGGCCAGAAGCCAGGCAGGAAGTATAGTCGGGACAACCAGGCAGGAAGTAGGGGCAGGGTGATAAGAACAGGAGAATTTTGAGAAGAGGATTCAGCTTTCTGCAGTCCTGACCCAGCCACAAAAGATGAAAGATGTGACTGCCTCACTGAATAAGGTACCGAGACATGTGGCTAACATAGACAAGAATAATGGGCTAATATAAGTTATAAGAGTTAATAAGAAGCCTGAGCTAATGGGCCAATCAGTTTATAACTAATGTAGACCTCTGTGTGATTTCTTTGGGACCTAACAACTGCAGGAACCAGCCAGGACAGAAACCCCAAGAACAGCAGGGAGGGGAGAGGAGAAAAATGTAGAGCTAACAAAATCAATTAAAAAAAAAAAGAATTAGCAAACCATCAAATGCTCTGAACAATGTCATGTGTTGCTTGAATTGCTTGCTTAGAGGATGGTAGAAAAGTATATGCTCGATCCTTATATTAACCAGCATAAATTATATTTTGGATTACACAAGAAGTTTCATTTTGTTAAAAACATGACATTTCGAAATAACAAGAGTATTGGGTATTTAAAATGACTGAAAGTTGGAAGTTTGATAGTCTCTGTCCCGAAATGGCAGTTGGATTACAAATTAGAAATACCAAACTTCCTGAAAATTCACAATAGACCAAAGAATAAGTCACAAGAGAATTAGTTTTACTGTATTACAATGCAAAGATAAAACATCCAAATAAATGAAGAAGTTTAGATAAATTTTTGAAGCACCAAATGTGTGTATCTGAAAATATAAAAAAGTTTGATGTCAAGACCAATAAAATCTTACCAGGGATCTGGAAAAAGACCAAGTAAATATAAAGTAATATGAAGCATGGATGTAATAAAGGTCAGAGTAGGCACCGGCGAAATGAAAACAAAAGAGGAAATCAAAATCCTGAAAATGTTTACAGAACTGAAATATCCTGAGCTCAGCTGATGAGGATGAGGGAGAGAGAAGAAACACAAATGATGATTATTGTATTTTCCTGGCATATGATCAATCAGAATAGATGTATGGATATCATGAGGAAATTATTATGAACATATGCCAGATAATCTGGTAATTTGAATAACAGAATTCCTTGTAATTAGGAACTTATTGGGACAGATGTAATGACGCATGTCTGTAATTTCAGCAATTGGAATGTTGTGGAAAAAAGAGAAAGTTCCACATATTAAAACAATATGACAAAGCATATATTTGCTTCATTATAGGCAGGACAGACATTATCACAGTGTAGTATACTTTCAGAGAAAACTCCCTAACCTGTAAAAATCAAAGGAATCCATTGTACTGGTGCTTGAGCCAATAAAATCAGAAAAAAAAAAACAGAAATGAAGAGACATTTATTAGAAAGAATGAATTAAATTTCTTTCATTTTCATATGCCATAATCTTCTACAGAGTAAATTTCTTGGCAATAATTAATAACTGAATTTGTTAAAATGCAGAACTAATTATGATAATACACAAAATGAATGATGTTTCTATATATGGTTAACAAACTGTTAAAATGTAAATTATAATGTTTTAAGGGCATAAAATATATACTTAAATCTTTAGCCAATGAGATATCAAATTGAGTTTAAAACTACAAATATTACTGGGTAAAATTAAGAAATCTAAAGTAAGTGGAGGTCTATATTCATGGAAATGGTATCATCATTCAATATTACATGTCACGTAATTTAATATTAATCAGAGTGTTTTGTAACCTTACAAAACACCAAAAAAGTCTGCTTTCCTTGAAAAATACACTGACATCTCACAGAAGGCAAGCCTGAGATACTCACTAATCACCAATGTATTCCCGAGTTTATAAATAGGAAAAAAAATTAGAAGTGGCCATTGGGTCCAGTGATGGGCAACTGTAGATAAAAAGCAGGGGGAGGATGAGGCTTTGGAGAGGAGGGATGCTGAAACCCAAAGGGTGCAAACTTTGTTTCGAATAGTGGTTGTGTTGGTTTCCTTCCTTCTTCTCTGTGTCTTCTTATTCTGTCTCACATTAGAGTAACTTCGTATCTGTGCTCAACATAGTCTATATTTCTGAAGAAACTGTGAATCACAGTAGGTAGGCCTAGATTATTCATTTGTATGTTACTCAGTTTAAACCACAGCAACGTCAGGGCTGATGGTTCTTCATCATTTGTTCCTTAAGCATTTTGTAATTATTTACTATGGCACAGACATTGTTTTGATGTTGGAGGTGTAAGGAAGTGAGCAGAATGGAGTTTCAGCATTTATAAAGCATGAAATAAAGATCAAATAAAAGAAGAGGATTCATTTTAGTGGGCATGCACCCTCTAATCGAGAATTCTGGTCAATTATTGTAGCATTATAACCAGATGCAGTGGGTTTGCTTCTGGGTTAGTGCAAGGCCAAAACAAACATAATTTAGGCATAGAGGAGGGAAGACTTTACTTGTAACAAGTGGGGGGATTCCAGGAATTATTTCGGATAGGATTATTTCTGATAAAATGCTCTGTGAATAAAGGAAGCAAAGACAGTAATTGAACTGAGTTTCTTTGTATTTATATAAGAAAATACCCTGAGGTGTAGTGTTTATTTGAATGTGCTAAATTAGGGAGGATGTTAGTGAGTTTAAAGTTTCATGTAAAGGAAGGAAGGAAGGAGAGAGAAAGAGAGAGAGGAGAGAGAAAGAGAGAGAAAGAGAGGGAAAGAGAAAGAGAGAGAGAGAGAGAGAGAGAGAGAGAGAGAGAGAGAGAGAGAGAGAGAGAGAGAGAGAGAGATATTTGGGTTCATTGAACTCAAAATTACAGAGCACATGGTTGAAAGCTGAAATCTGTAACAACACCAACGCTGGGCATGCCCAGCTTTCTCAAGGTCATAAAGTTTCACGACACAAGGAAAGAACACACTCAAGGAATGTTATATAATACTTTGCTCCCAAATGTTCCCAGCTCTCTTAGCAGTTAATAACACCACACAGACAAACAACAGTTAAAGCAGTTAAAGTATCTATTTAAAGAATAGTAACCAATGTTTACTTTTTTACCTTTCAAATGCTTTGAGCTCTTAGCTAGAATAATGTGATATAGAAAAGACAGTATATCTATCCTGAAAATATCTATTGTAAAGTTAAAGAGACTGGAAGAACAGAGGGGCAGGGGTTGCCAGGAGCCCTGCAATGACAAAGCAAGATCAGGCATCTAGGGCTCCCAAGAGGAATTCTCACTTTTGCTCTCATCATTAAAACAGACCAGAAAATGGATGGAAGCAGACATGCCCCACAATGTACGATTTATTAAGCCTGCCACAATCTTCTTTCAAAAGTAGAAAAAAAATGGGTGTTCAAGTCCTTGCTTATTGCTCCACGTAATCTCTGTAGGGACAATGTCTTGTTAGAAGAGACAGTTGCTTTGACCGAGGTTGTTTCCTGTGCCCCAGACAGGATCAGACATTCATCATGGGCTGTTACTTATTTATCATCTCTTAGACATCGTCCTTAGTAGTACAAACATGAAAAGGCAAACTTTCTTTCCCCAGGGAAGGACAAGCCTGATCGGTCAGTGATTAAAAATCACCTAAACAGCTGACACTTGTGCCTCACCGAAAAGCTGCAGAAGGGCAGCTGAGGTCATTCTTAAGAAGTCAAGCTAAAGTTTGTACATGCATAAAAAGTTATGTTCAAACGAAACTGAGCAAGACGCAGGGCATGTTGGCCACAAGCTAACCCAAAGTCCACACAAAAGCGTGACTGGGTGCTATGGCATCATAGCAGGTAGGGGGACAGGGCCCATGACGGGTATTCTGCACTAGGACAGGATGCTCGGTTCTTGACTTCAGGGCTGGATTTGGGGGCTGAAGATTTTTAGAGAATTTGCTGATGACTCATCTAAAAATAACAAAGAATGATGAAAGAGGAGGAAGATTACCACTGAACTTGAGATATCAGAGCAAACAGGCTTGATACCTACAATGATGCTATCCACTCATTTCTACTCTAACCAGAAAAACAGAATGGCATCCATTTGGAGGCAAATGAGTATTCACACAGGCCAAATATAGGTGTAGATTAAAAACTGGTTTGTCACACATCAACAGATTTCTGGGTAGTACCATTTCTTCCCCCCAAAGGATGATTACACTATCCCTTGTGGGGCTTTTTCTGCTACAGCCCTAGGGCCCTAATGCTGGATTTGGGGAAAGTGGGCAGTTAAGTGGCATTGCCTCTAGAAACTCCTTCAACGCATCAGGCCCCCTTTTCACTTTTATCAGCTCCCATAGAGGTGGAGCTTAATGTCGTGGTTGTTGCTGACTGTAGGTGTCGTCCCATTAATTTCATTCCCACAGACTTCTGATGAGTGCTGATGATGGGTTCACTTAAAGGTATCCTCACATATGTTTGGTATGTATTGTTTTCTCTTGCGTATTAAGAAAAGCTCCAAATGGGGTTGGAATAATGGCTTAGCCCATCAGAGGGGCTACTGATGATGCAGAAGCCCAAAGAACACCCACTTGGGGAGCTCAGAAACAGTCAGCTTTCATGGGATCTGATATATCTTTCTGGCTTTTGTGGACAACTGTGCTCACATGTACATACACATGTGCATGCATAAATAAAAATAAGTCTTACAAATACCACTAATATTTCCCAGAAGAATATGGAAGATGAAATTTGTTAAAGCAAGTGTCCTTCGGTTGTAGATTCTCCAGAAGAATACAGATGATTGGATTTTGACAGCAAGTTTCCTTCGGTTCTAGTTTATTTTTCTTTCTAAGTCTTCTGCCTTGTCTGAAATTTTAAGTATTTTTAGCATTCTTTTAGACAAAGAGAAGTAAAATACCAAAGTTCATAAAAGGTTCCAATGTAATAGCAATGAAAAAAGGAATTATTTGAACATATATTCCTTTTACCGCTGGCCTTCAACAACATTCATGTGTAATTCGCAGCAGAGCGGGCCATGGGGAAGAGAAGAAAAAACAAACTCAATACAAAGGTGCCATTTAGCTACTGAGATTTGGTCAGAGGAGCACTGTGAAGAAATACCAGCCTCCGGAATCAGAATGCAGATGGGGGAAAGTACAAACCAGGGCACACGAGAGCCAGAACAAGCAAGAGGCAAGCCTAGCAGTCACCAGTGTGTCTTGATTTCAGGACATTTGAAAATCTGTTTGTAGTCCCCAGTGAATCCTTCTCCTCCTCCAGCCCCTTTCTTTCTTAAATTCCATTGAATGTTTTCATTTGTTTGACTGATTGAAAGCTTTGGCAATAGTTGTTAAGTTTCTGTGGACTGTGGCTTTTTCTATGGGCCCCAGTGTGTGTGGACCTTTACAAAATACAGGAGTCAGTGGATCAGCTACATCCTAAAGATCTTGTTTGGCTGAGGGATGAAAGTGTGGGGAAGAACCTAACATTAGACAGCAGAAATGCAGGTTAGAGTAAACACCAGAGAAGATTTTTAAAAACCATATTGTTATATCCAGCTGCAAATGAGTGAAATGATTACTAGTGATGTGATTTTGATTTAGGTTATACTTTGAGTTGGAAACTATGATGAAAATAAAATAATGCCAAATCCTGGAGAGAAGGGAAAAGACATTCCAGGCTTCTGGGAAAGGACAATTTTGGCAAATTGATTACCGAACAGTGAACGTGATGAACAGATTCTTCCTTTAGTGCATTATGTGATAATATTGCAAGCCACACAATTCACTCAAAATATATACTGCAGTGGCTTCTTGTTTATCTATATAGGTTCAGGACCACCTCAGTGCATCCATCATCTCAGGAAGAAAGCTGGTACCATCTCTCTTGATCCCACCCCTCATCACTTTAGTGCCGAGGCTGCAGGAGACCACTAATTCTGTTTTTCTTGTTTTTTTTCTTTTCTTTTTTTCTTTTTTCTTTTTTTTTGCAGGGAGGCAGTTTAGAGGAAGACTTTCTCTTTGTAACAGCCCTGGATGTCCTGGAACTCATTCTGTAGACCAGGCTGGCCTCAAACATACAGGAATTCTCCTGCCTCTGCCTCCCAAGTGTTGGGATTAAAGGATCACTACCACCTGGTTAAATTAGCCTGTTGGGGCATAGCATAATAACAGAAAGTTAAGAGGATTCTTAAATAAAGTGACTTTCTTCTCGCACACAGTGACTTTTTTGTTGCTTAAATTACAACAATATCTCTTTAAAATGTTATTTAGAATAAATTGTATGTTATAATAATATACGTGCAAGGATATGAATTTTTGGGAAATAAAGAACTCTAGATAAATAAAACCTTTTGCCAATATACAAAACTCAAAAGTGGCAAACTAGCAAAAGCATCTGAGGCATGAGCAATGCTAATGGTACAGTTATTATTTGTCAGGAAGGAAATGACTGCAACAATACTTTAAAGGACTTGTGTGACCAAAACTAAATTTTATTTGATAAGGAACAACTCTACATCTTCAATTCACACACACACACACACACACACACACACACACGCACGCACGCACGCACGCACACACACACACACACAATAATAAAGATGGGCAGTCAAGCTTAAAACAAGAGAACATCTTACCTTACCATAAAAAATATGTGAGAAACTACGATTAACCCTCCCAGGGAAAAATGGCTTGGCGTGCTACTTTAAAAGCTCCAAAATCCATAAAATTAAAACTAACTACAAAGTCTCACGTAGAGGAAGAAAAAAAAGGTGATGAAAAAGAATACCTTGAGAAGTGGTAGAAAAGGTAGACTTCAGAAGGGTAACTGTGTGGTTCCCATTTCCTGTTCTCAGGAGTAGCTCAGTCTATTCATGCTTCATTACACACTTGACTAACTTCTTTAGGGTTACTCAAACCATGCCCAGACTTTACCTAAAAACTAATATATATCTTAAAATGCAAACATGCAATTATTAGCTTACCTATTCCCCAGCAGGAATAGATCTCTGCTTATAGGTAGATTGTTGGCAATCGGCATCTTATAAAGACTTGATAGTGAATAAAAGCTGCAAGCAGTGTGAGCCAGCAGGGTTTCTGTATCAATACATCAGCTTGTGCTTTGGACTCATTACAAAGGAAAGCTATTATTAAAATTCAAATTCTTAGTGAACATTGGGCGGCACGGATTGTATCTAGATGAATTCAGATTAGAATACAATCAAACAATCCACATATACAGTGATGAGGGCCATAGAGGGAGTGAACTGACAGAAGAGTAAATGTGGGAGATGAGATGCAGGAGGTAAGGGAAGAGGAGTGAGAGAGAGAAAGAGGACAGAAAGACTCCTAATCAATCCACAGCTTATTTTGGGAAAGTCACGTCCTAAGTGCTAATTTGTACAATTTTTTTAAAAATATTCTTTATTATATTCGAGGTTATTGTTTATAGTATAAATTGCTTTTTTTCCAACTGTATGTTTTTGTAATTACTTTCCCCCCTTTAATCTTAACCTTACTCTGCTTTTTTAATAACTCAGTTATCAGTTTTAAGTGATTATGTTTTGATACCCACCTTAATTGTGAGTGAAGTCTTGTTACTTTGTCCAGTTTTACTACCTTTTTCTATCTTTTGAGCTGAGCTATTTATTCTTTGTAAAACCATCTTTCTGTGCTCTTCTTTCGTCCTTTTGCTGGACCTTGCTTTTCAGGCATCTATGATTTGACCCATAAGATTGTTGGCATCAATTCTTTCGACAAAACTTTCTGTTGTTTATCAGATTACTGAAGACCATTACCTGGTGGTTTCCTCCAGGCAGGCCCTAAAACATCTTGATTTTTTTCCCTCGAATAAACTTCTTCATGTGGCCTTGGCATGTACACAGTGGCTTAGTTGGTTCTAGCATCATTGGTTCACTCTTGTCTAATATTCTGAAAGAGTTGTCCCACTATTGCCTTCTTCTTTATATTGATTCGTAGAAGTCCGATTTTATATTATTTTCTCTTTGGATTGTTTAGTGTGTAAACTCTGAGAATTCTTTATCTGTTTTTATACTGTACTAACATTACCAGAGTATGGAGTTTAGAAAATTCAGAGTTGGTTATTGTAAAGATGTTATGAGCTCTGTCAACACGAATGTGTAAAACTTTAACTTAAAGAAGGCATTATTTTGATTATGGGTGATTTTTTACAGAACTTAAATGCACTGAAGTATAATTTACATATGTTATGACTCAACCATTAAAATTTTATAATTTGATATTTTTAAAAATTCCTTATTTTGAGAATTTTATATATGCATACTATGAAATATGATATCTACTCTCATTTCCCTTTAACTAACTCCAAATCCTTCCAATAATCCCCATGACATGTTTCCTCCTGACTTCATTCTATTTTTTTAATAAGTCACTAAATCCAATTAGTCCTATCTATGTGTGTATGGGTGTGGGGCCATACACTGGAACATATCTGTGGCCAAATTCTCAAGAAATAAAGACTTACCCTTTCTGAGAAAGTATTAACTTCTAATAGTGCCTCAGTAAACGGAAGGTAGAGAGGTAGAGGGTAGGGTCTAGGGATCATTGACCCCGTCTATGCAGGAATTTTTGCTAGTTTCACCTTGTGTTGGTACCCATAAATGCAGTGAGTTCATGCGTGTAGTACTGATGCATTGTTTGGAAGACAGCATGTCACAGTTCTCCTCCAAATCCTCTGGTTCTTACATTCTTTCTACCTTCTGTTCTAAGATGTTCTCTCAATCATATAGGGGTAAGGAGTTTGCATAGGGGTCTCATTTAGGGTTAACCATTCAGTCTGTTATTCTTAGTACTTTGGCTGGTTGTGTGTCTCTCTGGTGATTACATAAAAGAAGCTGCTTTGACCAAGAGGGAAAGCAGCTCAAGTCCATGGGTATAAACATAAATATTCAGAAGACAGTTTGATGGCATGACTGCTTAGCAAAAATAACAAAATCAGGGTTTCCTACAAAGTCTATGACTTCATTAGTTAAGGGCTTTTGACCAGGATTTTAGTTTGAGTCATTAAATTCCTTTCTCTGGACCGAGATTCCAATCTACTCAGAAAGTGGTTAGTTTCCCCACAATAGTCAAGCCATGATTATACTAGTGGACATACCTGGCAGGCTGACAATGAGACATATGTAGTTCAGAGCTGGTGATATGATTTGAAGGAGAATAGGCCCCAAAGGGAGTGACACTGTTAGAAGCTGTGGCCTTGTTGGAGGAAAAGTGTCATTGAGGAGGCAGGCTTTGAGGTCTCATGTGTGCTCAAGCCCTGCCAGTGCTCCAGTTCATTTTCCTGTTGCCTTTAGATCAAGATGTAGAATTCTCCAGCACCATGTCTGCCTGCATGCCGCAGTGTTCCTTACCATGGTCGTAATGCACTAAACCTCTGAAACTGTAAGCCTCCACCTCAATTAACGCACTAAAATTCTGAAACTGTAAGCCTCCACCTCAATTAATTTTTTCATATTTATGAGTTTCTGTGGTCATGGTGTCTCTTCACATCAATAGAAACCCTAACTAAGACAGCTGGGTAAGACCACTGATGTCCTTTCTTCTCTAGCTGAATCCACATGACTTTATGGAAGTAGGAAAGCTGGCCAGCAGGACGGAAGTTTCCTGGTTGGCTTTATATATTAATTTAATTAATTCTTACTTAATACTCTAACCCATTCTGGGAGTGATTTTGTCAACCCATGTAGAGTTCTTCCATTGAAAGTCTTTTGTTTTATTTTAAAATGCTGTTTTGTAATTAATTTACTACCTATGGGATTTTCATAATGCATTTTTTTAGTAGTCCTTGGTTTAGGCTAACTACCCAACTAACTTCTCTTCTTCTTGGTTTCCTTCCCCTGGTCCTCACTTAAATGTTTAACTTTCGCTATTCCTCTCTCTTAATTTCACATGTCCTGCTATTCCACCTCTCCTCCTTTCTCTTCTATACAATCCACTACCCTTCATCCTTAAAATTCCTTTTCTAACTTTTTGACTTCAAATTGTGCTCCATGTTGAACAAACAAAAGAAAAGATTGAAGCAGAGATCTCCATGTAAGACACAGCATACAGCATTTGTCTTTTCAGGTCTGAGTTACCGTACTCAAAACAATTTCTTCTGTTCCATCTGTTTACTGGCAAATTTAATGATATCATTTTCTCTGTAGCTGAGCAATGTTTTGCTTTGTGTCTGTATCACATTTTTCTTATCCATTACCTGTTGGTGACATCTAGGTTGATTCAATTTCTTAGCTATTACAAATAAAGCAGTAACGAATGGGAGAGCTCTGGGACACCATGAAAAGGCAAAAACGTCAAGTCATGAGTGTCCTCAGTGGCTTTCTGTTGCTGGGACAATACACCATGACCAAAAGTACCATGAGATAACAAGGGTTTATTTCAGCTTACAGTATACAGAAGTCCATAACTGATGGACGTCAGATCAGGAACTCCTGACTGGAGCTTCTGAAGGAACCTGAAGATAGGAACTGAATCAGAAGCCATAGAGGGAAAACTGCTTACTAGCTTTTTCTCCATGACTTGCTTGACCTATTGCCTGATATGGGCTATTTTCATTTGTATATTTATATGACTTACCTGTCCGCAGTGGGCTGTGCCCTTCCCCTTCAGTCATCAATCAAGAAAATGCCCCATGACAAGACCACAGGCCAATCTTATGAAAACAAATCTTCAATAATGGTTCTGTTTTCCTAAATGATTCTAGCTTGTGTCAAGCTGGGAAACAAACAAACAAACATAACAATGGGTAGAGAAGATGGGGAAGAACACTCCACTAAAGGCATGGAAAATATTTTCCAAAAAGTTGTAGGGGATGATTTCCCAACTGTAGAGAAAAAGATGTCTCACTTGGTACGAGAAGCTCAAAGAACAGCGAGTGGGAAGGGAAAAGGAACTTTCCTTGATATATTTGTGAAAACACCAAAGCACAGACAAATGGATGATATAGAAGGAAGTAAGTGAGAAAGGTGAATTCATTGATAAAAGCAGACCTATCAGGACAACTCCTGATTGTTTCATGAAAAAAATTGAAATCTAGAATTGCCTAGTATCCCAGATCAGAAAGATCATAACTACCTTCCTAGACCATTGTACAATAGTCCTGTTACTTAATTTGAAGAAGGGTCAGATGGCTCAGTAGTTAAAAGCACTGGCTGCTCTTCCAGAGGATTCAGAGGTGATTCCCAAGGCCCACATGGTAGCTTACGATCATTCAGTTCAAGGGAATCTGATGACCCCTCTGACCTGTGAGGGTACCAGACATACAAATGGCACAAAGACATATATGAAGGTCAAATACCTAGAAACATATAATAAAATAAATTGTAAGGAAAGTAACTCTTCACAATAAAGAAAAAATAAATTAAAGAAATTTATGATTATCAAGTTAACCCGCAGAGGGGAGATTACTAGAAGGAATACTTGGCCTGAGGGGGAACACACATCAAGGAAGCCTTAGGAATAAATAAACAATACCAAAACAACAATTCAAAAGAGGTCTAAGAAAACATGACAAATTTTAAAAAGCAAAAATGACAGTAATGACCTGAATATTCACTCTCTTAATTTCTCAATAAAAGAATACAAGCTAGCAGCGTTGATCAGAAAACTGGTTCCATCTTTGTTCTGCCTTTAGGAAGTCACCCAGGTAAATGGAACTGAGAACCAAGCAAATATGACAATATAGATATCTTACAAATATCTGAGAAAAATGGAATAAACCAAAAACAGACATAAGAAGTAAAGAAGGCTAGTTCATTCTCTCCCATTAAACAAACCACCAAGAAGAGGTCATAATTTTAAACATGTATGCACTAAATACAGGCATGCTCAGTTTGTTAAAACAAGTAGTAGTAGGTGTGAAGCCAGGGTATCGACAGCCAGTGATAGTGGTTGACTTTGATACCTGACTCTCACCAATAGACAGGTCATTTAGTTAAAAAATAAATAAACACTAGAGTTAAATGATGGTTGTTGATAAAGTGATATAGTGTCTAACTCAGGTGTTAACAGCCACTATCATGACATAGGACTCCAGAACATTCATTCTTAAATTATCAGTCTCCCTTCTTTTATTCGCTTTCAACACCCACTAGTCCTACTCCCTACCTCTACCTCTAGCCAATCACTGATTTGATTTCTATCATTATAGTTTAAACGTGGGAGCTCATATAAACTAAGTGATACAACATGAACCGCATTGTGTGTATGGGGTGAGAGAGATGGCTCAGAGGGCAAAATCACTTGCTGGACAAAGCCAGTGACCTGCTTTCAACCTCTGGAACCAACAACAGAAGGAGAGAACTGACTCCACAAAGCTATCTGCTGATCGCCAGATGTGTGCCGTGGTGTACATTCATCTCTGCTCGCGCATCACAAGCATACACATGCACACACAATAATAATAGCAGCAATAAGTAATGATAAATGGACAACATCGTGTCCGGCTTCTCGTTAGCGTAATTTGACTTTCTTTGTCGGTGTGGATTTGAAATTTATCCAGGCTGTTTCATGAGTCAACAGTTTATTCCTTCTCATTGAAAAAGTACTATTTTACTGTATGTATATTTTTGTGCTTGAGAATTAAATGGTAGACATTTATGTTGGTTCATATTTTAACTTAGTATATCTTCTATCAATATCCATTGACATGTTTCTGTGTCGAGATATTAGAATGAGATCATTAGGATAATTGGGGTGCTAGAGGCAAATTACTGGATCACGTGGTGAGTTTACATTTGATTGTATAAGAAACCCTCTCATGTTACAAAGGTCTTGAATTTTATGCTATCTCCAACTGGGTGTGGAGCCTGCAAACACTTGCCTTTCCAGCTGTCTTTGCTTTTGCAATCATAGTGCTTGTGTGGTGGTATCAGCTGTGATTCGGTTCGGAATTTCTCTGATGACTGATGATGTTGAACACCTTTGATGCAGCTTTCTCCCACCCTGCCGTCTTTATTCAAATCTGTTGTCAAATTTTAGTGTAGTTATTATCTTTCTAGTATTGAGCTGTAAAATTAAAAGAAATCTTAATGCAAATTCTCTCTCAGGTAAATGTACTGTGAATTTTCCCTACTGTGATAACCTATTAATTTTCTTAGGTGAAAAGTGGGCATTTTAAAGTTTGATGAAATCCCCTTCATGCATTTTTAATATTATCCTTCTGTGTTCTAGGTTGTGTCTGAGGAATCAGAGTGAAGTTGGCTTCAAGGCTACCGAGGTTATATCCTGTGTTAGCTTATAGTAGTTTCATGCTCTTGATTTTTGTTTTTGAAAGCAGTTTGAGAATTATTTTGAATTAACTTTGTTCAGGATACGAAACTGAGGTCTCTATATTTTTCAGATGACTATCCAGTTAGCCACACACTCTTGACTGAGTTCATTCTTTCTCTTTCAAATTGCCCTGGTGTGTCAGAGCAGTCAATAGGAAGAGGTAACCAGTAAAGCACTGTGTTAGCTACCTAACAAAAGCCCCTAAAGGAAGAAGGGTTTAGAGAGTTGAAGACTGGTGCTCAGTACACTTTCTGCTTTTTATTCAGTTGAGAACGTTAGCTCAGCGGATGGTACCGCCCACATCCAGTGTGAGTTTTTCCTCCTCTATTAAGTTTGGTGGAAACACCCAGAGGTGTGGTCCTTGTTAATTCTAAAGTCAGTCAGTATGACAAGGAAGACTAAGCATCACAAACAGTATGACCTGAAATGAAAGAAGGCAAGACGAAACAAAACAAGACAAAATACAATTATTGCTCCTCTCTACCAATATGTGTTAAAATTTGGCCTCTAGTTCCATTTTACTAAAAACTGGTTTGCGAAATATTTTTTTTTTCACACTTTGTGTCAACCAATGCAGAAGTAACATAACAAGTCTTGCTCCTGGGAGTGTCTAAGGTTAAAAACTTCACCTCATTTTACCCAATCCCTCATCTACAACCAACATCAACTTACGAATATGTATTCATCTGCACAATCGTGTTCTATAAATGCTCTTGTTTCTCAGAGCTGTCAAACATGATGTTCACTGTCCCCAGCCCTGCCACTGGCAGCTCCTATGCTTTGCCACAGGATCTGGTCCTTTTGTGGACTAACATTTGAATCAGCTCAGCAAACCCATGTGCTGTGTCTTGCAGATTTGTGAGTTGAACCCAGGCCCTCCTACTTGTTAGGCAAGCACTATTTTCGAGCTACATTGCTACCTTCTCGATCAGACCAGCTTTGCTAACCATACAGCAGTGTGGAAGTTACTGCTTTCATCTTTGTTTCAGTGACCTGGATGCATTAACTTTAGCGAAACCTTGCTGTTTATTTCTATCTCACAATCAAGGGGGTGTCAGTCTGCCAATCCGCTATTAGCAGCCATTTAATGGGTTTTAACTTCCTGTCACTGGGTTTTGTAATTATATGCCTTGTATTGTGTTACAAGTCATTTGCTCGTATTTCTTAGTTTACCCACGTTCATCATTTCCCTCTGATTATTTGAATGTCTTGTTTTAATTCTTTGAATGCATTTAAATAGAAGCTTTGAAGTCTCTCCTGTTTTCAGCATCTGCATCTATTCAGAACGTTTTAACTGACTGCCCTTTCCAGATGTGTGGGTTATGCTTCCTTTCAAATTTATTCTTGTGTGCCTCCCAATTGTCAACAGTAAATGGACATTGTAGATAACATGTTATAATGATGATGAGCTCCATTGTTTTCTTCAAAGGAATTATATATTTTCTACTCAAAATCAGTTATTATACCTGAACTCAAGCTGAAAATAATGTCTCGCTCAAATTATATAATACTGATCTCTTACTGGGCATATGGTAGCATGTGCCTGTAATTCTAGTACTCAAGAAACTGTAACAAGAAGGGCATAAGTTCAAGGTCATCCTGGCCTATTTGCCGAAGTCAGCCTAGACTCTAGATCTGGAACCAAAAGTGGTATTTTTTTTTTCTGTTAAGATTTTCATCTCATGCTTTCAAGTCAGGTTTTCTTATCACCCGTAGTGTTTGCTGGGAAAGTAGGTACGTGCTCTCTCCAGGTGAACCTACTAGATGGAGAAGGTTGCTGAGCAGCATGAAGAGCATCTTAGGATTCTTTGACCAGCTGCTGTATCCATTTTCTCCAGTTTTCTGGTTGGCACAGCAGGATTGTACGTCTGGCCTTTCTTACTGCAATATGGCCTTAAGTAGGACTCTGGATTGGAACTCTCTGGATATCGTACTGTGAAATCATCTCCTTCAGGGAATTCAACAATGTTTGTGTTAGAGCTTTACCTGTACTTCATTTGAATCACTTTCTTTCTGACTCCTTTTATTTTCTTTGTAACCTGTTCCTATTTAATTTCCTTGTGAAATTTCCATTTAATTCCATTCTTGCTTAATTATCTTACTTAATTTTCAAGTATGCCTTTTTCATTAATTTCATCATTGATTTCAATTAATTTGTTTCTTTTCGTGCTGTTTGATTGATTTTCGTTTTTAAATGTTGGATGTGTTATATAAGCATTATCATTTAAGTGTTTGCTTTTAGGGTATTTTATTCTGATTATAAAGGAGCCAAGCTGGGATAATTTTATTTAAACTATATATGCACATTATACATATGCATATATAAAATTACATGTATTATAGCATTTCAAGTAGGTATTAATAATATGATTCTTTGTAAATTTTTATGCATCCTTAATATAATATTATTCTTCCCTTATCCTTTCTTCTGAATTTACCTCCCTTCCTCCTCCATAAGTACCCTGCTCTAATTTCCCATTTAGTGATATAATAACTTTTTACATGGGTCTGAAGGTCAAACCCAGTGGCTTACATATATATGTCAAGCAAAGGCTGTACCAGTCAGTACCATGAGTACCACCCTTTATACCCACCTGGGTCCTTCTACTCTCAGATTTCAGATCTGGGTTCGAGGCTAGAATTTTCTTTCTGTACTGATAGCATTTGTCTTTTATTTTTCATCTTTTCCCCACATGTAATCTTTGTATAGTTGTCCCTGCTCTTCCCAATCAATGTTGTATGTGTATATTTCCATATGTATGTGTTTGCGAGTGTGGAGGTTAAAGGTCAATTTTGGTGTCTTCCTTTGCCTCTATCCATTTTATGTTTGAGACAGAACAGAGACTGATTCTGCTAGATGGGCCGACCAGTGAGTTCTTGAAGTCTGCCTTTCTCTTCCCCTTCCCCACTTCTGGGGTTAGAAGCATGTGCTTCTGTGCCCAGCTTTTAGGTGGGGCCTTGGGATCTGAACTCGGATCCTAATGCCTGTGTGGTGATCATCTCGCCAACGGAGCCACGTTCGCATACCACATACAACGTGCTGGAAGTCATGCGGCAGCTAGTAGCCGCCTTGTTTGCATTCAAGATTGATTCCTTTATGGATTAGGAGCTTCGTTGTTGTCTATGACAAAACAGAAACTGTGTGTTTTGTGTGGCTTTATCTGCCCTTCTTTCACTTCAGGGTATTGTGTAGACTGTGCTAATTCTTAATTAGCCACCTTTGTGCCATTGCCTACTGGAGCTATGTACTGTTCATATTTAGAATTTTCTATAATACACATTTGCAAATTTTATAATACAATTTAAAAAATATTATTACAAACCTTAGAAATACTCTGATTAAATTATCCCAAGGCATTGCAGCTTCCCCAAAGAGGTAAATAAATGGATCCAAGCTGGCAACATAGTAAATGATATTTGAAGCCTTTAAAATAATCATATGTAGATGACAGACTCTTCACTGTACCATCAAATGTGAGAGAAGGTAAAAGGTGACCATCAAAGGAATGTTTTTACTTGCTTTGTACTTTGTGATTTTTTAATCAATAACTGGGTAAAGCCATTTGTTTCAGATCTTTAAATGATAAAACTTGGAAAAATGTATCGTTAGATTTGACTGCAGAAGGAACTTTCACAAAATTCAAGAAGGTAGCAAAAAGGATTAAACTGCATCAACAAACTCAGCACAATGCGTTTAGATTGCTTTGGATAAGAGACAAAAATCAATTGCATGAATTTAGAATGTAATGAGCCTGGCTGTTAGAAATTCATGTGGAAAAGAGTTGACATTTCCAGCTGGCTGTGAACACAATACAAATCAACTCTATGACACACCTGCACGAAAAGGCCAATGCAGCAGTAAGCTGCGCTGTTTGGGTAACTGTGGGCTGATCACTTATAATGTGCACCTGAGTAAGGATTTGCCAGAATAGCCAAACATTTTGAAGCTATGCCATTTGAAACATATGTTCAGTGCAAGGAGTCATTACTTAAATGATCCAAAAGGGAGTGAATTTAGGCTGGACTTTGAGGACAAACTTGAGACTAATGGCCAAAGATGCTTTGGATACTTGGTTCATGCTTATCATGAGCGGATATTGTTTAACATCTTAAAGTCCGGCTGGATTCAGTACCCTTTAGTGTGATCTGCACAAGCTCCCATTGCTCTAGGCTCTTGACTGAGGGTTTTTCACAGTTATGTAACACAAATGTTTGCTTTGTGTGGCAGGTTGAAGAAGTGACTTATAAAATGTTTTATGATGTTAAACTTGCTGAGAAGTAGATAATACTAGACTTAAATAGGACAAGGAGGGCAATGATGTAAATAGGTGTACAATGTATCTGGAATTTCTAAGCAGAGACCTCCAGTGAAATCCTGAAAGAACCCCCACTTCCTCTATCTACTCCAACTAAATACTATTCTGACTTACTAGACAGTGAGGAATCCAGTCCAAAAATCAAGGGGACTTTATGCTGTAGCTCAGACTCTGTCTGGAAGCTGCTGCCTATTTTGAAATGAAGTGCTGTTCCGCTCAGCACCCATTCTCGCGCGACTGTGTAGACCCCGTGATTAGAGAGGTGCCAGTCCGGATATTCCAAATTACATGGGAAGGGATGCTCAGCATGCTGCTGCTGTTTTGCACCAAGTTCGCTCCAGCAATTCCACATTACCAACAATGATAACTGCATTTTATAATCAAGTTCTTAAGGATTTTCTACTTGTTCTTGAACATTTTATAGGTAGAAGGAATCTTTGGAATGTTTTGCAATTGACTCCCCGAAGTGCAAGGCATCTAAGATTTCACCCACCCTTTGAGCCGTATGTTACCCAGCCACATAGTCAAGTTTGTTGCCTGGAAACATGTGACCTGGGCCAGCTATGAAGGCAGTTGATTACTCACAGTGCTAGATGTAGACAGAGGCAGCCTTATTGAGAAACTTATCCCCCATTCTTAGAGGGGATATGAGGAAGACCAGGTGACACTTATCTAGACCCCTTAAGGTCATCTTACTGGACATAGACCTTATGCTTGAAAACCAAAATCTTTCATTCAGAGAACATACAACCCTACTTTTTGCTCTTGAAGAAGACAGTCTCTGTCTTTTAAGATCATTGTGTCAAAGGCTCCTTCTTACAAGAAGTTCTTAGAAACAAAAAACTGGTCCTGCTGTAAGGATTATAGACACACTGGGTAACTGCAGATCTGCCTCCCAATGTGTAGTTTCAGACACAGCAAATCCTTATTCTATGGAGCATCTGTGATAACAGTGACTAGTGACAAAGACAGCCAGGAAGCACCTGATCAAACCATATCTATTTTAGCATCATGTGGTTAGTGTTGTTACCAATTTCTAGGAAGACTTTTGAGCTTGTAAACAAGCAGAAACTTGCTAGATGGTACTCTAGTTATTGTCTATCTATCTCTTAGGTTTCTGTTCTCTCTCCTTTCATATGCACATACTCTAACAGACACATCGTATCGTATCATGGTCTTAAGATGTCATCCATGTTGCTTCTTATCAATTCCAAGTCTCAAATTTTCCTGCAATTATAAGTAGCAGATTCAAAAGGATGAATCCTGAGTGACAAGTGCCATCAAGATTTCCATGTCAAGAATAGTGAGACAGCCCCTAACTGAGATGCCACCAACACGTGGCAGCTTCTGGACGAGGGAGAGTCAGTTTTATTTAAGGATGTGGCTTCTGGAAGGGAGACCACATTCCAGTGGATGGCTCCATAACCAGGGGTATAGGGTAGCACAAACTGGACCTAGTGGCTTATTTAAAAGAGGAGATAAAGGTGGGAGGGAGGAGGGGGTGGTAAGAATTAGGGGTGAGGGATGAATATGATCAAAATATATCATATGCATATATGAATTTCTCAGAGAATAAAAATATTAAATATGTTCAAGAACCAGCAGAGCTGTGGCCAGCAAGACGCTATCAAAGCACACATGAACAACATTAGCTGGAGATCAAGTCTGAACACAGCCGGCAGCGGGTAAACAAAGGCTGCCATTTGTGAGCTTGGTGCAGGAGAATTGTCTGTATTCTGTCAATCGTATTTTAAATAAACGCTGATTGGCTGATAGCCAGGCAGGAAGTATTGGCGGGAAAACCAGACAGGTGGAACAATAAGAATAGGAGAATTCTGGGAAGCAGGAAGCTCCCTTGCCCATTCCTGCCCAGACCACCGAGAAGCAAGATGTAACCTGCCCGGCTGAGAAAGGTACTGAGCCATGTGGCTATCATAGTTAAGGATAATGGGGTAATAATATGTTATAAGAGCTAATACAAAGCCTGAGCTAATGGGCCAATCAGTTTATAACCTAAAAAAAAAAAGAATAGTGAGAATGACAATCCTGTAGATCCTAACTTTACTGAGGGAGATAACTGCAAAATGCATGCATATGTGTGTATGTATGTGTTTGTATGTAATCTGTCTTTAGGTATTTCTGGTTATGACATGCAAATCGACTGATTGATAATTGATTCAGAACTCCATTTTGCAGGTTTATTTTGACCATAGGTGCATAGATCAAGTGTACATTTAAAATATGAAGTGAGTTATTTCCATACATGTGTACTTGAATAACTAGAGAACTATCATTATAAGCAGGGTCCCTTCACCAAGTTTTAGCCAGCTGCATATTTCAAATGCACATGGAATGTTAAGGCTTCATGCAAATGATGGGGCTTTTATATATTATTTTTGGGAAAAAAACCTTTTCATATTACTAGTCCATGTATGTATACATTCCTCTCTATGAATATTGCACAAAGGACATTTTTACAGTGGAGTAATGAACACATTGAAAGTGGGAAGAGGGGTTAGAGAGATGGCTCAGCAGTTAAGAGCTCTGGCTGTTCTTCCAAAGGTTCTGAGTTCATATTCCCAGCAACCATGTGATGGCACACAACCATCTGTAATGAGATCTGTTGCCCTCTTCTGGCCTGCAGGCATGCATGCAGGCAGAACATTGTAAACAGAATAAATAAATAAGTAAATAAATAAATAAATAATCTTTTAAAAAATGTTTCAAGAAATCAAAAAGTAGAACCAAACTGCCTGCCCAACAACATACACACTAAGTGTAAATTAGACATACCGTAGGATATTCAGGTATAAAAAGAGAGAAAAGATTCTATAGTGTTTCTGATTGCAACAAGTCATGATGCCTTCTTAGACGATAATAGTGTGTAGCCATTGTTAAGTTCATAATTAGCACAGTAGTCATTCGCAAAAGTCACCCTGACATAGGTGATGTTTTCATTTCATTTCTGGAAAGTTAAAAGAAATTTTGCCATTTTTTTTTCTCTTAGGACTTACTTAGTAAGAAAAAAAATCACTGATCACTTTGTACAAATTGCAATCAGTCTTGTTGTACAAAGTCAGCCCTTCATTTTGCAATCAGGGATCAGGCTAGAATGTTGATTGGCATCACCCCCTTCTATTTGAAGAACACAGATGGCTTTAACTGGAGAATTCCAGGCTATGAATGCTCCTTCGTTATCAGCATTTCTATACAAGGTTCCCTGGCTTCTAGGTCTAGAGTCCTAATAGAGAAAGAAACAATAACACCACATAAGAGCCTTGTGTGGACTCTTTTATGATGGTTGTGTTCATGCCCAGATGAAGGGAATAATTGCTGGATATATTTTATGGTGTGGTTCCACTTTATAGAAGGAACGCTAAGCAAAAGTTATATGTGAACTATTATTGCAATAGTTCCTTGTAGATTTTACCCATTTTAATATAAATTAAGAATAAAAATAAACTCCCAGTTTTACCAATAAGCTGAATGCATGGGGAGAAGCTTTTAAAGGTAATTGTGTTATTTATATTTTCTTTACCCATTTTATTATAAAAAACTTTAAGAGTAACAAAATGTAGAAGTGCACAGCAAATGCCTACATACCCATTACGTAATTTCCATAATTAACTGCATATATTTGCTTGTTAATATAGCCATCCATCCACTGTCCCATTGTTTATTTGCACATCTATCTAAATTTCTTGCTGTTGGTTATATACCACTAACAAGTAGTAAACTCTAGTCATAAAGCTGACTGCAATACTTAGGTACTTCTGAATAGTTGGCATAGTTATTGTGCTCAAATGTTTGATATTTGTGTGCAATTTTTAAAGTAAACCATTTATATAATAGAATGTATAAAATTGAAGGAATTATTTAATGGAGTTAGCAACTGCATATGTCTCTGAAACACAACTATTCCCATCCCACTGAAATGTCTTTTCATAACCAATGTCTACGTATCTCCCTCCACTTGCAAACCCTGGTTTGATTTTTTTTCATGCTAGGAATTAGTTTTGCTTGAGAGAACCTTTAGAAATTGAATCTGATCTGATCTGGCTTTTTACTGAAATACTTCCTTCTTTCAGCATAATGTTCTGAAACTAATCTATGGGGTGTGTAGAAGTAGCTTATTTCTTCTCATGTGTAGATGGTAGCCCATCTTATATGAGCCACCAGCTGACTAGTGTATTATTCTCTGTTGATGGAAAATGGGAGACTTCAAAGTCTGTATATCCTGAATCAAACTTCTTGAATCATTTTGTACAGACTTTCTGGGTCTGTATACATTTTCATTTCTCTGGAGTAAATGGTCCAATTTTTGTTTTATCCTGGGCTGGCACTATGTGGGAGATGTGATACACTATGCTCTACTGATACTGGGGAGTTGCAGGACACTGCACCCTTACAAGTCAAGAGAACAAACCACTGTGGTATGTTGTATCATTTACTATGTTGCTTAGTAGAGTGGGTGAATTAAATGTGCTTTTGATTTAGGTTTATTTTCAGTGTTTGATAAGATTGTCAGGATTAAAATGCATTGAGAGTTGAGCATCTACAGTCATGTGTTTATTTTAATAATAAAAACAAAGATTGTTGTCTTTTCAAATCCTGATGGGAAAAAAATGAACCTATTCAATGTCAACTCATGCAAAAGTAACAAAAATTGTAGCAAAACTAACATTTATTCATGACAAAAACTCTCATGAAATTTTGAATTTACAAAAATTTCTTATTAAAATCTGTAGATGTCAGGTTTAATGCCTTGTATTTAACTTTGTACATAATAAAAGAATGTGTGTCTTTAGCAACACTATTCTGCCTCAACACAAGTGGGTATTTACAGTGAAATACTACCAGGAAAAAGAAATAAGGACATCCTGACAGCAAATGAAAAATATAAAACAATATCTGTTCAAGATACACCATTGTCTATGTAAGAAATTGCACAGAAAGGACAAGAACCCACCTGAGGCAGAACAATGAGTTTTACTCTTTTGTAGGATTCCATGTTGTTTGCCATCTCATATATTACCCATAAAATTAGAAGTTTCAGAGATGTCTTTCACGATGCTACAAAAGCCCACTAGAGTTATAGAACACCTCAAATAAAATCTGGACATGCATACTGGAAACTACAAAATTGTTGAGAGAAAATCAATGAGAGCTAAACCAATGCAGAGATAATGGTTTGGAAAAATCAATAGCATTAGCATGTCAGCATCCCAAAATTAATGTGTATACCTACACAACCTTTTTTATTTAATTTTTTTTCCTAGCATGTATTTTGATCATAATTTTATACTCCCACAGTCCCTCTCAATGTCTATCTTCTCACTACTTCCCAACTTCATGGTAACTACGTACTCTTAATCCCCCAAATAATAGTTTGGGCATAAAGGACCTTTAGCTCACAGGTGACATTAGGGAAACCAGGAATGTTAAACACACAGCGTTGTCTTTCCAGAGAAAAAGATGTACAACATATTTTTACACCTTGAAATTGGGACTGGAGGTGACTAATATAGCCCAGGGGTCTGCATTACCTGCAGCACCAGTCCATACAAAGTTTCCAGAAGCAGGAGCAGAAATAGCTGATAATACAGGTGACATTTGCATTATCTATATGGCTAGGGGGTCTCCAAGCTCCCATAACCAGGACAGGATGAACTCTACACTGCCTCTACGACTAAGACCACATCATATCCTTCCCTAGACCCTTAAGATAACATGTTTATCCTATCTCTAAATCTCATAAGTGGAAGAAGTGACAAGTACTTTGAGAAAAGTTTTGATATAATTATGCCTCCTTATGCACAGAGGATTGTGTTATACCAGGAAACTTATCCCCCCAAATTTTCCTGTGCCTAAACATGCATACATCAAACTGCCCAGGGTCAGATTCCAGACGTTTGAATCAACATTGGCTAACTAGTTTCTGTTGATCTGGATTTCCTTCTTGCTTTATACATATACCCCAACAAACAGCAGCAGCAGCAGCAGCAGCAGCAGGAGCCACAACAACAACACAAAGCCTAAAGAAAATCAGAACAAACAAACTAAAAGAAAAAAAACAAACCAACAAACAAATACCAAAACAAAACAGCATATGCGAAAACAAAACAGAATATGTTCTGTGCTGGTCAAATACTCCTGAGCATGGTTCCAGATAAATACTAATATTTTATTATTTATATAAGAATTTCATGCAATCTATTTTTATTGTACTAACTCCTTCCCTTCCAGTTCCCTCTGCCATCACCCATCCTACCAGTCCAACTTTATATTCTACCTGCTTTGTTTGTTTTTATTTAAAAGCGTTTTTTTAATCATTTTTACATACCAACCACAGTTCCCTTTCCTTCCTCTTCTCCCACTCTTCCCCTACACGTTCTCCTTGCCCAACCTCTCATCCATTCCTCAGAAAGGGGAAGGGAAGGCCTCCCATGGGGAGTTTGCAAAGTCTGACATATCAAATTGAGACAGGACCAAATCTCTCCCCACTGTATCACAGCTGAGCAAGGTATCCTTCTACAGGGAATGGGCCCCAAAAAGCAAGTTCATGCACTAGCGATAATCAGATTGATGACCACCCTAAGTGTCACCATAAACCTTTATCCAGTAACTGATGAAAGCAGATGCAGAGATCCACAGCTAATCACTGAGCCAAGCTCTGGGAGGTCAGTCAAAGAGAAGGAAGAGGGATTATATGAGCAAATGGGTCAAGATGATGATGGGGAAATGCACAGAAAGAGCTTATCCGAGTTAGTGGAACTTTACTAACTCTGGTATGATAGCTGGGGAACCTGTACAGGATCAAACTAGGCCCTCTGAATGTCATTGACTTTTTGTGGCTTGGGCAATCTGTGGGGCCACTGGCAGCGGGACCATTTTTTTTTTAAATATATTGATCTGATCTGAATTTGTGTTTTCCGAGTACTCTTGGGTTGAAACAACATTTTTTTTTAAAGAAAGCATCTGGAGAGCTAACATGCTACTTGATAGTAAGAATGTCTCAATACTTGGTATGCATTTGGCTAAAGCATACAGACATAAATTATTGGAACACAATAGATTCAAAAGTTTACTCAAACTTATAGCTACATTCTGAGAAAGGTACTAGAAGGTATAATTTTAGAGTGACACGAAGCTACTCAACTGTAGATGTATCATTGTTTTAAGCATACAGTTTTAACACAAAAATATTCTTGAAGAAAACAGAGAATTTATTCTATGTCCTAATTGCTGTAAGTTCATAGTACCTTCTCACCCAGAAAAACACCACCACCACAAACGACAACAACAACAAAACAACAACAAGAAGTACTTTGCCTCTCAGTTTAACAAGGAACTGATAGTCCAATGAGAAATGAGCAAAGGATTGGAATGGACATTTTACTTTAATAAATATGTGAAAGGAAAATAAACACATGAAAGATGCTTCATATATTTAATCACCAAGAAATATATATTTAAAGCACAAGATAATTATGTTTCTTTCATCTTAAAATAGATTTTTTCATAAAGTAACTGTCACCTTTATGCATCCTAGTTGGATTTACAGTATAGAACAGCACCCGAGTGAAGAAAATTTACAGTGTCCTATAATATTCATAAAATACTTAGCTTGTTACTCACCAAACCCAAGTCTAATCATGAGAGAGAGAGAGAGTAAGAGAGAAAGAGAGAGAGCGAGCGAGCGAGCGAGAGAGAGAGAGAGAGAGAGAGAGAGAGTTAGATCTCCTGTCCACATAATATCACTGGGATCAGAGATATTTGTGGCATTACTCTTAATTGTTTCAAGATAAAACAATCCAAATATTTATTAGTAAATGGATCAACATGTGCCACTTTCTTATAGGTTATTATAGTATGTAATTAACTGGCAATCTTGTATTATTATTTTAAGTAGAAGAAATCAGACAAAAGTTTTATTAAAGAAGATAAAATTAATAGGGCTCATAAATGTTCAGAGTTTCTGTAGGATCAGGAACTAGCATGAACACTGACTATAACTACCCATGGAACTTTCGGGCTGGCAAAATGCCCTTCCATGTTGGTTTTTGCAATGAGGTGTGTGTTAAAGTTTTTGAATTTTTCAACTCACAGTAGAAAATTGCTAAAAAAAAAAAAATGAGCCTACTTTTTAATGGAACAAATGGAGGCAAAAGTGGCCCCAGCAGAATGTGTATGGTTTTCAAACCATGGGTCTACTGAATACTTTGCCCTTGCAGGTGAAGGGGCATCTGGAACTCTTCAGTTGCTTTGTTTCTTTCATTCTTTCCTATGTTCTTTAAAGCTTCTTTTCCTCATCACCCGCTGAATGGTGGTAGTTGTCCATATGTAACTGGAGATGCTTGTAAGTAGTTATAGTAGAAATCATTGGCTCTCCTAACAATTGGAATATACATTTCGATTGGAATTTAGACATGTAGACAGAAGACACTGGTACACTCTCTCTTATAATAATAAGACTTTCCTTTTAAAGTAGTGTGACCAAGCCAGGGGACTTCAGGAGCTCTGCTTTTGTCAGCTGCTAAAACATTTTTTTCTAGGAATTAGATAAAAAGAGTGAAATATTCCAAAACATCAGTGTGGTTATATTTATTTAGTAAGTTGATCCCTATGTTCAAGGAATGGCACAGAAAATACTGAAGGATTCCTAAGTCTTACATGAGTATTGTATTTGGTTTGGAGATGGATCAAGGTCATAGAAGGTAGAAAACAAAAGAAAAAGCAAAGCACCCTCAGTAAGAGAAAAATAACCAGGGATCTCTAAATTGTTCAGTTTTCAACAACAAAATAACAGGTATACAAAGGAAAAATAAACCACAATTCATCCAAAGGAACAGATTAAATCAATAAAATATTTCCCTGAGAAAAACTTGTTCACTAGAAAAGCACTTCCAAATAATTGACTGTGAGATGCTCAAAGAACTGAGGGAAGACTTAAAGAAATTCAAGAAAATAATGTGCTGAACAAAACTGAATGAACAGATGGAAAACAACCACTAAGAAAGAGCCCAAGAGGACATTCTTGAGATCAAAATTACAATAAGTGAAATAACAGTTTCAGCAGATGGACACAAAGACAGGCCTAAGTAGAAAAGTTAGTGCCAATCCCAAGGCATTGGAAATTATTGAGTCTGGGGAAAAGAAAGAAAAAAGGTTGAAGAGAAATGAGTAGAGATCACAGGACTGTTATAAAAAGCCACAGTAACACAGTGTGAGTTAAATACTAGGGGGTAGAGATATTATTTGAAAAAATATTGTCTCATTAAAGATTTGATGAAAGGCATGAATGTAAATATTCATCAAGTCCAAGAAATTTTATAGGATAAACTTAGTCAGTCACATGATATTCAAACTGTTGGAGTGATTTGTCTCTGTAAAAACAAGGTGATAAGATGGGCCAATACTTAGCATCAGAAACTTTTGAGGCTATAAGGCAATGAACTGCACATTCAAGATAGTTACAATAAGTAAAATAAATAAATAAACTAGGCACAAACAAACAAGTCAGCTGTAAATTCTGTATCTAATAAAATCCTTCCTTCAAAATTGAGAGAGAAATTAAATTCTAGATAATAAAAGCTGAGGTATGGTCTAGAATTTAAAAAGATTCCTGGGGGTGTAAACTGAAAATTATACTAGATTCAAAGAGATACAAGGAAATAAGTCTCAGAAAAGATAATAATGACAGTAGTATTTAAAGCTAGGTTTACTGTAATATTTATACTATAATATTTACAAAGCCATTTTTTCTATTTATCTAAAAATTGATATACTGAAAAAATTAGCCCCATAGTAAGTATTATTGCAATATTGGCTTATAAATGTACATTTTTACTAGTGAAGAGATTAATAGTATATAAAAATAATGATTAATTTACAGTTGTTTCATAATGAATAAAGCTGTAATTTTCTGACATTTGTTATTGAAATGATTGAGGACAGGGCTCATCAAGTAGAGTTGGAGTTAAGTTAATAAAAATAACAATCAGATCATTGCAACTTTTGCATATGAACTGTAACCCTTATGGTAACCACGAAGATTTTGTGTATCTGTAATTCTTTTCTGTCCATAAGCACTTATTAAAATGCTAAGCATAAACTAAGGCTGCTTTGTCTTTTGGCTCGGCCCAGGCCAACATGTTGGGGCAGAGGTCTTTTTAGCATGAGCCATGCTTATAGCCCCATTTTCAGGCACACAGCATGTGTGTGTTGACATTAAGCAATTTGAAGCACTCTGCTGACAAACCCCATTTAAATGCTCCACAGCCAGACCTTCTGAATGATTCAGAGCTGTTTGTGCTGGCAAATCAGAAAGCTGCTGTTTTGAAAGAAGCTGCACATTTTTACTGCACCTCTCTTAAAGCAGCCATATCAATTGAACCACTGCTTCACCCATTAGCTCTAGCTTCTTTTTGACTAACTCTTACATATTAATTTAACCCAATTCTATTAATCTGTGTGTCACCATGGGGCTGTAGCTTACCAGGTAAAGTTATGGTATCTTGTCTCCAGAGGGGATACATGGCTTCTCCATTACTCCACCTTCTTTCTCCAAGCATTCAGTTTAGTTTTCCCTGCCTAGCTCTAATCTGCTAAACTACTGGCTGAAGCAGCTTCTGTATTATCCAATGGTATTCACAGCATACAAGGAGAATCCCACATTACTTATATTTATCAGCCTGTAAAAAAAAATCAACTCTAAATATATCAGAGACCTCAAAAGCTAGAAGAAAATACAGGCAGTACCTTATTGTATTTTAGTGTAGGAAAGGGCTTTCTGAAGGGTATTTCATTTTCTCAGGACTTTAGGTCAATATGAAAAAAATGGACATCTTAAAACTAAAATATTTATTATATCAATGGAAACATTAATGAGCAAAGAGTAAGCCTGCAGAATGGGAGAGAATCTTTTTTCCAGCTTTGTACAAACTAGAGAATTAATATTCTGAACATCTAAACAAATGACACACAAAAAAATGACACGACTGAGAAAAATGGATAATGGTTCTGAATATAGATTTTTCAAAAGAAGAAATAAAATGGGTAATAAATGCCTCAAAAATGTTCATAATGGTAAACAGTGATCAATACATAGTTTTATATTATTTTAAAGATGTTCAACATTCTCAGCCGTTAGGGAAATAAAAATTAAAAATACTTTGAGATTTCATCTTACACCAGACAGAATGGGTGGGAAACACTGAAGAAGAGAGAGAAAGGAGACATAAAGAATATCAAAAATGTTTGAGAAAGCCACAAAGTAAACATTATTTTATATTTCCTTTAAAATACACGACATGTACATGTTTAGGCATATTTGGTGATAATGCACCCATACAGGGTCATGGACTAATTAAAAGAAAACCTGATAACAAGTTTGGGAATGTCCATCCAGGTTCCTGGTCAGGGGAGTCCAAGAGACTCTGCAAAACAATATAGGTTATTGCCCTTGCCATTGGTTTCCTCCAAGAACTTGACGGGAAGACTCTATTGCTAAAGACACTGTGAAACTGGGCCATAAGACTTGGAGAAATAAAGCTGTAACTGGTCTGGAAGTTTCCTCATTTATCATATCATCAGGTCCTGTGCAAAGGAGAGGAAATCAGTAGTCCAGCGCAGATGTAAAACCTGTGAGCCACAATAACTGGACAGGCAAGATATTCACAATGGTGCAGTGATGGTACTTGAACTTGGGAGCACCTAATATTTGTCTAATTGGATGTAGATACAGTATTCATATAGGAAGATCCGAAAATAAGTAACGTTATTAAATTAGATAAAACCAAACCAGACCAAAACCAAACCAAATGAAAGAAAAACTTGATATACTGACCACAAAGGCAAATGTATTTTCAGGGACTTATGCTGCATTAATTATAAGAACGACAGCAGAACATATCACAATGTGTTTATCATATCCATCTAGACAGAGAGTTTTCTTTGGAATAATACTGAATTAGGAAGATCTGTTTCTTATTAGCTCTGAGTACGTCAGTGAGTTTCTTGATCTCTATGCGCCTTTAATTTTTTATTTGAAAAATGGAAATAAGACTACTTCCAGCTATTTGGGGAGATTAAATTATGCATAGTCGTGCTCTGAGCATAGTAAAAAGATCATGTGTTAGCATTTCTTAAAAAAATCTTTTGGTCATGTATTTATAATGGTTCTAATTCAGCAGTTGTTACATTGATAGGATGCATTTCCAGAGGATTGGCGAGTCCTCCTACAAAAATGTTCTGCTTACAGTATTTAAACTTGAGACTTTCCTACCTTATGATAGTTAATGGGTTAAAAGCAATTTCAAAGTTTGAACTTTTATTTCTTTTTTAGTATTATGTCACGAGCCACTCCCATGTTGCTGGGTATCAGCAGAAAGCCTAGTCTCCAGTAATCCCCTTATATGCATTTGAGGGTGACTTGCGTAGGTTAAGTTGTTAGGATGATTCACAGGCTAGGTATGTGAAATACATTTTCAGAATAAAGGATTTTCACTGTTTGATGGGTTTCTCATGTTGTAAACCTATCACAATGAGAAACATATATAATCCTAGTACCTCATTCTAGGACACATGGGGTAACAGAGGTAGGCCAAACAGAACAGAACAATCATATTGTTTTCCAACTAGAAAGAACCTTTAAATATTAACCTCAACTTTTCCACTCCCCTGTCATTAAAAAAATTATGTATGGGTTTATGGGAGAAATTGGGAGAAGGGAGAAAAGAGAAGGAAGAAATGATGTATTTGTATTCTCTAAAGAGAAAATAGACTTTTATTTTGCATTTTCACATATACGTACTTCCAATCCTAAGAACTCTCACCTCCTGCCTTCCTACTACCCCTGTCTATTTTCCCTCCTCCCCACAAATCTCTCATATGTATTCTCATCCAATCTTTCTGTTTTGAGACCCATCAGGATTAACCAGGGCCATTCGTGTGATTGTGTGATCCTGTGTTCCGAGCAATCTGTTGCAGCCTTGTGGGCCCAGCAGATGGTGCATAATTAAAGACAATGATTCCTGATCTTCCCAAGTCTATGTACAGCTGATCATTAGGAGGCAAAGGCTAGGCCCCATGAGCTCCTTCCACATCCTTGATGGATTGTTGATATGGAAGAACTTGTGTGCGCTCACTGCAGCCAATGCGAGTTATTGATGACTGTAGATGTATCCAGTCTAGGAGCGACATTTTGCAGATTTTCACCCTGTATTATATATATCTGGCTCTTACACACTTTCCACCCTCTCTTCCCCAGTGGATTTTTAAGCCTTAGAAGGGATAGTATAGGAGATTTGTTTAGGGTCAGGTGAGCTTCCATTCATTTATTTCTCTGCATCTTTGGCAGCAACAATCTCTCATTATGGTTTACTTCATTCAAGAAGAGGCTGCTCTGATTAAGGGTGGGACCTGCTTTTGTTCATGGGTCTATTTAAAGGTATTGAGAAGGCAGTTCACTGGCATTGAGCACCCTGTGAGACACATGAAACGAGAGGGTCACAGTCAGTATTGTGATTCCCAGGTTATCCAGCCCATACTAGATGTTTAGTAAGTGTTTGGTACCACCAGGAGTGTTAGTCATGACTGGCAGAATGTTTTATAGGAAGTGTTTTCTCCTTTCTGCTTGCCACTGTGGGAAAGTTGTCCCTAACTGAATGTTGGGGGCTGAGCCTACTTGGACATCAGAGATGCGGATGTCAGTAAGAGATGTTAGGCGTAGAACCAATCATATTCCCAGAGAACTACACGATTTTGATTTGGGTGTGAAGATGCATGATAAGCTACTAAAAAGCTTTGCTTTTTTTTTTTTTTTCATTGAATGTTGGTAGAGTAAATCTTGTCATCTGGCTTTTGACAGGAGAATATAGTTTTCCAAAGTGGAATCGTTTTCCTAGATAAATGTATCTTGTGCTCTATTCTGCTTCTGTGGAACTGACATATTTGGTGTTGGATGCCTTCCACATGAAGATTTATCATTTAATTATAACTAAGAACACTGACTAAATCCCAGCTGCTTTGAGAAATTACTTAACTGAAATGCAGGATTCTCGGAGAAAGACCAGAAGCTTACTTCTGATCCACAGACTCAGAATTCTGATTCCCTAAAAGTGACAAATGTTTCAGGCTCTAAGAAAGGGACAATCTCTAATTATGAGGTGCACAGTTCAGTCTCAACTAGAGAAGAGCAGGCAGGAGCTACTCCGGGAGATTTTTCAATGGTTTGGAAAGTGATTGAATGCAATCCTTCACCCTAGCACCCAGCATGCAGTTCCTCTGCTTTGGTCAGTCATCATTACAGCATTCTAGAAAACATGCCCTGAATGCCATGTGACTAACTGTACCACTTAATTACTCCATTTTCAGTGAAAGGAAACACAGTCTCTTGCTTCCAGGTTTTTCATTTTTTATTTTTTTGCTTTCATAACCTCAAGACAGAATTAAAGGGAAAGAACTTGCAGGAAGCCTAATTCATTACAGAAATTAATCCAGTATGGTTGGCAGGCTTGGGGCTTTCTTTCACCATTTGTTGTTATGATAGATATCTTAGTTCTGGGTTCAAGCAGTCCAGGAGGGTATGTGAGAGGAATATACTATTGTTTTACAATGCAAATATTTTGAGCCATTCTTCTCAAACCTGCCTGTACTTTTTTGGTAACTTTTTAAAATATTGTACTTCTCATTTTTATTAATGATAATATAATTAGAGGCAATCATCTGAGCACTAGCATTTTGAAAAATTGTGAGATGATTTATACTGTGCTAGTCATTGTTTCATCATTAAAATGAAATCCTTAAGACAATTAACATATAAGGAATAAAGGTTTATTGTAACACGCTATTTTGGGGCTCTTAAGAGTCAAGGGAACTCACTGCTTAGTCCTCTGGTGGAGACACTAAATGCCAACGGCAGCAGCGATGTGAAGCAAAGTGCTCACCTCATGACCAGAAGAAAAAAGAGAAAGAATCCAGGGTCGTACAGTCCACTTAAGGGCATACCTCCAATGGAATCTCTGGGTGTTCACATTTGTTACTCCTTAATCCAGCTGTTCCTTACTCAAAGGTTCATGAGTCTCCTAGCACTAAATGCAGGCCTTTTCTCAAGAGTTATTTCTTTACAGAGGTCTTCCGTGCATGCGCCGAACAAAAACCTGTAATTTGTTCTTTGCTATTTGTCTTGCTTTTTTTTTTTAACCTTTATCTTCCTAACTTCATTCTACATGTTTATGGCTTATTGTCTCTTTTTCCTCCTACAGTAATAGCAAAATTTTGTTATACTTGATCTCTGCAATGATACCAATAATGGGAGTAGGAGATGGTACATAGTAGGGCTTGACGGAGTTCCTTATAGATTGAAAAATGCTAGCTAACAAGTGGCAGACATTTGCCTTTGCTTGAGCTGAAAGAACATGCTGAAGTTCCTAAAACATGCCACTGAAGTTATTTCTTGGCAACGTGTAAATCTCAGTGTCGTTTTTTAAAAGTTGCGTGCAGAAGTATGAAGCATAAAGCGTTACCAAGCTTCATATCCTAATTCACCGCTGAACAGAAAAGTTTGGTTCTCTGTATCTTTAAGTCCTCTGTCCATAGACTCAACCAATCACAGATTTTAAAAATATCAGAAAAATTTGTCTGTGATGAACATGCATTTCTTATCATTATCTCCTAACTGAACAGTATGATGACTATTTTTGTGCTATTATCATATCACATATCATACTTATATCATGCTATTATAAGTCAGGTAGAGATGATACCATGGGATGAGTGTAGTGCTCTTGACCAGTGTTCTTACTATGCCCAGAACAACTGCTCTGGCCACTGATCTCAATTCCATATGAAGACAGAATGGGATATGAAGATGGTCCTAACAACTTCCTTCTCTTACTAAAACCAAGGAAATATCAGCTAAGTCCAAAGATTCGCGGGGCAGGGGTGGAGCGGGTAGGGGATCACTTGTTCTATACTCCTGTATTTAACTGTGTTGTTGAACTTACCAATCAGAAGCCCCTAGACATGTTTGCATGAACAGAGTACAGAATTCTGTGCACACAGAAGAGAGTGTTTTGTCTGAGAATACAACATATGCACCTCCAAAACAGCAGATAAGTTACGCATGTCATCTATGTGCACCCTAACTTTAAGAACTAAAGTTAGTTAATCTTTACAAAGACAGACTTACTTATGACAAAATGATGCCATGCTAGAGGCTTCCTTAAACAGCCCAGGAGAGGTAAGGAGACATGGAGAGAAAGATATGAAATGCCATGTCTTTGGGTGACAATGACCATTTGAGTCTCTACAAATGCCTCCAAGATTTCCCCAAAGTTTAACCAATTCCTACTTGTGTCTTTATGTAGGTAAACTTGGTGACTGTCTTATGGTCTTTTATGTTTGAACTCTTCCACACTTAAGTAAATGAGCAGATTAAAGAAGAGAAGTTCAGGCTAAATATCAGCAGTATTTCAACACATCTTGCTATTTTCCAATGAAAACTCCAGTAAGGGAATAGACTCAGATTAAAAGAGTCAGCTCCACCTCTTCTTTATCTGGCAGTCCTGCCTCCAAAGGCAAGCTGGAGTTTCTAACTACAATGGCACCAAAGAGTATCCAATCCATCTTTCTCATTCCCTTCAACACTGAGTTTCTAACTTCTAACTCCTTGTGAGAAGTCCTTTTCAGTACTCGAGCAGAGGCTCTAAGAAGTGTAGCAGAGCAGACCACATGGGATCCATTTGTCAATGTCTGCACCAAGAGTCCTTTTCTGCCCACAGCCTGAGGTTGAACGTTTTCAGCAGGAGACCTTAGTAGTGATTGTCACACACTGGTACTCACAGAACCTTCTGAAGGCAGAGCAGCACACTCAATTCCTTCTTGTCAATTGTGTCCCCACATTTTAGCTGCTGGTGTTTCTTTGAAGCAAAGAGAAAAATGGCTTGCACTATATATACCATCCAGTCCCCTTCTCCCTCATTCTTCTTAAGTCATGTGTTCAGGTGCCTTACCACAGGCCCAAGCACCACCCTATTAACTGTGACCTTGGATTGTCCAGCCTTGCTCTTTGTTACTTTCACCCAGGGTCTTACAAGAGTTTTTGCTTATCTCATAAGAGCAGCTTGGTTACTAGTTTGAATGTTGTCTTTTTTCTTCTTCTTCTTCCTCTCCTCCTCCTTCATCATAATAACTTCCTTTCTGAAGCATCTTTTCTTCTGATTTTATTTCTGACACTAAGCACAGGAAAGATTTACAATCAACATTTGACCCTTTATTCTTTGGATACCCCAGTAATGCTCCTGAAATAAACTTTTTAGTCAATTGCAAACTCTCTCTCTCTCTCTCTCTTTCTCTCTCTCTCTCTCTCTCTCTCTCTCTCTCTCTCTCTCTCTCTCTCATACACACACACATACAACTTCTTTTATCTGCTCATTTACTTAAGTGTGGACCTGGATGGAGCGGGGAGGACCTTGGACTTCCCGCAGGGCAGAGAACCCAGACTGCTCCTTTGCCTGTAGAGGGAGGGGGAGGGGAGTGGAGGGAGGGGGAGGTGGGGAGGAGGCAGAAATTTTTAATAATAATAATAATAATAAATAAGAATGTATTTAGAAAGGTTGACTATGTTTGTTGAATGTTAACTTTTAAAGTTTGACTGGATTTGTTTGTGGTGATATTTGTACATTGTGAAGTAAAACATTGAAGGGGAAAAAGGGAAATATTTATGTGAGATCATTGTCCAAATAATGGCATATAAACCATTAGCGTGTTAGACAAATAGGGCAGACTATTTTGGAAACTTTTAAAAAAGTTTCACCTAGGAGAAAAACAATAAATCACAGAACATGAATATAGTAACTTTCCCAGCAAAGAAGTTTTCCAAAGGTGACATTTTGCTTGTGCAGGTTTTCAGCACAGATGAAAGTATTGTTCTTTTCTTAAGTACATGTCTGTTTCTGAAAATAGTAATGGAGTAGACATTGTACTTTTCTTCAGCATTGAACAAAATGATTCATTTCAAAATGTTAAGTATAAGAATTTCACATGAAAGGATGGGCATGTTGGATTTAATTTACAAATCTTTGAAAAGAGGCAGGGGGCATATGAAAAGCTGTATGGACAGGGTCAGCTTCCTTTGTCCAATTGTTCTACCTGCTGCTCCAAGACACATTGATCTGGGTTAATTATTCCACCAGGGTATACACAGTTTTTCTGACATTCTGTGACCAGTTCTAAGCAGACTACAGGTTTTTCCCTTTAAACTTTAAACTTTATTTGCTTTCATGGGTGTGTTTTTATTTTCTTTTATGTAACATGAGTTTAAATTCCCTAAGGCTCTGAACATGTTTAATTTTCCTTGTCATTCCTTCCCTTAGCACGCCACATGATCTCTACTCTTCATATGTCAATAAGTTATTACCTTTCCTGGAAAAATGAAAATGAGGTATTTGAAACCTCTCTTTATAATCTTGGGAACATAGAATTAGCTGGTTTTCAAGAACCACCTGGAAAGCCACTATAAATTGTAAGTGTTTGAGTGATAGTTCACCACTTCCCAGTTTACTAAAACAGTTCACAGAGAAATCTGTGAATCCTTTGTTTATTATGACCTCCAGTGTACAGTGATGTCTTATCTTTGCAGCTATTGGAATGCCATTTATCCTCGATAAGTGAACTCAAATCCAGGGCCAAAAAGGTTAGGTCACATCTCAGATATACAGCTAGTGGCTTCCATCCAGCATTATAGGAATCTTAGAATGGGAAGAAACTGGGAAGAAATTAATTGCAAGATAAAATTTCCCCAGGGGAGGCCTCACCTTTTCCAAGGAATCAATGAGGAGTGGAGCTGAGGGAATGGTAGAAGGGGAGAGAGGGCGCTGGAATTGGTATGTAAGATAAAAAGATTGTTTTAATAAAAAAAACTCAAAAAAAAGAAAAGAAAAATAGAAGGTGATCAAAGAAAACTGAGAGAACTGGTTGATCTATCACTGTTCTAACCAATTTTGTAGGAAAATGGAAGCAAGATTAGAGGAAGCAAGGTGGGTCACCTTTCTACCCAGAGAAAGTTTGCCAGGAGTCTTCAAGGCAAAGTTGGTAACAACAGGATTCAATTATCTCAGAATGACCTCTGCTTCTTGTTCCGATTGAGACAGTGTCTAGAGGCCTCCTGTGGGAGCTCAGCCAATGTGGTGATGGCTTTCACCCTGTAGTTGTAGGTCTCTAGGGCACATTCTCACAGCTACAGTGCAAGGATCTAGTGAAAGATTTTCATCCAGCAATCAACAAGTCTTCTCTTTTGTTAATTCAGCATACATCCCACTCTTTAAAGCATAATTTGTTTCGTTTTAGAACAACATGTGTCTAATAAGATGCCGCTGTCCCAAATACAATCACACATATCTTTTCTTCTAATAAAGTGGAGACACCATGCTGTGTATGTATTGTGTTCGATTTGTGTGATGTTTTTATGTTTGTCACTTACACATTTCCACTTACTTGCCACTTACAAATTTTTTATTTACAAGTTTTCATATCCTTCAATGTAAATCTGAGTTGTAGAGTTATCTATGGCGAATAAATCTACTTCATATGGGAACTGAGTTGGAGAATGAAAATGAAATATCTGTGCACATACATTATACATAGAGATTCAAATTAATATGATTAAGTAATCCAGGTCTCATTTTCCCAACTTCTCTGGAATGGATAACTGCAGCTTAGCATTTCTTCATCCTTTGTCCATCTCATTCCCTGAATCTCAGTCAGCACCTTTGACAGCAACACACACACACACACACACACACACACACACACACACACACACACCCTTGCCCTGTGAGTCTGTAGTGTCTTTCTATATTTCTGTTGCTTTCATTGGTTTAATAAAGAGACTGCCTTGGCCTTTTGATAGGGTAACCCTTAGGTGGGCGGAGTAGACAGAACAGAATGCTGGGGAGAAGGGAAGTGTGGCAGATGCCATGGCTCTCCTCTCTGAGATGGATGCTGGTTAGACACATGCCTGTAAGTCACAGTCAAGTGGCAATACACATTAATGCAGATGGGTTAAACTAATATGTGAGAGTTAGCCAAAAAGGGGCTGGAGATAATGGACGAGGCAGTGTTTAATTAATACAATTTCCGTGTGGTTATTTCGGGGGTTAAGCTAGCCGGGTGCCAGGAATGCAGCCCCTTCTCATTACAACAGAGTGGCGCTCAACGTAATTATTTCAGGTTAAGCTAGTTGGGCGGTGGGACTCGGCCTGATTGCCTCATCTACAGCCCACTGCTCCTTCTACTACAAGTCTGTGTTCTGGTTTTGCTTGCATGTTATGTTATAGTTGCTATCTAGCACTTTCTGTGAGAAATGAGGTATTGAGAAGTCCCCAGAGACTCAGTTCCGTGTTGTACTACTGAAGCACATCCCCTATCTTGTGAGTGCATTCCAACCTGATTTAGTTTTCAGAAATGCCTTCCACTCTTCTGTTAGACAGCCTCTGAAAATGACCTATACGTATTCTTGCAGTCAGTGGAAACTGACTGGTCCTCTATTCATACCTCTTAGAACCGTATGCTTTAAGCATTGGGTAAATGTATAAGATTTAATTTTTTTTCCTACGAAAGCTTAGAAGCAAATACAATTTCCATATTTTTTATTTTATCATTAAATAAGTAATTCTTTAACTGAAGCATAGATAGTATGCTGTATTGTTTGCTTTTATTTCAAACATATATCAAATTATTATGATGAAACAGATTAGAATTCAAATTGTGATTTTTTTGGTACTTGAGAGGTCTTGGAGGATCACAGTGCCTCTTGGAGATTCAGTTCTATTATAAGTACATGTGGATAGTCACCCATCCCTCAGAGGGCCGAGAAGAGAAAATGCTAGCCCCAGCCTCTGGCTTTATTGAATTAATGCACAAGGCAATACTCAGCATACATTGAAGACTTAATTGGCAGATGGACAAGATGATGATGAAGATGAGACTGGAGGCATCTTGAGAGCATCATGTACTGCTTTAACTTATTACTCCCTGTCTCAGGTTTTCAATCAGATTTGTGAGCAGAATCTCAGGCCCTGAGTCCCAACACTGTGAGACCATTAGGAAGAAAAATGCTGGGGCCATTCTAAAAACACATTCACAAGACTGTGATCTATTTCATTAGAACGAGAAAATTACCTTGTTACAGCTTATTGCAATCACAAGAAACTATATATAGGCTTACAATTTAATAACTGTACACAGCAGATAAAAAGGTCTACTGCTTGGACTAGTTTAGAATTTAAGCATGCCTTCAATCCAAGTTTCCCATTACCCATACCCAGCATTTCTTACACATTCTAATTTCAGTGAGCACAATCATAACGGACCATAATTATTATAATAATTGCTTGTTTGAGGATGTGTACAATTTTTTGTAATCACCGTGTATGTCATTATTTAGTGTCTAAGCCTTGCTATGGGGGTGCACATTATCTGGGCTCTACAGATGAAACTGGTGTTGAAAGGGGCTGAGTAATCTTTTATATTCTGCCCTTCAGTCAGCATGGGGGATCATGTCATAAAAGACTTCCCTGACACTAACCCTCACCCTAATGCTAACCTAGATTCTCAAACAAGTCCACTAAGGTTCCCTATGCAGGTTTATATATATTCACTAAACTAAAATAATATTGAGATATATTTAGATCTCTAATGACAAATTCTCTTCTCCACCTCCCCTGCCTTGTGCCCATGTCATTCTTTGCACCCAGAACATGCCTGGAACCTGTTTGATTGATGTCTGGATACTTGCACAGGACTGGAGTGGGAGGTGTGTGATTTTGTAACCGCTCCTTTTGTTTGGTTTTGAAAGTGTCTTAACAAAGTCAAAATGTGGACTCAACTTGAATTGCTAGAGCCATTAGAAAGTGGATCTCTGTGAGTCTGAAGCCAGCCTGGTCTACAAAGAGAGTTCTAGGACAGCCTGGACTACACAGAGAAACCCATTCTTGAAAATCTGAAAAAGGAAGAAAAAAAGACAGGAAAGGAAGAAAAAAAGAAGGAAGGAGAAAGTGTTTGAAAACTGAAAAGGAAGGAAAGATAAAGTTACTGCCTGTAAAGAAACTGAGGAATGTAATAGATGGCATACACATATGAACACATGCACATGCACATATGTGCATACACAAGCACACACAATTGTACATGAATGAAGTCCATTCTGTCACATCCATATCTGGGCTACAATTTTGAAAAGAGGAAAATATAAATTCAATACTAAGAAAAATCTATTATCTATCTATCTATCTATCTATCTATCTATCTATCTATCTATCTATCATCTATCTATCTATCTATCATCATCTATCTATCTATCTATCTATCTATCTATCTATCTATTGATTTTCCTACCTATCTATATCTATGCATCTATTTATCTAGTTTTTATTCCATCTATCTACCACTCACTACCATGGATTTGTGGAGCCATCTGTCCATCCATCCTCTTGCTAATACACTCAGACTTGGGGAGGACACTGAAAATCTGTGCTCAGTATGAGGTAAAGCCTGGCAAGGGTTGCGATCTAAGTATAGATGTTGGTGGTGCGCTGGCCCACTTTTTTGTTTGTTTAATACAAACTGGACTCACCTGGGAAGAGGGAAACTTTATTGAAGATTCCCCTCTATCAGATTACCCTGTGGGGGGATTTTGCTGACTGCTGACTGACATATAAGAGAGCAGCCACTGTGTGTAGTGCCGCTCTTCAGCAGGCAGTCTACACTGTATAAAAGAGCAAGTTGAAGAAATAATTATTAGCATTCTTGTATGACCTCCAGGTTCTGCTTAAGTTTTTGTACAAACTTCCATGACTGATAAGTGGAAGGGTAAGCCAAGTAAATCCTTCTTTAACATGTTGTCTAGCTACAACAGTATTTTATCACAACAAAAGACAAAATAGAACAGGCATGAAGCCACAAGGTTATCTCTCCAACATCTAAGCACTAGCAAACACTGTGTTTAAAATAAGTATTTTTGATATACTAACAATGTAAGGTCTCATAACGGCCACTGATCAATCTTACTGACTAACTTTCGCAGACAAGATCAGGTGTTCAGGGTAGTAGGGTCATAGACATGACTTACTTTTGCAAATGGGGTAAACTGAAGTATAGAGACTCACTTTCGGTCACACATAGACTGTAGCGGAGTTAGAATTTGAATGCAGCAGGTGTATTTTCGAGATGGCACTCTTACCACACTGGCTGTACTGCCATGGTTTTTGAAATCCTATTTTTAAAAGAATATTGCATTTATATTTTTCTTTTTTTCAAAATCATAACCCAGAAATGGATGTGATAGCTTGGACTTCATGCATGTGCAATTGTGCCTCTCTCTACCGAACATCAAGCTCAGGTAGATGACCTCTCTACAGAGATCCTGACCTAATCGACACAGTTGATTTCCCAAGTATTTGGATCTGATTCTGAAAGGACCAACTGGATTATCAGATGTGAAAACTGAGAGCTTCCAGAGAGAGAGAGACAGATATTTGGTCCTGCTTGCAAGATTTGCCATGCATCATTCCTAGCCTGATTATTAATAATTCCCTTGGATTTTGTGCAGCATCTAAGAAGTGTTCTGATCAATTTCCTTTATGACTAAGGCAGTTTGGGATGTTCTCTATTATTTGTAGGCAAGCATTCTATCTAAGCCGTCGCGTCTCCCATTAGCACCATTGCACACAAGCGACCTGTCTAACAGCTATGAAATAATAAATATTATTTTGCTAAATCACATATATGCCATAATTCTTTCCTCAGGAAAAGCAAAACGTACTCAAATATACACACAGGGCTCTCTAGCTACTGTCACTGTGTTCTTATGATCATTTGCACCTTGTATAGCTAGAAATCTACTTTCAGTATTTCAGTAAATATTTATCTTGTGAAATATACTGCTGAATCTAAATCATATGACTAATCCTAAATCTGGAACTCAGCAGTGATCGATCAAACTGAAATAACACTTATTACCTTGACGTCGTACTGAGTCAAGCCTTCCCCAACAGGATGCACTTACTTCAGAGCACAGGCCATCATAATTATGGCTGCTAGCAGAAGCACTTAGTTGGAGTAGCAATAATACCGAAGGGAGGCAGGAAGGAACAGTTGAAATTCTGCTTCTGTACTCTCTTGCTTATGAGTGTTTTGAAGTCAGAAAAACATGTTTACCATGTAAAGAAAAAAGTTTTTAAAGCATGTTTTAACTCTATTTAAGGACCAAACTAACTATTTCCCTAATTAACACTTTTACTATTATTATTTGGTGGTCAATGAGGTGGCTGGAGCTTTGCTAGGCTATTTTCATATTTCCAACACTTTTTTGCCTTTGTTGTTTTATTAACTTTCATATTTAACTGTCATATTTCCTGGTAGTTTATGCTGAAATCATCCAATATTAGTACCGTGAGTGCCTATGTGTTAAAGCATATCATGACTGTTCAGAAAGAGTCACTACTTGATGTGGATTGATCATCTCCACTGTCCCCTCTTCCAATTCTTTTTCAGCTCATGGTTGGGCAGATCTAATTCTCCTCTTCTGAAGTATTTGTTTCTTTATGTACAAATTTTTTTTCAAAATGATTCTGGCACCTTTATTTTCAGGCCTCCGATTCTGTGTATCGTCTGCAGCGGCAGGCTAACTGCCTGAGTTTTCTCTTAGTACAATAGTTTTCTACCAAGAGCCACCTCTTCTTCTAGGCAACATTTGTCCATGTCTGGAGAAATTTTGATTGCATCATTCAGATGTAAGATGGAGGCTATTGGAATCCAGTGGGTAGGGACAAGACTGGGACTTAACTTTTTACTCTTGGTGGGCCATTCCTAATCCACCCACCCACCACAGGTCAACCACCCCATCCTCTATCCAAGTCCCATAGGCATCAATACAGAAAACTGCTGTAATGTTGCTGAGAAGGCAATTCAAGGAGATGGTTTTATGAATCCTGTTTGAAGCTGAACTATCCTGAATTTATCTGCCTCTGTCACTTACTAAGCACTGATGATGTTGGTGAGCTATTTCTTCTGTTGGTCCTTCAATATTCCTATCTATTAAGGGGAGCAACAGCTGTCATTATTGTGTAGGCATGCTTCACAGATTGACTGTGGCTGGTACACTAAATGATTTAGCTTTCCTTCAGCTGATACTGGGGGAGGTCTTAGAGATCTTGCAATACAATGTCTAAGTGTCTACCTTCTTTTTTGTCACAAATGAAGACTTGAGCCAAACACAGAAAAGCAATAGCAAAGGTGGATATTTGGCACATGGTTTAAGAGTGTCCCACCTTCTTTTTGTTGTTGTTCCAGTTTTGTTTTTTATTATTGTCAATTATTATTACAGAAAGAGAGAAAAGAGTTCTCTGAATTTTTGGCTGTCATAGACAACTGGTTGGTTTTTTTTTTGTTTGTTTGTTGGAGAGAATTTACATTACACAATTCTTATAAATCTTAGTCCAGGGCAGTACAAGCAATATCCTTTGTTGGTGGGTCTTAAAATAAACCCGAAGACTACAGTCAGGTGTAATTTTCCTGTCTGGCAGACAAAGTGTTTTATAATAATTTACAAATAAGATCAGCAATACAGAGCTCTTTCCAAAGCTGTTTTTCCAGAAAACTCAAAGGGACAAAATAAATAATATGTAATTCGAAATAAAAGACACGGGATAGAACCACTACCTTTGTCTTAAGGCTGCTGTCTAAGTTCAGTCTTTGTGGGGTAAGCCCGAGAAGGCTCACCATTTCTCCTAGCTTGGGTTGGGAGGGCATACATGTGGCAAACTGAAATGATTTCGGAGGCCAGGTAGATATTATATATGCCACAAGTGCCCTGATGTTGGCATTTTAGATGAACGACTTGTCTTCACTTGCACAAAGCAATACAGTCTCTCGTGTTGCTCCTTAATCATGTGGCGCCTGAGTCTTTGTTTTCTTGCTGTTTTTAGAGCCATCACTGCAGAGGGAGAGCTCTCTGCCTTAATTTATACAACAATGTAACAGCAATGATGCAAGGCAACTGACACTTGGCCTTGAAGTTTGGAAAGGAGCTGTGGCGAGCACGCCAGCTGGAGAGGACAGGGCTGCTTGGGAGAGACAGCTGATACTCATATTCAGACAACTATTGAAGCATGGGAATATGCACCAAGTGGATGCCAATTTTTTTTTAAGTTTCCAAAAGAATGCCTGGATTTCGAGTTTTTAATGTGAACTTCCCTGATATTTAAATATTGGTTTTCATTGTTGATAAATTGATATGCAGATTTAAAACCAAACAAACATTGTTAAGGGCTGAATTCAGTCCAATCGCTCTCAGTCCCTTACATCTGTTCAGTTGGTTTGCTCCCCTGTTCAAACAGTCCAGCAATTTAGAATGTGTTTGCTCATTCTTCAGTTGGTATAGGGTGCTTACTGTGCTTTTGTTGCTAATCTGTTTAAACTATAACAACGGAGAGCACAGTATTGCCTAATTATGGTGCTTGTAATCAGGTGGGAAGACACACAGAAATGACATACCAGGTGGTGATATGATTATGGACAGCAACAAATGAATCAGTTAGGGATGTTTTTAAAATAAGAAAGATTGAAGCACAGACCATATAAAGAATAAAAATGAGTATTGGTGGAATTTTGAGAATAGAATTCAGGGCAAGTACTACAGAGGTATAAAGGCCCCAAGGTTCAACCACTTTGTATATTTTTTAGAGTACCCAGGATCACATGAATGGAGACCAAAGTGGATACCATTGGATGACTATGAACTAACTGGATTATAGAATAGCATTATGCTAACTTCTGTTGAAAGTGGATAGTAGAGATGCTAGGGAGTAGGGACACCTGGAGAAGAAAGTAGAGTTTCGGCAGTGAGCAACTGTGAACACAGCTGGAACCATCCTGGCCATTTTTGCCTTTCTCACACTCCCTAGTTCAGGCACAAATTCCCAACAGAATAAGTCTTATTGAGGAAATCTACAGACTTGGTGTTTTATTTTTATTTCTAGACTCTTCTAAGTACCAAATCTTTCTTTTCTTTTCTTTAAAGATTTATTTATGTAGTATGTATACAGCATTCTGCCCCGATATATGCCCGCACGCCAGAGGAGGGTGCCAGATCTCAGTCCAGATGGTTGTGAGCCACCATGTGGTTGCTGCGAATTGAACTCAGGACCTCCGGGAGAACAGCCAGTGCTCTTAACCTCTGAGCCATCTCTCCAGCTCCCCAAATCTTTCTTTTCTTTTGTTTTTCTAGACTGTCTTTGGATTTGACTCTCCTGTTGGATTATACTCTATTTATACTCTACTTTTTTTTTTTTTTTTTTTTTTTTTTTTTTTTTTTTTAGCTCTCCTCTACCCCAAGAAGGGGGGAGGGGAGAGGCAGGGAGGGGAACAAAGAGAAAAATGTAGAGCTCAATAAAATTCAGTTAAAAAAAAAGAAGATTCCTATTTCATGCCTTCTTTTCTTTATACATCTTTGAGTGCTGGGTTTTCCCATCCTAGCATCAGAGAGTCTTCTCCCCACACCAACGCATATGAACGGAAAGAACCTGCATCTTGAGTGATATTCATGTCACTGTGCCTCTTCTCTAGTAATCAAATCCAGGAAACTATATTTCCCAATTGTTCAATGACTTCCCCAGCTGTTACATAAATTTCCTGTTTCCTCAAAAGTGTTTTCTCTTTCTTCATTTCCTCATTTCATAAAGGAAAGAGCCTCTGAGATAAACTTCCCAGATTTCAGATTCTGGGCCCATCATATTCAGTTTGTGGGTATCAAGGCAAGTGTATAAACTTTTATCCATTTTCTCCTCTGTTATATGTGGTTAAAGTGACTCAGGAAACAGACTGGATGTGTATAAGTTAATTACAGACAAAAAACACCTGACCTCGTGTTCTTTCAAAAAAAAAAGTTTGTTCCTATTATTATTGTTATTCTTTCTTTTTATTTAGGTGCTTCCAAAATTATTAAGTCATTTAAAGGGTAAATTGGATGTTCAAACTGCTCAGTAAACTGGTTTTCACTACAAAGTATAATGCAAGAAGCTCACAAAAGGTACTATATTCTAGAAGGCATAAATATTAGATAAACAGTGCTTGTATTAAGCGACTCTTTTTATGAGAGAGAGAGGGAGGGAGGGAGGAAGGTAGGTAGATAGGTAGGTAGGAAGGGAGGGAGAGAGAGTTGACCATGAACTAGAGCTTTTCTCTTTCTGTTCTAACAGCAAGTGTGTGATGCTTGGGAATTTTATTTACAAGGGAAACCTATCCAAAAATCATCCCTCCTATTTTCATAGTCCACCAATATGAAACAATTATGTCCCTTGTGGGGACGAAACATAAAGAAGGTAGCAGAGAGGGGAGAAGGAGACTGGATAGATCTCCACTGCCTTTTTTATTAAAAAAGATAATGAAACAAGGTATCTGACTCCTGCTTTTATGAGAAAGGCAAAAAGGAAAAATGGCAAAGGGTTGAATAAGCAAGCCAGAAGGAACCAGAGCAACTCAGATTGCTGAATACCTTGTGATGCTCCTAGAGTTCCAGTTTATTTCCTTGCTTTTCACTGGCTGGAAAACTCACATATCAAACAAATATAAGACTCTCACTGCTTTTTAAAGATTGTAGACAAGGCTGCCTAGAAGCTTGAATCTCTTTTGGGGTATACCAAAGGGATTTCCAAATGAAAGAAAAATCACATAGCAATAGCTATTTTAAAATTTGTTTTTTGAATTATAATACAACTTCCTCATTGCACCATTTCCTTTTCTTTTTCTAATCATTCCATGCACCACTACCTATTGTCTCTTTTAAATTCAAAACCCTTTTCTCTAACCTTTGTATTACACACAAACACCTGAGTACATTAATACAATGTACATGGCCATACGTTCTACATATGTATGTATTACCATTTGGTATTGGGTAACCAATTGGTATGTTTTCCCTGGAGAAGACTTCCCCACTCTCAGCGATCCTTAGCTACCGGCAGTTCTTTGTGGAATGTTAAGGCCTCTTGAGCTTTCCCAAGTCCACATCAGGATACCTATTAATTTTGCCCTTCTTTGGATCCTCTTTAGGTAGCCATGTTGGTGAGGATAGTTTTTTTTTTTTTTTAAAGAGTTCTCTGATATGTTATTTTACTTTAACATTTATCTTTTGACTAATGGTAAATAGAACTTCTGAAACTTTTATAGAATGCTAGCTCAGTGCCTTTAAATTTCTGAATGAACCATAGTAATAAGACAGAGACGGATGAGGCCCACAGTTGAGAAGATTATGAACAACAGGAGGATTAGAGTCGCCAATAGGGGTTCATCTTCTGTGACAGCATAGATGGGCAAATTTCAGGACATTTCACCTGTAGTAGAATGTGACAGGAACACCTTTTATTTTACTTAAAAAATATACTTCAGATTTATTTATTTTATGTGTATCAGTGTTTCAGTGGGATTCATATACACCACGAAAATAGCCACATAACTCAGAAGAAGGGGTTGGATTCCCTAGAACTGGAGTTATGGTTGGTTGTAAGTCACCATATGGGTGCTAGGAACCAAACCTGGCTCTTCTGCAAGAAGAAAAAGTGTTCTTAATCACTGATTAAAGTCTCCAGTCTCCAATCCATTTATAGACTCTGATCTCCATTGCCTGCAATTCTCTCTTTTAATCTCATATATGTGTTCGAGTATGAGATATGCTTAAATCAATGCATTTATGCATGTTTAAATGAAACTGTGTCACTAGGGGAAAATCTATGGCACATTTGTTTGAATGAAAATGAGCCTGCAGATGGCCATTTCTCAGCCACAGTGCTCTTTGTGTGGTAGTTCCAGTGTTTCTGTCAGTTCGTTTATGCATCTGTTGCTTCCAGTTGCAAAATGCAGTCATTTGGCTCACTGTTGCCCTGGCATGCTACATCTTCCTCCACGTTGAGTACTTTCCATCTCTGCATGGCTTCCTGTTAAATATTTATCATGGAACAATGCTGAAAATTAGGTGAGACTTTGCATCCAACCAAGACGCAAATATGTCATGCTGTGTCCCTCCTCTAATTAAACATCTAAAACCTGTCCTCATAATGTTCCGATAAAGACCACAAAGGAACAAGAGTCTCTTGATTAGGACAGCCTCTGTTTCCAATGTCATTACAAAAATACATAAAATCAGCAAAAAGCCAAATACTGTTATGAACCTTTCTCTTTCCTTTTAATTCTTGTGTGACATGTCAGTTACTTTTGCATCAAAGTAGGGTGTAAATGAGGTGGTAGACTCATTAGAACTAATTTGCTTACTTGATTGGTTCTTTACTTCTTGATTTGCTGAGGTTGGTAGCAGATGACAAAGTATATTAGGCATTTGAAAATGTTTGATCAAATAGTGGTTTGCCTTGGATAACGGTGAAAAACCAAATATCTTATCTCTTGAGACTGGCTTTTGTTTTGCATGTTTACCAGTCCAAGTACCCAAGTTCTCAACAAGAAGTCATGGGCTGTACATCCTACTAAAGGACAAAATCGGGCTTCTATTGATGTTGATCACTTCTCTTTAACTTCCTTTTCTAAACATAGATTTTACTTCTAGCCAACTATATCCATACCTACATCATAGAGTCATTTACAGCATAACTTTTATGTTCAAATAGTTTTGAAACATCCTGTGTAATTTGCTGATCTCATCTAATTCTGGAACTTAGCAGTTGAGGTTCCTGAGAGACAAGTGGAGTTCTGATTTCCCACCAGGATGGTTTATCTATAGATTGGAGATGTGTAGATATTGGGGATGTCATGGAGAGAGCCGTCTGCTGTCTTCTGACTCTTCTGACTACACATACTTTTTTCTCCCTTCATCTTTAATGTTTCTGTATCTCAGCATTCTGTGCCGATATGTTCTGGGATGATGGTTCAGTCTCTTTCACTGGGGGTTCTTGATAGGATCTGATGCTTCCTCTAGCACCTGATGGTGGGATTCCCCTCTGGATGCTATGAATATGTTTTATTACAGTTGGTTAGTAAAGAAACAGCTTTGTCCTATGGCAGAGCAGAATACAGCTAGGTAGAAAATCTAAACTTAGTTCAGGGAAAAAGAAGGTGGAGTCAGAGAGATACCATGTAACTGCCAAGGGAAAAAGATGTCAGAAACTTACTGGTAGGCCACAGCCTCGTGGTGATACATACATTAATAGAAATGGGTTAATTTAAGATCTAAAAGCTAGCTAAAATATGCCTGAATGCTGCAATTAATGTATTTTGTGTGATTATCTGGGTCCAGGTGGCTGGGAAACCAACACTTTGTCTCCAATTATAAGGATCAAACATCCATGGTACTATTTTGGCATAAAAGTCTCTAACAACGTCTAGTTGGCAACCCAAACCTCTCTACTAAGTCTGCAAAGTAGGATGAATTTTATCTTTCAAAAATGTGGAGGGCACTGAGGCATAGATTAGTTCTAGAGTCCTCATCAAGCATATGTGACATCTAAGCTCAGTTCCCAAGTCTCAGAAAGAAAAAAAAAAGAATGTCAACACACACACACACACACACACACACACACACACACACACTTTCTGATATCTGTATGGCAGCTATTTCGTTTATGTTGCCTTCTTCTTTACTTGTGGGGTTATTCAAATGTTGATATTGGATATATGAAGAATTCTGGTTCAATCTTTCCTTCCAAACAAACTAATAATTAGGTGGATTAGAACTCAACAAAGAATGCTGGACAGGAACCATTGCCTACATTTTTTGTCCTACAGAGATCAGACTAGTGGTAGACAAGAGAATGTACCAGCAAATGAATGTTCGAGTATCTTAGTGCATGAAGTTACCATAGACTGTGTGACATACTAAAAATTCTACACTATTCTCTATGACCGCTAAATTTGTTACACAATATACTTTCAATAGAAATATTTGTGATAATTATCAACCTTCATATTTAGAGCAGTCTCTGACATGTGACATGTACAAATCATACATTTACTTGGGAGATGGGTACAGGGAATTATAGGTCATGGTCACCCTATGCTGAAGATCAGGTTCAAGTATAGCTTGGGCAATTTAGTGAGTCTCAGCATTAAGAAAATAAAAGTAAAAAACAAGTTGAAAGATAGAGTTTGTTTAGATAGTATGATAGGTATCATATGTGAGGCTCTGGTTTCAATCCCCAGTATTGCCAAAAGATGAAGAAATAAATAAAATTTAAAAATTACTTACATGGCTTCTGCCTGGAGGTAAAGATGCTAGAGGAAAATAATGGATAGAAATAGAAGTGTAGGTTAGAAGGAAGAGAAGCCCATCATCTAGGAGATAAAGAGGAGCCATTCTAGAATCTTCTGTGACATTCAAATCTTGCCTGTTATTCTGTTTTCTTTTTTAACTCTATAGTGATGCCTCATGCGTCTCTGTTTTACTGACAGAACTTTACCTTCTTGGTGCTTGCTTTCACCTCTTCCCATGTGCCCAGCACCTTCTCTCTTAGGATACTTTCAGAGCAAGGAAAATCAGTCTCGATACTATGGAAATTTGATATTGCAAAAAGGAGAGGCTGAAGCCTGGGTGATGAGCTCATTCACTCTCCCCAGAATCCTTTGAACACCAAATTCTCCAGTTTGACAATTAACACCGATACTCCATTCAAACTCACAGGGCTTTCCTAATTAATCCTTGCTCAAGAATACACCTTTCATAGGGTAGTAGTCAACAAGAGATTTTTTTTTTCTATTGCAAGTGCCGAGAAAACCTAGAGGGGTAATTCTTTAATGAGGCCACGGGAAGCCATTATTTCCTAGCGAAAGCTGGCCTTGGTATTTACAGTGCACAGTGGCCCCGAGGCTAGAACAGCCTCTTGTAGGCAGAAGGGTGATTTTGTGGCGCGCAGCGCTCATGAACCTTCCTCACTAGTTCACTGCTCACAAAGCACCTGCACTAAATATTTTTATGCCAAGGCCATGAAAATCCAGAGAGGGCGGTCGCCCTCAAAATTTCTCATTTCTTACTTGCAGTGGCAAGGTCAGCAGGTGGCTGCACAAATGGCTATGGGACAGATTGCATATGGCAGGGCAAGCAGAAAATAGGGAAGGGATTGCACTGCCATGGCACGGAGGTCCTTACTGACTTCCTCCTTTTCTAAGGCAATTCGGTTTTTCATCTTCCCTTACAGGTGGTACACACGGGCTTTGCTGTAAAAATTTGAAAAGCCTTCCTCTTATCCATGCTGCGCTCTGCCTGCTCTCTCAGGAATGTTAGCACACGTCTTCGTGCGTCTCGGCTTCACAAGGACAAGGCTCTCAATTAGTTCTCTCTCATCACGGTGTTGCTCCCAGAGTCAATACTTTCTAGGGATAACAGCCTCTGAGGCCTGGGAGCCTCTGTCCTCTCTAAGGTGCAAATTTTCTTTGCCTTCCTTGAATATAAAGAAAGGTCAAATGAAAACAGCGGGAACGGGATTTCCACGCTAACACAGAGGCGAATGTATGTTATGAATATTGACTCTATATATTAGTTTTCTTTTCCTGCTAGAGTTGCAGAAGTCACACTGCATGCTGCCTGTGAGGACTCAGAACTCATCCCCACTGTGACTTTGAAAATTTGAGGTAAATGCTGCCTGTGGGGAAGATTTCCAGTCTCCCGATGAAGCTGGCCCTTTAAAATGTAACTACTATTGCCAGCGAGGAGGGATACAACCCTTAGGAGCACTTAGACGCTCAGGTCAGGCAGTAGGCATCACAGCAAACTCCCTCTTCCCGGATGGCCATGAGGGACCCTGTGTCTTCAGGACTACTTGCTTTGGTGCTCAAGGCTTAGACCTTTGCTTTGACTGGAAAACGTTTTTCTCCTAATGTTCTTTACCTTTGGAGTTGAACATTTTTCAACCTTACATTTTAAGTTTCTTCTTCTATTTTTAATCCTTAATCCATTTTTCTTTTGCATATTTAACTTTTTTTCGTGCATGAGCTTTAGCCTTTTATCTTAATTTTGTATTTTCTCATCTTTAATGTGCTTAACCTTTTTATCTCATTGGCTTCATGCTCTTTATCTCTTACTTTAAATCTCGTTTCTCTCATCTTTTCAATTTTAACTCCTAACCTTTTAATTTTACTGGCTTTCTAATATTTTATTTTAAACTTTTATTTAAATCTAAGTTTTCCTCTCCACTTTCTACTCTCAGTGTTTTATAGTTAACTGTTCGCCATAGTGTATTTTTAAATAATGAAAAGCAAAATGTTACAGTTTCTAGTATGTATCTTCATTTTATATTGTTTTTATGCTTACAAAAGAATATAGAATATATATTATATGTTCTGTAGATGAGATTATAGAAGCAGATCAGATTCTGAGCATTAGAACATTCAAAGTAGATGGGATGAGGGAAGGAGTACAAGGCAATTTAAAAAGGTAGCTAGGTAGGGTTGAAGTAAAATCTAATGGATGAGCTCTGTACAGTCTTAGGTTCATTAGCTGGAGCCATGTAAATTACAATGACAAGCTATATTAACAATAGGTGAAAGGTAGAATCTATGACTCTGAACATCACATCTCTACCCGTGTCTGAGACCAGGAGCTTCTATTGATGGTTGTATACAAAGGTGTGTTCTTAGCATAACATAAGCCTGGGGTTGTTCTCTAGTGCTACAAAAACCCAAATAATATAAAGTATAAAACCACAAGTCAATCATGTAAATGATTCTATTGTTAATAAAATCCTGGTTGACAGCTGTTAATATAAAGGTGTTATTGGAAGACAGAGTATGTGTATAAATGGGGTATGTATGGTATCAGGGGACCACAGACATAATAATGCTGTGTATAAAGTAATCAAATTTTATTTCTGGGATTGGTATTGATGAGAACTATTTATACAGTTGTCCTGGAAGTACACACAGCTTTCATTGTTGAACATACATACTATCATGCTGAGTAATGATGGGAGCAATGACATCAAGGGATTACACATTCCTGTAAAGTTGCAATAGTTTATATAGGTTATAAAGTTCAGTAAGGTAAAAATGATTATAGTCAGGATGTTCTTGGGGAAAGGTAGGAAGATTAATGGTGGAAGTTGTACAGACAAAAAGAAAAAACAATCAATAAATCCTAAGCAGACCAATGCTTACTTGGAGTCTGGCCCCTTTAAGACTTCTGGTACCTTTTATATGCCATGGGAGCTTCATTTCTAATGACCCATATCATCCTACATAAATGATCAGTTTCTAAATAAACAACATGTATTATCAAATTTACAACATAACAAAATAATGGGATGTTTGCATATCTATCCAGTTATGGACCTTGCACAATTTGTCCATGAGATGTGATAAAAAAAATTTCGATTTTAGCAGCTATGAATACTTCCTACCTGCCCTTAGCTTCACAGTCCATTCTGTGGGCTTGCCAGCTGCTCTTTGCAGGGTATTTCAATAAGTTCTATTTTGTCTTTTTAAGACCTAATGAATTAATTTTTTAATGCTTGTTTCACTGGCCTTCTCTATACCACATGAAAGAAAACTAGAAAATGATATGGAAACAGGATACAAAAGGAGTATGATTATTGATAAAAAGTTAATATTAAAGACAATTCTAAAAAGTAGCTATGGATAGGGCTAGAGAAATGTTATTGGAAGAGAAATGAACTGTATGAAAAGTGAAGCCTAGGAAGCTTCACAATTGATGCTATTGAAAGAAACACAGGTCCTCATGATTAGAGTAAGAGTTAATAGAAAAAAGTCTGGTAGACTGTAGGTGACCCCAGCAATGAAGTATTGAGTCCTGAAGTAGTTCCACAATTTCAAGGCTAAGACCAAGAATTATCATGACCAAGAGCAGAGAAAGTGGACTCTTGTCTTGTTCCTGAGTTTAGTGGAATTGCTTTGAGTTTTCCTTATTCAGTATAATGTTTGCTATAGGTTTTTCATGGATAGGCTTTATGTTGTGGTGCTTTTTCATTTCATTCCTGCTTTTGTCGTTTATTATAAAATCTATAACAAGAAAGTGGATATTATTTAATATATAATTTAAAATCCATACACGATATTATTGTAACTCAGATCACCTGTGGATTTTCTTAATATTACAGTTGTCATGGTCCTATCATTGATCTGTTGAGTCAAAATATGAAGTGACATCTAAAGTTGAAATATGCCCAATTATACTTAAAAATTATGTTTTCTTTCAAGGGGTTATTTAGCTTTCATAATTAAGGAAATTGAAATACTGGTTGTTAAATTGTCTCAAGGCTAAGGCTTATCCTTCCTCTATTCTGCGTCAACAGATTACAGTTACTCTGACATCATCCATGTCTCAGGCCACGTCAAAGAAGATTCACTTTAAGACAGAAGAAAGTATAATAAGGGCGGCATGTAACAAGTATAAAATACCATTGACAAAATTACGAAGAATTCCTCTAGGAATTTTATTCTACTTAAATCTTCTAGAAATCTCAAAAAGAAAATCTCAAACTTAAGACTAATATTTAGGAAACAAACAAACAGAAACAACAGAAACCTGGTTGGCTGAGACATCCGGGAGGGGAGCAAGACATGAAAGCAAAGATCACATGGCACATGAAGAGCTGGTTTTCAGAGCTTATAAAGACTGCTTCCTGCTATAGAGTTCATAGAGTCTGATTGACTGTTGATGTTTTTTATTTACATAGGTGGCAGGAGACCAAGACGAATAAAGAATTAGGTTTATTTTCTGCTCTTTTATAGTTCCAAATACCAGTCTTTATGGGTGATTGGGCATACATCTGGTGTGGGAAGTCCTTCTGTATATGTGTTGCTTTTATTAGTTAATGAATGAAGAAGCTACTTTGGCCTGTGATAGGGCAGAATAAAGCTAGGCAGTAAAACTAAACTGAATGCTGGGAGAAAGTAGGCAGAGTCAGTGAGACGCCATGAAGTTGCCAGAGGAGAAAGATGCGAGCTCCCAGCCAGAAACTTGCTGGTAGGTCATGACCTTATGGTCATGCACAGATGAATAGAAATGGGTTGATTTAAGATGTAAGAGTTAGCTAGAAATATGCATAAGGTCAAGCAGTGATGTAATAATATAGTTTCTGTGTGATTATTTTGCATCTGAACAGCTGGGAAACAAACAAGCAGTCTTTGCCAACATACATCCTCACTTTTTTACCTTTATTAAGCCAATGAAAATGCTAATCTTTGCACAATCCATTAAAGAGTCTATGTTTTAAAAAAATCTTTGTTCTTCATTAGTTGCTATTAATTCTTTAATTATTCCAAATAAAATCTTTGATGGTTGTCTTATTGATAATAATGCTGTTTACTCTAAGGCTGATATTTTATGTGAGAAAAAACAAACTAAGAATTGTATTTGCTTTGCTTTTTATCCTATCAAACTGCGGCATTTGTTACCGTGTAGAGAATGCATCAGGAAGAATAGAAGTTTATGACTGTGCCAAAGTAAAACTTTAGGTCCAGTAAATTTAACAGAGTTCAAGTGATCAAGGAGTGACATGAGAAACAAGCATACAGGAGAAGCAGCAGGTGCTCAGAGAGCTTTTCTGGACAGAACATAGAAGTGAGGCACAAACACAATTTGATCAGTTAGGGTTTGGTATTAAAATATAACCTGCTAGGTCGACTGCCTGTGGTTGACTACAGATTGGCTGTAATATTTGACTGAGATCCAGTGATAAGTTTTCTTTTTTTAAAAAAGAAGAACAGGGAGGCAGAGTAGAGAGAAAGAACATGAAGGTGGGTTGGTAGGAAGGTGGGAAGGTTCTGGGAGGAGCTAGGGAAGGAAAAGACTGTGATCAAAGTACATCATATGAAAAAAATAAGTAAAAATAACTATGAAAAATAGGTCTTCAGCTTCTTTTGCATCAAGCTGTGTTTTATGTCATTGACTGGAATTGCAAAGAAATCACTGGGCAAGTTTAGATATATTTAGAAGTTGCCAACTTGTGGTCTTTGGAACTTGAGATTGACCCAAACCTTGGACACTGATGCCCATCTCCATCACTATCATAACAAGCTCTTATGCCTGGTTGAATTAGCTGATGTGGGATTTCCCTCTGTATGCTGTGATTACTATTAATGAATAAAGAAACTGATTTGGGCCTATAGAAGAGCTATAAGGGAACAGATCTAGGCAGGTAAATCTAAATGGAATGCTGGAAGAAAGGAGGCAGAGGCAAAGAGATGCCATATAGCCCTGCCAGAGACAGATACCTGAACTTTACCAGTAAAGTTTACCAGATACCAGTAAGCCACCTCCACATAGTGATACACAGATTAATAGAAATGGGTTAAATTAATACATAAGAGTAAGCCAGTGAGAACTTAGAGCTAATGGGTCAAGCAGTGATGTAATTAATATAATTTTTGTGTGATTATTTTGGGGTTAAGCAGCCTCCTCACTAAAATTAGCAAGTCAAATGTTACAGCCATTATGAGTTATGCCTTGAGTTCTTGCTGGAAAGTTAAAATGAGAGTATTTGATGTTCAATGACGGCCCACCCACATGTATTGAAAACAGGAGAAAATGGTACACTGGAAGTACTGGTATTAGGAGCTTACCAAAGGATGGAAACCCCAACAAGCAGAGACGGTAGCTAAAAAAAATAAGCCCAAGTTAAGGAGCTACAGATTTGGGTATGTGCAACACAGTGGGAACAGAGCTCTCTCTGATCTCTCATTAGTTACTGGAAGATAGCTGCTCCCAAAGGAACTCAGCTGCCATGAGTCATCTCCCCAGGAATCTTAGCTAACAGGAAAGATTAGCTAAGATCACAGGGAAGAAACTGGAAGAAGATGACGCGTGGTGACAACAGTCGCAGGCTATCACCTATGCTTTGAGGTCCCATTAATCTTTTAAATTTTTTCCTCAAATCATTGACTCTGTTCTCATTTGCCACCATACCTCATCGCCTACCTTCCATTAAAAGGGAATAAAAGCTAAAGCTCACTGGATTTATAGATAATCGCTATTCTTTTATACAACATCTTTGCACATGTAATCTAACTGTAAATCTTTCTCCTGCTGATTTCATAGATCCAGTTATCAAAATATCAGAGGGTTGAAGGAGGGCTTTTCATCCATACATAGTCAAGGTCAGGGATGAGGCCTTTAGGTATGAACATCAAACTGATTAAACTGCTTTTGCCAAAATTAATTTCTTTAAATGTCAATGATCCTTTCTCTAGAAAAGCTATGACGTTGATAAGGCTGATGGTAAGGCCACAGTGTTCATAGCTGGGTGTGGCACTTTCCATATTTTGTCCCTGTTATGTGAGGGTGGTGACAGTCAGATTCATGAAGCTGCTTGGCCCGTGACTCCATGAGAACCAACAAATTCCAGGTTAAGTGAGAGAGTGTCTCAAAATAATAAGATGAAGAGCGATCAAGGAAGACTCTTGACATTGGTCTCTGGCTCCCACCTGCAAAGGAACCTGCATTCACATGAGTATATAGCAAAGTGAACATGTATATACACCATACACACAGATGTAAAAAGAAACAGAAAAAAACATGATTAAATATGCTTTCATCTACTGTTGCAATATTAGTCCTTCTGAATTAATCCTATAGCAGTGGCAAGAAATGCAATGGCATGTGTATATACTTCATATCTCAGTGAAGGAGATTGAATACAATTCTTCTTTAAAGATTGCAGCGGCACATTAGGTAAAGAAATATATCACCTGAGGTTTCAATTGTTTTCTCTGGAGTACAGCAATGAAGAACCAAAATGGGTGTACTGGCGGTTTATGCACCACTGACTGACTTTGTCCAGAAACCTGCCAAAGCATTTCCTCAGTGTTCTTGCTGTGTTTGTTATTTATATAGCACCGACATAAAACCAGTCAGTTTCTAACTAAAGTTCCAACACTTCTTACCCAGATTAGATTTCTAAGAATTTCATATATTTTCAGGGGCTCATATTAATAACATATCCATACAAATCTAACTCAAAGAAGATTTAGTAATTCTTTATTTGCCAATGCTTCTCATATAACAGCATATCAAAACCAACTATTAGTACCTATGTTTTATAAAGAGATGTGTATCTATGAAAATTTCCATGATTAGACCTAGAAATATCAATTCATTAAAGATCACAGAAAAGACTTTGCCTGTGTGGTGACAATTACCCAGAATCCCACACCTGGGAGGTAGAGGCAGGTAACAAATGCCTACTGTCCCAGCCCTTGGGAGGTGGGAGCAGGAAGACCATTGATTTTGAAGCCAGCCTGAGTTATACAATAATACTCAAAAAAAAAAAAAAAAAAAAAAAAGACAACTTCAGGAAGCTGATCAAAGATTCCAAAGTTTTAAATACCTGATTGAAATGAGATCATATGCCATATTTGTCATAGGTGAAATTTTAGATCTTCATGTAACCAGATGAACCTGCTGTTTCGAGTTGATCTTTATGATGTTACTCTCCCCTCCCATTGTCAAGCATTTGAAGTTGTAAAACAAAACAAAACAGACAAACAAACAAAAACAATAAAAAACAACAAAAAACAACACCTAAATGATTAGGATGCTAACTGCCAAATACTCTGTCCCCGTAGTTTTAGATCCTAGAACATCTGTCGATCTTCACATTAAACCTCAAGTTCTAAGAAAGTGCTTATCTCGCAGAAAGGAACTTGTCTAAAGAAGTAGAGGGTATAGCCTTATGTGGCCAATGTTGCTGATGAAGCTCTGCCTCAAGAAAAAAAAGTCAAATGTTGGCTTAGCCTACAGCCTCCATGCTCCCTCTCAGCCAGAATCCCTTTTCGTCTCAGGAAAAGCTCTGCTGTGTGTTGATTTACTCAAGGCTCTTGCGGGTGGGGATGGGTCTTGTAATTCTGCCATTGTCTCCAAGTTCTCACCCCTGAATAAACCTTTTAATATCATTGGCTACCAAGTGGTAAGTGGTCTGTTAACAAAGGTGAAAACGGAAAGTTCCAAAGTTGCCACTCAGTCCTAAGACCCCAAAGACCCAGTGAAGGGGTTCATCTTGGTGGCACACAGACTTTGGTTCCTAGGGCAGACACCTTTATAAACTATGAAGAAAAACCAAAGAATTCTCATTAAGAGAAGATCAACACTAAACAAAATGTGGTTTTAATGGAAGAGGCTAAATTCTAGTTTTGCAGCAGTGCAGTTTTGTTTTTTTTTTTTTTTTTTTTTTTTTTTTTTTTTTTTTTTTTGGTTTTTCGAGACAGGGTTTCTCTGTAGCTTTGGAGCCTGTCCTGGAACTAGCTCTTGTAGACCAGGCTGGTCTCGAACTCACAGAGATCCGCCTGCCTCTGCCTCCCGAGTGCTGGGATTAAAGGCGTGCGCCACCGCCGCCCGGCCAGCAGTGCAGTTTTGATATGAATGCTCAACTTTTAGAAAACCACACATAAATATTTCATATTTAATCTTTAACCAGCCTGACCAGACATAAGGCTCCCTTTACAAGATTCTTCTTGTAGAAGTTTAAATCAATTTCCTTATCTCTCTTGTGATATGTGTTAATCTTTGCTTCATATTCAATCAGAATAAATAACCATTTAACTTCACTACAAAAACATCTTTACAATTTCCCTTGGAAATTTATCTTCCATAATTTGTAACTTTACTTATGATGAACAGGTCTTGCATATGGAGTTGTTACTATTTTACTTCAAGTTTTAATTAATACATATTAATTAGAGTTTTCGCTCTTAGAAGCCTGATTTCTACCAAAAGCTCAGGAGATAAGCAATGCTGAGCTGTCTGCCAGGAACTATGATCTCATGAATATACATTTCATAATTTCTGGAAGCATATGCTCGCTTGGAGTACAGGTTTTGTGTGTGTGTGTGTATGTGTTTACTAACAGACTAAATTATATTTAGCTTCTCCACACCATATTAAAAAAAAAAGTACTATAAACTTCTGTTCAGCGACAGGGCTTCAGCAATGTAACTTACAGATTGTTCATAACATTTATGATGATCTACTACTTTGTGGAACATAATTATCAAGATCTCAAAACACTGAAAAAGATTTTTAAAAGTTATGATGCATCTATGAACAAACTTTTATGCCATTGACATTCATCCAATTTGCTCATTCATAAAAATTATTCTTGGACTAATTCACCCTGAAACATGGCATCTTCATACTGATGAAGGCACCTGAAAAAATATGTATAATGCAGAGCCCAGCTTTCAGAATTCTCCTCCGTTGGTATAAGCCAAGAGCCAACAGAAAGAAATCAACATCAATGTTTATTTCAGGAGTTAATCTGGAGTCACTGCACCCAGAGAAAACTGCTCAGAGATCGTCATGTGTTCCTGTAAAGGGCCTATTTATCTTTCTAACAAATGCTTCACATTGAAGTAGCTCTTCTTAAGCCTCTGGCTTTTTCTCTTTTTCATCATTCTAGCAGGTAGTGAAGAGCCGTATCCTATTTTGTATCGATCTAATTATTGACTTCATTTTTCACTAAAGTGTTCCTTGTAATCTCAGGGGTTTTTTTGTTTTTAACTTTTCTGTAGGTTCATATACATTTCTTTAAAAAAGTGGTTTCAGATCTTCTGGTGTTCCAGGACCACTTGGGCTGTGTTCTGTCCACCTGACTCAATACAACTTTTGCACAAGACCTTATTTTAACCCCACCAAGGTCAGTTGATTTATTACAATTTCAACAACCACCTGATTATTTTATCCTAAACTGATATTTCTTATAGTTAAAGTGCGATGGAGAAGACATAGCAGAAAATGTACAAACAAAGGGCACAACACTCTGATATCAGGACAATGTAATATTACCAATGTGTAAGAAAGAAAACTTAGTTGAGAGAATTGCCAGAGCCAAGGCTTACTGAGTGACTTTGTCTTTGCCTTCTCCACTATACATATTTCTAGTGACTTAGGTTTGAGGCCATGGACACAGTCTTGAATGGAGGTATCCTTTATATGTGTAAATTCATTTTACAAAAAGTAGACAGCTTCTAGTCTTCAACTTATTTTTTTAAGTAGATTGCTGAGTACTGAGTGGAATCTGCTAATGAAAGAGTAGGAAGAACCTTTCTAGATGGTAATTCTTCTTTTGTCAACCATTTTGTGCTTAAGATTTTGATCATGGTACAAAGGTAGCTAAAGTAACAGACCCCATTGTTAAAAGGACCCTCAACTCAATGAATACCTGCTTCTTCATAATCAAGGTAAAAGAATAAGCAAAATTTATCAGTTCATTTTAGACTGAGGAGGACTAGAACAATACAGTCTGATTTGTCAGTAAACATAAAATATTTTCTCTTAATAATTAGTTGCTCAAGTTTATAGATTTTTGGAAACTTATGAAAGTATCTTAAAATACACCATCATCTATGAGGCATTTATGATAACTCTCTTCTCCACAAGCATGTGTATGTGTGTGCCTGATGCATGTAAACACAAGCACACTTGCACATGTGCCCACACACATGTGTACACAAACACACGCAGACACATAAACATACACACACACACACACACATTCAAAGTCACATTTCCTACCAAAGTGTCTACAGATGAGCAATTTTATTGAGGTTAATTATTGTCTACTGTCATCAATGTTCCTCTCAGGCTGTTTTTGCTAATGTTCAACCATTTCTGTAGAAATTCATACTTTCTAAGAAGAAAGATTCCTCAGCTTCCTGTAATCTTGCCTACTTACTGTCTGAACAAAATACAGACCTTCTTCCCAAAGGATGAGCCAAATATTTTCAACCAATTATGAGTGATCAGGATCACAGATGGGAGACTCAATTTGTCCCAAAGTGGTTGAAAAAACTTTTATAGCCAGATTACAAAAAAGTCATAAATCAATGAATTTGCACATTTCACTTATAAGAATAGGAAATAGTTGAATTATGCCAAAAGTTAGAAATTCACTTATATGTGTTTTATATATAATATTCTTAGTTTGGGGACTAGTGGCAGATAGTGGTCTTTTGAGCTAATATATTATAAAAATTTCCCCTGAAAGAAAGAAGGATGCTAGGCCTCATATAAGTGGGTGATAATTGTGTATTATGAGAAGCAAAAATATAGCCCAATGTTGCCTTGATTGGCAATTTGCAGCATTCCAACTGTCTACGATTACAAAGTTCTAATTATTCATCCATTCAAAGAAACTAACTCACATGTGGTTCTTCCAGGGAACTTCATTTCTCTTTATTAAAATCAGTCCAGTTTCTAATGATGCAGTCAGATACCCATGACCTGTAATTGGGTCCAACCTAATTAATTAATGGCTTAGATACAAATTTAAACCTATAGCAATCCAAAATTGCTCAAGAAAAAAAAAAACGTTGAATAGACTGCAAATTCTAAGAGGAATTTGACTTAAGCAGAGGTCTCACCTTATTTCATTGAGAGACTTTAGGCACAGTCTTCTAGGCAGGGTACTTCAGATTGCCAATTAGTGTTTCTGGGGTTCAGTTGCTTTCTGTCTTAGATCCCATGCCTAATGTCAAACTGTTCAACATGTTTGACAATAATGTTTGTGTATGGAAGCCTAGTGACTCTCATGAGTCTGGAGAGCCCTGCTCATAACAGAGGCCAATGGTAATTATGGCTTCAGTGACGCAAGTTCTGCATAGGAAGAACTTCCCATAATCTGGTATTTTGTTCATTTGAACATAGCTTTATTATGTGGCCACCTATGACTGGCAGACACTAACTACGCTGGTTGATTGTGATTTATTTGTCTGTGACAAATACATTCCTCTGGGTTAGACCTTCAGTTAATCTGCAAGACAAGCTAGACAACATTTTGTTATAAACTATTCTAACACAGAAGCATTCTTACGCCAAACTTAGTTAAATATAGAAGCCATTATTGACCTTGCCACTGCCACGCTCTTATTTTGCAGACATGAGTGAATTAAAAGATAAGGGCTATAGTGCAATAGAACCTCTGGTTGCTGGGCTGCCATGTACAACTTCCATCATAACATTAGGGACAATGTTTCAAATAACATTTGTAATATCAGCAACTCAAAATTGAGCTCTATCCAATGTTTCCCCTCTGTAATTTGTTCGTTGCTAGCTTGAAATCATGCTTGGACAAAGAAAACCTTACGTCTTCTGTCAGAGGAAGCTACAAGATGATGCCTTCAATGAAATGAAGATTGCACAAGTATTGTGGGAAAGGACTGGGCTTGAAGAGAAAAGAAGCTATTTTACCAGCTGACAACATGTATGGCTATGGCTATTCAGCCTACATAAATGATTGGCTTGTGAGCCCTGATATTTAAGAGCTATAAATATATTCAGGCAGCTCATTTAGTTAATTGAGTTTCTTTTTCTCCCTCTCTCTATGAATTTGCCTAAGACAGTACATAAGAAATATAAAGGGGCCCAAATCAAAGCATCACAGAAAGGAAACACAAAAGACTCAGAAGAGCCCGTTTTTAAAACAGAACAGTGCTAAGGGTGTAGTTCAACGGTAGACACTTAGCCAGCATAGAAGAGGCCTGGGATCCACCCACCACCCGCAGTAAATAAATAATCAAAATAAAATAAAAACCGCAGGTACTTTTCTCTCCCCATCTCCCCACCCCCCATCCCACCCCCATGTTCCCATTTTTTGTCCGGCAATCTTGTCTACTTCCAATATCCAGGAGGATAACTATATGTTTTTCTTTGGGTTAACCTTCTTATATAGCTTCTCTAGGATTTTTTATGAATTATAGGCTCTGTGTCCTTTATTTATGGCTAGAAACCAATTATGAGTGAGTACATCCCATGTTCATCTTTTTGGGCCTGGGTTACCTCTGGCATTGGATGGAGAAAATGCCAGAGCCCCACATAGGAGCACCGGACTGAGCTCTCAAGGTCCTGATGATAATAACACCAGATTCAATCAAATCAATGATTATCATCGTGTCTGGGAACCGTTAGTAGTACCAAAATGACACTTGTTTCCAAAGAAATGGCTTGAGCAAGCATTCTCCAGAATGAGCAGTAAACACTGTCCACCAGCCAAGCTTTGGATAAGTGTCAAGGGCAGTGAGTTTAAAACCACACACTCTCTGACAAGTGTCTAAGAGCAGTTGAGTGTGCAGCCTTATCTCTTTGTTGCAAGCTAAGGTAATCTCCGGGTGACATCCTTTTATAAAACTTGACAATCTGGAAAGGACACATTTGTGCACTAAGGCTCTCTCTCTCTCTCTCTCTCTCTCTCTCTCTCTCTCTCTCTCTCTCTCTCTCTCTCTCTCTCTCTCTCTCTCTCCATTTCCCTCCCTTCTACTTCTTCCCCCCTCACTCTCTCATCTCTCTTTCCCTACAGAGGTAGCCTGACTATACAAGGTATAAAGGTCAGAACACCTTAGAAATGTAATGTTCATTTGCTGCAATCAAATACCAAATCACACATGGCCTCTGGATCTTGTGACTACAGTCATTTAAACATAGGAACATTTAAAGAGGCAGATCGGAGCTCTCTGTTCATTGTCATCACTAGTTATCAGGAAAGCTCCTGAGGACACCAAAGTAGCCTTTCCATGAGTCCCAGTGAGGCATCCACTCAGCATTGCTGATATGTAGAGTCCTAATAAGGTTACAAAAAGGATCAAAAATAAAAATTAGAAAATTCCTCGAGTCTGATGCCTGTTGGCTTGCAAGTCTGATTTGAAGTTTGTAGTGATATTTTCTTCTCAGGTAAATAGACATTCACACTTGTGCCTGCAGTTTTTTGGGTTTTTTTTTTGTTTGTTTGTTTGTTTTGTTTTTGTTTTTTTTCTCATTTTTTTATTAAAGATTTCCATCTCCTCCCTTCCTCCTCTCCCTTCCCTCCCCTCCCTTCCACCCATACCCCCACTCCACCCCTCTCCAAGACAAAGAGCCATCAGTGTTCCCTTCACTATGTTAAGTCCAAGGTCCTCCCAGCTCCCCCTAAGTCCAGGAAGGTGAGCAACCAAACTGACAAGGCTCACAGTGAGCCCGTCCATGCTGTAGAGTTCATGTTCATTGCCGTTGTCCTTGGTTTCTCAGTCCTCCTCCACCGTCAGCCACATTCAGAGAGTCCGGTTTGGTCCCCTGTTCCATCAGTTCCATTCCAACTGGACTTGGTGGTCTCCCGTTAGATCTGTCCCACCATCTCAATGGGTAAACGCACTCCTCGCGGTCCTGGCTTCCTTGCTCATGATCTCCCTCCTTTTGCTCGTAAAAAAAAATCCTAGAGAAGCTATATAAGAAGGTGAACCCAAAGAAAAACATATAGTTATCCTCCTGAATACTGGAAGTAGACAAGATTGCTGGACAAAAAATGGGAACATGGGGGTGGGGTGGGATGGGGGGATGGGGGGATGGGGAGAGAAAAGTGTGAAGTGGAGGATGGGAAGAGCTTGGGGGAATAGGATGGTTGGGATATAGGAAAAGTGGATATGGGAACACGGAATTATATATCTTAATTAAGGGAGCCATTCTAGGGTTGGCAGAGACTTGACTCTAGAGGGGTTCCCAGGTGTCCAGGAAGACTCTCCCAGCTAGGTCCTTGGGCAGCTGAGGAGAGGGTGCCAGAAATGTACAGATCCTATTGCCATACTTATGAATATCTTGCATATCACCATAGAACCTTCACCTGGCATTGGATGGAGAAAATGACAGAGCCCCACATAGGAGCACCGGACTGAGATCCCAAGGTCCCGATGAGGAGCAAAAGGAGGGAGATCATGAGCAAGGAAGTCAGGACCATGAGGAGTGCGTGTACCCATTGAGATGGTGGGACAGATCTAATGGGAGACCACCAAGTCTAGTTGGAATGGAACTGATGGAACAGGGGACCAAACCGGACTCTCTGAATGTGGCTGACGGTGGAGGAGGACTGAGAAACCAAGGACAACGGCAATGAACATGAACTCTACAGCATGGACGGGCTCACTGTGAGCCTTGTCAGTTTGGTTGCTCACCTTCCTGGACTTAGGGGGAGCTGGGAGGACCTTGGACTTAACATAGTGAAAGGAACCCTGATGGCTCTTTGTCTTGGAGAGGGGTGGAGTGGGGGTATGGATGGAAGGGAGGGGAGGGAAGGGGGAGGAGATGGAAATCTTTAATAAAAAAAAATGAGAAAAAAAACCAAAGTGTGTAAAACAAATTACACTCCCATTTTCAGAAAGCTTCAATGTCTCCTTTATTTCAAACCAAACCAAACCTGGGTTTTCTAGTTCTACTTCGACTCACAAGTGCTTTTAATCCCGCTCAGTCCTGAAACTACAAAATTCTGGCACAAGGATTTGGTACAGACCTAAGGGCATCCTTCTATCTTAGCAGGCCTGTTGCCATTTTTCATACCTCTATAGTTATTACTCAAGGCATAACAAAATCTTTCTGTTTTCTTGAGCACCCTATCAGTTAGTTTCTTTCTGAGCCTACCTATATAAGATCATTTGTGTGTGTGTGTGTATGTGTGTGTGCATGTTGATTATGAGTTTGTTCATAATTTTCTTTGTTTCTGTTCCTCTTGTTTCTTTAGCAGGATGCTCGCCTATGTGGCTCCATACACATCATAATTCTCATCCGATATTCTTAAACTGAGTGATTGTACCAGTATTAGTACCGGTACTAATTAGTACCGGTACTAATACTGATATAGAATAAAATAGTATTCTCCATCAAAACGGACACTTGAGAGGCCTTGGGAAGTTATTCAAAAGTAGGCCATGAGTAAGTCAGTTACCAAATACCAATATTCCCATTAAATGAGTGAGGTAACCTTTAAAAAATGACCTTGAAACCTCAGTTTGGTAAGCTGACAAATGAGTAGCACACTGACCTCTTGAGAATATTCTAAGAACAGAAGACAGTGTGGGTGAAGTGAGAATTACATGCTGGCTCTGTGCAGCTGCATTCCTTCCTCTTTCTCCCTGCTGCTAAGACTGGGAGATTCTCTAGCACTGAGTATCACCTCCCATCTGCTTGAAGCCTGTCCCGGAGAGGTGTACAATCTACACACCCTTCTTCTTCACATCTGAAGCAGGATTTTGTAACTCTGACATCTGGTGTGGAAAAATGGTCTGTATTCTGTTAATTATATTCTAAATAAACGCTGATTGGCCAGTAGCCAGTCAGGAAGTATAAGCAGAACAACCAGACAGGAAATAGAAGCCGGTCAATGAGGAGAATTTTGGGAAAAACGAAGCCCACTCCTCTGCAGTTGTTACCCTGCCACGGAAGAAGCAAGATGTGACTGCCTTGCTGAATAAGGTACCGAGCCACATGGCTAACATAGACAAGAATAATGAGGTAATATAAGTTATAAGAGTTAATAAGAAGCCTGAGCTAATAGGCCAATCAGTTTATAACAAATGTAGATCTCTGTGTGATTTCTTTGGGACTTCACGATTAAGGAACTGGGCAGGACAGAAACCTCAATCAATAGCCTTATTTATTCCTCCCTGTGTTCAGTTTGGCCTTCCTGCCTAGTTATATTCCGCCCTGCCATAGACCAAAGCAGATTCTTTATTAACCAGTGGTAATAAAACATATTCACAGCACGCAGAGGGGCATCCCACATCAGAATTTTCTTTTTACATACTCACTCAGCCCTTCAAAGGAGCATACGCATTTCTCAATATAACAGAAAGACAATAATGTGCTGGCAGGTTATGAATGGAACTCCAGCGTACAAAAAGTAGGACATTGAGCAAAGACAGGGATTTAAAAGTCAGAGAGTTCCAGCCTCCATGAGAGACTCAGACCACCATGAGAAATTCCTCAGCTTCATCTATAGGCATTCCCTTCCCAGGTTCTTAAATGCCCCATGCTCTTGCATCAGCTGCTTCTAGGTGCCTTGCTGGTCAAAGATTTGTACAGAATGGTTAGGAAGGGAGAATCTGGAAGTTGTTCCTCATTCATTAAAGTTCAGTGACTAGGATTTCTTCTACCTAGATCAATTCAGTTTACCTACACAGAAATCAATAGAGAACCAACTCTTTGGGGCCAGCTTTGCCTTCTAAAATTAATATTATCAAACACCGATTTTATGCATATATATGCATATAAAGAGTTTATATGTATGTATGAGTAAACATATTTATATCTATCCATCTGTCTATCATCTATCAAGCTAGATTAAAGATATCTCAATGTGTGTCCTAGTAATGAATTTATTCCTACTTGGCCAGAGTATGGGCTTGTAAATATAGAAAAATATTTGAGGTTTCCATATATTGTGCCAGTTAGAGAGATGAAATGTTATTTTGAAATCTCTCTGAGGTTTAGGTACTCTTTAAGAGACACGAGCACATAATGGTACAATTGCTCCATGGTTCTTTGCTTTTCTAACCTAGTAACTGTCCCGTCTAAGTCCATCTGTAGAACGCGCTTCTGCAGCAGAGAAGCAAGAATCACCTGGTGCCTCAGGTGTAAAACCCTGAGCAGTGCTTCTCTCATCAACTTTAAATAGCCCAAGGTGGAGGAATCTGATTGTTTTATCCTTCTTCTCTAACTGTAACCTTCCTCTGTCCTAATTCCCCCCGCCACAATGTGCAGACACGCTTGCGTATGAGTATCCACATGTAAAACCATTTTTTCTTCCCCTGAGCTTTGGGTCCTCACATTTCTAAATTGTCATGAATTATAAATGTTATGCAAAATCTGGGCCTCGGTGATGCACCTTTAATCCCAGCACTAGGGAGGCAGAGGCAGCTAGATCTTAGTGATTGTGAGGTCAGCCTGGTTTACAGAACTAGTTCCAGGAAAGCCAGGATTGTTACACAGAGAAACCCTGTCTCGAAACAAACAAACAAAAAACCCCAAACCAAAGCAACCCAAAAGTTATATAAGACCATAACGTGTTGTTCTATGTCCAGACTGTACCTTAAACTTAAGTAATTGTCTCATGCTGAGGATAACATAGTCAGCCTGTGGTATGCTTTGGCCTAAAATACTTTGTTGGTTACTACTAAGAAGGCTGATGCTTAACATTTCTATTTATTTGAGCACTTAGATGTTTGACATACATCATTCCTTATGTTAATACATAACTATGCCCCCCCCAAATATCTGAGAGATGCCCTTGTAAAGTTTTGATGACCAAATTCTATTATTCCCTCCTATTTTAAGCCTGACTACCAAAACTCACACCTTTCCCCACACAAATGCAAGGACCTTCCTGCTATAGAACCCCCTCAGGTCCTGACAGAGTCAACACATGTGTGCCAGGCTTGTGTAAATGACTAAGGAGACCCCAAGAACCAGCAAACACTTTTCTTTTATTTCTAACCCTAGATATAAAATAACACCCCTATGGAGCTTCACTGATCAGGAAATGTCCCAACTAAAAGACGTGTTCTTGTCACTTTCACACCCAGATAAGACTAGTATCAAGGTTGCTGGGGAAGGCAAGGCAGTTTTTCAATTTAAACAACTGCTCCTATCAGTGAAGTCTCAGTTAAACAAATTCCCAGCAGAGCACAAGATAAGGCCAATCTACTAGTATATTAAATGGAAAATTTGTTGCAGTATTATGTGTACCATTGGGAAGAAAGAGAAAGGTGAAAATATCTGGGTGTGATCTGATAATTAGCCATTAGCCAGTGCAATTAATAAATTCTCCAGGCAATTACCTTGATGCAAATAATTGCTCTGGCCTGGAATTATTATGCCAATAGTAGATGACAAAAGATCTCAGATAAAATCTCTTCCTGAGTTACTATGTCTGTCTGTGTGGAGCAGTGACATAGGGGGCTGGTTCTATAACGTGGGTGTGTCATTTGCTGAAGGCTGGCTCTACTGATTACCCTTAGCGTATAGAAAGAGGCAAAGCAACGAAAACAGTCTGTGGAGAATGAGACGACTTATTCTCCTCTCCCAGTGATAGTTAAAACTATGAGAGTATTCCCCTTAAATAAATCCCATTATTACGGCTGAGCTTTCAGGTACAGTAATGTAATATAAAATACAACTGAAATTAAATAAAAACCAAATGAGTTTACCTATCAGCCAAACTGAACTTGAGTTTCACTCTTGACCTGATTTAGTCGGCACACCAAAGTACATCACAGAAAATAAAAGGGTTAGTTACCTCCAAAGTTGCCAATGGCTTAGAAATAGTATTTCTAAAGAACAGATCTGCTTTTGCCTTCCTCCCAAGGAAATTAAGGTGTTTCATTAATAAAACATGGAACACACCTCTGTATGAGGCTGGTTCACTCGTGACAGCAAGCCAAAGAACAGTATTCCCCAGCAAAACTATTGAGAAGAGTCTTGGTCCTTGACCTCAATGCCCTTGACCCTTATCCAGAACTTTGCTGATTGACACAGGGTTTGTTGCTCAGAAACACCAGTCATCGTTATCATCGTTTTTGGTACAGTGAAGACATACGCTTATAACACTTAGGCAAACGCTAAAGTAAACTCACTCATTTCCAAATGAGGTCTCTGATGTCCATCTCAGGAAATCCAATTAGAAGAACTTGAGACTCACTGCAGGATGAAAAGAGAAGAGAAAAGTATGTTGGAATCACGAGGCACATGCAACTGGGACCCCATGTCCTCACACTTCCATTCCCTGAATTCAAGGTGACTTCAGGACAGGCTGTGAGCTCTGGGCTGTCTCTCCCATTTATTTTCTCTTTCTTGGCACGAATTCACTAGAATCCCACACAGTGGCATTGGGTTAACAAACTAGTACTTTGTATAAATATTTTATTCTTGATTTATTGTTGCAAGTCACAACATTATACAGTAATTGCTCAGCCATCTTTTCACTAGTGACTTATCAAAACCAAGAGATTTGGTCAAGGCTAAACCAAAAGGCAAGGCTTCTTGGCATTATTGCTTTATGAATAAAGTGCCTGGCCTTTGCTGTAGATTTTTTGCTGTAGCTAAAAGTTACAAATTTGGGAATGAATTCCCTATTTCAGAACTGTTTCCTATGCCTTTGGGCTATGTGTAGAAACAGTCTTTCACTGCTAGGCCTTATACCTCTCTCCTAGGTAAGCACATAGATCTGCCTTCTTACAATTATCTTTATCAGCAGGTATTTGGTCAGAATTTAGGGTCCAGGCAAAGAGCATCCCATCTAAGATATTCACACATCTCCAAGGGCATAGAATTATTACCTGCCCAAGCGGCTGCTCTAGTTTTACCCCACGGCCAAAATGGCTGATAACAGCAAGAGCTGGAATTAACAATTTAGAAACCTGGGTCCTTTCCTGGTTTCTATAGCCTAGATCAACAAGTCTAGCTCCAGACCTAGGGCCGTAGAAACTGCAGAATCCAGTGTATGTGCTATCTGATCAAGAGCCATCAGCTTCCCCTAGGTTGCCCAGTTATCTCGCAGTCTCTATGCATACTGGGAGAAAAGAAATGGCACACCGATTTAAAATACAATCTGTGACCTATTCATGATTTTACTGAAAATAAACTCCTTAGCTCTTTACTAACCACCTAAAAATGTAGCATAGCACACTAACCTTCCCTCTAGAATTTCCTAATGATTTAATTCTCTTTATCAACTAACCTTCTACATCAAGGAGAACAACAGATGTGTAATAGCCATTCTCATAGATCTCTCTCTCTCTCTGTCTCTCTCTCTCTGTGTGTGTGTATGTTTGTGTGTGTGTAAAAACCCTTATCTGATTTTCTATGGGGTTAAAGGATTCTGACCCTGAAACCTGCTAGGGCTGGGGAATTACTGGTTTTAAGAGTATATATGGCTGAGAATGAAGAACTGTGTAGAATGATGTAGAAGAAAGAGCAAGGGAGAATTGATAGAAATGAGAAAAAAGAGAAGGAAGAAGAATGATTCCTGTTGTGAGTCGATTTCTTACCTTTCAGATTTTTACCCTCAGATTTCTAAGCCCCCTTTAGTATCTGTGTCTTTAACTGAACCCTGAAAGGGAGTCATAAAGGCAAAAACCTTAAAGACCCCCTATAATTTGGACACAGTGGATATTTAACCAGAGTCACCAGGAAGCTATCTAAAATGATGCCTACATTTATTTTCTTTATAGAAAAGATGATGGGTCTTGATTATAAGACAGATTTTTATATCAGGTAATAAAATTTGCTGATATGACATAAACTGGTAGTTTACAAACTGAGAAAGGCCACTCAAAAGTCAATTATGTTATATATTTAAATTTTTAAATACTATTTAAATTTTGTAGGTATGAATATTTTGCCTGTGTGTATCTATCTATACCTCAAAGGTGACCTATGTCCACAGAGTTCAGAAGCACACATTGGATCCACTGAAACTAGTTGTAGATTGTTGTGAGATACTGTGTAGGTGCTTAGAACTGAACCAAGTTCCTCTGTAAAAGCAACAAATACTTTTAACCACAAAGCATTTTTCTATCCCCTTATGTTATTAAAACAAACAGACAAAGAACCTAATAGTTAAGAAAATAGTAGAAAATAAAAGAAACAGAAAACAAATGAGAACTGAGTGGTTATCACAATATGGTCCAGAATTCTTTAAAATATTTATTGTAACTATATTTAGATAAAAGCACAGAATATGTTTCATGCTTACAGGATTATGATGTACAATGATTTTCCTTCCCTGAGTTATGCTTAAAGTTATAAAAAAAGAAAAAACCAGGAAAACAGTTTTAGTCAACAAGTCTAACTTAGAGGAAACCTTCAAAGGTGCTATGGGCATCCAGTGGCTGCTGAGGTAGAGAACCGTTTTTGTTTTTGTTTGTTTGTTTTTGTTTAAGATTAAAGCCTCAATTCTAAGTGTCAGCCTAAACACATGCAAATATTTAGGACAATAACAGTTCAGCACAAAATGACACCACACACACACATACACACACACACACACACACGTGCGCGTGTGCACATGTGCAAATATAAATGCTGTGGGATAATGCTCTTGTATGCTTGTATCTTGTATCTTGGAATAGCTGCTGTTAACCTTTCCCCCCCAAAATAACTAAAGCTCTTTGCCAGGTTTTACTTTCTTCCCATAATTTGTCAATTTCATCATTATTAAAAGGTACTATAATTTCTGCTGGGTTTATTTCTGCTAATTGACAAAGTCTCAATTTTCCTTTTAAAATTAACTCAGACATTTTTCACATAAGTTTTTAATTTTTGCTGTTTATGAGATCAATTCTAAGATAATATCTTTCCTATGCATTAAAATTTCTGTTGGGGAATATTTGGAGGGTAATATGACCAGAATGCAGTTAAGATTTGGATCCATACATATAATGCTTTTTAAAAAGGGGGTAAAGTCTTAAAAGAGACAAGAGTACAGATAGTCATAGAATAAAAGGAGTAAAGAAAAATAAACAATGGAAAAATCGAAAATTACAGAGTCTGGATTATGTATATTATTGTGTTTTCTTTGAAATTTTTGACTGTAAATGAGCTAAATACAGAGAGACATTTCATTGTATGGGCTGCTAAGCTAAACCAGCATGTGTATTATAAAGGTTCAGGACTTCTAAATTTGGGTCTAATGATATGTTTCTTTGGAAAGGAGGTTCTTCTCTTGTTTCCACAGAGGATGAGAACCTGTGGATTGCTTCTAGAGTGGTGTGATTTGATAGAATTAGACCCCCGAAAGGTCACCTTGAACACCCCTCATCTGCTGACTGAGATGAAACTTTCACACAGGATACCCCATAAAAGACCTGATTAACAGCACCCCAAATCAGCAGGAAACAGTATGGACAAAACTATGCCCATATTTCCAAATATTGTTTATAAATGTTTGTTTACATTTAATAATCACACATTGGTGTGGAGGTCCTTCTGTCTGTGTTGTTTTTCTTGGTTAATGAATAAACAAGCTGCCTTGGTCTGTTGGTAGGGCAGAACTTGGGTAGGTGGGAAAAACTAAATAGAATGCTGGGAGGAAGAAGGCAGAGTCAGAGGGGTACCATGGAGCTGCCACCGGAGATAGACATGCTAAAACTTTGCTGGTAGGCCACGACCTCATGGTGATATAGAGATTAATAGAAATGGGTTAAATTAAGATGTAAGAATTAGCCAATAAGAAGCTAGAGCTAATGGGATGGGCCAAGCAATACAGTTTCTGTGTGGTTATTTCAGTTCTGGGTGGCCAGGACGAACAAGCAGCTCTCTGGCCTGCATGTGTGTGTGTGTATGTGTGTGTGTGCATTTGTGTGTGTGTGTTTGTGTGTGTGTGTATGTGTATATATATGTGTGTGTGTATGGATAGTATAGATATTCCGCTAATATATAACAATTATATATGATAACACAACTTGCATATATTAGTTTGTATATATTAATAAGCTATATTATAAACATATATGTTATATATAAATATAACAAAAATGTACTGCATTCATGTGTGACATCATCAAATTAAAACAATAAGAAAATCAGAAAAACCAAATGTTAAAAAGAAAACAATCAGAAGTCAGTGAGGCACTCTCTTTAGATATGAGAAATGCACAGTAGTTCTACCCAGATTAGCTTGATGCCCTTGCTTTATCACAGGGAGAACATCTTAGAGCTGGACCACATCAGTGGTGCCTACTTTCCATCTGGCTGCACAGCCCCACACAGTGCCGTTTGCAAGACGAATCTGATGATGGGTCTTGGGAAAGAGACAAGCTAATGCATTCCATTTCACACTTGCAAAATCAAACACTGAAGTGGGCCAGCCCAGGGATGTTATCTACCATCAGAAATGACAGGATAATGCTTCCCTTGGTGTTTCTCTCCTTTTATATATTTCTCGCCTATCCTACAAAATAATTGAATTAAAAATAACACACCCAACCCTGAATGGCAGAGGTAGCATGAACTGATGTATTTTTACAGCTTCTGGGAATGAGTACTATGTCAGGCACTGAGAGTTTCCTGGATATTTCCTAGGGAGCACTCAGCAGTGACAGTGGGGGAGGGTTGCTTCTATGGATGACTTTTGCTAGCTCTTTCTGTCAGTAATGATTGACAGGCTACTTCAGCTACGATGATGAGAACATTTTCTTCTTGCCGTTTCTGCAATGGCAACTGAAACTTTCAGGCATTCATGCATTTTAAATTACTTATCCTAAAGGACTTTTGATTTTACTGAGGATGAGAGAAAGGAGTGGTTAGAGAAACAGGCCCTGAAAAACTGAAGGTGAACTTTTAATTCCTCCTAAGTAGATAGTGAGACACTATTTGAAGCTTGCAGAGGTAGAAATTAAGATAACTATTGTTTCTTTTGACCATAACCAAACAATCTAATGACAATTAACTTTTCCTGTGATATCTATAAAACACAGACTCTAGTAAGTAATTTCAGGTTAATAAACATTAATTTATATTTACTGACACAAAACGAAGAGGAGGCCTAAAAGGAGGCAGAATACCAGGCTTCTTCCCACCTTTGACACAAGACATTTTAGAGGTCATTGCTACCACTGAAGAGAGTGGGATCAATGAGGAATATTGACCTGGACTGAAGACCAGGCCAACCCCCGGGCTCACCCATAGCCTTCTTTCCCACCTAATGTTGACAGGGACTGTATCTTACTGTGACTCGTACAAAGCAACCTTCTAATCTCCACAGCCACAAAACCTTGGCAGGGAATCATCAACATCTCTCATGGACTCTAGCTCCAGGCTCCAATTGTTTTTCATTTTAGTTCTTAAAGTAGACCACATATTTTGGCTCAAGGACAACCATACAAATTTTTGTTCATTAGTTAGTTGGTTTATTTTTCTCAACTCTTGACTTGAACGGCTTCTACTCCTCCACAAGTTCTTAGTTTACATCTGCTTTCTAAGAGCGGTTAGTTTTTGACCTGAGATTTAATTTAGTTTTAGGCTATGTGTTAATGAAGTATCTGTACTCCAATCTCCCCCTCAGTACACTCACCGTAAAATTAATTTTGAGTTTAATGATTTCCCCAGCCACATCTTTTATGAGTTTTTGTGAGTTTACTACTACATTCTCTGACATCAACAAGATGCTTGAATACACACACACACACACACACACACACACACACACATACATACACACATACACACACACACACACACACACACGACAGAGAGAGGGGGAGGGAGGGAGGGAGAGAGAGAGGGAGAGAGAGAGGAAGAGAGAGAGAGAGATCTTGAATGCCCTTAATCTTAAAATTCAAAATTTTGACTCTGAAAATGGTCCAAAAATTCTGAAGAGGACAGGATGTCATGCAGAAAGGTTCTACTAAAAGGAACTTATCTAACACAAAAACATTATGAAAATGCTATGAAAATTATCTTTAGACTACATATGTATGATGCACATGAATCATAAATAATTTTGCATCTTGTCTTGAATTTACCAGTATGTATATACAAATATTATCAAACTCCACTAATAATCACGAAGCAAAGTCTACAGTACTTCTGGTCCTAATTATGTTGGACAAAAGATATTCAACCTGCATAACCACATGTACACAGACATACACACACGCATACACACACACACACACACACACACACACACAGCTCTTTGCTTAAAGAAACTTCAACAGATAGAACAGAGTTGATATGGGTAATTTAGATGGAGAAGGAATATGATTAATATGTCATTCAGAAACAGAAATCTGAGCTGAAAAACATAGAAAGGACACTGGGTTGTGCTACCTGAGGCCAGTCTCAGATTCACAGTTCACCCCCTGTTTATCAACCTAAGTTAAACACATAGATGCAAGGAAACAGCCTTTTCACATGTGAAATACGCATTGCTGTTCTCTGTGCTACACCACTTTCCAACACAGCAACCCAGGAGAGAAAGTACAAGAAACTCAGGAGGCAAAGGGATGGGTCACCAGATCCAGCTTCCTCCTACTAGTGTAATGGAGTGGAGGTTAGTGCCTCTGGGCTCATTCCCCAATGGCATTCTGTAATCTAATCTTAGAAGGTTTTCTCTGACTCACAGGGAAATCTCTGATATATGCCTGCCTCCAGTATTTTGTAGAATTTTTTGCTACTTAATGCTGGACAATCAAAAACCTGTTGTGGTTTGCCTAGCCAACACTGGAATTTTGGAGCAATGTTCATAATTCATAATTTACACTCTTCCATATATTGGTTCAGAATGGATGTTGTAGTCAGACAAAGTTGGTGTTTTGTTCCACAAGTTTCGACAAACATAAAGTTGACAGTGGAGGATTTCTGAGACAGTCCCTTCTCCAAACTTCCAATCTCATGGCTTATCACACTGAAGATATTCAAAATCTCAGGAATCTATATGACATTCACTGTCTCAGATATGCTACAGATTTTATAAATCTATATAGAGGTATACTATTCAAACATTTATAACATATATGCATACATACAAATATATTATATAACATAGAAACAACTAAACTCATATGTATGTATAAATATATGTTATATATCTATCTATATCTTTTCTATGCAGAGACAGAGAAAGTGATGGGTAGAAAAGAGTTGAGATTCAATGGTGTGGTATTATAAAACGTGATAATAATATTAAATGACAAATTCTGGGATCTTTGAGAGAAACAATTTACCCCTTGGGGAGAAGTATTCAATCATGGTAGTTGTTCTTTCATAGTAATGAGGGAAGATTGTTAATTTGTCTTATAATTGTTTTAAAATTTCTCTTTAGATATCACATTACTTCTTTATTGTTTGAACTCGGAAAGGGAGCAAAGCAATCTGGTTAACCAACCTTACTTTAGCCATTGGCATAAAGTTGTTTTTGGTCATTCCATAACTAGCAATGTAATTGTTATGATTGAAATATCAAATTTCCTCTAAATGTTAATTGACTGGGTCTTTCTTTCCAGTGTGTGAAAGGCTGTTCGGAGCTGGGACTTTAAGGAAACCCGTATATATCTAGGGCTCTAACTGCATCAATGTGTTTATCTATGAACAGATTCATAAGAATGGTGTGTGGGAGGTGATAGAAACCAGGAGGTGGGGCTTAGTTGGTGGAATAGGCTACCGGGAACTAATTTGTAGTTCTCTTCATGCTGTATAATTAGGAATTCTTCTTTCTGATTCCTCTAATCTCTCTGACTGCCACAAGGTGAGTGGCTTTCCTCAAGATACCTTCTGGCTTCAATTTTCTGCTTCCCTCCAGCTCCAGAAACCACAGAGCCAAATGATGATGGGACAGTCTACAAGCCAAAGCTAATCTCCCTCTTTTAAGTTGGATTTCTTGGGTATTTTGTCACAAGGATAACTCACTAGAATAGAGCCCCTGGGCATGCCAGTCCCTGGGCATCTGAGTCTGCTTTCTCACTCACAAATGCCTAGCCCTGCAGATTCAACAATTATCAGTTGGCAAAGCTAAGTCCACACAAATTAAACTGGAAAAATTGATGCCACCTGAATTCCATAACCAGGGATCTTTGTTCCTTTTATCCCATTCTCCTTTACTTTTGAGATTTATATATGAAAACTTTTAAGTACTAGGAATTTCTTGAAAATGGCAAATGAGAAAAAAAAATTTATACTGTTTTTCTTCTAATCATTTATTAATTTTTCAAGGTACCAGGCTTTTTAAAAAGGTTCAGCAGGGAAATTCATTCTATTCAGCTAATTTAACTAACCAAAATTCTTTCTTGGCTTTCAGTAAATCACGAAGCTTCCAGGAATCGCTCCACACTTAAGAGGTGAGAAATAACTTTCCAGATCAGCGTTGAATGGAGTGACATGCAGATACGTGTGTATGTAATATTTTAATAAGGCGACTATATTCTGTTTCCCTTCATTACTGCTCCCATTCATGTTGCCCTGAATTTAGAGCACAGAGTAAGTTGTTAAATTACATTTAATAATAGAGTGGGGCGTTTAATGTACATTAATTAAATATCAGCAGATGGTAAAGGGAGTCCTTGCTGAGTATGAATAAAGAGAGAGAGAGGGTTCTAACTGCCATGTAATTAAGCTGAACCTGCAGAAACAATGGAGGTGCGATTACTTTTTTATTAACACATTATACTTACATGTGATGTGGAAGAATTTAATTAACCCGCAACACTGACTATGTTAATCTACGTTGCACTCACGTCGAGTCGGCCTCTGTTCCCAGTAAACAGTGGATCCGGTTGAGTCTCATTGCTTCTGCGCACTCTAGCTCTCGTGCTGTGTGGGTGAGCGGTTCTCCCCAAGTTTCTACATGCCTCATGTGTGGTAACGTGACGGGCATGCACCTGCATTTCGTTCTACATGCTTTGGGCAAGTAGCACTAAAACTTCAGAGGAGAATAGAAAAAGAGCGATGGCTATATGTTTAGTGGCGTGATCTCTCTTGGACAATCACAATTGGCCTTTTCCTTCTTAGAGGAAGTTAGGAAAGGAGAAAACTTACCTTCTTCAGCCTTGAGTTTGGAGCCTTCAGTTATGAACACATTCTCTAGTGGGACACTTCCCTTTTCTAACCAGTGATTTGGTTATGGATTTTTTTTATAGATTCTGATTATAGATTGAATATAGATTTGTTATTTATTGATGAAGTTGTTATTTTTCCTGGACATTATGACATATTCTAAATGTGTTAATAATGAGAATTAGCTCTTCTTTGTTGTTCGTGTTGACCTAGCTTCACCAATGTTTATATAGAACTTTCAGGGAGTTGAGGATTTTAGCTGAATTAAAATAATAGGTCTTCAAAGTAACTTCACAGTAAAAGCAGGGCTATAACTAGTGCATTGTTTTGTGATTGACACCAACCTTAACTAATCTGGTTACAGAATTTGAAAATACATCCCGGTGAGAAAACATATGCATAGCCAGCAGTTAGATGGTTCTTAAGATGATGAAGGCTTTTGAGGAGAATTATGAAAAAAAATCAGTCCTTTTCATGACAGAAAATTGGGAGGCATTTACCAATCTTAGTTTTCAAATCTGGAAAATGTCTTGGCAAGCTGAGAAGGAAACCATGAAGTCTAGTGTTCCTGCTCATCACTCAAAAGCTAATCGACCCACATCTTCCTCTTTTCTATAGCACTTGACAAGAGGTTCTCTCCATAGTCTCCTATTTCTCAAAGTTGTGCCCTTCCCTTTTCAGAGCATGGTCAATCTTGAACGCATCGGAGGAACATCCGATGTTCTCAGTGCCAGACATGATTCATGGGAGGTAAAATCCCAAGATGGCTCAGATCTGTAGTCAACTAGATTCTTTCCCATTTTTACTCAAGCTGTGTTACCAGATTTTCTCATATGAATTAAAGGCAAACCCCTTACTTTGTCTTCTTATTCTCATAAATTGAGGTCGGTTTTCTGGGTTCCAGAAATACTAACTTGGCCAACTATAAATAACCTCAGAATCAGAAGACCTTCTCAACTTACTGTCCAGAATCAAAACTCAAATAGTTTTTCATAGGCCAGCTAGATGACTCAGAAGGTAGATGCTTACCACTAAGCCTGTTGACATTACCCACATGGTGGAAGGAGAGAACCAACTCTGGCTCACACAACCTCTGACCTCCACATACAACTTTAGCACCCTCCCCAGAGGTACACACAAAATAAATAATTACATAAAAATCGAATTAAATATTTGAAAAAATGGCTGATGCACTTAGTGAGTATAGGTGCTGAGTGGCTTCTAGCACTTAAATTGTAAAGATAATTGAAGGTGGAACAAATTGGAACGTCTAGTAAGTGGTTAGCCTGATAGCCCATAGAAAATCTATTTGACTTTTGGTCCTGGATTAGAATCAGTTAAGAATCTCTGCAGATCTTGAAATTTCTCATTTTTATGCTGTGTTTTACTGGCTAAGAATTTTATCACTTTAATTTAGCTCCTCTCTGAAACTGTATTTAGAATGGCATGTCCTGGAATCAGAGCTATCAAATTTTGGGGATAAATACAAACAATTTATCTTATTCAATATTTTTTATATAGTAGAGCTGCCAGAGCTACTGACTGTTCATGGAGCCTTATATAAGTTACTTAATGTTTATAATTAGTTTTCTCATCTTAAAACCAGATTGAGCTAGATACAATGGTGTGTGCCTATAGTCCTTGAAAAGGAGTTAGAAAGAACAATACCTGGAAAGCTGGAACAGAGCCCAGCCTGGGCAACATAGCAAGACTCCATCTTTTAGATATGCAGAAAATCACTTGATAAGTAAATAAGCGAGTGAGTAAGTAAGTAAATAATACCTCTGAATATCTTAGACAGTATAGGGATTAAAGAAACAAATGTCCAAGTCCTTTGCAATCTAAATGGCAAAGACCACAACTGCAAAGTCAGATGTGGCTGGCATTTCATGTTGGTCCTGAATACTGTACAGTATCTTCCTGGCTTGATGCTGAAGGGAGCAAGTGGTCATGGGTATACATAGAATCATTGCTTCACAGATGACTGCTTTTTGCCATCAAAAGATCTCACTCAGCATTGCTGAGCACAATGATGTTAAAAGTCAACTTCAGATTTGCAAGTTGAAGATATTTACCTGACTGAACCTCATTGGTGTCTCTCATCAGCTCAGAAAGCTTTTGTGCCTTGCCACTTCTCAGACCATTTGGCTTATTATCCCTCACGCCAGGGCCAACGCTTTTTCTATTGCATTTTCCTGAAACATTGCTGGGTTCAACTGTGTTGAATTACCTAAAATCATGCCTGGAAAACTGACACTGACAAATCTCTAGTGATTCTTGCCCCAAGGCCTCATGGATGCATGCTTCTCTATAAATTTCAGTGAATAGATGGGGCCCATATATAAACAAGCACCAGCCTTGGCAATCTTTACAGGCTTGTGTGTGTTGCCAGTGTCTGTGAGTCAAAATCTGACTTGCTTTTTACTTCAAGAATCTAAATATCTTGTTCAGATGCATGGACCCCTTCTCTGCTGAATCTATTGCCCCTTCTTTTGCTTCTGTGGTAAGGCTTCCATCAAAAGGAGGCTTGGAAACAGGGAATGGAGTATCCAGTGTGTCCATTATAATTATAATGAGGCTCCTCTTTCTAAAAATAAACCATAAGAAATCAGCCTTCAACTATTAAACGTTAAGATACGATTAATAATTCATTTTTATTAATACAGATAATTCCTTTGAGTCATTTAAAATGTATATGGCAGTGAAGCAGGGGCCAAGCCAACATAAATTTTTTCACCAAGTCAGGCTTAATAATTTTCTTGGAAACTGGATAAATCTAAGCAACGGAAATCCTGGTGGTGGGAGAACATCCTGTTTCATCCATTGCATTTCTGTGATTTTTCTCCAGAAATGGAATGCAGCTTCTTCATTTAGAATGTGAGTTTAACTTCCTTATTGGGACTGTTAATGATATTAGAAACCTGAAACATGATTTTTATGGAAGTTTCCACCCCTCCTCTTTCTGTGCACCCATACATCTTTTCAGTAGGTTCTGCATTCAAAACATCTCCACAAAATTGCCAGCTCAGTGCTTTTCTACATCTGTCCCCATGTAAGAATGCATTACCTATTGCTTGATGTCTTCCTGATTCCTTATCACCTGAGTCAGCGCTGTGGCCAAAGAGACCCATCTACATTCTGGACCAGGCCTGACATTTATCTTCCCGAAATCACCCCAAACACTATAGCTAGGAAATTAACCTTCACCATCCTCTCTACCCATCTGTTGGTCTCTGTTACCTCCGTTCTGTTCTTCTGAATTTTCCGCCAAAATTCCTTTTTCTCCAGATTTCCATATAGTTCTTGCCCTTAATTTTTCAATTAAGTTTTTAGATATTCCACTTTTTGAAAGGACTTCTTAACCTAGTCTTAACAGTATATCAAACGTCTCCATTTCTTCAATCCATTAACTTTGCTCATAACATTTACCACCAGCCAAATTATTTGATTTTATTGATTAATAAATTTTGGCCTACTTTCGATGTAGACTCACTCAAGTGAGGATGCTCACTGTCGTTGTCTCCATTTATGGCACTACCTGCTATCTTACAGTCAATCAATACACAGAGTGAAGGGGGAATGGAGAAATATGCTAATGTATTACAATGAGGTTTAAATGTATTCTGAATGTCCACAATGAATTATGAATGGTCCAGGCCGACTCTGGCTGTGTTTCAGAAGATCCAAGCCATGAAATTTTGTTTTCATACTGTGTTTCACTGACTCAAGTGATTTCTAGGCTATGACTAGACTGAAATATTCTTGCAGAAAGCCATTTCTCTTTTGTGTTTTTTTCTCCCATCATCTGTCATATGCATAACCATTTTAATAAATGTCAAAAACTACCAAGCTAAAATGTATCAAAGCAATTATGATCAGTTTGCATATGATTTACCCACTTTAAATTCATATTTAGCTATCCAAACTTATTGGAAAAAAATTCTGCTGTTAGAGGAACAAACATGTTTCTCCAATAACTTTTCTGGTATAAAAGTTTTATTAACTCCCAGTGATCTGGCCTTGTACAGCCTCACTTGCCACCGCTATCAAATGAGCCGTGCAAAGGGAGGCTTTAGAAATCTTGTGAAGAAACTAGAAAAGTCTAAGATGAATAAAAGAATATTTGAGACTTTTCAGTCACATGCATTTTTATTGCAATCTCTGTCTGACAGAGACAGAGGCTTCCTTCCAAATTAACAGTAAGGAGAGTTGCAGCTTTCATACAATTCTCTGGCCAGTCAATCTTACTATCATAATAGAAAAAAAATGGTGGCATCTTCACTTAGTGAACTGCAAAGTCATAGCTGTCGTGCTAATACCCTCAATGTCACCATGGCTTTGGAGACTTCTTGAGAACTTACCCAAATGGTGCACACTACCTTGAGCACTTTCAATGTAAGCTTCCCTTAATCCTGGAGGAAACATGGACACTAATATTTCTAGTTTATAGACAAGAAACCACAACTTTAGAAATGTTAGTTTCCTAAGACAGCAAAGTTTCCCCTTGGCTAAATCTAGATTCAGATTTGAGTCCTTCTGGTTTCCCACTCTACGCAGTCATCTCCAGTTCACGGAGCAATCATTTGTTTTAAGGTGTAGTGGTTTCAATGGTTCTGATAGGCTCTTATATTTGAATACTTAGCCACCAGGGAATGGCACTATTTGAAAAAAATTAGGAGGTGTGGCCTTGTTCGAGGGAGTGCATCTCTGCAGGTGGGCTTCGAGGCTTTATAAACTTATACCAGTCATAGGCTGCCCCTGTGCCTGTTGATAAGGATGTAACTTTCAGCTACTTCTTCCACATTATGTCTGCCTGCCGTGCCTTCTGCCATGCTTCCTGCTGTGATAATCATGGACCAAATTTCCAAAACTCTAAGAAATGCCCCAACTGAATGCTTTTCTTTAGAAGAGTCACTGTGGTCATCATGTTTTATTTTGTTGTTGTTGTTGTTTTGTTTTGTTTGATTGTTTTTTTCAGCAATGGAATAATGACTATGACATGGGGAAGTTAGATATTTGTTTTTGTCTTTTAATCAAAATACCTACAAGTCAACAATAAAAAATTATTTAGTGCATGCTATTCCTTGTAGGAATAAGAAAGGATACAAATATTTCATTCCTACAGAGAAATTGTGAGAAACATGAGGCAGAAATGAATGCGTTGGCTTCTAAACAGGAGTGGGTTGGAAAACTAGGAACATGCTGAAATGGAGAAAGGTCCAGGTAAGACTGAGACCGGTCCTGATACGCTCCTTTGGCTGGCAAAGTAGTTTCAAAATATAGCAGTTGCTTAGCAAGGGTAAGGCATTGGCTTTGAGTACTGAAAACAAAAGTAAAATAAAACTAAATATCATTATTAGAGCAAAAGATATTTAGTGGCCTTTGTGCTTGGTGCTACTAAAATTTTACATGCTCAGGACTAATGCAAATAGAACCATAAGAAATAATTTTGACTCTAGGATTTATGTAAGTTGAATAGACAAGGGGAGTGGAGAAAAAGAATGACTTTGATATCGTAGCATAAGGATGGCAGGAAATAGCATTAGTGTCTGGTCAGATGGCAAGTGGGTAAAGTGACACAGGAGCTTCAAGACCTGAGTTTGCATCTTTAGTACCCATATAAAAGTCAGTGCAGCAGCTGGCCAGCCAATCTAGCTAATTGATGAGCTTTAGGTTCAATGAGAGGCATTGTTTCTAAAGCTGTGTCACAGAGCAACTAAAGGAGACATCTGAGTCCATCTCTGACGTGTAATATACTCATGAACATGTACCTAAATGCTCCTGTAAACACACCAAACATATACACCATGTATGTGCATACAGACTTGTATATTCACACCTAAACTCTTGGATAGTATACAGATACAGCATTTGATTACAAAAAAAAAGGCTTTCCCAAGGATCTAGTTAGGAATTCTGAACTTAGAATTGAGAAAATAAGAGTATATATAGAAATAATGAGACCCTGGTTCTCAGTATGAATGTACCCATCTCAATTTTCATACTGATATCTTAACTCCTGATTGATGGTTTCAAGAGGCAAGATTTCTCAGGATGTGGTTAAACCATATGTACCAAATCCACAACAGGGATTAGTGTCCTTACGGAAGACCCCAGAGGGCTCTCTTGCATCTTATACCATATGAGAGAGAAGATGTTCTCTAAGGTCCAGGAAATGCCTTTATTAGAAAACAAATACTTGAGCATGATAGCATTGGTCTCCCAGTTTTTAGAGCTACAGAAAACACAATTCTGTTACCAATCACACAGTTCCTGGTGTGGCATGGCAAGACAGTGCAGTGGTTTCTCCTCTTGTTTTTATGCTGAGGCCATTTCAGTTTTAAGTAGCTTTTGATTTCCTTGATGGAGAATCTTATGGAAAATTACCCAGCCGAATTCTAGGAAACTGAGGTCAAGATGCCCCAGCTAACTTAGCTTCTGGTAAACTGCCTGCTTGAGCAGAACCCACTCCAGCTAAAGGCTTACCTTAGCATCTGCTACATGACTTGCTTCTTCAAAAAGCATCATTGCTGACACCGCTGACCATGAAGCCCAGTCAGTAGATGATGTCATAGAAGAGATCAACCGTTATTTTCTGTTTTCAGAGATGTTACTAAGACCATGACCAGTGTGAATATCAGAGACAGACGAATTCAAAGAGGTTGTGAACTCGGTGTCCACTTCTAAAATTTTTTGCAAATCCACTGTTTTGAAAAGAAGATTGAAAAATATAAAAAAAAAAAAAAAACAGGAAAATAATCCGAAGAGCATGAAGAGAATGAAATAAGTTTCCACAAGATGCGTTCACTGGGCACTGGATTTGTTTACTTAGATTCTCTCCACAGAAGGGCCTATGAAGTCATTGAAACAGTGGGATGTCATTGCTTCAGTAGACCGTGGGGTTTTACTTTGGGAGGACTGAAGTCTGTGTCTGGGTACAGAATACTTGAATTCTGATGAGAGCCCTCTTAGGTTTGCAAATGGCTGCTTTTACTTGTGTTTGCAGGTGGGTTTTCTTGTGTAAATAAGGAGAGAGAGAGAGAGAGAGAGAGAGAGAGAGAGAGAGAGAGAGAGAGAGTATTCTTCTGAAGAGTCCTATTAGACAGAACAGGGCTCCACCCCAATGGCATGACTTATTTTAATTATACCTTTCAAAGACTCAATAAAAAAAATCTTGTAGTGATTTAGATCTCTAATTTATATATTTCAAGAGAAAACAATTCAATCTATGACAATCACCAACTGTTATGGTTTGAAACTGAAATGTCCCCCCACAGGTTCATACTTCGAATGCAGTCTCCAGTTTGTGGCTCTTTTTACAAAGAAGAAGGAACTTTCGGAACAAAGTAGGTCTCTAAAGGCAGGTCTTTTGGTGTATATCCCTATCCTGACTCCTCTGCTTTCTCTTGATGGCTCTTGAACAGCAGCTGCTTTGGTTCTTTCACAGTGAGGACTTTAAATCACTTGAAACTACAAGTCAAAATCTCTTCATTTGTTTTTCGTCAGGTGTTTGGTTGCAATAATGCAAATGTAACAAACACACCAACTATATTCCTTTTGTTCATATGTTAATGGGCAGTAAATAGTGCAGTAAATTTCCTATAGAAGAGGACCCAGGAGCATAGGAAGAGCACAGGGAAGCAGAGACCACTGTGTGCCATGGAAGAAAAATGCAAGCTTTTACCTAAGGAGTCTTAGTTTGAATGCAATATCAATAGTAAGAATATACAGGAGTGTGTGTGTGTGTGTGTGTGTGTGTGTGATGTGTGTGTGATGTGTGTTGTATACATGTTGTGTGTCTAAGTCACAAACACACTCTCATTTCTTGCTAGACTGCCCAGTTTCTCAGATTGCCTCTGGAAATATGTGTATGGAAAAATAAATAAGTGAATACATGTTTAGCAACAGAAGTAGCTGTATTAACTCATACTAGCGGAATCTGTCATATTGAACCTGACATAAAACTCCATGAAACAGACAAAAATGACATTTAAATGCATGGAACGGAAAGGCCTACCTTCCCCCTCCCCCATAAATAATAATGTGCAGCCTCATTCTCCAGCCAATTGCACTTCCTAAGTACTTTGTTTGACATTTTCCTGCAATGAATGGAACCCCTACCAGCATCATTAGCTTTGCAGGATTTCCTCCTGGGAATGGGCAAAGCAGCTGCCAGCTCCAACTCGACTGAACATAGTGGGCAAAGTAAAGAAACAAAAGGTGAGAAAGAGAAAACCTAATCCCTGCAGCACCTTTGGGAGGTTTCCATAGCAAAGGGTAAGGTGAAGCAAACATCAGAGCTGTAGACACATCAGTGGACACTTGAGTACACATGGCTGTGATAAGAACCACCCAAGCCATGGACCACAGTGACCCAAAAGGGGAAGAAAGAGCAAACACTGTGCCTGCTCTTTGTGGGATATTGTCTAAAATCATGAGAAGTGTGCATCCAGATGAGTGGACTTTATTTCACATCTTTTAGTGATGTGAACTTAATCAACTCTCCATTTTTCACAGCCTTTTTAAATTAAACTTCTCATTCCAATTTTCCATCAACCACTGGATATGACTGCTCATACCTTCACCAGAAGATAAGCAGGTAGGATGTTCACATACACCCAGACCCTAGATTTAAAAAATGCTGTTCCTTTGCCTTGTGGGAAAAAAAAAACAACAACAGTTTCCTACATTCTGTGTTTAGATGGAGGCAAATATCTAAATCTACAGAACACACAGGGCTGTGGAGTCTTCTAAAAGGTCCCCAAAGTACCAACAATTGATCTGTTGTTCTCTTGCTACCAATGTAAAACAGTAGGAAAACATGAGGCATTTGCAGAAGAACTTCTTGTAGAATTTCAATATTTGACTCTATTGCCCTAATCTAAAACACAGATATCTCTGTTCCTGGAGGTGGACTGGATACGGAGGGAGTGCTGATCACTTAGGGAGAGAGGAATGAACACTGAGTGAAATTTGAGTGGGAAGATCCACTCTGTGACAGTGCAGGACAAGATGGAATTAGGGATATATGCCACTTAAAGTCGAGGAGAAGGTCAAACCAGTCACCGCTCTGATTTGAGATAGCAGATGAAGACAGGGAGTACAGAGGCTCAGGTTGGGGGGGGGCTCCCAAACACTGCTATTGGCAAGGAAATTGCAATGAGTACTTGCAGGTGTTTTTAGCTTGCTTTATGGGCTGTGGGATTCAAACCATTCAGTCTGTGCATGAATTGGACTGGTTTAAGAGTCATAGGGCTAATGGCCTACAGAGAAAGTGGAAACGTGTAGTTAGTAGAGAAAACACTCTCCAAACTGATCAAATGAGGATGGAAATTGCTTAGAACCCTTGACACAAAGATGAAAATTTGGCCGGTGCAATCATAATTTCATACACTTTCCCATAATGCATGCAACAATGTAATAACTGCATTTCTTTGTGCAATGAACTCTTGTTAAATTGATATAGTTTTATTCAAAACAGCATGAATTTGAAGTAGCTATTTCTCCCTAGTTGACTTAAATGTCTTATTGCTCTTAAATAAAATATAAGATAATATATACTTAAAGTTATTTTTTTCATAGCTCCTTTAATATAGAATTAACAAGGTGTTCCTCAATTATTTAGGGTTTTCTAGTAAAGTGCCTATAAAGCCTCACAAAAATAATGGGAGTAGGTCCATAATTCTTATCTGACAAGTAGTATACCTCCAATTCTGGAAGTTTCAGACACTTTTTTTTAAGGCACTGGAGCCAGCTTTTTGTATTCTGCTCTTATCTACTGTGGAATGCAGCTGAAATTCAGAGCTATGGGACTCATGGGTGGGCCTGGGTTCTGGTATAAGATGGAAGGACAGCAATGGTACTGAGATGTCACTTTGGACAAAGTGACAATCTCAGAAGGGACTGGCAGGAAATACATTGAAAAAAAGCAAGGAACTGCAGCTTCTGGAAGAAAGAGCAAGCCTGTGGGGAGGAGTTACCAGCGGTCTAGGGTTAGACTTGTCTTGTCTTCTTCACATTTTATGGTGGGTATTTCTGAATATCAATCATTTTATTTATACAGAAGAATATCAGACTAAAATTTATGACAAAGGCCCCAATGTAGAAGTATCAAAAAATCCAAGTCCAAAGACATCCGTAAGGGAACAGGAGTGTTCCATTGCTCAATTTACTCTTTCTACAATGCACACATGTGTCAAAACATCCAACTGCGTATGCCATAAAATTCAGTGTAAATTTAAGAACTCTCCAAACAAAGATAATGATATTCATTCAAAGGACTATTGTAAAGATTGAGGGAAATTGTGAAAAAGTGCTTTCTAACTTGCTAATTATCCTATGGAGGCTAAACAAAAGGAGAGGAAAACTGCATTTTTCAATCTACAAAGAATAAGTCAATTATAGGGGTGGGGAGATGGCTCAGTCTGGAATTTGGATCCTCAGCACCCATGTACATGCCAAATGGGCTTAGTAGAGCAGCTGTAATTCTAGTGCATGCAATATGGAGATAAGGATGGCATGGCGTAAGCTAGTTGGCTAGAATAGCTCAATTAGTAAATTTGGGGGGGTCAACTGAGTGACCCTAATTCAATACATAGAGTGGATAGTAACACATGATAATTCTGCAGTCAATGTATGACCCCACAAATATATGTTCTTATTTGTGCATGCATACCTGCATGCACACACATATGCCATATGCACGCCACATATACAGTCATATGTGAAAAGGTTGATTATACAATATGTCTGTGTGTGTGTGTGAGAGAAAGTTTCTCTATGTCTATTTAAATATATGCTGATTTTGCCTGATATCTATAGAACAAACAGAAACTCACAGATATATGAAAGAGAAGTTTAAATTAACAGTGTATTTTGTAACAGCAGTTGGACTTCATCCAATCACAGGCTAGGAACTGACCAAACCATCTTCCAATAAGGACACTGTGGTACAGTGACCAGGTCATTTCTATTCTTCATTTTCATCTTCTGTGGCCATGACAGTTCACGTCTACAGTGAGAGTCCTCGACCTCTTGTGTGTCTGAGAGCTTTCGGTTCTCCTGTCTCTTTATTCAAATGGGCAGTTTTATAATTTTTTTCTGGTACTGTAGATGAAACCCTGACCCTTATATATGTTAGGCAAATACTCTACCACTGGACTGAACCTTATACATGCTAGGCAGATATTCTACCACAAGACTTATCCTTATACATGCTGGATAAATAAATACCCTACTACTGGACTGACCCTTTTATAAGCTAGGCAAACACCCTACCACTGGGATGCAACTTCAAATGCATATCGAAAGAGTATCTGCATATTGAAAGAGAATTAAACGTTACAAGTAAAGCCACTATTCAAAATGCTTTCAAGAATGGTGTGTGAGAATTTTTCCCCAGTGTCCTTGTAGGTGTGACTGTATTTCAGTTATAACATGTTATCAGCAGCACAAAACTGCTTTTTATTTTTAATATAATTTTCCATATTCTTGAACATCTATATTCTAAATAAAGGAAAAAGAGGTGTTGATTTAATCCCAGAATCACAGACAACTTTTATAAGAAAAATATTTTTAAAGCCATTTGCTGGCAAGTATATAGTACTAGCTGCTGGCATTTTTGTTACCTTGCCAGGGACTGAGAATAAAATGTAGGAAAAAGAGATATTCAAATCAGAAGCCAACATATTAGTTTTTAAAAAAATGTGTAGGCAGAAACGAAATAAATCTCTTTACTACAAAGTAAAGGTTATGGAAATTTATTGGGGTTGAAAGACAGTGTCAGGAACTGAGGTCTAGAATATCTGCCACACCTTGAAGTCACAGAGGTCAATCTACCTCTGCCTCCCAAGCGTTGGGATTAAAGGTGTGTACCACCACACCCAAACTACTCTCTTTCTCTTTTTCTTTTTTACTTTTAAGAACTTTAACCTTTAGCCAGCATAAATTTTTAACACAGTGTAAACAATTTAGACGTTTTCTTCTACCTTGAATCTTTCTTTTACTGTATATCTCTCTCTTTCTGACCACATGAGTCTTTAATTTACCAAACAATATCGGTAGGACTAAAGCCGTGGCTTTCTCAGCTAGATCCAGCCCATTCCTTAGCTTTCCAGCCTCGTGGCGGAGGTACCGGCCGTAGCCGTGTTTATCACCACAACTCTGTGGAGGTTCAAGGTCCCTGCCAGCAAGCAAGCTGCAACAGTGTTAAACAACAATCAAAAGCTCCATAGTCAGGACTGCCTGCTTGAAAGAGTCAGAGTTTGCCCTGGCAGGATGGCCCAGAAAGCTGGCATTTTAAAACAGCACAACTTTTTTCCTGCTACAGCTGAAAACTGAAAAGCATGCGGTCGACTTTTCATCAACACCGTTTAAGTGTTTTGTGGCAGGACCTCTTAAAAGAGCTGCAGGGTTTTGCAGCTAAAGCTGAGTCAGGAAGCCTCTCTTAGATGAGAGCGCTTGCTAGCCTCTAGCAAGCAGAGCCAGACCCGAGAAATTGCTGCTACCGAGAAAACATGCTATACTCTATTCTTTCCCAAGCTTTCTCAAGCTTTCTGTGGATTCAGTTATCCACGTGGGCACCATTCTGTAGTGTGGAGCTGCGGGGGCTTTTCGTCCTGCCTGGATCCCACATGGTTAGCTTATGCCCCGAAATAACAACACACAAACTATATTCTTTTAAATACTGCCTGGCCCATTATTTTCAGCCTCTTACATCTTGACTAAACCATATCGAATAATCTGTGCAACACCACAAAGTGGTGTCTTACCGGGAAAGATCCAGCATGTTTGACCTGGTGGCTGGCTTCATCGCATCTCTCTCTCTGAGGAGAGGCAAGGCAGTCTGACTAACTTAGGAGAGGCGTGGCATCTGACTGAGCCATCTACCTCACTTCCTTCTTCCTGTTCTGTCTACTCCGCCCACCTAAGGGCTGGCCAATCAAATGGGCCAGGCAGTTTCTTTATTAGCCAATGAGAGTCCTCCATCAAACATGCACCAGGAATGATGTGACATCTCTTTAAATTATCAACGAGTCTTCAGGGTGTTGCAGTGGGTGCTGAGCAAAACAAATGGAATGAAAGGTTGACAGAGCTAATGAAAGGCAGCAATGGAGAAGCGAATCACTCATAGGTAATGGGACAGGCAGTGGGAAAGAGGACCTCCAGAGGAAGAAGGAATTAGTCTTGATAATAACTCTTTGTCTTAAAGAAGCAATACTTGAAAGACAAACAGAAGTGATTCATCATTTTCGATGTTCTCCTTTCTCATCCTGGAGCTACAGCTCCAAATCTGCCCATCTCCCGCATCCTGGCTTGAAAGAGCAATTATAAAGAAGGCGTCTGTTTCATCAGAGTTGAGACTGTGTTGTGGATCAGGAAAATATGCTCATTGACTATGTAGTCCACCTGGATGGCTGTCTACTCTTTCCGAAAGCTGCTTCCGGACTACCTTATCCAAAGGATCCAGGCTGTCCTAAGCATCTCGCTTGTCTCTTGTACCCTATACCTGAGGTTATACAGAAAGATCCTGTATTCCCCGGTTCCTCAGAAGATAATCTCATGGAACCATGCTGTGTGATTCTGTCTCCAGAGGAGACATATATAGTCCTCGTTGTATCCCAGGTATTGTTCTAGCTCTTTGCTGTAAAAATTCCTGTTATCTTCATAGCAAACTGAAGATTAAATGATAATTATATTCATATTAAGAGTGGGGAAATGGAGACACCCGATTAAGTTAATTGAAAACAGAGTATTTAAATAGCAAATGGCAGAGCTCAGATACTAACCTAAGTGTTCTGAATCCCGAGGTCGAGTTCTTCCACTACCCTTAAAAGGCTCATGGAACACATTGATTTAGTTAATGATAACTTACCCAGAGAGAAAGATGTCTCTTATTCTTGAATTTCATAATAGCAATTGTGACTTTTAGGAGCCTTTTCATATTTTAAAACACCTTCACCTATTGTTTTGGTCTCACAGCAGGATGGGACAACCTGAAAAAATGTGTCATATGCACAAGAGTTGGTCTCAGGCATGGTTTCAGATGGCCTCAGGGGGGCTCTAAATGGATGAGAGCACTTCTTGTCATCAGCAGGATGAGGCTGTGTTAGTGATGAAGGGAAGGCCAAAGTGTCACACAGTTCAACTGCCAAGCCATTGAGACCAGGTGAGGCAGGCATTTGCCACTAGAAAAGTCAGTGAGTGGTCCAAGGCACAGTTCAGGCATGGGAAAGAGCAGAGACAGAATGGGACAGACGTAAACCTGGCTTGCTTTGTGTCTTGGAATGAGAGCACTTCAGCACCATCTCTCTATGAAAGACAGAGCAGAAGAGGCCACTCCTCCAGCAGGAAAAGGTTGGGATGCAGAAAACATTAGGAAATCCTCTTGAGATGCCGTGTTTGAGAGACGGAGTGAAAAGACGCAGGACATTCACTTTTATTTGACAAGGGCTTATTGTTGAAATCATGGGAAACATACAAAACAGCAAACTGGAAGATAACCAGCAGCTATGTCTCCCTATCTGTAAATGACCAGCATTCAATATTTCTATATTTTCTCGTAACTTTTGAGTACGTGGCCATATGCATGTTATCATACAACATTAATACTGTATATTAAAGTTGTATTCCGGTGGACTTTTTACTCAAAACATTATATAAAGTGTTACATTGTGAAAAATACCATGTCATCATGTATGATGGCATTCCACTCTGGGTGTATTTAAGGAATTGTATAATATTAGTATTTTCAGCTCTTAAATTAATTGATTTATAACTTTAGCCATGAACACTAAAATATAAATCCCATCTATAAAACTTGAGGAACATCTGCATATATTTTTAATCATACATTTCATAGAGAAGGTAGTTGTAGAAAGAGTGAAGTTCCTTCAATGATTTTAGCAATTTTTCCAAATGGTATTCCAGAAAAAAATACATATTTACTTTCCTAAACATGATAGAAATTATGACCTATTGTAATTAATTCAATTTCTATAATTCATGGTTGAGAATAGAATGATACCTTCCATTAACTGTCAGTCAAAAAATAAATAATAGATAAGTGAACAGACATCATAAACAAAGTTTCCACATGGGCTCTAGAAAAGTTCAACAATGTATGGCTTTATTTTATATTTTAAGAACAGTTAATTTTCACATGTGGACTAATCATTTCTATTTTCTTTTGTGAAGTTTCTGTTTATTTTATTTGGTCATATTTTGAAATGTTTGTCTTTTTTATTGATCCCTAAGGCCAAATCAAATGCTGTTTTGGTCCAGATTCAAGTACAGAAGTTCTTTTTTTTCATTTTAATTCATTTTTTTGTAATTTTATTTTACATTCCATCCACAGCTCTCCCCCACTCCCACAGGAGGAGGGGATACTTTTTAATGGCTTGACAAGCTACTGTGAGTGTTGGTCCTGATTTCTACTGGCTCAGGATCTTAACTCCTCAAAAACTCACTAGCTTCATTGGTGGACAAATTTAAACATTCATGGATGTGCTAGAAACGTCAGTGGTGAGATGCTGCTTCTACTGTCCAGTAGATCTCAGACCAATAACGGATCAAAAAAAATGAAAGAACAAATAAAAAGAAAATATAAAAAGAAAGACAGAAAGGAAAAGAAAGAAAAAAAGCAATTATCAAAATGGCACATTTTACTTTCAAGTGTATATCATGTCTTTCCAAGTTAGTGTTAGTATGTCTCTCACCTTTCTGAATTAATTTGGTGGCAGACAGTGTTCTTATGAGTGCACAAGGAACAATGCTCTTTCTTTCTCTCTATCATCAAACACTGGGTAGTTGAACTCTGATCTGATACTCCATCCAGGACTCTGAGCCTCCAGCAAGCAGGGTAAACGTTAATGGACTTGGTGGCGCAGCACACTACGGACAGCAGAGGTTCTGCCATGGCATTATAGAGCTCCCTCCAGTGCCACCAGCATGCAGGCAATGGGAGAGCCCTGCTAAAGATGAGAGTTACGCCTGCAGATCTGAGTTCATAAAGCACACTCTCTTTCTCTTTCTTTCCTTTTCATCCTCCTTGAACTTTCAAGCCAATAAGTAGCCTGGAGAAGTTTCTCTGAACCATTTATTATCTCTCAGAAAACTCTTTTTCTACTATTTGATTTCTATTATTTCTATATATTTCTAATTTCTATATTATTTCGATATATTTCTAATATTTTTCTACTATTTCTACTATTTGATTTCTACTGTAAACACAACAACTAAATCAAGAAACTAAGGGCAAGAGCATAAGAAACACGGTTAAGAAAAGAACAATTAAAGTTGGCTTCATTTGTAATTGCTTGGGTCGAGAATTTTATTTTAAAATAATTTCTATACTGAAAAACCCAAGTTCATCATATCAAAGGAAATGGAGGATCTTAAGTTCATGGAGGACGCTGATCTTTGCTTTAACACTGTGACAGCAAAACTCGTTCATTTGTCCCTTGTGAATTCTGCCGTGAATTTAGTTATTAATATTTGCCTCATCTATTTTCCCCCTCATTTAATCTCTGGGTGAGAAACTCTCATGGTTTTTATTTCTTTACATTGTCATTGTATTGGGAATAAAGACATCATATGAATCAATCAGCGGGACCACATCGAGAAGGAGGCAAAAACAGTGCTTACCACTTAAACAAAGGTAGGAAACATTAACGAGACTCAGTGTTCAAAGTCAGTGATTTCCCAGCCCCACCACCACCTGGAAAAGACTGTTTGCTAAATCCTGTATCTAGGAAATAAACGGCAGTGTCCAGAAGCTCACAGCAGCATCAGTATATTAAGAAATAAACATAAGTGGAAGTCCTTGTCATAGAAAACTAAAATGACCAAGCTCACTTAAATGTCTATGTCAAAGTTAACATAAGAGCAGTTTCTCGTTTTGACGCGTTATGATTTTTAATCATTAATTTGAATTAAATGTTGCATGAGAATCCTTCTTCCCTGGCAATCTGAAATCTGGAGACCTCCAAAGTCTGAAACTTCTTGGGTGTTGGTATTCCAGGACCTCAGCAGAGATGTGCCCACTTGACATTCAATGGGTCATGATCAAAATGAAATTGCACTGAAAGTATTGTATAAAAATGCCTTTGGGCTGTTTGACAAGGTGCATATGAAATAGGTGACTCTGATGTTAAGACACTGAGCCTTTCTCAAAGGTATCTAATTACGTATGTGCAAAACTTCATAGGCTGGGAAACATCTGACATCTGAAACACAGTACCACACATTTCAGTTGAGGGGTAACTGATCCATATCACTAAGGTAGTCATCCATGTGCACTAAACTACAAAAAGCAATGCTAACTTTATACTTTACTTTTTTAGGATTCCGAATACCCTTTCCTATAGAAATCAGTTTTATCACCCAAATGCAAGAGCAGAGGCCGTGTGCATTATAAGTACTGTGTATGACCTTTGATTGGGTTATCACTGGAAACATCTGAGAAGAGCAGATCTCTCAGTGGTCCTTTTGATTGTTGAAGGCACATAGTTGTTTTGGATCCATTTTAAATTTAAATTCTGGTTCCATGCTTGAATAATTGAATTATTAAATTAGCCATCAACCAATAGGCTTATGATTTGTTTAAGTTTATATTACATATTAATAAAATAAACAAAAACATTGCAAAACAACTCTTTCTTATTTGGTTTAGTTTAACCTTTAGTAAAACTACAGAAACATGAAATTTTATTTTATTTTTTCCTTTGGTAATAAAAGGAAGTGTAGAGCAGCTTTGCTTCAGTGGGCACTTTACATCTGGTGTGATAGCAAGCCTTGCACTGCAAACGCCAACAGAAAGTGGTTCCAGTTATTGTTCTAAGCTGCACACACCAATATAAATCTGGACCATGATATAAAACACTCCCAGGACTTGGAACAGCTCCTTGTGCCTCATTTTACTGTTATCATAATTCTAACTAGCAGCTTTGAAAATTTCTTTGTTTTGAACTTTATGAAATATAGGTATTTTATATATAATTTTATATTTATTTGATATACATTCTATTAGGACTATTCATTAGCTAGTGTCTAGTAATGCTTCACACTCATAATTGTATAATATTTTATTGCATCAATGAGAAGCACTTTGTTAATCGGTTTCACTGCTGGCTTATATTTGGGCTGGACTGAGATGATGCTTACATGAAAATGCATACAGGGAAAATACAAGTTTATAATGTTCATTCATAAACACCCAAGTTATTTAAGTTTAGAAGTAACAGAACTGAGAACATGTTCAGGAACAGAGAGATATTATTAGATGATTACGAGATGCAAAATGATCTCCCCACAGAGTACCCTTCCTCAAACACGGGAGCTTAAACCAGGTGGTAAATATCTCAGCAGCTTGATGCAGCCTTACTTTACCTTGCAGGGATATTTACACTCCTCCATGGGTATGGCTGCCTCTATTTACATAGGCTCTGAGGAAGCTCTTTGGCTCCTGAGTCAAATTAAACATGAAATCGGGAAGAATTGAGAGACTAGCTGTTCCCTAAGCTCTAAAGAGCTCTAATTATGCTGCGATGCCTTTAGGTGCTCAACACAGAACAGTCTGCCAGTATTTGGAGATCAGATGCCCTGGCTTACTTTCCCGGAAGCGCTTCTGTGACCCCCGGAAGCTTTCTCATGACCTATTAATGCCAGAGGCGATTATAGAGGGGTTTTCGGTACTTTAATGTGTCTGTTTGACTTTTCTTTTCCTAATGGTTAGCATGCAGCATTTAACCACATTGATTTCAAATTATGTCTTCACATGAAGTTAGGTAAACAGAGACAATGTGAGTGTAAGGTGATTCAACAGCTTGCGAAAGTGCACCCGAGTGCAAGTTTTGGTCACTAATAAATTCACACTCAAAATGGAACACTTCTCCTTGCGGGCTTGCCTCCTATGTTTTACTATGAGCATCCCGTGTGACATCATTAAGAAGAAAAGAACACAAGCAATATGGCTGTAATGACAGTTGCCTGACGCCTTTCTTGAGGTGTCTGTGGGGAGTTGGGATGCCACAGTTACTGCCTCTTTTGATTGGCTTTCTATAATCATTTCCATATATCTGCAATCTAGCTAAAAGGTACCAGCTAGTTTTTCTATTTCTACGTGGGGATTCATTAGAAGACAACGTTCCTTTGCTACTCCTCACAGTGAGTTATCAAAGGTTAAATTACTTTTAGACAGATCCTCCACATCACTGAGAGTTCAGTCAGTGAACTTGTATCTTCCCTTCTCTCCGACATTAGTTTCCTGGCTCAGCTCTTCGGCTGGCTCTCAGGTTCTCTTCTGCCAGCAAGCGCGGCGGCTCCTCTGGCAGCAGAGCTCTTGTCTTCAGGAAGCCTTGCTGTTCACATTATAGATAACAATAACAAACAGAAAAACAGAGACCTCTTTTTTATTTGCAAATTAGACTGTACTTTGTAACACTTTAACTTTGGAGACTAATGGGAGTATTTGAAACTGTTAGGGAATAATGCACTACTAAAACTAATTAAGGTAAAATTAGGCATTTTATTCTCCAGTCATGCCAACTATCCAACAAATGTTCAAAGGCCACGTGAATTAGTGGCTATCTTAATGGACTAGGGCAGATACAGTCCATGTCCGTAGACAAGAGTTCTGTCTTTTTCATTGTGAGGTACAAGCTCAGTGAACAAGATCTTTCCTATGAGTCCTTACTGCCTAGGACATGGGAGATGCTTTTTGAAAGAATAAACACAGCTGATACATTCTTATCAGAATTAACAAGCCATGTTTTTGTTTGTTTTGGGGGGAAATTCAACCTATAAAAATTCTTGAAGAATTAGCCAGGTGGTGGTGGCACATGTGTTTAATCCCAACACTCGGAGAGGGAGGGGCGTAATGGTCCGTCCTGTCCCTTTAAGAGACAAGCCCTACTCACGCCCTCCCTCATCCACTTAGGCAAGCTGACTTCCTTTTGCTTCCAGCCTGCAAGTCTCTTCCTTTTCTGTGTCCCTCTCTCTCAAAAAGACAGCTTTTGCCTCACTCCCTTCTCCCCACCTTCTCCCCACTTCTTCCCCCACCCCCAGTTCTCCCTCCCTCCCTCCCTCTCTCTCTCTCTCTCTCTCTCTCTCTCTCTCTCTCTCTCTCTCTCTCTCTCTCTCTCTCTCTCTCTCTCTGCCTCTCTCTGTTCTTTCCCCCTTTCCCCTTTCTTTTCCATAACCCACCAAATAAATATCCAACCTCACTCTGCATGGCGTGTCTACCTGTCTTGGTCTCTTACCAACCGTGTGGCTCCCTGCCTGGGATTGGCTGCCTTCAAGGCCCACTGTGGTCTTGGGACTCACTGCCCACTGCTGCTGCTCAGGGACATGCAGCATGATCTCATGGCCTGCTGCTCACTGCTGCCACTTGGGAACCTGCAGCGTTTCTGCTGCTGTGCCCCTCAGGGAACCTGCAGCATTTTACTTAAACCATAACATTGGTGCCTGAGGTACGGGAAGCTCTTCTGTTCTTCTCCCGGGGTCAGGATCCAGAACCAGGTATTTTTTCCACAACAACTACGTGTTCCATCTGCCTGAGTGTTACCTCTAAGCATACCACCAGCTTTAGTAGGTGAGTTTCCCCATTCTGGTCAGTTTAACCATTTCTCCTAACCCGAAGATTTGACATTGAGATGCCAGAGATATTCTGGTGTTCCTAGAAATGAGGGAGCAACCCCAACCATGACTTTCATGACTACAGTTGAATCCTTTGCTGACATTCATTTCTGAACTGCTTCTCATAGCTAAAAATGTGACTGGACGACCTAGGGTCAATCCCCCCATGCTAGCACTGCACATGCTGTGAAGTGCATTTGACTGAGGGCCTAGGGACCCTTGAACTTTTCTCTCTCTTTTCTTTTTCTTTTCTTTTGGACCACTCATCAGTAGCCCCTGCCATGAGAGACCACTCAGATCAGCCTCCAGCCTCTCTGGCTTCCAAATTGCCCAAATCAGAGTCAGTCAGGCTTTAATACCCTACCTGAAGAGAGGAGACATCCTTCTCTAGGCCCTGTGGTGTTCATTTGCTGTTTTTGTGGGTATTCACGTTTTCAGCTGTGGTATACACCCTCAAACTATGCTCTACTGGTGTCCTGCCAGCTTCCTTTTTCCTCAGACTGTCCCTGCCACTGCTGCTGACAAGATTGGTCAGATCCACAAGGCAACTGTTTTCAATTCTAGCCTTTGTTCCCCATGCCACAGCTTGTGGCATGGGGGCTCAGCAACAGGGCAGATCATGCTTCTAGGTAAAGCTTTCATGGCTCAAAAACTGTGTCTTCTCCACATAGCATGTGACTGCTGCCATTTTGACTGAGGTCAGGTGACCTTACCACCATCTTAACTGAGATCAAATGACTTCACTGACATCTTAACTGAGAGCCATATCAGGTGACCAAGTTCTGCCACCTTTACTGAGGTATTCCCTGCCTGGTTCCCCAGTGTTGACTCTGTTACATGTGTGCTTTGTGCTGTGGCATGCGTTTGTTAGGGCCCACCAAGAGCATCCACTTTACCCAATTTTTGTTTACTGTGTCTGTGCATACATGTAACTTAAGTACACCTATGCTTACTGTTAAATGCTATAATTGTCTGTTCATTCTCATTCTAGACTAACAAAACAATGTCTCATGTTTTAAACTGGTATGTATTTTTAAGTCTCTTACAAAAATATGGTATATTTAATCCAGCCCTGATTTAAAATATATTAAGCTGTTCTCTACTATTGTTAATTCTGCCTTTAACCTTCTATTGCAAGCAGTTTTTTCTTCTTTCTGTCTTTTTATGAGTATAAGTTTTACCTGTTGAAAGCCAGTACAGTCAAGCTCAGACCCAGCTCTCCAGGCAGATTCTGTACTGTAGTTTTACCTGATAAGCAGCCCTCAACTGCTCAGAGATCTGGGGAATATGGCATTTAAATACTTAATTATTAAAAACTTTTCATAACAAGAAGAGACAGGCTCGCTCCTAGCAGCAGCACTCTATTTCCTCCCAAGAAGACAGAAGATAAATGGGCACAAAACTACATCCATCCACACTTCATTTCAACTGCCAATCACTGACCACTGGGCAAAACTGCTTTTCATCTAAACTAAAGATCTCCAGACAGTGGAAAGAATAGCTAGAATCTACAGCCTAGCTGCTCAGGTCAAAGTAAGCTGTCTTCCTACAGATTTCTTGGCCCAAAGGATCTTCTGGAGCCTGATTGGGAATGCATTAAACAGCAAAAGGCAAATATGACCCCCAGTAACCATGGTGGACCCTGAGGAGTAGCTTTAGGTGCCAACCAAGTAAGTTCTCTGACATTTTTTTAATCAATAACCTAAGTAAAATTGAATTCTTCTCAAAGATTTCTGATACAGTTTGACAGCTGAGAGGTTCTGTCAGTTTAAAGGAACAGCCTCACAAAACAAATTTCAGTAAAATACAAATACAACTTGTTAACGTGTATACCTGCAAGTTATAAAAGTGTAAGGACATACAAGTTAATTAAATCTTTCTCTCATGCTGCCTTCCATAGTCTTAAAAATACTTTTCAATATTCAAAAATATCTGTCACAGTCATTCTGATAAAAAATATACTGCTGTTTAAAACTTATGCTTTTACAAACCAAAAAAATTCTTGTGAGTTCCAGGGAGCTGAATTGAAGGATCCACCTTAAACAGGTCAGATACACCCCTCTCAATTCCCTGGCCCTAATTTTTTTCCCTAAACTTAACTTTGTTCTCTGTTCTGCCAATACCTTGAACAGGTGTAAGAAACACCAGACATTTCCATACCACAAATACCCAGACAGGAGCAAAGAGACCAGCTAAGCCAGGATGCAACCAGTACCCAGTTTTCTCAGGTGCCCCCTCTTCAAGATGATGCCCACAAATAAGCAGAAAGCAGTCTTGAGAATCTACCATCGCAATTCCTTTAACCTGTTGTGCCTAACCTCCCACCATTTTATTATAAAAAAAAAGGAATGTAATGGTCTTGTCCCTTTAAGAGACAAGCCCCACCCACTCCCTCTCCCATCTGCTGAGGCAAACAGATATCCTTCTGCTTCCAGCCTGCAAGTCTCTTCCTTTTCATCTTTCTCCCAAAGAGGCAACTTCTGCCTCATTCTCTTCTCCCCCCACATTCTCCTTCCCACTCTCTCTACCTCTCTCTGCTCTTTCCCCTCCTCTCCTTCTCCCATTTTCCTTCCATTACCGACTGACTCAATAAATATCCAACCTCACTCTGCATGGCATGCCTATTCGTCTGTCTCTTACCTGCCACGTGGCTCCCTGCCTGGGACTCACAGCTCCTTTTGGCCCAATGCCCACTGCTGCCACTTGGAGAACAACGCCATTTTACTTAAACCATAACAAAGTGGATTTCTGTGAGTTCAAGATCAGCCTGGTTTACAAGAGCTAGTTCCAGGACAAACTCCAAAGCTACAGAGAAACCCTAACTTGAAAAACAAAAAACAAAAAAACCAAACAAAAAATATTGAAGAATTATGTAAAATTAACAAATAGTATAAAGAAGAAAATTAATAAAGGTATAACTAGGTTATTAGGCAAAGACATCATTCTCCATAGAAGAAAGTTCAGAGGAGTCCACTGTATGCACAGCCTGTGGACAAAGTGGGTGACATTAAGTCCTTCAGGTTGGGGACACCTATGATTGTTTGCAGCTTGTTCTTATGACCAAGAATAATTGGCAGCCTTTGTCTGCTTCTTACCAATCTCCATAAACTGCAAGAAAGAACTTATGCACATCATCATCTACAGATGGAACAAGCTAGGTACCAGTGTCAGTACAAGCAATCCAGCCTGGTGTTGGGCCCACTAACTATGTCCCAAGGGCTCTGGTTTCCCCAGAATCCCATACTGCAGACTTCCTAAGGATGGCCTTCTCTTGTGTGGAATGTGAGGTCCTCTGTCAGAGGAAGAAGAGAGATTAAGAGCTGATTAGAGCCTTTACTGAAGATAGATGTGAATAGGAGAACAATTCTTTGGAATATCAAAGCTGAATGAGACAAATCCTGCATGGTGAAAATGTCTAGAATCTATCTTTGTTCTGCTTAACGTAGTGTAGGAAGGCAGACCAGAGATTCCTGTCAAAGAGGAGATGGCCCATGTGGAGAGAGTGACAAAGAGCAAGAAGAAATGTACAGACTCTGTCTTAGTGCTCTGTTGCTGTGAAGAGACACAATGGCAGTAAAACATTTAATTGGTGCTGACTTAGAGTTTTAGAGATTAAGTTCATTATCATTATGGTGGGAAACATGGTGACATGCAGGTAGACAAGTTGCTGGAGAGGGATCTGAGAGTTCTATATCAGGGTCCACAGGCAGCAGGAAAGAGAGAGCCACAGGGGCTGGCTTGGGCTTCTGAATCCTTAAAGCCCACCCCCGGTGACACACTTCCACCCACAAGGCCATACCTCCTAATATGTTCAAATAGCATCACTCACTGCTAAGCAGCTTAAGAGGAAGTATTTACGAAACTTTATATATTTGTTTACTGTAATACATTATTTTCTCAGCGATATTTTATTAACGTGCATTCACTTACGAACACAATGAGCAATTATTATATTATGTATCTTACTCAACTTCTATGTTGAAACCCAAGTTTAGGAACATCACAAAATGATGTGACCTTTTGGTGAATATCTGAAATGGTGTTGGGGGAGGACACAGGAGCAAGGAAGGTAGAGGAACTTGTCCGTTGAGAAATTTGTCTCTTTTTGTTATTGTTGCTTTTTTCTTTTTAGAATTGATAAAAAAAAAAAAAAAACTCACAGGTTTTTTTTTGATAAAAAAAAAAACTCACAGTAGAGAATATGCTGATCCGGCATATTCTCTACTACCCTGAGTTGTCAAAACAAAGGTCCTTAGGCCACTCCAATCAGCCCTGCAAGATTCTTGGCAGTCTGGATGTTGCTTCAAAATGTCATGCTTGTAAACCAATCAGCTTCTGTCCCACAGCAAGGGATCTTGATGGGTTAGTAACACTGTGAACTGTTCTCTGGAGCAAGGAGGTGAAGTTACTTGGAAATAATTCATCCAGGCAACAAATTGGCTCATCACTCAGCTCACCAATCTCTGTTGAGCAGGATGCCAGCACAAGAAGACTGCTTCCTTTTGCAAATTTTCCTCTCAACCATGTTACTGGCAAGGAAAACCCAGTTCCCCGTGAGAATAAAATAATGAAGATAATAAATGTATGAGGGGGATTTCCAAACACAAGGCATTTTTTTTATAGAGTGTCTGTCTTCTAACAATTGGGCTTGTTAGGGGAAGCTACTCCCATTATGTATGAAATGGAATGGACTTCTGAGACGTTAATACAGTTTCCCAGTTACACTAGTGATCAATTAAGAAAGCTATATTCAATTTAAAGGGAGTGGGGGAAGGGCCAGAGAGGATAATGGGAATAAGAAATTACAAGATATGCAAATGTGGGCGTCATAATGAAACACACCATTTTGTGTGCTAATAAATAAGTAGATAAAGCTGTGTTCAGGTTTATGTGAGTCTTTTAGATTTTTTATTTCTTTGTTGTATAAAACTCTAGCTTCATTTCTGAGGTATGTGGTCCTTTATGTTCTGGTGTGAGAGCAAAGTTAGGAAAACCTTGAATTTTAATAAACCCTACTGCTGGATTCTACGATGGGAGGACTTGTTTAATGGTTTATTTAATTTCTGTTTTTATGAACATGAATTATCTGATCACTTGACACTGCGTCTCAAAGAAAAACATGTCTTAACACTCTGAGCTCAAAGAAGCTCAGCAAATTCTTATTGTTTCAGCTTAGGTATATCTGTAATTCACTTTTCAGTTCTTTAACAAACTGAGAACCTTCAGTGGGCAGAGCTGGGAATAGGAAGAGATTAGGTGTAAGGTAGAGCTGGAAGCACAGACAGAACCACAGAGCAAGGAAGAGAAAGCCAGGAAACCACAGTGTGTTGTGATAGCAATAGGAAACTGCTGTTGGAAGGGAGAGGAGAGGAGAGGAGAGGAGAGGAGAGAGAGAGAGAGAGAGAGAGAGAGAGAGAGAGAGAGAGAGAGAGAGAGAGAGAGAGAGAGAGGAGAGAGAGAAAGAGAGATATCAGCACTGCCTTGAAAAAGCTTCAGGAGTTTTTGCCCCCTCGTTCTCATTTCTCTAAGCATTTTCTGTGGGGGTTAAGTACAGACAAATTGAAGAGTAAGAGATTTGGGTGTGGTGGATGATCCAAAAGCAGGGAGATTTGCATGGGTTTGGAAGAATCTACTAGGAAGAGTAGCCACAGGAGAAGGAAATTTCTTTTCTTCAAAGACTGAGGGTAAGGCCTTCATTGAAGATGAGGAACATGACAGAGGTAAAGCCTTCACTGGAGATGAGGAATATTGTACTTATGGAGCAAAAAATGACTCACTAAATTGGTCTTACTTTTCCAACAGTTCTCTCTCTCTCTCTCTCTCTCTCTCTCTCTCTCTCTCTTTCTCCCACTCCCCCCATTTCTCTCTGCCTCGCTCTGCTCTTCTGGTTTTCCACTCTAGAGTCACCATCATATACGTATTGATGGTTGTATGAGGTACAAGGAGGCACCTGCTCTGATTGGCCTGAATCAATTAATCAATTACCAAAGCCTGGCACCATTCCCAGAGAACTTGGGTAAATATTCAGTCTATCACCCTGCTCAGTGAGTGACTAAATGTTCAACACAACACTTTTTTTTTTTTACAACATTTTGGGGTTTTTATTTAATCTCAGAATTTTTTTTATCATTTTTGCTTTTATCTTGACAATCTAACGGGAAGAATATTTTCATTTGATCTTCCTGCATACTAATCTAAATTTCCATATTTAATATATAATCTATAAACACTCTGCTTTTTTGTTCCTTTGATTTATTTTTGGAACCATAATTTCTAAAACCTTTCTTAATGCTCTATCCTTCATCCTTATCCTTCCTTTCTCATCCCATCCCCCTTCCTTTTTAATTTCTATTCTTCATCATCCATCCTTCTACAGTATTTCATAGTAAAAATTGCAGCCATACTAAAGGTATGCATGTTTCTGGTACTAACCCTGGTTCCATAATGATCTTTCTATGTTGTCTTCTAGGTTTTATTTTCAGGTTTTCTCAGTTTCTCTGTAAGGAACTACAATTTGTTCAAATTTTTAGACATGGATGTTTCTTAAGCTTTGAAGAAAATTTTTGTTTGCCTGACAAGAAACAAGGATTTTAAATTTTGGACCCTGACCAAGCAAGGAGTGGTGTTAGGTGGTCTCTGGCCAGGCAGGGTATCATGCAAAAATTGCAAAAACTGCCTTCTCTTTAGAGTCCAAGTAGATGAAACAAAATATTTAAGGCTTATGTTTAAAACAGAAAGGACTGTTGGCTACTACAAAACTGGAGGTTGAACCATGTCTATTTTTTTATGTTTAGCAAATAAATCTTCTGCCTTAATGAGGCGTGATCCTGCCTCTACTTGTCCAATTAATGAATGTTCTTTCATGATGTGCGTGTGTGGAGGTTATCTTGATGTTAGCAATTTCCCTCCGGCTGAAACTCTTTATGTAGGACACTGCCCTGCTTTTGCAGCAGTGGGACCTGCTTTGAATGTCCCCTGAGTCAGAATTCCTAATTATTTTTTGAGAAGTAAACTTGATTTGTAGATTTGTCCTGAGGGCAAATACTGCTGCCTACCGATATGAAAATGCAGGAGGCACCAATTTTCAGGAGCAATTATTAATTACTACCTTGGCATGGCAAGTTGCCTTACTATTTATCATGCAATCATTCCTGCTTTACCCCTGTTTGTGTCAGGATTATTCCTACCCCAATGATGCTGCACTTGGCGGTAAGTCTTAGCCATTGTGGAGACACATAGTGCATGTAGAAAGAGACCTTGGAAATGTACTTCTGCCTCATGCTTATCTTCATTTGCTTATAATAGCCTGCCCCACATAATGGTTTCGTCCTGGCTTATACTCTAGAAATAAGTATTTATAAAAGACCAGAGTAGAGCAGCTGCAAATTGGGAAATATTATGTAAATGCACCTTCTTGGAAGCACTGAGGCTTTGACATTTGTTGCTGGAGCAAGGCTGAACAATACAACATTTGTTGTTAGAAATGGAGCAGTGATGTTCATAATGCTACAAAACAGCACCCTAACCTAGGGCGTAGGCCATCACCTTTAGGGTATGACAGTAGATAGCACGTCAACAGCTGATCAAATTGATTCCTTTATTACTTCAGGATATGTGCTTAGCACAATAGAAAGAAAGGGGGTGGTAGCCGAGTTAATTGCTCTTGAGTATGTGAGGGAATATTTCATAAGGGTAAAATAGTAACCCAGGGAAGAAAAGATAATATTATTTTATGTTAAAAATAAGGATGAAGGGGACGAAACAATCCATGAATGTTGGCAATCAGAGTTTAATAATGCCTTCCCACTTCCTTGCTAACCAAAGATAAATTTAAGAATATCTTTGAGGAAGAAACACCTAATAACTTTAATGTAAGGGTGACCTCGGGAAAAGGACTGTACCAGCATAAAACCAGGCGTGGTATCTTCTCTTCTGATTGCATTAATCTGTCTTATGATTTCACCTGACCAGGATGACTCTTAAGAGGCTGTTTCCTCATGCGCTCAAAAAGCTCAAAGCCATATCAATGGAAGTGGTAGAATAAAATATAAAAAATAAACAAAAATGAAAAACAAAGTTATTGACAAATGTACTCACAACTTGCACTAAAAGCATGTCTACGTCTCTTTGGGAATATGAAGTGACCATGAGACCTGATTAGTTACTTCTCATTCCTGTGTCAAAATACAGATAAAAGCGAGGTAAGGCAGGAAGGATTCATCTTGGTTTACAGTTTGAGGATGTAGTCCATCATGATGGGCAGCAAGATAAGCTACAGCTGTGGCTTTAGGCAAGCGAGACAAGTGATCACATGGTGACCTCAGATAGGAAGCAATTAATTATGAATCCTGCTTCTCCTTTCGATTTGTTCTTTTTATTCAATTCTGGATTAGAGCCCATGGGACGATACTGGCCATATTCAGACTAGATCTTTCCTTTTCAGTCAAAGCTCTTTGGAAACTCACTTGCCCTCCTAGGGTGTGTCTCCCTTATTATTCAAAAATATGTCTATTTGACAATCAAATTTGAAGCTGGAGAAATGGTTCAATGGTTAAAGTGATTATTGTTCATGCTTACAATCTGGGTTGGGTTCACAGCTCCCACATTAGAGAGCATGCAAACACCTGTAGTTCTAGCTCCAGGGGATCTAATACCCTGATCTGGTCTCCTAAGATACTCACACAAATGTGTGCACATGCGTGCACACCCCAATGACAATCAAAAAAATCAAATAAGTCTTACAAATATTAACCATCATAGATACTCAATTTTTGAAAGACAAAAAGAAACAAGAACAGCAACAGCAAACAGCAAACAAACAGACAAAAACCAGAATAGCAGTGCTGTTCTGAAACTCACACTAAACAGAATGGGCCAGAGTTACTCACAGGAAATGAAACTTTTGCTTTCTATCCCATTGGTGGGCCATTTCACATAGGAATAAATAAGTAGCACCTAAGATTTGTAGTGATGAGATGTGGGCAGGCCTGCTTTTCATCCTGCCCAGCTCCTGGCTGCCTGGCTAGCTTATGCCCCGAAATAACAACACACAGATTGTATTCTTTTAAAGACTGCCTGGCCCATTATTTTCAGCCTCTTACTCACATCTTGATTAACCCATATCTAATAATCTGTGTAGCACCACGAAGTGGTGCCTTACCGTTTAGTTTCTAGCATACGTCCATCTTGGGCTGGAGCTTCATCGCATCTGGCATCTCTCTCTGAGGAGAGGCACGGTAGTCTGCCTAACTTAGGAGAGGCGTGGCATCTTACTGATCCTTCTACCTCACTTCCTCTTCCTGTTCTGTCTACTCCACCCACCTAAGGGGCAGTCTATCAAATGGGCCAGGCAGTTTCTTTATTAGCCAATGAAATCAACTCAAACAGAAGACTCTCCCACATCAAAGATTAGAAGTCTGGGTGAAGGTGTCCTGATTCTTGACCTAAAAAAATGAAACTCCGGAAGTTATTGTGTATCAAATCTGACACTAGCTAGGCAATTTTGATTAGACTCTATTTAACCCCATGATATTTAAATACACAACCATAAGGAGCTTTGTTAATTATCTGTGGAAACATATTGTTTGTGTGATGGTATTTAATTATTTCTATAGTGGTATATCCATTGGGGTAGGGGCAGATAACACTAAAAAAATAACCCTACTGGTAGAATGCACATGTTGTTCAGGGGATGTAAGGGCCCACTAATAATCTCATCTGCACAGGATGCCAGCAAAGAGGTTTCTCAGTGAGATACTCCAAGCCCAAGTGACTTGGTGCAGTTGATGAGACCAATTCTAGCCCAACATAATGGGCACTACCTCCCTGTGAGCACACTGGTGTGCTTCTGTTGCCTCGGAAAAGTGGTGAAATAATTTAAGATATAAATGATATATCCTTGGAAAATTGATTCTGAGAAAATGGAGGCAAAGATACGCCAGGAGGAGCAGGAGCCAGAAAGACAGTCTCCAGGGAGCCCTGCGGTTTAGAGGAGCAGAATTTCTTTCTGGCTTTAAACTCCATGCCATTAAGAACCCTATAAATACACTGCTTCTTTTTTTTCCAATAGCAAATACTTCTGGTACCTCTTTCTCCAAGTTATAGATATTCATATTATTCTGACAGCTTCTTCTCTGATTAGGAAACTGTCCACCAGAAATTTTTCCTGGGTGTTATGGCTCGGAGCTAATAAAATCATAAGCTAGCAATGGACTTCTGCCAACCCACATAGCAAGCGTCTTTCATGCACATAGTTCTATGATGTTGTCTTGGGCATCTTTGCCTCCATTCTGGAAGATGAGCCATTTGTTATCCATATGCTAGCACTGCACACTTGCTGAAACATTCTGAACCTCATCTGGCTTTCTTGTACATATAGAGCCTTGCATGGTGTGAATTACTTCAGGGAAACTATAGGTGAGTTTTTCACACTTGATGTAAAGGATTGTCAGCTAATACAAACAAACACATAAAAAGTAGAGGTCAAAAAATAAAATAAAATAACTCAAGATCTTTTAGCTTCCGGTGATGAACTCTCAACTGTCTGAATAAAGGGCTCAATACATATGTTGTGTATGTGTATCTGTCTGCCCTGCTGTGACCAGGACAGTTGTGTTAGCTCACGACAAACATGGCTTATCTTTACACACCTTCCTGTCAGAGAAGAAAGTTTTGAGTTCAACCAAACACAGGTATTTCTATGGCACTGTGCATATTATAGATTCCTCTAGATTCAGTGATGAGGCAAACAAAAAAACAAACCAAGGACCTGCTCATGGCATCGCTTCTAAGCACAGAAGTGGCAGTCTATCATTTTGTTCATATTGTATTGATTCCACAATCCAAACCTGTCGAGTGTTGGGGAGGAAGAGGACTCCACAGACAAGGAGCAGATGCCTGGGCTGTCTTGACAGAAGGCAACTTAGCCTAGTTGCTGCACCACAGCTAGTGACACACAGAGCCTTCCTTGCTGCTGAGATTCAGGCAGAGGAAACTGATTCCCTTTCTTTGCACTGAACACCAATGTCATTGAGGCTCTCAGAGCCTTACGTCTCTTTTTGGGGGTATAGAGCCCTTTTTGGAACAGGAGTCTCTGGATTAGAAAATAAGAAAGATCATCACCAACTTTTCAACACAGATTTAAAGATATTTTCATTACAGGACTTAAAATGAAGTACCTTATGCATTAAGGAAATGTTATGCTGAGTATTCTGTAAGGAGAGATTTCATACTGCTTTGTTCCAGTCTGACAATATCTTTTGGGTCAGATAGGACCCCTGATCCTCAGGAACTAAGCAGCTCACTCATTCCCACAGCCGCCAAGTAAGATTTTTATTGATTTTTTTCTTTCCCCAGTATGACACTCATTATACCATACAGTACCACTTCTCAATAATAGTACTGATTGTGCTGCCTTCCTAGAAAAGCAGTACCGGCTTGAGAAAAACATCTTGTGTGTGTTCAGCCTGGAAATGGAGAAGGGCGAGGAACCTGAGAGAGACAGCTCGATCATCAACGTAATACTCTCACATTCTGTGCTCGCAGACACTTCGCACCTTCCCCTAGAAATGCCACCCCAGCCCTGGCTTCAGAAAACACAGCCAGGAGAAACACGACGCAGTGATTGCTGTGAGCGAAGCACGTGGGGTTTCTGGAAAGCAAACACTTTTATCTAAATAACCTCGAAAAATCAACCCGAAACATGGATTTTGCCAGTGAGGCTCCGTTTCTTTGAGTGACTCACCAATGCTGGTTCCTATGGCGCCTGAAAAAGAGGCTGCATATGCAAATGAGGCAGGTCGAGATGCAGAGGCCCTTGCCTGTGGAAACACACATGTAGTGAAAGAATTCGAATTGTACTGCTCATTCCCAGGATCTTTCAGCAGCCACTTCCATAAAGTAGAGTTTAATTAGGGGGACTCTCTACATGGGGACTTTCCTCATTTAAATAAAGACAAAATTCCACAGGGTCATCTTAGCCATTCAGGGTGATTTTTCGGGCTATAATTTTTTTCTGTTAATTCCTCCAATCTTCCAGATGCAGCACAGGCCCTTTGGAATGTTTCTGCTCTTTCTGAAATGGTATTGTGATTTCTCCTCTTGTGAATAGAATAAAACTATATCTGAAAGCTGCCTCTTACCTTTATTATCTAAAAACACATGGGCTGTAGAGCTTGCTCAGCACTTTAGAGTACATATTGCTCTTGCAGAGGACCTACATTTACTTCCCAGAACCTATATGATGGCTCACAACCACCTACAACTCCAGGTCAAGGGAATCTGAGGCCCTTTTCTGGCCTCCTTGAACATCTACATGCATATGGTATAAGACTAGAATGCAAGCAAAACACTGATACACTTCACTTTTTTAAAAAAATCCTTAAAATTCATATTCTCCACAAAGAAAATACCTTAAAATGATAGTAAATGATCAATTCTTAAAAAGTCATGTCAAATAGAATTTTATTTAACTTTTATAAATTATCTTGATCAATGTCTTTTTCCACTGAGAAAATTGTGGCTCAGAGAGTCTAGACAATTTGTTATTGAATACTGTATGTTCTATATGTTCTTAATGTTGGCGTCTGCATGCTCCACTGACACACCTTAGGTCATTTGCTTTGTGACTTAGTTTTAACTATCAACTCTGCTACTGGCAGCACATATCTCTTCCTTCAGCTCCAGCCTCAACTACCTACTTGACTTCCTAGCATCTTTTCTGTTATATAATAGGCATGTCAGGTGATTATATCTAATAAAATCTTCACCAAAGCCTGTTCCTTTCGGTCTTGCTCATTTTAGTGAATTCAATTGATTCTTCCAGCCTCTTGGACCAAAGGCTTCGCATCATCTTTGATGGTTTACAATCAATCTCTGTCTCTCTCTAATACTGTTGGCTTCAATTTCAAAATAATACATAAAATTGCGACTTTTCTCACCTTCTCGGATTCTACCTTTTTTTGGTCCATGTCGACATCATCTTTCAGCTATGCATACAGTCTTAGAAACCTTTTCACAGCCTCTAAGGTCTCCCACATCTTATTTTGCTTTCCTGAGTCTTTATGACCAAGGAGACTTTAGACACAGCACTATCCAATCTTCAGTGAATAGGTCCTCACTTGCACTCAGAGTAAGAGCTCATAGGCTTTAGAACCCACACATGCATTTCCTTTTGGTTTTTTTCTCTCCACATTCAGCCCCACCCAGTCTTTTTCCTAACATATTTTAAACTTCTGACTTTAATTTTGTATGCTTTGCTCTGGTGTCATCGCTTCCTTTCAGATCAGCTTCCCTTCTACAGACAACTTTCTAACCCTTTAGCATTGTTCTATTGACTGTCCACGTGATCGGCTGCTATCCTGTCTTCTGATCAATGCTCGGATACCACTTTCTCAATGAATATATCTCTACCTTCTGATAAACAGTACTAAGGAAATTACATGCCACTTATTCTGTTTCCATAAAAAAATATAATTATTGAATGAGGGAATGAATACTTTTTGTTAATTTCTAGAAATACTCCAGCATAGTAAAGTCTTTTGGAAATACATAAAGTGCCCCCATTTACCTTATATGTGAACACATGAGCATATCCATGTCATTATCATCATATTACAAAAGGAAATACCTGTTCTTGGATGTCAATTGCGAGTTACTAGCCTTATGATTGTGTTATGATTAAAATTCTGTGAGAATATTTTTTTTCACACTGCAATTGTGAAAGACATCCTACATATCCAGTAGCACTATCTTTTCTGTTTTGAAAGAAAGTGATCAATTATTTTATTTGGCAGTTGTAGCTTAAGATGGTGCTACTAACAGTGCGCAGAACAGGTAGCGGGGATCTCATTAATCTTTTCAGCTACAGATAATACAAATTGTTTTTAAAATATACTTAGTAAGCCGTGGTTCTGTTCATCGTTTGCTCGGGGCCATTCAGAAACCAACTGCATTCAAACCATTCCTTCATGTAAACCTTGATTACTGTAAGGATGAACTTATCTGTAAAATTAGGAACGTAGGTGAACACACGTAGTCTGAGATGTCCCTTATGTAAGGGGCATCTTCATGATTCCACAGACCCATCATGAGGCTTCAGCAATGATACCTGGCATGGGTGAAAGGCAATAAATAATGTGAATAATAATTTAGGAGCACTGTGTAAAATCTCTGAACACAAATCAAAGTGTTTCATCTATTTCGTCACTTGGCCACGGCGCTGCCATCACACTGCCACCATGCTGCAGCGGTGCTCTGTGTCCTTCTGGGTCCACGTCTGGCAAGCAAGACACCGACGGGCGAACTCTTCATGGAATAGCAGTATGCGCAAGGAGATGCTTACTAAATGCTACTGGACAATGATCGCCTGTGGTTAATATTTATTGAGTGCCCATAGGGCCCTTGAGACGTTGGTCCGGCATGAAACCATTTTACAAAGCCTGTACCTAATTAAGAAAAGCATAGGCCCTGCTCCCAAAGAGCTTATCTGCGAGTACAGACAGCACTGACATGGGTGCGAAGAGAAAATTAATTTTTTTTTTTTAGCTAACTGTGGAAAACAAGTACCTTTATGAAATGACAGGATTTATCATCTTCTTCTCTGAACTTGTTTTCTTTGTGAGGGCCTCACGTTACATGTCTGGCAAAGAATGAAGGCACAGAAACCTGGAAAAGGGACAAGGAGATGAGACAACAGAGAAAAAGGATGATAACAGATGGCGTGGTGCTTGCTATAGAGCGGGAGGGAAGGAGTGCTTGTGGGGAAAAAAAAAACAAAGTTCTTTAAGTGGTTGCTATGTTTCTAGGTTTTGCAATAATTATAAAGTACCTTCTACATCGTGATTAATTAATATTTAAGTTCAAGTCGTGAAGGGGGGGCCACAAAGGCCACACTGACTTCCTCTCATTTGGACATGCTACAAAACACAGCTGGGATAGAGGCAGGCTTGGCATGAATTTCAAACCCTAACACAATTTATTAGGAAGGGATTCATGAGGCATCCGTATTCATACTGCCAGACACTGGGGTACTGGGAATAAGCTGGGAAATAATTATAAAGTGTAGTTCTCTTTGTACTTATAATGTCAAATGAATGTTGCTGTTCATTTTCATCCCAGATACTGAATACAAAAGGGTTAGCATAGGAAGATTAGGTTATTTGTGGAAGTCACATCCACTTGTATTAAATGAACGTTTAAATTTAGCACAGGATTGTAGTCCTCAATATCACAAAGGCTATCCTTCCTTGTATTTATTTATATCTATAGCACAATCATATGCTAATCATATTATAGGTTAGGCTGACTATGGACTAAGGATTATAGCTATAAAAGCAAAATCCAAAGGGAAAACTGAAAATACATTTTGAGATCAAGCCTAATGGGTGTTAATCTTTAAAGCTACACTTAATTCAAAAGCAAGAATTACAGTAATGGTGCAATCAGCACAGAGTTGGTGAAAATGGGCCATGGGGCCAAAGATACTGCTATTTCAGAAGCGAGGAGATAGAGACACGAGCATATGTAGAACAAAGCTAAAAGCATCTGCATACATACACATGCATAACTACACACCTACACACAGTTGTGTACACACAAGTACAAACATGAACACGTGCACACACATGTACTCACACAATAGATGTACCTACATGACTCTAAGTAAATAATATCTATATAAGACAAAGGATTGATGTAAGGTCCCTCAATAATTGTTTATAAATGTTTGTTTACATTTAAAGGGATATTCTATAGAGATGAAAACTTTGCATGGGTATGGATCTTGGTTTAGTAATAAAAATTTAAGATCAATTTTGTTATGTGTATATTTTTGCTCTTGATTAGAGCATTGTGTTTGTACAGCCCATTTAAAAATGTAATGTATAATTAAGAAATACAGGTTAATATACAGTCATCTATAGTATTCAAGCTTGTACTCCTGTTAGTTACATTTTCTAGATGTACAGAGATATATTTCAGATGAATAGGTATTTATCAAACCTTTCAAAGACTAACAGAATATGGCATTTAAAATATTTTAAGAACTTAAGACTTTTCATGACAATGAGACACATCTGCTCTTGGCAGCACCAATCTACTTCAATAGGATGATGTACAGAGGCTGCTTGCTTGTTTCTGGGTCACCCAGACCTGAAATAATCACATAGAAATTGTATTAATTAAAACATTTCTTGGCCTATTAGCTCAGGCTTCTTATTGACTAACTCTTACATCTTAAATTAACTCATTCCTATTATTTTGTATTTTATCTCAAGGCTTGTGGTTTACTGGTAAGGTTCCGGGGCAGGCGTCTTTCTCCTTTGGAAGCTACATGGCATCTCTTCGGCTCCATGTACTTTTTTTCTATCTCTGCTTGGAATTTCTGCCTTGCTGCATTCTACCTTGTCAGTCACCCAGAGTTCTTCTGTATCATTGGAGCATCCATCTTCAGCCTACAGGCCCATAGTATCTGGTAGACTTTTCCATTAAGCAGGAAATTTCAAAGACAGTTCTGCCTATATTGGCAGTTTGTCAGTCACTTTATTCTGTATCCTGCAGAATTTCTATTTCTGTGAAGCTGGAACCCTGAAGCACCATCCCATCTTTTGGAATGTCCAGAACTCACGTTTTTGGTGGGTCCTGCATGTCCAGCTTATATAGCGTAATATCAACCAATTCACTCAAGAGCAGTTTCTTGCCCAAATGGCTAGCAAACTTCATAAGAAGCCTCTTCAATATACATCATTGATGTGGGATTCCCCTATGTATGCTGTAAATGAGTTTTGTTACCATTGGTTAATAAAGAAGCTGTTTTGTTAAATGTTTAGTAGAGTAGAGGCAGGCATGAAATCCAAACAGAGATATATAGAGAGAGTAGGCAGAGTCAGGGAGATACCATGTAACTGCCAAAGGAGAAAAATACCAGCCATCAACCAAAATATTACTGGTAGGTCACAGCCTCATGGTGATTCACAGATTAATAGAAATTGGTTAATTTAAGATGCAAGAGTTAGCTAGAAATATGCATAAATTATTTATCAAACAGTGTTATAACTGATATAGTTTCTGTGTGATTATTTCGGGCCTGGGTGGATGGGAAATGAATGAGCAATCTCTTCCTACAGGTCCCAGTAAATGAGACAACATGGTATAAGTTTATTTTTATATCAAAACCTCTTAAAATGACGCTGGTTGGTGGTATAGACTTGTAATCCCAGGTATTCAGAGGAGACTCTGGCAGGAGGATTGTATATTCAAGAAAAGCCTGGACTGCAGACTGAGTTCACATAAATTTCAGGAAAAAATGCTTTTAAAATGGTTGAAAATATGTCTCAAAAGTACAGCATTTTCTAGCATGCAAAAGTTCCTAGGTACATAACCAAAACTAGTAAGTCAACAAAACAAACATCACCTCTCTCAGATGAAGGAAGCTCTTGTCCCATTCGACTGATATCTTTGCTGTCTCTGCCTTGGATAATCTTTCCCCTCTGTGTATCACTCCCCTCCCCCCCCCCCTTGCAGCCTCTTTTTCGCAAAGGTTCTTTCAACATGCCTGTGTCTGTAATATCGTATCTTGTCTGATTCATTCAAATAGATGCAAACTCCCTGAAACCTTGCACACTGTGTTAAGATGGTTTCTACGAAAGTTATCTGGCCATGCTGCTCACTTGGTGTTTTAGTATTTGTCTCATTTCACAGAAGGGGAAGAGGAGTTTGTTCCAGGTGGAACTTACTCATTATCGCTTCTCCTGAAATGTTTGGCACACAGAACTTCTCCAGTCAGACAGAAGTGCAGTTTTGTTGTGAGATTTATGAATATAGATGAACATATTAGGTTTTGTTCTATACCTGCAACTTCTGTATTCCAATCTATCTACAACCATGTTTGTCAATTTTTGGTGTAGTGAAGGCTTTCAGCTATCACTAATGATAAAAATGGATCACTAAAATTCTTTGGGTAACTTATACACAGGGAGACCTTATACATAAGATAAGCACCCCTGTATACATTTTGAGACTTAAGTAAATATTTACTATAGAAATGTGTAGCTTTGCTGTTTGAGAGGTAACGCAGTAGCACAGATGAGGTTATATATGTAATTCCACCATGTTTCAGGTGCGTCCTGGATTTTTTCCACAAGTTCCCCTCTTACTGTGTGATACATCTGTATGTGAACCTTATTGCTCAGTCTTGTTCTAGGCAATAGTGTTCTCAGGGGAGAACTCTTACTCATTCCAAAGTATTTATTAAGCTGTTAATTTTGCTGCTCAAAAAAATAAATAAAGTCGTAAACTGACCTTAGATTTTACTCTTATTTGTTTGTTTATTTATTCTCAAGACAAGATTTCTCTGTAGGTTTTGGAGTCTTTCCTGGAACTAGCTCTTATAGACTAGGCTGGCCTCAAACTCACAGAGATCCATCTGTCTCTGCCTCCCGAGCAATGGGATTAAAGGCATGGGCCAAGACTGCTTGGCCAGATTTTGCTCTCAAGACTTCCCTAATGCTGTTATTGAGTTGAAATGTATTGGGAAAGAGGTGGGCATCATAAAATTTGCAGGAGATCTGAAGGATAATGTTGGAGGAGGCTTCTCTCTTGGTACCTGAAGCAGAGTTAAAAATTTTAAAGGCTATGAGAGAGAAGAATGCGTGGAAGAAAACGTTAATGTAGTAGGAACTGAGACATGAAAGTTACTTCCAGAAGCATACCTTAGCTGCTCAAAGGGTGACTGCTTCCCCAAATCCTTTTCCCCTTGGAAGGAGGATTATTAGCCATCCTTTCTTAGTCATTTCCTTTCCCAATCAAGTGAATGAACTTTAAGAGTTAACAAACCCCTGGCTATGGAACAACTGGTGAACACACACACACACACACACACACACACTTCTATGATGATCTTCCTTTTCTCATGCTTACCCTGACTAACCTTACTAACCTTTGCAAAATAAAGGTGTCAGGAAAAGTGAATTTTGGTATGTTTCTTGATGAAGTACCAGGAGTTGTTGAGAGCCATAAACCATGAGACCTTATTCTGTGTTACCTTGGGAGCTCCCTGCTCAGTAGTTAGAAGCACATGAGTGACACTTGAGATTGAGAGGTTGGGAGTTAACCAGTATGCATTAAAGCTTACAGAAAAGGCTCCCTTGGGGAATTAGAAATTTTAGTGGGACAATGAAATTTCATTGACTGAGAGGGATAAACAAAATAATAATACTTAAAAAATAAAAAAAAAAACCCAAAAACTTAAGCAAAGGCCCTAGGGAGTCGTAACAGAAGTGAAAAATCAAGATATGGGGAAATTATTCTAGTCAGTGCAAGTCTCACTCCGGTTTGCTTATGAGAGAGATTGTCTTTCTCCTGCCCTAGTAGGCCAGAGTTCAATTTAAAGGGCCAGAATTGGGTCACCCGAGGAACAATATACATGTTGTCACAGCATCTTTCTTGGCGGGATGATGCTCTTCACCTAAAGATGGGTCTTCTCCGTGCTCCTGGTTGAGGATAAGAAGAGCTGGTGAAAAGTGCTGAACAACAGGCTAACTGAAGACAGCTTCATGGTATTCCAAGGAATACTTCCTTTCTTCATAGAATAAGGCGTCTGAACAACCTTTCTAAGTGCATCCTCCATGGCAAGTATTGGCTATAATGCTGAGGGTGATATGCTAATATTCATAATAACATGATAATAAAAAAAAACCAAAGGTGCTCATACCGCTTACTCTGTCCAGGAATTACATAAATTAGATTAGATGATCTGCCAGGAAGAAGTAGTATGTTTGATAAAGTCTTTAGATTTTCATCTATAGCATTGGATGAATTCTCAAAAAAGACCATTTCTCCTTCCTGAACACATAGATAGTTTATATTTTCTGGTCTTCTTGAAAGTAGGTGAGAGGTTCCTACTCAATGGATGCCAAGTGAAGAATTTCACCCCATTTCCAGCTTGTATGGAAGGATGCAGAAGATGGATGTGTTAGGAAGCTTCAAGGAGAATCCCAAACAGCATTTCCACAGGTATGATTTTATGATTGAGGGAAGACCAAAACAATTGACTTATGGGACATCTGCTCAGGTCTTCCAAGAACAGCTCATTAAAAGCAAGCAGATGTATCTAGGTGCATAAGGAAGATGCATATTTCTTCCACTTACTTAGGACTTTTGTTTCTCCCGCATTCCTCCAAGACCACCGTAGGAAGCACTCTTTCTATAACCTTGAAAGGACCTGGATACCCAAGTTACCACAGGGCTGAACGTTTCCAGTTTAAGAGTTTGTTTATTAGTACATTTAGCTTGGGCTATCCTAGTTAGTACCCCACGTCTTCCAGAAAGAACATTTCTCTCTTGCTTAAGTGACAGCCACCTGAAAATCTGCATACTGTGAAATAAAATGCTCCACAGCTGTCTTGTTCTGTGTCACGACAGGAAGACACACTTTCTTTGTCTCTGCTCCTTTACCGGCTCATCATCCTATAGGAGGACAGGATTTCTTAGTCTGGCTTGAAGGAGAGAGAATCTACAAAAACAATACGAGAGGAAATCTGTTTCAGGTAGCAAAAGGTAGGCCAAAAGGCTGGGAAAGAAAAAACCCAGTGAAAGATGCCTGAACTCGTCACTGAGAAGCGGGATTCCAAGAGATCGTAAATCTTTACCATTGTTTTACTGGTGATGGACGCATGGTGAGATGACTGTAAATGGGGAGCAAAGGGAATGTAATGTAGATATGAGGAATATAAAGAGGTGGTGGTGTTTGATGATGAGACTCTTGGCTAAAACTTTGAAGACAAAAATTAGCTGTGGGGCATCCAATGCAGCTTTAGTGAAGTCGAGGTATCTCTCCTCACTGGCCAGCTTTCCTTAGGTGTATGGACTCGGCTGATCCAGATCTGAGGGCAGAGCCCAGGTACACAAAGACAAGGGGTTCTCTCCCCTTTCATTATTGCATATGTTCCAAGCTGAACAGTCTGTTAGTGTGTAGAGCTCAATTTTACATTTATTTTAATACCTTCCATTCCTCCCCACATTTACCCAGTAAAGCTCTCAGCATTTGAAAGGCGCTGAGATTGATTTCCTGATCTCCATATGGGACAAATGGTGCTCTCCCATTATTCACGTCTCGTATTTGTGAATTGTTAGGAAAATAATGACTAATTGTATTTTTTAGAAATAACGTGAAAGTTATTGGCACTCTTGATTTAAAGATATTTCTACAGAGTTTTATTATGAAGACAGCCTTTACTGTGGGAGCAGTCACGCACTGCTAAAAGCCTCCAAGTCACAATAGCAAGAACATCAAGTTTACAGCAAGGATATTAAAATATTTGAATTTTTTTAATAAAGCAAAGTAGCAAATACTTTTGAGCTTAACTCTTTTCTTTCTCCATCTCTCTACCTTACCTGAAGAAGCTATCACTTTGTTTGTCTGCATAGGTGGGACAAAACTCTATTTCTGTCCTCTTACGGTCCTGTAGGATTTGATAATTAAATTGATAATGCAAAGACTGAAAGAAGAAACACATGAAAATGGATTAAGTACAAGATTTGCATGGCCAAGTATTCTAGACAAGGAAATGAAGACCCAAAGTGTCCACTATTTAAATGCTGTGTTGAATAAAATGTACTAGACTATAGATCTGCAACAAGGTGAAGGGTCTTGGGCTAGGTAGGTACTTAATCGGCAGAGACTGGCCCACAAAGAGAAAATCTAGCTGGGTAAGACTGGTGCACAATCCTTCTGTCTCAGTTTTCTGTCCTTGACAGTAACAATGCTGCATCCTTCATGTGGGAATTTTATCTTCAGCTTTTAGGAAATGGCATGAAGGGCAGATGGATCTTTTTGCACATGTTATTTTTTTAAAGTGCTTTTAACGTAATCAATATGCCAGAGTGGTGTATTTTTAACTTCTTTGCCTGCAACATTTTTCCTCTGGTCCAACCTCCTGATATGTATCCCATTGTTGTTTTGAGCTCACGCAGTTTCCATTTGTATTGTTCATACCTGAAGAAGAAAAACAGGAAGCAATTGCTATAACAGATGCAAGAAGCCTTTCATAAGCATATATGAAGTTAACTAGTCTTTAGTGTGTGTGTGTGTGTGTGTGTGTGTGTGTGTGTGTGTATGTGTGTGTGTGTGTTATGAAATGTGTCAAAATCTTCAAGTCACAAGAAAACCAGGAGGAAAGCAATAAAAGGCCAATTGGATTATCTTCTGCTAATTAAAAACTAGTAATTAGAGAAAAGTAAAAGATAAGTGGGGGAAGGAAGAAAATGAAGTTTCACAAAATCAGTTCTGTGACTTGGTGCATATTCCATTCCTCACAGCATGGTATGGCATAAAGCCAGACTAAACTGGTTAAACTTCCTCTCTATCTGTTAAATGTCCTAGTTAAGGTACTGCCTCAGTTGGTCAAGGTCATGACCCTAGGACAAACCTTGTGACCGAGCTGGGGCCAAGCTGGTTAATAGGTACTATACTTAGAACAGTGCAATTCTAAACATAACTCTGGGGGTCACTGTGAGCAACTAGACACAGAGGAAAGTGAGACAAAGCATTTACAAACTTTGTAATGCTTTGCAGGTCAAGATTCTGTATATTTTGCCTAATAATTCAATGATTGGAGTTGTATATTAGATAGCTTTTTAATTTCAACTTTCTCCTAACTGACTTCCAGTGTATTTTACAGAAGTATTTACTCACAACATATAAAACAAAATATAAAACACAACATGTTTGGGAAACAAGTGATTTGAAAGTCATTGGCAAGGAATATACCATTTCGGGTGTAAGGCTGTGCCTAGGAACTTCTGGCTGCAGGTGTCAGAACCATGCCTTCCCAGCTGTAGGATGCTGGGCAAACAGATGAAATGTTTTATGTTCTACTCTCCAGGATGGGCAGCACTAAGATCAGTGTCTGATGATTGTGGCAGTATACATCGAGGGCTCATAGGCTGGAATGAGGTGAGGGCTTTTGTTATTTTTGACCATACAGGTCTAAGTCCACAGATGAAGAATCTTAGTGTCAGTGCAGGATGGCAAAGTCCAAGGAGCTGTTTCCCTTGGCCCACAGTGAACCTCCTTAGAAAGTCTCCTATACAGAAGGAATCCGAGTCTCCAGGAAGTGGCAGGGTTTTATAGTTGTGTATGGTCTGTTGTATCGGCATGTCAATGATGATTTAAAAAAAGGTCATTTGTAAGCATACCTGGTCTAAGGGGCAGATACAAATATATAGCTATTTACATATTTTAATTCTTCTTTGCCTGACACCTCCCTTCTGCTGATAGCACAAGTGAACTTCCCACCATGCCCATTTCCTCTTGGTTAACAGATGTGCTTGGTCTCTTTATGTTATCTCCGTTCCAGCTAACAATGGTCTCTTCATTTATCTGTCTTATGCTATGAAGTAATTCACGTGAATGAGGGCATATGTGTTGCCCAGGCTTCTCCACCTCACACTTGTTTGTCGTACATTCTTTCTCAGTTTTAAGCATACACAACCAGGAGCAGAAACTGATGCAATTCAGAGAAGAAAAACAAAAACAAACAATAAAAACAGTGGAGGCGACAAGGTTCTTTGTCTAGAGTGGAAAGAACAACTCTTTTGAGGTTGGCATGATATACATGGGTATTGGCTCTGCTTTCAGTCCTGTGACCTTGGGCAAGTCAATGAAATCTGAGCCTCAGTTTCCCTCCTTATACAATAATGGCTAACTTAAGTTACACAGCTGTCATGATGTCTCATGATAACCAATAATTATCGAGTAATGCTATATATTCTACAGTGTGCATGTATGTATTTATGACTTTTAAACCCTAGTATAGTTTATAATATAAACAATGATGAAGGGAGGTATGCATGATTATCCCAAAGTTCATAAATAATTTTGATTTTTGAGGCTATTACAATTTGTGATAGATCACAATATTACCAAAAAAAGAAAAAAGTGGCTTGAACCAGGGCCTGGTCTTTAGCTAAACCCCTGTATCTTTCCATTTTTGCATTAACAGGAGTGAGGGTTGTTTATAATAAATACCAGGCATTTTTACTATCCATTCCAAAATCCAGAATATTCCAGCCCTGCTGATGCACACAGAGCCATTGACTTCAAAAGCCTAATAACAAGCAATTGTGATTTCTACACTAAGAAATAGGAGACAACATTAAACTACCACATCATGGAGCATCCAGACCATTCAGCCACTGCTAGTCTCTGATGCAGCAGCTTTTCCTGCAGGCATCTTCCCTGGTGGACTAGTTGCCAAAGCAGATCTGTCACTTTTGCGGATTGCTTTTGTCCAAACTCCGTGGACTCATTTGATAAGGTGGATAATTTCAAGTTATGGTTCATGTTTTGCTCTGTGGACTATGTTTGGGAGTTGGCTCACAAGCTGGCCTTCCCAGGGAGGAAAGAAAGTGACAATAAAGGAAGAATTATAGACTGGAACAACCTGGTTGACAGGCTATCTCTCCTGGAATTAGCTAGAAAAGCAAAATTAAATATTATTAGGAAGCAAATGTCTGGCTCTCTTTTCACTCCACCATGGGTAAGGCTCCTTAGCGACTGGGTTTGGAAGGGACTGCACAACAGCTGTGCCTGCAGATAGCACACTTCGCGTGTGATTAAGGTAATGCTTCTTCATTGCTTAAGCGATAGAAAGGGGGAGCTAGGCAAATGTATTCTGCTTTCATCTCAGGCCTGGTGAGACAGGATGATGCTGGAGAGCTACTAAATGGCACCTCCCCTCTCCAGATTTAAATGAGTTATTTAATCTAGGGAAAAGAGAAAGGGGGAAATAACATTTACCTCATCTCCCCCAAAAAATGTTTTTCTAAAATCTCAGAACTTTAGTGAGCACAGAAATCATAAGGAAAGCACAGGAGATACTTATGGCGTTGGAGTTTAAAGGAAGTCATGCCATTTCCCTGGTCTGACATGACTCCTCCCTGGTCTGACATGACTCCGTGTGAGATCAGGGAAGATTTTGCGCTGAAGTGCGCCTCTGTTTTCCATCAATAAACCAAAGGGAAGCTACCCAGGTTATCAACAGCATAGGTATTTTGTAAAACGTATAGTCTCCCACAGATCTGAAGATGTGTAAAATGTGACTATTGATGATCGTGTTTGCCAGTGAGGCATATTCAGCATCTGATGGCAGAAATAACAAGTACGGAGGAGGCACAAAAGTAGCCCCGAATTCTGTCTCATTAGGAATTTAAAATTAAGAGTAAACTCTCAAACAAACAAACAAAAACTACAAAGGACAGTAAATATTTGTAAAAAAAAGAAAGGACAAATCTCATCATCTCCTGACAACTGGGAAATATAAATTAAAACAACTTTGAGATTCCATCTCCCTACCAACAAAATAGTAATAATCATGTAAGTAAACATCCAGTTGTAAAGACTGTGGCCCACCACACTGGCCAGCACAGCAAGCTACATATCCAAGGGCGTGATAGTGACACTTATATCATTTTTTAGCTTATGAAATACATTATATTTCACTGAAAATAATATTTTGTGCATTATATTCTAATCATGATTTCACTTCTCCCAATTTCTTCCAGCTCTTTCCAACTTCCCCATCTACCCATCTCCATGTCATTTTCCTTCCTTTCTTCCTTCTTTTCTTTCATTTTTGTTTTTTGGGGACAGGATTTTTATATGTAGTCTTGGCTGTCCTGGAACTCACTCTGTAGACCAGGAGGGTCTTGAACTCACAATGATTTTCCTACTTCTGCCTCATGAGTGCTGGAATTAAAGGTGTGCACCACCACCACCTTGTCTTTTCTTTCTTTTTTTGGAAAACAAACAAAAAGGAAAACTAACAAGAATAAAATGAAAGATAACAAAGAGAAAGCACAAGAAACACACACACACACACACACACACCCCAAAATAAAAAAGAAAACAATCTATCACAATACAGAATTGGAAGTCATTATATACTAGTAAAGACAAATAAGACAAAAAATTCCCAAGCAAAGCAATATGAGGCAAAACGTCTACAAAAATTTTATTGAGTTCATTGTGTTGGCCGTCTAGTACTGGGTATAAGGTCTACCCTTAAGTGTGGTTATTGTCCCCAGTAAGACTCCATGGCTAAGGAAGAAACTGTTTATTCCTTAGGAAGTAGTTGTCAATTAGAGATAGCTTCTTGGTTAGTAATGGGAGCTCATGTCCCCTTCCTGGTTTCAACACTGGGACCTTATATGACTTGACCTTGTATAGGCCCTGTACATGTAGCCATAATCTCTGAGAGTTTATATGTGCATTAGTCCTGTTGTGTCTGGAAGGCACAATTTCCTTTATGTTATCTACTCATGCAACTCTTAGAATCTTTCTGACTTCTGCTTTGCATAGCTCCTTAAGTCTTGCAAAGGGTTTGATGAAGACATCCCATTTAGGACTGTGAGTTTCAAAGTCTCTCATTCTCAGCACATTGCCTATCTGTGGGTCTCTGTTTTAGTTCCCATCTACTGCTAGAAGACACCCCTAATGATGGTCAAGCAAGACACTGATCTATGGGTATAGAAGAATGTTGTTAAGAGTAACTTTATTGCCAGGTTCTTTAGTAGACAATAGTATTAGAGTAATAGAGGCCTATGGTTTATCAAGTCTGAGGTTCCTGGCCATCAGAGCTGTGTTGGGACTTGGGTTCCTTAAATCCTATCAGAGAGTGGTTGTTTTCTTTCATAATGTTTATGCCTCTTTTGCACCAGCATATCATGCTGTAAAACCACAGTTGTGGATGATAGGCTTGTCGATTGGTTGATCGTTATCTTTTTCCTTTGTTGGCTTTAGTACTTATATTTTGAGGGTAACCTACATATGTTTAATTGGATTTAAGGCCCACTCAAAAGGAGGGAATATATGCCGAGTATTATAAACCTAGACAACCACCTTGGGCTGATCAGATCATAGAACCTAGAAAATAATCCACTTCTGCCAATTTTCCCAACCATTATGATTCCCAGCTGTATTCTACTTATCCTTATTTTGACAGAGAAGCATAGCTTTCACTTCTCATCAAAATACATTTTTCTCCAGCAATCAGAAACCAGTAAAGAATTCCACAACTGGTCAGGATTCAGAAAACAAATGACCCCAAGATGCCCACTCCTAACTGATACATCTATGATATAATCCGTACACCTAAGACACATAGAACATCATGGAAATGTGGGAAGAAAAAATTTAAGAGACAGTGAACCAGGGCATCTACTGTGGGATTGTTTCCTTTGCATATAGTAGGGAGTTGTACCTGTGAGAATTCAACATAATGGTTCCCTAAATAAGACACATAAAACAAGCACAATGATACCACCAATTGACATCACAACATGGACGAAGGAAATCTCACTAGATGCCACCTCTACATGAAGAGCGACAGGCAATTAATTAAATTTTGAAGAGAGTGAGAGAGAGAGAGAGAGAGAGGGAGAGGGAGAGGGAGAGGGAGAGGGAGAGGGAGAGGGAGAGGGAGAGGGAGAGAGAGAGAGAGAGAGAGAGAGAGAGAGAGAGAGAGAGAGAGAGAGAGAGAGAGAGAGAACCAATCTTCCTGGGGATGAGCTCCCAGATAGGTTATCCAGCCATAAGTTTATAACTCTAAACAAATATACATATTGCCAACACTAAATGGACTCATAAGATTGTGTGTGTTGTGTACATGTGTGTATGTGTGTGTTTGTGTATGTGTGTAAAACAAAGTATAAAAGAGGTCACACATTTGAGAAGTGGGGGGTACATAAAAAGAGCTGGAGATGGAAGAGGGTGGGATAAAATGTTCATGATGCAACTCTAGTATTCATGTATGACATTCTAAAAATATAATCAAAACTTTAAAAATGTTTTTATGGAATGAGAGAGTAAAATGTGTATATGGAAATAAACTTTGAAAAGAAGAAAGAAAGAAAATGAAATCAGATGCTGGTGAAAATGATTGGTAAGAGGAAACATTGTACATCATTTGTAAGAACATAAACTTGTGCAGACTGTTGAAATCAATTTAGGAGTTTTTAAACACACCTAAAAATAGAACCACCACATTATCTGTTATGCCAACCCTGAGTATGCAACCCAATGACTGCATGCTCTACACAGAAGTATTTGCATACCCATGTTTCTTCCCATACTATTCACTGTTGCTAAGAAATGGAAACTACCTGCATGCCCATTAAAAGACAAAATGTAGCACATGTACATGTCATAGTTTTCTTCAGTAATAAGGGAAAATGAAGTTGTAGCCTTGGTAGAAAGATGCCTACAAGTGGAGACAGTTTTGCCAATGAAATTAAGCTTATAGTCATATAAAAATGTATTTTCCTTCATACAAAGAACGTAAAGTTTAATTTCTAGGTATGTTCATGTATGTGCATGTCTGGAGGGGATGATTAAACATTAGAAAGGGTCTATGAGAGGTGAAGGCAAAACTCTAAGTTGGCAAATGAGAGGAGAAAGAAAGACTGATGGAAAATGTGCGGCATGGAGATAAAAAAGTGTATGACTTGAGGGAGAAGATGAGCAAGAAGATACAAGGAGGCGAGAAGGGCATTGGGCAAGAATGAAGTATTATGAATGTGCCATAGAGCAGCCTATCATTTAGTATGCTATGTTTAATATTTTTAAAAGATAAAATAATAATCTCAGAAATCACATTTTTCTAACTACTTTCAAATCCACATCACAGTTTTGTTTGTTTTGATTTTTATGTATGCAGCTTCTCTTAAAAAGTGTTAATTATGGACATGATATTTCAGAAAATCAGACAGTTTGTCTACCGGTGTTTTAAAATTTGGAGCCTTCTCCAGGAAAGTGGAAATTGACAAAAAAAAAAAAAAAACCCTTAAAAGTAGATATGTTTTCTCACCTGCTAATGAGAGAAACATCAAGAAGAAATAAGTTGGTCCTTATTCACACCTGTATTTCTGTGCGTACTAGTGCAGTTTTCTTGCTCTCCCCATAATACTAGAAAAAAGTTAAATGAAGAAATATTCATTTTGGCTTATATTTCTTTTATTTCACACACTTGGGCAGAACACTACATTGGTGGAGTATACAGAAAAAAAAAAAACCTTCTTACCTTCATTGCTAGCCCAAAACAACTGAGACCAAAAAGGGCAAGAGACAAGATACCCACAAGAACCCAACTAGGCTTCACCTCCAATCTCTCCAGAACCTCCCCCAAACAGTGCTCTGAGAGAACAGGGATTAACACATGATCTTTCAGGCAATAGTTCTGTATAATCCATTATACTATCTTGTTTAAATATCCCTCATGTTTATTATAGGCCCTATCAATTTTGAAGGCTCCTTGTAGTTTCTTCTTGATCAGAAGAAATGGATACACAGCCAGTTGATGATTGATAAAATGTACTTTTCTTGGTTAGAAGAACTGGATGCACACACATACTTGATGGTTGTCATTTAATCTTTGTCAGAAGAGCTGGATGAGCATCTGATGGCCAATAACATTTAATCCAGTTTTTAGTTCACCTCCTAGATCTTTTTGTTCCCTGTATCTAAATAAGGAAGTCCTTTTCATATTTTCACCATATTTTCTACACATGTAGCAGATTTTAAAAATGCCATTGGAAATTCATATATGTTTTGTTCTGTACATCCTCTTGATTTCCTTCCAATAAGATGATAGACTTTCTCCTGCCTTTGGTATGCCATGTGCAATACTGTTTCTTCTTTAGAATAAGGTTTACTACTGAAGTAGAATAAGGTAGAAAGGACCAACTATTAGATAGTGATTGATTTAGTGATTTACTTAAATCATTGCTCATACTGCCTGTTTGCCAATTGTGATTTCACTTGCTACCTGGAAGAGAAAGGCCTGAAAGAATAGCTGAAACAATGGGTTGTCGCCCTTACAACCTTCTGACGTCCATGTACACTTGTGAAAATCTTGTGTGCTTGTCCTTCCCTACCTTAAAGTTTTAGAGTACAAAATGAGAATACAAACTAAATCCAACAGCAATGCCTTTTAGGAGCTTAGGTCTACTGGTGACATATCCCCCATTTTCCTCTTGTCTGAGTGTTTATTGAAGAAATATTCCAAAAAATATTACCAGCATTCACATTAGAATGCTATCACCAAGAATGTCTTTTCTCAGGCCTTCAGACACAGTTCTGGATCAAGACAGTAAGTAGCTCTCCTGAGTATCAGTTGGTTGATTCACCCTGCAGGCCTAGGAACTTTATAGTATTCATCACTGCATGAGTTGATTTCTTAAAATAAATCTGTTGTTTCTGATTTTTTTGGAAATAACAAGAAAATATGTTGATTTCCTTGAAAGAATTCTAACAGTAGTTATATTTCATGTTGTTATCTTACTTATATCAAACATTCTTCACTATCCATTTATTAAACTCTAGTAATTGTTTAAATTAAACTCTAGATAAATTCTGGCATATCATGGAGAAGAGGGAGCAGAAACAGAAGAACGAGAATGAGAAGAAATGAAGAAGGCTGTGGAGTAAGCTGTCTGTAAAGCCCTTACCTCACAAGCTCAAAGTCATGAGTCCGAGTCTCTCCTTCTTCCAGAGCCCATGTCAAATAAACAAGTCAGGCAATTACACACTTGTAATTCTATGCTGAAGGGACAGAGTTAGGTGGTTCCAGCCCACCTACTTGATTATCTCCAGGCCAATGAGAGTCCATCTTTCAATAAAAGATGGCTTCTTTCGGAGGAATGACACTTTAGATTGTCCTCTGGTCTTCACATGCAGTTGTCCAAATGTGAATGTATACTCACATACACATACATGCACCTCAGGCTAACACACACTCACATGAACACACACACGCACACACCACACTCACAAGCATCCTCCAACAATCACACATGTAAAAAAATAAAAAGAAGTAATGGAAAATGGCTTTGTATGTTGACCATACATATGTATGCACATAAGTGAGTAATAAATGCAGATTTTTTTTCAACATAAATAATCTGTACAGAGTCAACCATTTTTTTTTACATTCCTGTGTAGCGTTTTACATCACTTTTGGTCATTAATTCTTCCTCTGGATACCTTGCTGATGGTTTCCACCTAAAATAGGCTACAAAATTGAGAACCCTACAGCTTTAACTTCAGATTTTCTTCTTTCCCAAATTTAAACTGAATTTGGGTCAAAGCTGGGTCAGAAAGATATTAGGGAAGTCTTTTGAAATCATGTTTAGATCCATCTATCAAGAACATACAAAACATGAGACTGCTTTCCCTGACTACCCTCTAAAGCCAGTTGACCTTTCAAAATTCTCTCTCCTGTTTCGGTTTCCTTTCTGCATTTTGTCTATGTAGTTTATGTTGAACTTATTACAGAACTTTTCTTTGCTATAAAACTTCAAGGCCCTCCATATACTTAAGTTTAAATTTTTTTTTTGGTCTGGCTCAGACAGCTAAGTAATTCAAGACATTTGGAATGATGAGAGAGTCATAGCTAGTCTTCTGTTAATTTAGGGGGGAATCTGTTTCTGGATTACTTATGTGGAGCAGATAACCAGATTAATTGCTGAACTTCTCTGTTTAAAACATTATTTCCCATCACAGATAATACACGAAACATATAATCCAGGATGTGGGACATTAATTTGTAAGCTATCAACAATATTAAAATGTATTGTTTCTTTTTTATATTTATTTATTTATTATTATGTATACAATATTCTGTCTGTGCGTGTGCCTGCAGGCCAGAAGAGGGCACCAGACCCCATTACAGATGGTTGTGAGCCGCCATGTGGTTGCTGGGAATTGAACTCAGGACCTTTGGAAGAGCAGGCAGCGCTCTTAACCACTGAGCCATCTCTTCAGCCCCCAAAATATAATCCCACATCTCCTACTTCACATATTTATAATAAGATGACTCTTTCATAGCCTTCATATCAGGCAGTGACAACATGTATTGAAACCTATATATAACATATATATACATATATATATATGTATATATATAATTAGACATGATTATATATATATATATATCCTGTCTAGTTATTTTCTAAAGTTTATTTTCTGCAACAATGATATAATATAATTTCATTGCAATTTGTGACTCACATAGCAACTGGAGATTCTCTCTTTTTTCTGTCAGCTGTCACAATTCCAGTGAAGCTGGCTTTCTATCTTGGAGCACTTTCTGGTGACTGGTTGACTTCCCTGTGCCATCCTCCACAAAGAAATTCCAAATTCTCACAGGACAGACAAAGTACACACTTTTGGACTTGATGCTAACTAGAAGTCCAAAAGGCAATTATATGGTTTTTGAGTGTAAGGCACACAGAGTGTATTCATTAACTTTAGTTTTGTGATTTTATCATAAAATGTCCAATACAAGAATATTTGGGAGGGCAGAGAAGCTAGGCATCTGTCTTGCAGGCTCTTCTCCATTATGAAATAACAGTGGTGTGAAATACCAATGGTACATCCTTTGGCGCATAATCACAGTATTCATTTGTTTAAAAAATATTTGTACTGAATCTTTTTAGCCTGAACCTCTGTGATTCCACTCCACAATGCATTCTATTTATTTGTAGGGCACAGACATAATAATCGAGAAAGAGAATTTAGGAAGATTTGTCTCCCATATTTCAACTCTCAGGAGAGTTTGCATGTGAATTGAAAGAATTATTGTGGTAACATGTTACAATAGAATTTATCATTCAGAACAAAAATTGCAGTAACTACCTTTACAGAGCTTAATTCTTTTGCTGACCTTTAATGATGCTGGGTTCTCCTGCCTCAGGAGTCTATTTGGACATAAATTGGAGACTTCCAATGTCAAATATATAATTAATATGAATAAAAATTCTCAGTTATTAAGTTTTCATACTCGACTCTTTTCATATTCAGCTTCCTGAAATGGCATAGAAAAGATACAATGTCTTACATGAAGGACAAACTTGACTTCAGCAGACTCTGATGGGGACTTTCTAATTTCCTTTATTGCAATCCGATTCTCTCTCTCTAGCATTCCTTGTGACCACATTGCTCTTCAGCTTGAACAATAGTAGACTGCCACCATTATTCCATGCTATTTTAAACATTTAGAGAGGAAACTGATGGGAAAGAGACAGCACAAAATATTTTTGGGTAATCCTATAATACTTTTTTTTAAGTTCAATTATAAGTGAAAATAATTTTAAAAAAGCAAGCTAATGCGGAAACAAAGACAAAGGATCAGGTTGATCTTGCAGGGAAATCCGCAAACATACTTGCTCATGGTTATGAAGTCTTCACTTTATAGTTAAGGCATCTCCTTAAAAGACAAGTGACTCTAAGAAAACAGTGGAAACAATTTCCCTAGAAAACAGGTAACCCCCAAACAAGAGAATGTAGAACATGATACTATTGGTGCTGAAGAAATGGCTCAGTGGGTAAGAGCACTGGTTGCTCTTACAAAGGACCTGGGTTCTGCTGTTCCCAACACCAACCCAGAAGCTTATTGCTGCCATGTAACTCCAGTTTCAAAAGATATGTCACCCTTTTGTGGTCTCTGTGGGTGCCTGCACACAAATGGTGCACACTACTGCTCCTGCCACTTATTAAATATTCCATTTATTCATCCAAATTCTCTTTGTTAAACTTTCTGCCCTGTCCTTACAGTTCCCCCAATTCTCTTCAATAGTTGTCTGAAAGTCCTTCTTGACCATGAATGTATTTTCTTGGAAGCATTCAGGTAATTTCTTGATCAATTTACTCAAGACATATCAGTGCCCTTTTCATGCTCAAAGCAAGACATGCACAACAAGATCTGCTTTAGAACATAGGACAATTCAGTCTTTGATTTTTTTTTTTCTGGTTTTTCGAGACAGGGTTTCTCTGTAGCTTTGGAGCCTGTCCTGGAACTCAGTCTTTGATTTTAACTGATACCTTGGCTAGAAAAAAATAGCCCTGTGCCTGTTACGTCTGTTCTGTGTGCTGTGTCTTTCGAACCCTACAATGACAAAGCATGCTTTCAACAGGTGTGAGCGCAGCCACAGCTTGAATGAACTCTGTGCCATTTGGCTTGTCTGGATGAATGGCTGTTTCCAATATCCCCTTTTATTTGAATGGGTATTTCTCAAACTGGATTGCTCATTGGCACACCTGAGGGTTTGGACCATGCTGAGATCGTTGATATCAGGCTAGGCGAATCTGATATCAAGTGGTGCTAATGGTGTTTGTAAAAGGTCTTTGGCGTGATTGTATGGTGTATCCAGTACCAATAACCTTCAAAAGAGTTGATACTGTTTATTGTGGTCATTTATGCTTGGTTCTGAGGCTTGCCCTGCCCACGGTTTCCATTCTCTGCATCCTTACACATTAGTCAGATTTCTTTCACTTATAATATAGACTTGAGATAAGTTTTAGAGAAAACAGATTTATTTGGACCTGCTGCTTTGGACCTGTGGAGCAGTAGCCCATCATGAAGGGACTGTGGGGTAGAGTAAACGACTCCCCTAGATCTATATTTTGATTAAATTCTGACAATAAAGTTTGTTTTGAATCATAAGGTGGAGATAGCCATTAGCTGACCAAAATCAACCATAGAGGATTTGGAGGACTGAGGAAGTAGTAAAGAGGGTCTTAGAGAGGACCTTGGCTCCTTTTAGATGGATGAACAGAAGAGGTAGAAAGTCACTGGATGGCTTTTTTGCTGCTTTTTTAGTCTTTCGGGTTCTTATACTGATATCTGACTCCCGACTTTTTATTGATAAAGAATAATTAGATAAATACATCAAGGGTACATAAGAGAAGGAGCTTCCTAGACATAACCACCCACGACTTTAAAACCTCTTGTTTGACTTCATGTCTTAAACCTTCTTCTTCCAGCCAACAGTACTTTACTGCTGATCAACCCCTTGCTGGGCCCTTCAGTGGGGCTATTTCTTGGAAATCAAAACTCTTTAAGCCCATTCCTGTTTTCTGTTGGGTTTGTTGATACTGTTTCATGAGCAGCTAAGTTTCTGATTTTGCCTGACTACAATGTTAACAAAGACAGAACAAGGGCTCTTTCATTCAGCAGTAGGGTAACTTATGAAATCACAAGTATTGGGGGCTTAGTATTCTTTTTTTGTGTTTTTATCGCTCTTGGTATTGTTGCTGCATTGTGAAATGTGACTTGTCTCATCTGTTAGATTACAGTTGACATGTTTTCCCTTTAGGACTAGGTCACATAATTTTTTTATTAGTGGCATGTAACTCTCTTCTCCAATCAACTATCATTCTGACACCCAAAGAATGTTTCTATAACAACAATCACATGAATTTTATCTTTTCCCGGAAGTAAATTTATTTATCAATTTGTTTCTCAAGCATTTAAGGAACCTTTGCTATCTGCATTGTTTCTGATTCCATTGTTCCCAGGATGGCATTATATGTACCACAGACCATTACAATGCTGCCTTTGGATTAGATTTACGAGGATACTTTTCAACCGTCTTCTCTGGCCTTCTCACTTGCGGTGGAATAGCATCCTTTCTCCTCTCCAGAGAATTTACAGGAGAAAACATGAATATGTCCATTTAAGTTTTCATGTTCTTGTGAATCAAACTAAAAAGGACAATAGTCAGACCTTCATAAATTCCAATGAATCTTTCATGAATGAATGAAAGCTGAGAACAATGCCCAGCATAAGCCAATCATTGTGAAAGGACAGGAACAATATTCTATCTCCCAGCTGTCTTTTCAAGGTCACTCAGTACCACACTGCTAATCACCTAAGGCGAAAAGCTGCTAGTCAGGTTGTCACACATGCTGAGATGCTAGAATGACCTAATGAGGAGGAGGAGGAGCAGGTGACTGCTGCAGGGCCCTACCTCCTCTGCAGGCCGGCTGCAGGAATCAATGTTGCCATGACATGCGAACGGCAAATTAGTCATCAGTGCCAGGGCTCCGTGAACAGAAGAAGATATTCACCCTCATTTCACTTTAAATCCATTTATCTGTGATTTCTTGCTGCCTTAGCTAGAGTTAAGTCCCTGACAAGTTTAAAAGATGCTTGACAGGTAAGCCTGTACCTCCTTGGGGAGATGAGGGAAGCATGATGCAGGGGATAAGAAGCTGAGTCCCGTGGGGTTGCTTTTACAAGCTATTTACCTAACTTCTATGCTTAGCTGATGATTATATTCTCTTGTGTGTTTAGCACCTGAGCATTCACCGTCCCCTGTCTTCAGTAATCCCCCACCTCCCCTGCCGCCTGTCTCTGCTGGGAAATAGCCTTCTTCCTTCCCAAGGACCCGTGAAAAATCAGTAATGCAAGGGAGCGCCCTGGCCAGCCTGTCGGCTACTCATCCATATGAATCATCTGGCCATTTTTTAGTTTGACAATTGCAGCTGATATATTTTAATATTGGTTTTGAAAGAAGAAATTGAGGAACTTCGCTTTCTTTACAGCTCCCTGTAATTTCAACTTACTCTTTACTTATGTATGAAGTCGACTTGGGTGGAAAGGTTAGAGGCAGATGAATTTCGAGTATCAGAGCCTAGGAAAGGCCAATAAAATGTGCAATAATCTTAATGCTAGGGCTCTGTGGAGTTGAAAGTGTGTTTTATATTCGTGGATGACACTATTTGAAAGTGGAGACCGGGAATTTACATTAAAGATTGTTGTTGTTGTTCCTTTCATTTTTCTTCTAGGCCCTAAACATTATTTGAATGTGGTTAGACAACTGTAAAGAAGGTAAAATAAAAAAAATGATAAAATCAAGAAGCTTTGATGACTGAAAAGCTGAACATCTTTTGGGAAACAGGAAACAAATACGGGTTTATTTTATTTCTGTTTTTGTTTAGTTGGCCAGTTTGAAAAATTGCTAAATACATTTCAATCCCAAAATACTTACCAATTTTTCTCACATGTGCTCCATTTTCTTAAATTATGTTTCTTTATGAATGAGTTTGCTTTTCCTTGGCTGACATGCCCATTTGAAGTGTTCTGTTGGAAAGTCTACAAGCTACAGCAGACAGCATGTTGTTTCTACAGCTGTAAACGCAGCAGGACATAGCTACCGCTTCTCATTTAAACCTTTGGATCTATGGCAAGGACATGATAAATCTTCAATTATATTTACTTTTATTCTTTTAAAAATTATTTATTAAATTTACATCCTGACTGAAGTTTCCCCTTTCTCCTCTCCCTCCCCTCTTCCTTCCATCTCCCTCTCCTCCCAATCCACTCCTCTTCTGTTTCTTTTCAGAAGGGACATGCCTTCCATGGATACCAGCAAAGCATGGCATATCTGTTGTGGTAGCTTGATTTGTTTAGCCAGTGATTTTTGTGGTGACTTGCCATGGGCATGTTTTTTTTTTTTTTTTGTTTGTTTGTTTTTTGTTTTTTGGGTTTTTTTTTGTTTGTTTGTTTGTTTGTTTTTTTCTGGAGGTGTGACCAGATAAAATGGAAGAGAAGGGTTGTGTGTGCTCTCTCTTGGGTGGCCGGAGCCAGAGAACTCTGGGGTTGGTCCTTATCATCCTTGGGAGAATGACGGAACTGCAGCAGCTGAACGAGAAGACGCATCTGTCGTGCTCTGTGTCATAAGTCTGTTTCTCCTTGCACCCTTAATTAATTACTACGTAGAATTTTGTGGGATCTCACTTCAAAATTCAAGTCGTCATGAGACTAAGCACCTACCTCTGTATTCGGGCTGAGTAAGGCAATCCAGTATGAGTATTGGGTTCCCAAGTGCCAGCCAAAGTGTTAGGGACAGCCCCTGCTCCTACTGTCGGGAGTCCCACAGTGAGACCAAGCTGCATGACTCTCATATACAAGTAGAGGTCCTAGATCAGTACCATGCAGGCTCCTCAGTTGTTGATTCAGACTCTGTGAGCACCCATGAGTCAGAAAAGTGCTTCCTTTGTGTTTACTGGTGGTTTCCTTTAACCCTCTGGCCCCTCAACTGAAGAATGGATAAAGAAAATGTGATACATTTATACAATGAAGTATTATCCAGCTGTTAAAAACAATGACATCAGGAAATTTGAAGGCAAATGGATAGAACTAGTAAGAAGTCATCCTGAATGAGGTAATACAGACCCAGAAGACTGGAAATAATCAAACTGAAGACATTTGGTTTTCATATGATTTCCCAGAGATAAAAAGCTCAAAATTATAGGCTCACCCACTGAAGAAGGGTCCTCCTGAATTCTGTACAGGTCTAGGTATTTTGAAAACTGCAGAGCCAAGGTAGGAGTAGGATTATCTGGGAGACTTGTGGGCTGGCATCTGTCTGACCTGGTTGTTATAGGTTGGATTTCCTGATGAATCTTTGCTCTCTATTGCTGTGAATTCTTGTGTGACAGCCTCTGAGGTGAAACACTGCCAAATATTGCACCAAGAGGCCTCTCAATGGGTCATAAAAATGCTATAAAAACATGAAAATTGCTGCCATAAAAAAGACATAACAAAACAGGGAACCTCCTAAATTCAAGAAGTCAAGAAAGATGAAGAAATGAAAAGCATTCCACGTATTCCAGGAAGGTTGTAGGCAGAGAACCTTCATAGCCATTTACAGAGGGAAGGTCTTATTTGCATTCATAATGTACCTCAGACGATATCTGAGCTACTGCATTAAGTATATAAGCATCTGGCTTTCTCTAGAATTCATCCTCAACATGGGTACCTTTCTGTCTTTGTTGTCTAAATTGAACAGAAAGAATACACGATTTCCATATCTTCTTCGAAAGGACCTACAATACCTTATGTCATGGGGGAGAACAATTATACCTCTTTGATGCTTGGGGAAAATAATGTTATGTTAAAAGCATAGTTCATAATGAACCTATCATTTCAAAATTGACAAGGAGCTCACTAATAAATCCGACAACTGTACTTCCTTCATCGCAAGTACAACTTGCCTATCATTTTAACATTTGTTTTTCTTTATCTTTTATTCCAGTAAAATTTCTAGGTATCCATTAACACTTGCATTTTTGGGGTGAGGTCTGTGGGGGAAATCATTTTCCATATGCCTCATATGGAGATGTGCCTGCACTGAGATACAGTAGCTATTTATGCTACTGTTATAAAATTCTGAACATGCGTAAGCAATAGTCATAAACATATTAAATAATACCATCCCAAGCATTCAGAGTCTGTCTGCCGGCTGGATGAGCCCCTTCTATATGTCATTTTGATAGAATGTGCTTCCATTTCTGCTGTTATTAGATGCAAAGTATTTGAAAAGATGCTTGATTGAATTGAAATCTGATTACATCTGCATTTAGGGTTTTGAGATATTGCCTCCTTTCCTAAGACACACATTTTGTTTTCTTTTTAATCTCACAGATATGTGTGCACATTCACACCCCCGACTATTCCATCTTCTATTTCTTAGTATGTCTCGGTGTACTGCAGTCCTAACTCTCATTTTAAAACCTAGGCAAGATGTATCAATGATGAATCAGTATTCTGTGGGTTCTGGTAGAAAGGAAGAACGCAACAGAAAGAAAGGAGAAAATGGAAGGAAAAGAAAGGGAGACAGGAAGAAATGAAGAGAAAGACAGAGTCTCTTCGATGTGCAGATAGAGTGAGGGTTGGCTGTACATAGGATGAAAGTCTATAGGTTGCACATTTGCTTTTTATAGTCATTCCATTTTCCCTGCAGTCTCTCTTTTCAAATTTTAGTTACTTGCTTACTCAAGGTCTAGGACTAATGCATAGGGAAATTTAGAAATAAACGGTTTACAGATTGTTTAAAGTACTTTCTTTTTGAATGGGGTGAGACTGCATCGATTTGTTCACCAGGCTAATCTTGAGGTGGAGTTATTTCTGCTTCAGCATCCCAGATGTCTGGATTAAAGGCATGTCATCACACTCAGCTCAAATTATAAACTTTAAATTGTGTGCCACCTGGCTCTCTGTCTCAAAGAGGCAAATAAGTTATCAATTTGCATGACTATACTGTATATGCTACCCTCCTGTTGGTAATCTCTGCTATCAGATTGACTATTGCAGCACCACAGGGCCTGTGTTCAAGAAATTCTTATTTTACTTAATTGTGACCACAAACTATAAGACCATTGATATTGGCAATCTAAACATGTCAAAGAGAATTGTCAAATGTTTCTTTTAATTAAAGAAGTGAGGGCAGGGTGACAGATGAACACATGCTACTTCTTATAGAGGACTCAGGTTCAACTCTCAGCACTCATGAGATGGCTTGCAACAGTCCATACTGTTAGTTCCAGGGGATCTGATGTCCTTTTCTAACCTCTTTTGGGCACCAGGCAAATATATAGTGCAGAGACATACTTCCAGGCAAAATATTCATACACATAATAAAATAAAATAAATAAATTTAAGAAAATTAACAGTTGCAGGCACAATAAGATATTTTGAATCTCAATACATTTACATGTATTTCATTACAGTATGTTAATGTATCTGTTTTATTTAATAATTACTTTTTGCTAACCCATTATGATATTTCAGACATAAAATAAATTTTAGAACAGCTTTGAGTATATAAAAATAATATTGGTTTTGGTTCAATCTGAAGTTTTACACATCTGCTCTGGATTTCAGATTGTATATCCTACAGAAAGGGAGGGTGGATACTGTAATTTCTCAACTTATAGGCCACTCAACTATAACTCCGAACTCATATACTACTTGTGTGAGTTTGTACTTGTAGTATGGTGTGCCTACACATATGTGTTTGTGTGTAGATGCTCACATGGAGGCAAGAAGCTGGCATCAAGTGTCTTCTTGAATTCCACTTCACTTTATTGAGTGAGGCTAGGTCTCTTGATGAAGCTGGATCTCACAGATTTCTCAGGAGTAGCTAGTTAGGGTTCCTCTCATGAGCTGGGATCACAGGTGGGCCACCGCTTTTAATGTAGCTACTTAGGATCTAAACTCTGCTGCGCATACTTGCCTGTCGAGTACTTTATTAATTGGTCATCTTCCTGCCCTGTCATATGCTGCTATCTATAGTACTTACTTCCGTATTTCTAGTACCTTTCATATGGGAAGCAGAACTGGAGCACAGTGATTGGTTCTCACCACTATTTTATACTATGGGAGATGAAGGTAACATGTTGCCTCTGTGTGTCTAACTTGACTGATATGAGAGACATTTTCACAACAAATTTCTTGAACCTTCACTTGAACAGGTCACATCTCTTCATGAATCTAGTATCATAATTGAAGTATGAGCATATATCAGTGTAGTACCTTTATATCTCCCAAAATGGTTGAATTATTATTGTGTTCGAGCCTTCAAAGATAAACGAGTTAAGTTACATCTTAGCACTGAGACAGTACCTCTCCGCAGAGGATTACTGTTTGAATGGCCTATGTTGTGAAGTATACAGCCCACACAGGACTGCACAGCCAGCATAATCAGCACCCAGACAGTGCCTAGCAAGAACATTAACTTGGTTAACTGGCCACAGTGCAGTTATGGTCTCAAAGCTTCTAACACATCCAAGCCCCAGAGTTAATTGGACCCAGTGAGACATAGTGAGCTCATCAAATTTACAGAGAGCATATGTGTTACTAAGAATGCCAAGTATTCATCTACAAAAGGGGGGATACATTCTGGAGTTAATACCATCTATGATTTCTAGCTAATAACTTTCCTAAGATTATAGCCATAATATAGATGAATTATCATATGTATGAATATAAATTCTGAATATAAATGAAGCAAAATACTTAGAGATTTAATTAGTGAATTTAGAATCAGAGAACAGAGAGGTAATGTTTTGCAGAACTGAAACTCCCCAAACATGTGGGCTACATAATTCACATGGCCATAGTCTCTCAGTTTTCTTTTGTAAAGTGTTGGTGTCTTCCGCGGACCTGGAATTTACCACATTAAATCTAAGGGGATTGTCTCCATCTGCACCTCCCTTCTTCAGTTTGAGTGCAAGCCTTTCTCTCACGTCCATCAGCTGCATCTCATTTTGCCAGTGACTACTCAGTTGTGAGTTCACACATCTTCAGGCAGTGACGATGGCACAGTCACGGGTTTTGTACCTTTATTGCACAATATGACTCTAGTACTTATACTCTAACTCCTTCCTGACACATAATGCCTTCTTTATTTTTATACCCTAAAGCATTTCCCTGACTTTGATCTCTCTTATGGACCTCTAACACCCACCAAATGACCCCACATATCAATACCTGATCAGTCCTCCTAAAACAGTAGACTTCACCTCATGGCTGACGTCATTCGATTTTAAAAAGCTTTTCATGTTTTAGTGTTCAAACTTTTCAGGATGCATGGCATGACCTCTAAGCAGCCTATCTATTGAAAATATCGTTCAGCTTCTCCACTTCAAATTAAGCTCCATCCATTAAACCTGCTTCCTTACCAATCTGTTTCCTACTTCTCCTCTTTCTATAGGATGAGTCTCACAATAGCTTAATTTTCTTACCTCTGCATACAGTATTCTGGGCCTTAGACTTATTCTTAACTTGCATTTATGAATGTCTGGTATAAGCTGGAATACAGTTTCTAATCTTAGATCTTAGTAGGAAAGCCTGTCTTTACAAAAGAGAATGTGTTTTAAGACCAGCAGGGTGAAATATATGAACACAGATGAAACAAAATACTCAGAAATTTGATTGGTGACTTTGGTTCAGAAGAAGAGAGATAATGATGGTTTAGAGAGTTGGGAATCTGAAGACAAGAAGGATACATAATTTATACAGCCATGGTCTTTTATATACCTTGTATAAAGAGGTAGTTATTTTTCCCATGAACTGGAACTGCAGCTTCCTTCTTTATCAGTGGAGAAAAATGAAGTGTAGATAGTAACAAACTATTTATACACACACACACACACACACACACACACACACATACATACACACACACATATATATATAATTTCACTATTACACTGTACACACACTGAGGATGGGATTTTACATTTTTCTTTTCTTTGTGTAAGTCTTTAGTCTGCATAGATGTCTGTGCACCATGTAAGCACTTGGCGCCCATAGAAGCCAGAAGAAAGCATCGGATCCCCTGGAACTGGAGTGACAAACTCGTTTACTCACTGTGTGGGTGCTGGGAATCAAACCTGGTTCCTCTAGAAGAGGAGCCAGTAGTCTAAATTGCTGAGCCATTCCTCCAGTCCCATACAGTAAAACTCTTATAACCAAGACAGAGAAAGCTACTCATGGGAACAAAAGATTAGAAACAGAACAGTAGTCACCATATACTGTAACAAATATAACGTAGCGCTGTGCTTACTGGCTCTAAAAGCATAGTGTTGTACTCTCCCTTTTTCCCTTACAGGCATCTCATGGCTTCTCTCTGGCATTTTCAAGTTACCAACCTGGTATGGTACCATTTTTAAGCACAAATTTCTTGAACACAAACCTGGTCACATTATAGCAAGTGATTTGATAACCCAGACAACTTCTAAATGACTTCTGGGTGGGTAATGCACACACTGTGGCTATCATAAACAAAAGGAAGGTCCATGTCCTAGGCAGGATAAACCGGGACAGTGTAATATTTTATCACACTGCTCAGAGTGGTGGGCAGTTTAGAACTCATGACTTGTTTATTTCTGGAATTTTTCTTTTAATCTTTTCAGTATGCTCAATTGTAGGTAAGTAAAACCTGGAGAGAAAAACGCATGCAAATACTGAGGAGACTTTAAGATCTTTCTCCCCTTTTCTGTAGCTGCCTGTCTTATGTGGCACAACCACTTGTGATGAACCAGGAGTGACTTTGCATTTTATGCCATGTCATATGCATTTAATGATTTACAAAGTGATTCCTGGCACAAGCATAATGAAAGGGACCATGCTGAACAACAACAAAACACAAACTGATTTTGAGAAGAGAGGAGGCAAGAACATTTTCTTTCTATTTTCTGACAGTTGAAGCATTACAATATTTTGGAAAGCACAGGAGCATGAAGCTATAACCTGCAGTGACTACTTGCCCCAGTGTTTCTCATTCCAGTGTGTCTTTTGACTTGAGGACTCTGTCTTCAGTGACTTGCCAAGAGCATACCCTTGCTGGGCAGAAGCCAAGCCTCTTGGGATGCTCTGCTTATCTAGAGCTTAAGTCAAGGACAGACTAATAGACAAGAAAATGTCTCCATTTATGCATTTTATGAAACTGTTGTATGGTAGCTTCCATTTCCATATGGGGGTGGGCTCAATGAGATCAAGACAGTAACCAGCCTCAATGACTGGTGGTTTGACAAAGCAGAAAAAGGCACAGGTTTTAGACATTTAGCAAAGCTTGAAATGTCAGCTTCTCCTGAAAGAATTAGATCCTGAAGACATTATCTAGATGGTCCAATATCTGTCAAAAGAAAATGAATGTACTAATGATGTAATGAGGCACAGGCAAACCATCAGTTGGGGGTAAGCTCACACATCTGTGTGAATCATGGTTCTATTATCCAATTATATGTCTTCCACAGTTCCCCTTCAGTAAAGTAGGCAATGTTGCTAGTATTTATAGAGTTGTTAGAACATTTAATGAGTTGAAGTTTATAAAATGTTTGGAAGAGTTATTTGCCATGTGGTAAGAGAGCAAAGGCTAAAACTGTGGATCATGGAGCATTGTATGACTGAACTTACTCAGGGTACTGCCATATTTTCTGGGATGCTAATATGAGCTTTAAATATTAACTTCTCCTGACTTCACTGCAATGCACAAGGTCTTCCTTCCCAGTTCTGTTTCTCTGAGTTTGGGCATTCAGCAAGTTGCATTTTCTTTATGGAAGATACAGGTTCCCTGTCGTTCATCACTCCATTTACCAAAGTTGAAGTCTACTGACTATTTCTAGAAACTCACCTGCACAGTATGTTAGCCCTGGTGTTTGGTGAACCTTTCTTGGTGAGGCAAAATGTCTATTTACCCTAGATATGGTTTAGACCACAGACAAAACAAAATACCTCTCCCAACTCTAATCTAGTGAACCGGTAATTTTAGTTGGCTTTACTTGCAGAGGCCTGGATGAGGGACTAATTACAGAAGTGTGGAGAACTTATAGGTGACTAAACCAAAGAAGAGAAAATCTTCACAGAAATCATTAATTATTACATATCTACAGTGGGTAGTAGGATCTCATGGCCTCCCCACCCCAACTGCTGTCTATATATTCTCTAGTGGGGGTTGGGGAATCATTTTCTCCCCCATGAGAAAATGCCAGTGAACTCAATCTTATGAAAATCTCTTGTTGGGAATCATAGATACTGGGAGTCCAAGACAGCAATTGGCATGTTATACCTACAGGTTAGCACTTCATATACAAAGTTCTGTGGGATCTAATATACAATATCCAGAGGGCCTGTTTTGATATAAACACTACAGAATCACTAGCAAAGATTCAGTATGAAAGGAGATGTTCATAAAGTTAAGGGAACTACAATGCACCATGTATTTTAAATGTAATAAATAGCACAACCACTAGATATTTCAAGAAAACAGCCTAATTTCCATTAACTGTCAGACATCTCTTAGCCTCTTTTCATCCTAGGTTTTTTTTTATTACAAATGATCTTAGAGATTATAGATATGATTCTCTATAGAAGCACAGATAACTGAACTGGTTATGATAAAATAAGATTTTGTAACGATTGCTACTTTGAAAAGGAATCACCTGGTATTACAACACTGATAAAGTCAGAAAATTTAATAATATTATCAAATTTAGAGACCATTTAAAAGTGTTTTTCATATATCAAAAATATAATTTAAAGAATATTTTCCAACTATTCCAGTAGGCTTTTGACTTCAGACATTTCACAGATTTTACGGCAGATACACAAATGGCTTCCTACTGTTGGTCTACATGAGTCTGTGGTTTGTACACCATGAGTTCAGGTGTATACACAGGTGGATAGTGAGCTATTTCTACTCAAAAATGATGGTCAATTACTTAGTGATTGACTAAAATTATATGATACATATATATATATATATATATTTTCCTAAATTAATTCCACTTAGATTGTCCAAATACCCATAGTCATACAAGTAGAGTGTGGAGAAAATGAATCAGTGTACAGAAATCTATATCAACTGCTCATAAAATATGATTTTGAATTCTTTAAACATGTGGCTAGGACTCCATTCAGGGCTAAGGGAGCGTTGTCCTGGGTCAAGCTGATTGGCTTTATCTTAAATTTTCTATTGAATTCTAATAACTTCTTAGTGACATGTGATGTTAGCAGCTATGTCTGATGAGAAATTCTGAGCCTTTTCTGCATGAGATTCAATTTCTATATTTCAAACTTTGGCTCTTGTTTACCTCCTCGTTGCTTGTCCTTTTCCCTGTGGTTAAAAACTAGACTGTCCATTGCAAATTGGCGTTAAGCCCACCTTCCTAACATTGCCTTCTTTGTAATAGAAGTCTTGTCTCCTCATGCTTCTACAATTCTTATCAGAGAAATTAAAACATCTCATTCCTTTTCACTTTGGTTCTTACCTTAACCTGGTGAAAAATAGGCATTTTCCTAGCCAATATACTGAAAACATCTTTTTCTTCATCACACAAAAGATACTTCATTAATTTAAATACTTCTTTAATGTTTGGAGATCTAAGATTTTAGCACATGTTGGTTCCTTGGTATGGATTTTTAAACTGTATAATTATAATATACTGATCCCTAGATACATACAAGAAATCTGTAACATAGTTCCTACTTGAGCACATGATCTACTGAAATTGGAACTATGATTCTTCCAGATCCTAGGACATCCTACTGTCATTCATTCTGCTCTCTGTTGGGATCCAAACATTCACTGTGGTGATTCCCTCACCAAGTAGCTGGAAATACCATTTTCTTTCTACATCCTGGGTGCTGAGAACCGAGTTTCAATAAGTGTGTTAAGTGAGACTCATGAGTGGAGTACCAAATGTTGGATTTAAGTCAGAATTTTCTCAAGGGGAAAAACCCTTTGAATCTTAAATAATACAGCTGTCAGGAATCACACTGAAAGATACATTTCTCCTCCAATATGTGCAAAGGTGAACTGCAAAGAGTAAGCTGTCAGGATAGAGGAGTGGAAAGAAATCTGTTATTCGGCCACTGAACAAGTTAATCTGGAGGGAAACACCATTGGAGCTTCATTCTCAAGTGGATTCTTTTTCACAGGACTGACCAGCCTACTCATATCAATAGCCAAGTAAATTCTAAGGCTTGAAATCAGACAAGATATTTTATTTGTTTCTGAATGTTTATTGGTTTATTTATTTATCTAGAGGCAAGGAATACAAATATGCCTGCATCAGCATTCTGAGTATATCACCAAATCTCTGATAAGCATTTTTATTACTCACGGGCAAGAAAGAAAGATTCAGCTCATCCCTTAAAACCATTCTAGTTCATGCTGACTTTTTGTTTGTTTGTTTTGTTTTTTATTGATTATTATTGAGTGATACATGTTTTTCTGCTTCCCTCCCTGCCTGTCTCCTCCCCTCTCCTTCAACCCTCTCCCAAGGACCCCATGCTCACAATTTACTCAGGAGATTCTGTCTTTTTCTACTTCCCATGTAGTTTAGATCTATATATGTCTCTCTTAGGATCCTCATTGTCATCTAGGTTCTCTGAGATTGTGATTTTGGGGCTTATTTTCTTTGCCTTATGGTTAAAAACCACTTATGAGTGAATACATATGATAATTGTCTTTCTGTGTCTGGGTTACCTCACTCAAAATGATGCTTTCTATGGCTGTGTGAATTACGTAGCCCACATGTTTTGGCTATCCTAGGCTTTTTCAATGTTAATCTGTATGCAAAAATACCATGTTCCAAGGAGGGGCTTGTTTATCCCAGCCGCCCGGCTAGCTTAAGCCCAAAATAATCACATAGAAACTGTATTAATTAAATCACTGCTTGGCCCATTGGCTCTAACTTCCTATTGGCTAACTATTACATCTTAGTTTAACCCATTTCTATTAATTTGTATAACACCACGAGGTTGTGGCCTACCAGCAAAGTCTCAGCACGTCTATCTCTGTTGGCGGTTCCATGGTGTCTCTCTGATTCTGCCTTCTTCTTCCCAGCATTCTTTTTAATTTTCCCCACCTACCTAACTTCTGCCCTATCAAGGGCCCAAAGCAGTTTTTTTTTTATTAACCAATGAAAGCAACACAAAGACAGAAGGACCTCCTACACCAATACTAGAGAAAATTAAGTAGCTTAGAAAAATTTAAAATGAACAAGTATTCTTGCCATTGTCAATGGGACCAAGATACTCATGAATGAAGGGATAATGTATGTGTTGCATATGCACAAACACAAATACAAAAAATTAAAACAAAATATTGACTCTCATATGCAATTTCTGCCTTGCATGTTTGGTGTGTGTGTGTGTGTGTGTGTATGTGTGTACATATACACTTATTCATGAAATGTTTGATAAACTTAAAAATTATACAAGAGACTAAGAGCAGGTATAAATGGGTGATTAGAAACTGAGAAAGAAGAGGGTAGGCAAACAGACACACTGGAGATATGCAAGATGAAAAAAATTTGGAGAGAGAGTTTACTACGGGAGTTTAAGGTCAGCATTGTTCAGGGAGATAAGAAGGAAAGAAGAATCTACTAAATATTTTGTTCTAAAATTCCACAAAGATATCTCAAACTGTGTATATTAATTTTAGAAGATTAGAAATGAACAAGTATCAGCTGTGTGCTAGACACTCTGCTGATAGATTTGAGGCTATAAAAATTAAGCTCATTTTGAGAATTTGATAATTCATTGTTAAGTCTAGAAAGATGAAATCATCCTATGTAAATTCTCCTTTCTCCTCTTTCCCATAATTCAGAATCAGTCTTGTTCATAACACTGAGTATGTGTGTATAATTTTACAATTCAAAAACTATTTTTCAGAATTTCATACATGAATACTGTATTCTGTATTTATATCATTTCCACCCTGATATCTCGTCCAATCATCTCTTGCTATGTCCCCCAACTCCTCCCAAATTCAAGACTTCTTTGTTACTGTTTTACATATATGTGTGTGCATGTGTACACACATGTATGTATACACACATGTACATACATGCATACTATTGTGCGTGCGCGCACACACATACACACACATAAATACATACAACTTCCTGAGTCCATTTAGGTGCTCATATGAACATGTTTTCTGGCTGAATACTTGTGATGAGATAACCTATTTAGGTTCTTACTAAAGAAGACTGATTTTTCACCTCTAGTAGGGACTGTGAGATTTCCCTCATCCACAATGGCATGTCAACTGGTTTTGTCATTGTGCATATCTTGTTTATGTGACTGTATTGTTGAGATTTTCTGGATGCTGCTCTCCTGTTATAGGTAGAAGACACCTTGAAGCTGGCTTTCTGGTGATCTGGTTCTTGGATCTTTCCACGTTCTTATCCATGATGTTCTCTGAGTCTCAAGCAGAGAGGTTGTCTTGCAAATTTAATATTTGGGGTTGGGTGTCTCACAGCCAGTCAGTCTCTACATTTTGGCCAATAATGAGTTGTTGTAGCAATCCATATGTTATATAAAGCTTCTTTGATGAGTATTGAGAGCTACAAATATCTGTGAGCACAAAGACAAATATTTAGTTTGCAGTTAGCAATTCTACTGTTTTAGGAATATTAAAGTAGTAGATTCCACTCTAGGGTCCCAGACCTCACCATCCACAGGTAGTTGGTTATATTTAAAATAACAGGCATGAATTCTTTCCTATTGAGTGAGCCTTAAGTTCTTAAATCTTAAGCCTTAACTAACCAACATCTCAACAGGAGGTTTCCTATGCTTTGGATTGGGATTTTTGTTAGATTGTTTGCAGTTCTCAAAAAGGGTATTATCATCCATCTCAAGTGGCATAATTTCATATTAACTATATACATAAGTATATACTCATATACAAACACATAAGATACAGAATGCATGTGTCTTAAGTAAACACTAATAAATGTGTTTCCTAATGGGCTTTTTCCACACACCCTTGGTGTTGTGTGTCTTCCCTTTTGCTGTATTTTGCCCTCCCTTTTGCCTCCCAATTATATCCCTACCTGTTTTCGTCATTTCCTCTAACACCTGTGTTCCCATCTCTAGAAACCTTCCACATGCCCTCCCAAGTCCCACTTTATTCTTCTTGTTTTTGTAGTGATTTATACACTCATATATAAAGATTTAGAACAAGGATCTAGAATTAGAGAACATGTGGTAATTCTCTTTTTTGGCTAGGCTACCTCGGTATAATATTTTCTAATCCCATCCATTTACCTGCAAATTTATTAATTTCATTTTTTTACAGCTGAATATTATTCTATTGTGTATATGCACTATACATCCAATATCCCTTCATTTGTTGGTGGGCATTTTCCCTGTATCTTCAACAGCATTTGTTGACCATCTTTTTCTCGAGTTTTGCAATGCTTGTGGGGATAAGATGAAATCTAAAAGTCATTTTAAACATTCAGTTCTCTAATTACTAAGGATGCTGATCTTTAAAAGATATTTCTTAGCCATTTTTACAAGAAACCCCACATTCTTGGTGCTTCTAATGTTTTAATTATAACAATCCAGATATCATTTTGGTTATATATTCCCTTGGCAATTGTAACTGGTACTAACAGAGTTTCCAGTGTTTATAGAAATTTTTTTTAAAGTCACAAAACAATTACAACTTTTCCTATTGGTGATAGAAATCAGTGAGCTTGGTCTTTGTTTGTCTGATTATGGTTTTAGATTACTGCACAAAATGAGGATTGCTTCTTGTGTGCATATGTTTACATCAAGAGGGCAGGTGCTATGGGAGCTGCCTCTTCTTTTATTTTTTTAATGTGCTCCTAAGCTTATCATCCTCCTGCCTCAGTCTCCCTAGTGATGAGATTTGAGGTGTGCATTACCACACACAGGTGTGGCTAAATCTTGAAGGAATGGTAATTGATCATCAGTAGAGAAGCAAGGGAGTCATGGTCATTACAGAAAGGAGATGGCGTGTGCTTCAGCCTGGTACCTAACGTAATGCAGTGAATTCTCAGATAGAAAGGATCAGTGTGGCCAAGGGCAGGGTTTGCAGAAGGCGAAGAGCAGCACAATGCCATCCTGGATGAACCCTGACTTCTCTGTCTCACTTGTGTCTATGCCATCTTTAGCATAAAGAGATGGTAGCCTGTGAAGGGTTTCCCACAGATGGGTGACAGAATTAGACTTAGCTTACAGGACAATTACTCCAAGGGCTTGAAGTCTGATTGAGTGGAAGCCTGCGGCCGGGAGGCAGAATGTCAGACATCCGTTAGATGGCTAACACTATTGAAGGTAAAATTTGGGGAAACCTGACCTAAGATTCAGGTGGCTGTTCCAATCCTTAATTTTCTTCTTTTTTTTTTTTTCATGATTCTAAACTGTTGATTTTTCAAAATCCAGGTTGGGTAAGATTCTACATAACACTCTGGATAAGTGGCCTGAGCATCCTGCTTACAGGCTGACAATAGCCATGTTCGAGTCTACCAACCACTCCAAAGACTTTCCAAAGTAGTGACTTTATTATTTAAAAATGATCTATGTCCATAATTTAATAAGTTGGAGAAAAGACAAATAAACACTAAATTAAAGGTAAAAAAAGACATCTAAACAAATAGAAGTACCCCACTGAGCAGGCTGAAGACTAGATTATTCCTCACTTTCAAAATTGATGACTCTCTTCTCCCCTGTATCAACACCTTTCTGAACATGTCTTTGTTTTTCCAGCCTGATTAGGGAAAAAAATTCTTCACGTAAAAGTGCTTCATTAGCGAATAGTGCTCTCTTGTTCTTCTCATCCTGTCCCCCAGTTTTCAATTCACTGGGTGACTCTAACAAAGTCAACATAAGACCTAGCACTTGTCCTTGAGTATAGAGAAAATTAGAAGAATCTCCAAAAAGACATGAAGTTGTGAAGAAAAAACAAAAACAATTTCAAATCTCAGGGACACCCAAGTAGTTAGGGGAAAACAGATCAGCAAGGGTTAAATTTTACATAGATAACTATTTTTAAATTACTGTCTATGTTCCAGAAAATGTATGCTATATCCTTTAATATAGACAATAATAGAAATTGAAGTATGAAAATATTTTCTTCATTACAGTAAAGATTCCTTCCAGTCGCACATGCCAGAAAATCTTAGTTATTTTCAGTGTTTTAATTGGAATTTTTTATTTAATCCAAATGATGATCCTCTTTCATAATTGTAAAAACTTCTTTGAACTGTATGTTTGGACTCTGAGGGTCTGGATATTATTCATAGCAAGAGAAAAATGTATATTCTAAGTAGTCATTGTTATTCTATAATCCTAGGGTACATCATTTTCCAAGCATGTCAGTGAGCCTGTGACCAATGTTTTCGTTTCTTCTACACTGACTCTTTGTTATTAGTTCTGCTCTTGGATGAGATTCTGTTCTCTACCAAAGAACATGTCCTAATTTCTTTCTTTGTTAAGACATTTTCTATTGTGGTAGATGGCAGTGTGCGATTTCCCCACACACTTGGCAGATATCCTTATTCCTCATAATGATCGCATCAACAGCAGCAATGAATATCAATGATAACAATGCACCTCTTCAGGCTCTTTCCCAGGCTGATGCATCTGGCCTCCTTGAATGACATTCATTACAGCCATGTACCAAGATAATAATACACCAAAGCAAATGATGCCAGTCATTTCTCTATTTTTACCAATTACCTCTTGGGTCTTGTTCAAATGGAAACAAAAACACCCTGAATCCTGAATTAGTTTACTCACTATTGACAGTTTTCTATGGCCATTTGAAGTCATAATACATAGACTATTCTAAAGTCAGGATGCATACTGATATTTAGAACTCTAAGAAAACATTATGATCAATAAATTGAAGTTAAGGCATATGGGAAAATGGGTTCAAAGAGCTTTTTGAATTGTTATCTTAGTCAAAATTATCATATAATTTTAATGACTAAAGGACAAGTACGCCAGGACAGGGAAAGCACAGAGATGATGCTCAAGAAAGCCATGGGCACCGCCTTCAACAGAACACATTCTTCTTCATGTAAAGAATATCACATAAGTTTGAACTTATAAAATTAATGAAGGTACTAATAAGGGTCACAAAGCAATTTGATGTTTATTATGACCACATCTCTCCTTTAAATATTGCTTGATCCAGAGTCAGTGAGCTCCCACTAGCTCAGGTCAGTTGTCTCTGTGTGTTTTCCCATCATGTTCTTGACCCCTTTGTTCATAAAAATCCCTCCTTTTTCTGGGAGGTTGGCCCAGTGCTTAGCTGTGCAGCTCAGCCTTGATAGAGGGGGAGGAGCTTGAACCTGCCTAAAATTGATGAGCCAGACTTTGTTAACTCACCATGGGAGGCCTTACCCTTTCTGGGGAGTGGATGGAGGGTTGAGTCAGGAAAAGAGGACATGGGAGGGGGAAGGGAAGAGGGAGGGGGAGCTGTGGTTGATATGTAAAATGAAAAACAAAACTTTTAAATAATAAGGAAGATCATTGCTTGGGTGCTCATCACAATTCAGTTATATTACAAATATCTTGATGAGCAAAAATGTGCACAAACCACACATGGGAGGGGAAATCATTCTTTCTCAGTTTCAAGAAACTCAGTGGACAAGATGAGAAGTGGGAGGAAGACATGGTAACGTCTACCTGAAATCACAGTCCTTGGGGACTCAGAGCAGGAGGATAAGGAGTGCGAAAGCAGTTTGGGTTACAGGAGACCATAACTCAAACAGAACAGAACAAACAAAAATCCAATACAAAAGCAACATTGTAAGTGGGAAATAATCACGAGAAAGGAAACAAATTTTTCAGCTAACAACAAAATGGAATTGAGGCTGAGCTGAAGTGTCATAGAGATGAAAAGATTTTGTTGAAGGCAGGTGGAGCTCCGGATCAAATCACAGGCAATTTACCTTAAAAGGGCCAATATTTTGCATTGCCATATGTACCTAATGCAGCATACGGTGCAATTTCATAGACATATTTGCATATATGTTAGTGTACATATGTAGGAATATGAGTGTAGATTTTCTCAAAATTCTCTCATATAAGGCATAATGTCTCTAGATCAAACATCACAATTTGAATTACACAGTGGTCCGGCAATTGTAACTCTTAATTAGTATTTTATAAGTTGTGGAATGTTGTTACATGTGATGATTAAACATATGCTGTGTGACAGTGGTATTATATTGCTTTAATGAAACACTGATTAGCTGGTAGCCAGATAGGAAATACAGGCAGGCCAACCAGAACAGGAGAATTCTGGGGAGAGCAAAGGTTCAGTCTACAGTTGTCATCCAGACATAGAGGAAGCAAGATGAGACTGTCTCACTGATAAATGGTACCAAGACATGTGGCTAACATGGAAAAGAATTATGGGCTAATACAAATTATAAGAGTTAATAAGAAGCCTGAGCTACTAGACCAAAAAGTTTATAATTAATGTAGACCTTTGTGTGTTTCTTTGGTGCTGTGGGACAATGGTCTTTTATCCTGTTGCTTGTATTATTTTTAATAAAACACTGATTGGCCCATAGCCAGACAGGATGTATAGGCAGAACAACAAGAATTCTGGGAAGAGGAAAGTTTCATTCTGGAGTCATGATCCAGATACAGAGCAAGCAAGATATGACTGCCTCACCAAAAAGATACCAAGCCACATGGCCAACATAGACAAGAATAATGAGTTAGTTTAAAATGTAAGAATTAATCAATAAGAAGGCTGAGATACTAGGCCAATCAGTTTATAAGTAATGTAGACCTCTGTGTGATTTCTTTGTGATTGAACAGTTGCTTGACTGGGCAGGACTGGGTGGGATAGAAAGCTCGGTCAACACTATGGGACTGACCAGCTGAAGAACAGGGCAGGGCAGAAACCTCTGTCAACAAAAATACAGTCTAATGTCTGAAGGAACGAATTTTGGAGTTATTGTTTTGAACACAAATAAAAATAATTTTTTGACAAATCCATTAGTTTGTAGCCAACATATCCTACTTGAGCAATATTAAACATTAGAGTTTATATTTCATACTGTGTATGTATTTACTTAGCTTTTATTGGCTATTCATTGGCATCTGCCTTTCAGATCAGTAAATGTATGTTTATCAAGGGTAGGACTTCTTATCCTATTTAATTTGTATCATATTACTAACATGTTTTTGTTCCCCTGGCCATTATTAGCTCTGATTCCTCTTATAGTTCTCTCTACTTCTTTTATTTGACTTCCTATGCCTCTACATATTTGCAAGATTATGAGGTATTTAGTTTTCTGAGCTTTATCATCTCACTTATTGTATTATTTCCACAGTAAACAGGGGTTCATTTTCTAAAGTACTTAATACTGTGCTGTTGTGTATATATGAAAATGGATGAATGATCCACCGTCTCCATGGGTGAACACACCCCTCACGGTCCTGACTTTCTTTCTCATGTTCTCCCTTCTTCTGCTCCTCATTAGGACCTTGGGAGCTCAGTCCAGTGCTCCAATGTGGGGCTCAGTCATTTTCTTCATCTATCGCCTGGTGGAGGTTCTATGGTGATATGCAAGAAATTCATCAGTATGGCTATAGGAACTGGCCTTTTCAGGCTCCCTCTCCTCAGCTGCCCAAGGAACTAGCTGGGGGCATCTCTCTGGAAGCCCGGGAACCCCTCTAGAGTCAAGTCTCTTGACAACCCTCAGATGGCTCCCTTAATTAAGATATATGCTTCCCTGCTCCCATATCCACCTTTCCTGTATCCCAAGCATCCCATTCCTCCGAGCGCCTCCCATTCTCCCCTTCACGCTTTTCTCTCCCCATCTTCCCTTGGCCCGGTGGAGATGGTGGGACAGAACTAACGGGAGATCACCAACTCCAGTTGGAATGGGACTGATGAAACATGCGACCAAACCGGACTCTCTGAATATGGCCGACGGTGGGGGCTGACTGAGAAGCCAAGGACAATGATGCTGGGCTTTGATTCTTCTGCATGGACGGGCTCTGTGGGAGCCTTCTCAGCTTGTTTGATCACCTTCCTGGACCTGGGGGGAGTTGGGAGGACCTAGGTCTTAACATAGAGTAGGGAACCCTGATGGCTCCTTGGCCTGGAGAGGGAGGAAGGGGGGTATGGGTGAAGGGAAGGGGAGGGAAGGGGGAGGAGGAAGGGAGGAGATGGAAATTTTTTAATATAAAAAAATAAACCATGAAAAAAAAAGAAAATGGATGAATGAAATGTGTGCCCTGACAATGCTGAAGCATTCATAGGCAGCCCATATATGGTGGTTCTGTTGAAGTTGCCCATATTGAGTTTCATGGTCCAAGTTGATGAGTGCTATTGACCAGGTCTCTTCCTTAAGAGGGTAGCAGATCTTAATATAGATGGTTGTGGTTGCTGGGAATTAAACTCAGGACCTTTGGAAGAACAGGCTATTCTCTTAAACACTGAGACAGGTCTCCAGCTCCAGCCAATTTTGTATATATACACACCACACTTTATTAGTTTATGACTGAGAGGTGACTCCACATCTTGACTACAGAGAACAGTTCCATTTTTTCTATTTGAATATATGACCAAGAGATGGAGCGCTGTTCATATGATAATTCTACTTTTAACCTATAATTTTAAGAGGAGAAGAGATTTTGACAAATACTTTCTGTGCCTGGTTGTAGCATTTCCGCATGGATAATAAATTTATTTCAAATATAAACTTGACACACAATCTCTTTATAGTTGTATCAATGTATATAGTACTTTCTTAGAGTTTTCTAACTTAAATAAGCTTTACTCTCAGGGCCACAGACAAAAATTGAGTAAACAGTGAGGACGTCTGTAGTTGGTTAATTTTACTATTTGGGGGCCTACCACCCAACTCCCAAATAAGTACACTGAGACTTATTCTTACTTATGAACACCTGGCTTTAGCTTGGCTTGTTTCTAGCCATCTTTTCTTACTTAAATTATCCTTTTTTCTTCTACATTTTGCCTCTATTTTTTTTACCTTTCTTTTTTTTTCTCATGGTTTATTTTTTTTTATATTTAAAAATTTCCATCTCCTTCCCTTTCTTTATTCTACATAGCTTGCTTTCCTTGTTACTCTGTGCCTGGATGTGTGGTTGGGTGGCTAGGCCCTGGCATTCTCCTCTCCTCCTTTTCTTGCTTCTCCTGCTTCTTTCTCCTCTCTATTTATTCTCTCTGCCTGGTAACCTTGCCTATTTATCTCCCAACTGATCATTTAGCTCTTCATGAGAACAATTAGGTGATTTAGGCAGGCAAATTAACAAAGCTTTACAGAGTTAAACAAATGCAACATAAAAGAATGTGTAGACAGAAGTTTCTGTCCCGCCTAGTCCCGCAGCGACTCAGTCCCAAATATACACACAAAGGCTTATATTAATTATAAGCTGTTTGACTGATTCCTCAGCCTTATTACTAACTAGTTCTTACAACTTAAATTAACCCATAGTTCTTATCTATGTTTAGCCATGTGGCTTGGTACCTTTTCTCAATAAGGCATTCAATCTTGCTTCCTTTGCCTCTGGCTGGTGACTGTGTCTCTGCCATTCCCAGAATTCTCATAGTCTGCTCTCCCTATCTATACTTCCTACTTGGCTACTGGCCAATTAGCATTTTATTAGACTAATATGAGTGACAAATCCTTACAGTGTACAAGAGCATCATCCCACAGCATGAATGCAATGCATCTTTGCACCATTAAATAAATATTCCACAGCATAAATGGATGTAACATATCTTAAGCTATTATTCCACAACAGACTTCTCATTCATGTAATGAGGAATGAACCTATCAACATAGACTTCCTGAATATTAAAAAGTAAACAACTCTATCACTTTGTAAGGATAGTTTAGTTTTGATCAAATGGTTTAAGTGTTTAAAAAAGAGACATGTTTGTTTCATAGAGTGAAACAACATAAAAAAGCAAATAAAAATTGGAAAGAAAACAAAATGGTCACAGAAAAGTATTACAGGGAGATGATTCTACCTGGTCTCTCAGGAATAGAAGAAGCAATGCATTTTTCTAGAGTATCTTCTGATGTGGGATTTCATGTAGCTGGCGAAGGAGACGGATGCCCCAGAACCTTACTGATAAACCATGAGCCTTGTGGCAAAATACAAAAGAAAAGGAATGGGTTAATTTAAAATGTAAGTGTTAGTTAATAAAAAGCCTGAGCTAATAGGACAAATGAGTGTTGTAATTAATATAGTTTCTGTGTGATTTTGGGTGTCAGTGTGGCTGGGAAGAACAAGCAGCTTCCACCTACAATCTCCCTTACTATGATGCAAAAGCAGAATAGGATGAGAATTAAGATTCTAATGAAGGATTAAAGGATTACTTCTCTTGGCCTCACATAGGCATGCTGACTTAATGCAAGATAACACAGATTAAATCAAAACAGAAAGCTTTCTTTCCCTCTTTCTAAAGACAAATAGCCATTTGATAAGTCATTATCAAATGTCATTAGATAAGTTAAGAAAAAGTCATTAGATAGGTGCATATTTGGAGAATTGGAAATAGTAGCAAGTTTACCAGTGTTTTCTCTCAGATTCCCATCTCTGCCATCTGTGTGTCTGAGTAATCTGACATTTCAAATCCATTGAAAAGGCAGAATCATTTGGAGGAAGGTTTTCCTGATAATGGAAATGTCCCAAGCAAAAGTCAGTAGATGGGCATCATTCTACTAGTTTGCCTTGTGAATTATTTAATAAATACTCAGGCCTTCAGAATTTCAAAGAGAAACTATTCAAATGGTGTGTTGCAAGTACCTTCTTCCTTTTGTATATGTAGGTATCATGAATGAAGTCTCAGGATATGTCTCCTTCAAGAAAAGCAAGAAGGAAGCATTCAAGTCAGTCCACAGAATTCCATGATGTGTTCAATCTGCCAGAAGTAGATGAAACCTGTGGACAAAATTTAACTAAAAAAAGAAACATATCTCATTCATTTTCATAGCACTGCTCAAAATAAAAATATTTTAATGAGAAAAATGTTTTATAACTGAGAGCTTGGATTCTTTAGCTAAACCAGGGTTAGAGTATGATGTCCTATACTAACAGGCAGTGCATACCCTGGATGGAAGGCCCAAGTATGATTTTTGTACTCAGTGTGCTGTGTGGAATAGATGTATTTAGGGGAATGATTTAAGGAAAGCATGAAGGACTATTTTGAAATATTCTTTAGATGCAACCCCCTCCCCTCTTACATCAAATTTTACCATCATGCATTGCATGCTTCCTAAAAGCAATCAATTTGAAAGAATATTTCATCCCATTACACAATTACCCATACATGAAATATAGGTATACACTGTTTTGTCAACTTATTTCTCTTTTATGTAACTTTCAGTAGGCAGCAGAAGGAATCTGAGATTGCAGGAGGTAGGTAAAACAGTATTATCTAACTGGGTAACCACCTAGGCATTAGATTTTGCTTAGGGAATGTAGTGGATTTCTAATTAGCTCAAGTTTTTTTTTTTTTTCTGAGTATAAGGTCATTTATATGGACCTTGGGCATTCACAATGAATGTTTCTTATAAATTTCATTCATTCATAACCATCCTCAGAAGTAGGAAAAAGCAATTTTTCTACTTTGAAGTTGAAACTAAAGAAGGCTTTATAAGCCTTGTTCAACTTCATGCAAGTGGGAAGTTATAGCTACAATAATTCAGAGTCGTCCAAAGAAACCCCTTGCAATGAGAATAAAGGGTCTCTACTCTAAAATAAAGATATTTCTCAATCCTACAGTACTGCCAAAGACAGGTTTTAAAACATGCATTGAAGGCTACATTGTGATTTCTATGATTTTCTGTATGTCTAGGTAAGGACACAATGTTGACTCTCAAAGTAACTAGCATGAAGTTACACCATATGTAAATTGAATGGGTTTAACATCAAGTGTATGTACTTGATCATAAAATAACAGGTGAAGATGATAATTGAGATCACTGAAGAATGACCTCCCTATTCCCATTAGTTATGATATTATCTTGCCTCATAGAAAACGCTCAGGGAGAAAAGATTTCCTTTGACTTATAATTTACTGAGTAACTTATAAGTTACTGATACTACCTTGCCTCAGCCAAGCCTATTGTTCAATATGTTTTTACATATACGGTTTTCCCCTTAGGCACTGTTTCAGAACTTAAGCGCTTGTGATTCATTTTTATTTGCTCTATGGTAGTGATATTTTTTTAAATGTACTTTCACATTAGTTCTATGTGATATTAACTAAATACATGAACAGACTGTGTTGTGTTAAAAATTATCAGGTTTGACTGCAAGATTTTTTTTATCTCCCTTATATACAGTTTTGAGTGTGAATCTAAGTTGGTGTGAGAGTGTTATGGTTTAAATTTTAAGTATTCTCCACAGGCACACATTTTGAAAACTTGTTCTCCCGGAAGTGTTACTATGTTGGGAGACTGCGGAATCGTTAGCAGGTGGAGGCTAGCTGATAGAGGTAGGTAACTATAATTGGGAATTTTAAAACTATTCCTAGAGCCTGGTTCCTGCAATATTGTGCTCCATGATCTTTTGTTACCATGATAGGAACTGTTCCACAATGTCTTCACCATTATGAACTGAAACTTTATAAAATTATAAAGTCAAAGGAAATCTTTTCTCCCTGAGTGTTTTCATTGGGGGCATTTTAGTCATCATAGTAAGGCAGAAGTAAGGAATACAGGGTACAAAATTCAGTTGTATGAAATTATAGAACATTCCATGGCCTGGCATTTGGGTGTATCGCTTTTGGAATTTATATGTGTACACACAAACATACACATGTAATATATGTAGTAGCAGTTATAACAATAATTATTATGGTGAGACTAAAGAGTTTACTGTCAGAAAAGGGGAAATAGAAAAGTCATTTATTTAAATGATTAAAAAAAGAGGCAAAATGACAGTTGGCAGATTGAGAAGGGACGTCTGACTCAACTGCAAAGTGATTTGAAATTGGGAAGTATCTTCTTAAACAATCTAGGGAACATGACATGGCATGTGAGGATTGAGGACATTGAATTTGTGTGGAAGAGACCAGATTCCTTGGCATCCATACCATATATCCTACCCAGACCCATTTTTGAGTATGTGTCTAAATCAGGAAGAAAACCAAATGCCTAGTTTTTCTGTGGCAGCACCGTAGATCACCAAAACTGTTATTACGCCAATAAACAATCATGTAGAAAACAGCATTTGTTGTGGAGATATCCAAGTGAAGGGCCTGGCTCGACAGTCCAGAAAGTGGACATTCTCATCTGAAGTCTTTCACCTCACTCAGCTTCACATACTCATGACCAAGGCTCACAGCTGATAATTCAGCCTAATGGCAATGTACCTACGTTTCCTTATTATAAAGGAGTTAATGGAAAGAATAAGTCTATATCATTGACTATGTCTGGTTATTAGGAACATTACAGCCATTCTGGCTAACAGTGCACATTAATCCTTACAGGGCTGGTTTTTTTTCTTTCTAAAGAATTTTGCCATAACTATATTGGCTGCTATACTTCCCATGAAGGTGGGAGTTATGGCAATATACCTCCCACACATTTTCTAAACATTTAGAGTGCACTCAGTAGACACAATGTAATAATTACAATTGTTCTTAGAAACTGAGTGTGATTAGCTTCTAGGCACATTGCCTTTTTGTTATCCACACTAATGCTGTGTTTTACAGTGGAATGGGTCATCATATTGTTTGGTGGGACAAGTGCTCCAGAATGAGGATAACACAAAAATGCGTGCCTGGAACAATCCTTGTGACATGACCATCAACAGAAACCCACTCACTTCCACAGAAAGAAAGGAGCAGTATAATCGTAATATTTAGAAACTGGGGCTAGAGAGAGAACTCAGAAATTATGAGCACTTCCTGCCCTTCCAGAAGACATGAAAGTGTTTCCAGAATTTGTGTTTGGTGGCTCACAATTGCCTGTAACTCCAGTTTCACAAGTTCTGACCCATCTTCTGTTCTCTCTGGGCAACTGTCCACACATGGCATAAGTGTTGGATAGTGTTTTGTCAACTTGACACAAGCAATAGTCAATTTGAAAGAAAGAATCACAATTGAGAAAATGCCTCCATATAACTCAACTATAGGCAAGTCTGTGGAGGGTTTCCTTAATTACTGATTGACATAGGAGGGCCCAGCCCAATTTGGGCAGAGCCACACCTCGGCAGGTGGTTCTGGATGGTATAAAAAAGCAGACTGAGCAAATAATGAGGAGCAGGTCAGTAAGCAGCACTCCTCCATGGCCTCTGCATCAGTTCTTACCTCCAGGTTCCAGCCTTATGTTCTCACCGTGACTTTCTCAGATGATAGACTACAAGCTGAAAGATGTAATGAACCTTTTCGTTACCAAACTGCTTTTGAGTAATGGCGTGTTATCACAGCAAAAGCAACCTAAATAAGATAGCGTATATTTACACACAGAGACATATATGCAGATGCATGCACACACACACACACTTTTGAAAAAATAATTAAAACATGATGTTATAGTAAACAAAACCATTCATAATGTTACAGTTTGTTAAGTATGAGCCTATCTCTTTTAATCACACCACAATTAAAGCAAGTGTTTGTTATTGTATCTGTAATGATGTTCAGCATTCAGAACTTAACTAAGCCTCATCCTTCTTGGCTTCCAGGCAAAAGTAAATATCTGAAAGAAGATAGAAGGAAATGTATCTAGATAAGTAGGAGATTATAACCTGTCCTCAAACACACACACACACACACACACACACACACACACACACACACACACACAAATGGGGTATTCCTGGAAAAGGAATATCTGGGTAAGCAAACAGGAACTACAGATGCAAGCACCACCAATAGAATATAAAAGATGGAAGACAGATATCAGACATTGAAGACTCAATAGAGGAAATAAATTTATCAGTCAAAGAAAATGTTAAATTAAACAATTTCCTAACACAAAACATCCAGGAAATCTGAGATATCATAAATAAGATCAAGCATAAGAATAATAAGAACACAAGATGAAGAAGAAACCCAGAAAATATATTTAACAAAATCATAAAGAAAATATTTCCCAACCTAAGTAAGGACACAGAACACCAAATAGATTGGGTCAGAAAAGAAAATCATCACATAATAATCAAAACACTCAACCTACAGAACATACATATATTAAAAGTGGCAAGAGAAAAGGGCCAAGTAACACATAAAGGCAGAAATATCAGAATCATACCCTACTTCTCAATGGAGACCCTAAAATACAGAAGAACTTGAACTGATGTCTTACAGACTCTAAAGAACTGTAGATGCCAGATCAGACTAGTGAATCAATAAAAACATCCATCAGGATAGATGAAGGAAGCAAGATATTTCAGTATATGTGTGTGTGTGTGTAACAATACTAATCAAAGAAAAAGAAGTTATCAATTTGTGAATGAGGAAAGGCATGGATGATGTTGGAGGGAGAGTCCTAGGGAAGGGTTAGAAAGAGGAAAGGTAAGAAAAATCACTTGATATAATTCCATTTTAATTAAAAATGTATAAAAAATGAAAAAAATAATAATCACCTAAAACCCAAAAAGCAACAGCAATAAAAGTCCTGATGGACTATCTTGTGGGCAGCATAGAGTAGGATTTTGTTTTCTTGTATATTTAAATTCAATACTGAATAACTACTGGTAGAAAAGAACGTGGTGCTCATTTTGTTGACTCCTTTATTGTTATTTGTTGCCTTTTTCACTTTACTCTCCCCTTTGTTATCTTCCTTTATGTTTTGATGATTTTCTTCCACAGCAGGCTTTGATTTTTTTCTTTGTTCACTGATTATTTTCTTTTCATTTTAGTTACCACGAGGACTCCCATAAAGCCTGGTATACATATATATTGTTGATGCTCAACTAGTATCGATCTTCAATAAAATGCTGTCCTTTGCCATCTCAGCCATCCGTGTGCTATTGATGCTATGTCCCATTTACACAGCTCAGTTATTCATTGACAACTTTTGGGTTGCAGCTGGGATAACACTCTTTTTACTCTTGCTGCAATTCAGGTATTTAGGTAACACCTTTGGAGTGTTAGAGTGTCTGAATTTGACTAAATTCTCACCTCTATATGGAGGTTTATGTTTCATCTGTTTTCATGATGATAATATTCTTTCTCTTTTCCTGGAAGACCTTTCTTGAACATTCCTCTATGGCAAACTTTGTGTTGGGTTCTTTCATTTTCCACATTTATGGTTTTCTGTATTCCTCTATAGAAACTTTTTCACCATTTTCTCATTTTCTGTGTCCTGCCCCATAATGCAGGGATTATCTCGCTTGATATTTTTATAGATTACATGGGTTTCTTTATGCTATTCCATCCCCTTTTATTTCTGTTCCTCAGAAGAATTTCATATCACCTATCTTCCTCCTGCTGATTGAACTTGCCTCAAAGGTTACATCTAGAATTTTTCAGTTTAGCAATTATATCCTTTAGCAGCAGGATATTGTTCATTTTTTTCTACACTTTTGCTGATGTTTTCAGCTTTGTGGTATATTTCTAATACCACTCAGTAATCTGATGTCTAGCCCACTGAATTTCTTTAAATTTACTATAATTATTATTAATATGTCTTGAGACATGATTTTCATATATAGCTCTGTTTGTCTAGAGCTCATGATTACCTGGCTCATCTCTGGATTTTGAGACATATTGTCACATACTACTACTGTATCTATCTTAAAGCATTGAGTTCTTCATCAAGAAGTTTGTAGATCTTTTAGTGTGTGTGTGGTAGGGGTGTTAATAAGATAAATCATTTCCTATACTGTTTCAACTATACCTTGAGGTATCCAGAGCAGGTTTTCTGGTAGTGTTCATAAATGAGCTTTCTACATGAATCCTTGAGGTTGTCAAGGTCAGCAGATGAGACACAATGTTCAAGGCTATTTCCACAGACTGTAACCTGGTTCCTGGGTCTGTATGTTTAATTCTAGAGTCTGATTCATTGATACATGCCTAAATCATGAATCTTTTACAGTGGGTCTCTAGTTTGGATCCATGGTCCCTAACATGATGCTAGAGTTCATGGTAGTGGAACACTTCACTTGGTTTATGTGCAAACAGTTGACTTTCTGAGGGACATCTACCTAGTGGTGGAAGAAACCAGACTACAATCTGTGTCTATGAGATTGTTCCTGGTTCTGGGATGGATTTTATATATTCATGAATATGGATCCTGGAGCTTGATAGTGTGAATGTTGGTCTAGAATTAGAGTGACCTGGTGTCTGAGTCCACGAAGCTGGGCAATATTCTCAGTCTTTAGGTGCCAGGCTAAAACTTGTCAGTAGTAACTCAATATACTGTATCCATGAGGGCTGGCTTAGAATTGTGGTCTAATAGGTTGCCTCTAGAAACTGGTTCTGATGAAAGAGTTCTCAGTTTAGGTTCATTAACATTGAGTCAATTGGGGAATCTACGTAGATCCCAGAGCTGACCTATCTCTGAGTGTGACTAAGATCTGAGTCTGCAACGGGTTGTTCTTGAGTCTCAGTCAGAAAATTGATACTTGGTTTGAACTGAAAATGCCCCACCCGCAACTGGTTAATGTTTTGAAGTTTACTTCCTGGCTCATGGAACTACTCTGGAAATCTGGACGACCTTAAGGATAAGGGGTCTGCTGGGTAGAAGTAGATCACTAGGAATGGGTTGTACCCACCTGGGGTCCTGGCCAGGTTTCTTTGCTTCCTGGTCCATGGCATGTGAATAACCATTGCCTCACAAATCCACTGCTATGGGTTGGGCCACTCCAACATGCTTTCCCGCAAGGAGAGAATGAAATACTCCAAAACCAAAATTAATTTCTCTAAGCCCAAATATGTCTTTTCTCTAGCTACTCTGTGGGGATATTTTGATGACAGAGATGGAAAAATAACTAACACAGTCCTGAAGATTGATCCCACAAGATCAGCTCTTGTAGAGTGACGTTGTGTTTGGGTATGTTGAGTGTGCTGTTGTGGTAACTGACCTTGAGGCTGGGTCTATGGGTGCTAGCCTTGGGCTTCAGGGCACAGTGGCTGGCCTGGCAATGGGCTGGGAAATAATGGAGCTGATGGTAAAGCCATGTGGAATCCTTTTCCATGTGATGGATGCCTTTCTCAAGACTCTGGTCCTAGGCTTGCCAGAGGAGGGCAAAACCAATGTTGCCCACACCACACCGCTCCAGTGAATCTTTAAGTATTAAATGGCTATGTTCAGTTATTGCGGGGATCTTTTACTTGTGTTCATTTTCTCTATGAAGGAGTATTTAATACATGGGCATTTTTTTTTTTTTTTTTTTTTTTTACATTTCAGTTTATTTCAAGAGCCACTTGCTGGAAAGTCTTCTTTCATGATCTTGTTGAGGTTATGGTCTAGAAACTCTACTGATTGACAATCATCCATCTAATTGTGTAGATGTATAGGAGATGTCCCTAATGATGACTTCCTTTATTGAGCAATGTAATGTTGACCATCTGTTCTTGAACTTGTGGGTTTAGTGGTCATATTGCCTCAGCTTGTGGAGTAGTGGAGCTACAGATGCTTGTCACTATGCCTGTTTGATTTAGTCAGTTTTACAATTTAAGGCTTAGGTCATATACATTTTCTTTATTTTTTTTAAATTTGCTCAAGTCACTGGTAAATTTTCAAGAAGTAATATCATTATACATATCTTTAGTTCTCTCCCAGGAATACAGATTTATTCTTGAATCTCTTACATCAAAGTTTACTAGCTTACTTAAGATTTTTATGAAATATAAAGCAACAGTTTTTGAAAATACAAATGGAACTGCTACAGGCTGCACCCCCAGAGGAAGTTCTTCCCAAACATCTGCCACAATTTCAACACACACAGCCATTCCCTCAATCAAGAGGTGTTAAGCTCAAGGTTCTTTCTGTATGTATCCTACTTGTATGTTTTTATTTGATCCCCTTGTTTTAGAAAGTCTTGGGGTCAGTGAAGTAGATAGGGATCAAACAGAAAAGGAGAGAGGAAAACCAATGTAGATTAGATAGCCAATGACCAAAGAAGCATTCTTCATTGTATTAGTTCTGGAACCAAAGCAACCCCTATGTATATATTTACATTTATGTGTGTATGTGTGTGTGTGTGTGTGTGTGTGTGTGTGTGTGTGTGTGTGTGTGTACACAATGGAGTTTTGAGGGGAAATATCTGACTACAGCACCTCCAATGAACCCTTCCATCCCCACTAGAAACATGAAATCTTTCCCAAGAGCAGAAATCAGAGGAAGACCTAGGAATGACTGAGAAAGCCACTTCTCACCCCTGCCCTGTGAGTGTCAGTTTTCTGTTCTTCATTTTAAGAAAGGTGAGCTTTCTTTGAAGGTCCAATAAGCAACAATTCTAGAGTAACATTTGAACAGTTTATATTGTATTTTGAGTGACAAGCACAGTTAAATTTATCAATATTTCCAGCAATGCAATTCTCCAGGAGTCTTTATTTTTGGTGTGTTTTTGTTTTCGTTTTTAAACTGGTCAGTTAGGATTCACCAGATTGATTGAATAGCTCCCTGATTAGAGGGTACAGGCTGTGCATGGTAGAAGCCAGCAGTCAAGAGTCTCTTGCCCTTCAGTGGGTTCCTCCCTCAGGCTTTCTTGCTTCTGGGTGAGTGGAACTGAACCATTTATTCATGGTCATTTCATGGGAAAAGAGAACAGGAAGCCTCATGACCCAACCAGACACCGAACACCAGGGGAAATCCTGGCAGAGTTTGTCTTTCAGAACCAGATGCCAACTTTGAAGGGTTTTCACTAAATGCAAGCATCACACCTTCTCACTAATCCCTGGGAGCTGTGACTGCTCCTGCAGAGAGTTAGCCATCCTTGCTGAGTGACTCTTTCCTGACTTCCTACCCAATGACTGATGTCTTGACCCTGGGTCTTGTTCTCCTGGAAGGGACCGTTTTCTGTGAGCAGTTGTTGTTGGCATTGCCACATCCAGACTTTTAGCAGTCAATGCTCCTTAGCTATAACACCCGAGCTGAAGGGAGCTTAGCTACTCCAGCTTGAACTTGCAGCTTTCAAAGCTTTGCAGGAGAAGTATCAAAGCACACCCTTCCTATGTAGCACCCCCATTTGCTGAAGCAAACCCATTACAGCCATCCATCCCCTGCTCTGCCCTGCAAAATAATTTTAGAACTGATAGGAGTGACTGTGAGAATAGCCCACTTTCATGGAATTTGCTTCTGATCAAAAAAGTGCAGCCATTTGAAATTTTAAAATGTCAAAATTAATGTTGATTAGCATGTTGTTTGATTTAATATATGATCTCTCTATTTCTTTAAGCACCATCCCCTTTCCCAACATCCTCTGAAGGTCTGCACTTCCAGTCCATTGAAATAGGCAATATTCTTTCATAAATAGAAAGAGATCTCTTAGAAATGTTTTGATTTTATTTTTACTTCTTTTAAACATTGGTTTTAGACAAGATCTGGAACTCAAAATTCTCCTGCCTCAGCTTCCTAGTACTGGTATCACAAGCATGTGCCATCATGGTTACCAGAACTAACATAACCTGGTAAGAAAATTTTGTGTTATCCAGATTATTCAGAATGGCATAATTCATTAACTTTTGAGGGAGTATTCCTGGAAAGGGAGTGTATCTGAGAAGGCAGATTACCTAATTAGAATTTCAGGGACATGGAGAAATTAGAATATGGTATTTCCAGAGCCTAATGACAGTTATCTTGAACTATCTTTAAAGAGCCATTTCTCATGAACCTCTGTATGGGACCTGTAACTCAGAGATAAAACAGAGTCTAACATGCTGATAAACAGATAAAAACCTCTGGGATGTATTCATTGAGCAAACCCCTATTCTTAACAATTTAGAGGGTTAAAAATCTATCAAAGACCCATAGCTAAGATTATTCCACTGTGCTAGTTACAAACTCAGTATTCCTACTGATGTACTTTAAAATACTTTGATTTGTAGTTATCTTGGTTCCTTTATAATAAAGACTTCATAAAATTGCTTTCACACAGACTATGCAAAATGGAACTTTGGGTGACCCAAATCTGTGCTAATCTAGACCATGCTCACTCAAATTTAGTTCCAGAATAAACTCCTTCTTATTATCTTTGACATGAGAGGTGTATGTTTATTTGTGTTAATTTTTACTTAATAATTTTATAAATTTCAATCATACTCTTGCCCCCTCTAGCTACTCCTAGCTCTAACTTATCTCCCTACCCACCAAATTCTTGTTCTTTCTCTCTTAAAAGAAATAGGGAAAGCAACAAAAAGCAGAAACAAAAATTGAAATTTGAAACAAACTAAAGAAAGAAAATAATCAAGTGAAAAAAGGACAAAACAAAACAAAAGTACACACAAAATATATGAAGCTGGCTTTGTGTTGACTGACTATGTGTTGACTGGCATATGGCTGATATTCCCCTTATCATTCTGTTGGAGAAAACAGATTCTCCGACCTTTAGCAGATCAATTGTAAAAATTTCATGGTTAGGGGTAGGACTTTGTATCCATTGTCCTTTCTCCACAGTGGGGTTCTTGTCTGGAACCTGTGTAGGTATATTGCTTGTTGTCACAGCCTCTGTGAATTTATACACACACACACACACACACACACACACACACACACACATACACTCTAAAGACCTTTTGAAAGTCACAAAGAAAACTACTATAAAAGATTCTGAAAATATATACAAACATGAAAGCAATTTAAATGGAGCCACCATATATTGGGGGAGACAATAACTTGAGTACACATCTTGGGACACCAAGTAAAATCTCCCAGTGGTAAAATGGGTTACATCTAGTGAGGTGTTGATACATACCCATATCTACCTTGCTCCCCCCCAAAAAAGAAAGGCTTATGGTACATGTCATAAATTAATACTAAGGCCTTATTGCTGAAGACACTACTTATTTAGTTATTGAACATGGCGAAATCAAGTTGGAAGCCTATTAAAACCTTCAGCACTTACTAAATAGAATTCATGGTGTTATAAGATACTTTCCATATTACCATAGGAGAAAATTAATCATCAATTGCATCTGGGTACAAACCCCTCTCTTTGCAAGTTACAATTTACAGTGGTGACAAGAATGTTATGGGAGTAATCACCCACTCTTTTACTGGATTTAAGGCCCACTACATTATGTGGAATTCATACATAGCACTGCTGAATTAGACAAGAACCTGAGACTGGATACGTCATGGGTCTAGGGGGAAACATCCTGCTAATATTCTGCTAAGGAAACACAGCAATAAATTGACTACTGATGACGTATTAATTTCTCTATGTAATAGAACGTGACTCAACCCGCATCAGGAAAACTTCTTGCTGTAGATAGGTATCAGCACAGAGATTCACAACTAGACAATGTGCATACAGTGAAGGCTTTGGAGTACGAAGACATAAGCGGGAAGTCTTTATCAAAATCCTACCCTACATAGGGATCTATGTGGAAGAGGATACAAGTAGATGATGAGTCAGAGGTGGTCATCGACTTCAAGGAAATAGTGTTTTCCAGATACAGTGGACTGCTACACAAATGTACTCATAGAGATCTGTGTTCTTGCATTGACAAATGAGCCTTCTTCTATTTCTGCCTATTGTGGGGTCCATCATTAACCACACTTTTTGAAGTTAATCATTTAATACTCATCTATGCCTGCAAAGTAAGTGAGTCTTGCATTTTCCTCACCTAATACTAGTTCTTCATTTGTCTGTAGTGAGTTCTATCCTCTGCCAGTTTGAGTTTGCTTCTATAAATTTTGAATAGGTTGTCTTTGCCTTCTATCTAGAGAAGTTCTTCTTTTGTTTCCTTTCATTCATTTTTAAGCAGTGTTGTTTTAAAGTATAGGATGATTTAGAACTTGAGATCCTTGTTCCTCAACCTCCTCTACTAATTTTTCATAATAAGGGTATGTGCCCCACATCTGTTTAATCTGTTTTCTCAACAAGCGGTATTTTCTTTTAGGCAATTTTCCCACAACTGTACTCTATAAAATTTCAACATTACAGATATTCACATCTTCTGTAGTATATGTATATATACATGATATATGCTATTACACATGTGTACTTATTTCATTATACACATATAACATTTATCATATGTCATTTTACTGATCAGTTATACTTACAATAAGAGTATCAAAGATCTAAACCACTCGACTCCACGAACTCAAACTTCTTAACAATTCTCAGTGTATCACCACTAAGAAATTAGTCTGCAAATGTGTGCTGTGACAGGGCTCTTGGTGAATCTATCTACATTTTAATTACAATTTCATTTTCTTGACTTCTCGGGTCAGTGCTATTTATAGCTACCACTGGAGGGGATACTTTTATGGACACCCAACAACAACAACAACAACAACAAAAACAGAACCAATTATTGCTGCTGAGATCAAGAAAAAGAAATGACATATGCAAACTCCCCAAAGGTGAGCGTCCTTTCAGCTTGCCAACTTCCAGAGAAATAAATCTGACAGTCTCTGAATATATTGAGGCATATAATGAAATCAGCTTCCAAACGACAATGCAGCTTTCTTAATAATCTGGTAAAGAAAACTGCTGCTTCCTGGGCTGGAGGATGAGCAGAGGGGTCTATGCCTTTAATCACAACACTTGAGAGACAGAGGCAGCACATTCTCTCTGAGGTCAAAACAAGCTTATTCCAGGACAGCCACGATGACAGAGAGAAACCCCATATTAGAAAACAAAGCAAACTAAAAGAATGTTAAAAAAAAAAAAGAATGAACTTGGCAAAGGGCTCTAGAGGAGGGCAAAACGGCAGGGTGAGAACTCTAGTTAGGACATTGGCTACATTTCCAAGAAAGGACAGGTGCTGAAAATGTTGAAAAACATTAACATGCTGCTCTACTTTTCCTTAAATACAAGACAAAACTTCTCTGGATCTATTTTTCAATGCTATTATTCCATTAGATGATAAACTATCTCTTCAACTGCATGAAGATATAGCAAAAAGATTAAGTAACAACAAAGGATTTGCCTCTATATAGCAACTAGATACTCATGGAATGAAGTTTAACTCAGCTTGAAATAGATGGCATAATTTAAATAAATTTGCTCTTTTGGAATAATATTACTTAGACCACCTTGAAATTATATATCTGGAGTAGGACAGCTAAACAATGAGCAGTAAAATCACCGCATTCCCCTTTTCCTTGTTCTATCAGTCTTTATAAAAATAAATGGCCTAATTTCACTACAAAACTCAAGTTCTTTAAAGAAATCTCATCTTTATTAAAGAGGCTGAAGATTCTGACCTCAAGCCAGTAGACCTTCATGGTGGTAGAGAGATTCAATGCTGTGTGTCCAGATCAAAAAATAGAAAAATAATTAGCTATTTACTCGTCACCTTTGTATGTGACCTAACATTCTCTAGAACCTTGTGGAATGTGCTGTAAGCTGAGCAAATGGCTGGCTTCTAATACTCACCTTGTGAATTTCCCTTTGCTCTGGCCCACTTATATATTATCCCCAGTGATGAGTTGTTGAATCCATTGATTCATGACTTCTTTTTCTGTTGGCTATAAAAGTTCATGCTCATCACTTAAAGTTGAATCTGTGTTCCTGAGCCACGTTTACTCATTTCCACCCCCAATAATCTTGTTTTTAAACTTCCTTTAAATAGAAATGGTACATTTTATGGACACTAACTCAACAGTCCCAGAAATAAAGATATACGTAGGTTTTAGTCTTCCATCTAGAAGGGGACTATATAACAAGACCTGATAAGGTCCAATGAGGAAAGGGGTGAGAATCAGAAAGCAAGACTGGGTGAAAATATATGGGGTTGAGAGCCGGGCGGTGGTGGCGCACGCCTTTAATCCCAGCACTCGGGAGGCAGAGACAGGCGGATCTCTGTGAGTTCGAGACCAGCCTGGTCTACAAGAGCTTGTTCCAGGACAGGCTCCAAAGCTACAGAGAAACCCTGTCTCGAAAAAACAAAAAACAAAACAAAAAAAAAAAAAAGAAAATATATGGGGTTGAATAAGGAATCAGCAGACATAACTTTTTCTGTAAAACCTCTGAAGTTACTCTCTGCTTGCTCTTGTTTTTATGTCCTAATTGAAAAAAATCGGTCACTGAATATTTATTGTATAAAAAGATGATGCTGGGCATCTCAATGTGGTTGAGATTAAGTTATTCCACTTTCTATTCTATTTCTGCTGGTATGGAGCTAGGGTTCCATGCTCAGTAAACACAGAAGATAGAGCTATGGCATTAAAATTTTGCTTTTCCAAATATTGGTACTTGTATGATTTTCAGGATGGAGACAGGAAGGGGTTGCTTGTTGATTGAATGGCAAGAAAGGGTAGATTCAGCATCATTTTGTATAAGTGCAAGATAGACATCAGTGCATATCACATGTTTCTTTTGGGGGGAGTTACTTTAGCTCTGTCAAAAGGTTGTGAACCAGGCATGTTAAGCTCTCTTGCATTAGCCCTTGCTTGAAAACCTAGTCCCAAACTGTCCTTGAGTAGATCCTGAATGGATATGTTGGGATGTCAAGTCTTAAATGGTATCACTCCCTTCTCCTGTATCATACATATTTGCAAGACTTTTATCTCTAATGCAACCAAGAGACTCTCTGTCTTCCTACTTCTTAGCCTCCCCACAAACCTCCAAGGTTCTTTGATAATTAGCTCAATGGTTCTGAGAAGGCACATGCAGAAGCTTATATGATTAACCTTTCAAGGTTTATAAATATTCAGCAGCTCTGTATTAGATCTCCGTTCATATAAATCAAAGTTTAGTGTGTGGAAAGGAACAGGGAAGGTGAAGCTGGACCTTTTGCCTGAGAAACACATCTTTCTCAAAGGCCCTCTGGCTCCAGTTTTGTTTGGTATATTTTCTGTGATCTTACTTATCACTTGGAGTACTGGTTGGGTCAGTTGATTTTTGTCTAATTAATTACTTATATTCGACCTCTTAGTGTAAAGACCTGATGATTTATTTTCGCCTCTTAATAAAATTTAACATCATTAAAAAAATCCCAGAACCTCAGCTTGTTTCTTCATGGTACACAGGGATGGAAGTTTTCCTTAACACTCCTGAGGGTTGGGTAGGGGGTTGAAGAGAAAATGACACAAAAAATGAGAGAAAAATTATTTATTTAATAAATTTTATGATATAGAAATATTTATAGTGAAAAGAATATCCAAATAAATAGGAGAATCCAAATCTGTGTACATTTTCTGTTAGTGCTGATAAACCAGAGGATAGTTGTAAATAACTAACTATAAAAAGAGTATTACCCAATAGTAGTAAACTGGAAGTTGGGGTACTTAAGGTTATCTGTTCAGATTTTCTTCCGTGTCTCTGTGTCTTCTGAGACATGTTCTTTCCTTATTGTTTTAAAGGGGAAATCACTTTGATTGAGGGTCTAATTATTATTTCATGGAAGGTCAACCAGCTTGTACAGTCTGCTTTAGCTGATGAAAGGCCAAGAGCCATTTCACTTTTTGTTACCGGCCCACAACCAAACTCTGATATTTCAACGTAATAGATATGACTTTTCATCCCCTAAAACAACCAAACTCTTGGAGCGGTAGCTCTGCGAGTTCTTGTGACAGGACTAGCCATATACGCCCTGAGTTCAAAGAATAAAAACTAGGCATAGGCTTGTACAGGATACAGTTCTGTAGGGGACTTACACACAGAAATTTGGCCCTGGGAAGCACCAAGTCATGTTGAATTCCCACAGTAGAGGTCAGAAAGAAGGGTCTATCTATGAGTTAGGTTAGGACAACAATGACTGATTTCATATTAACTGGCAAGTAGCAGCTTATGTTTCTTTTAAGGCCCTGCCTAAATATGGGGCATTCCTGGAACAGGCATAGACTTGAAAGCTTTAAGTTCCACAATGATTCTGCCTATTTATAGTCTGGGAAACTGCAGGACAAAAAATTACATCTGGGCAGCTGTGAAAGTTAGGACTCATGACAGCTATGATCATGTCAAGTATTCATACTTAATGTGATAAATAAAAGACCCAAACTTATGTTACGATTTTTCTCGTGGCATTAAAAGAATGTTAAAAATTTCAGATATTTGTTCAAAACAGCTCTACTCCTAGGTGTTATGATAAGTGTTGAGATTATAATTGAGGTGAAAGAATGAATCTTACTCTATAGCCAACAAAGAGAGGTGAGGGCTATATGGTTGGTTTTGTGTGTCAACTTGAAACAAGCTAGAGTCATCAGAGACAAAGGAGCCTCGGTGGAAGAAATGCGTCCATAAGATCCAGCCGCGAGGCATTTTCTCAATTAATGATTAACAGGAAAGGACCCAGCCCATGTTGGGTGTTGCTAACCCTGGGCTGCTGGTCCTGGCTTCTATAGAAGTTGGGCTGAGCAGGCCATAAGAAGCAAGCCTGTAAGCTGTTCCCCTCCATAGCCTCTGTCTCTGCTCCTGCCGCCAGGATCCTGCCCTGTTTGAGTTCCTGTGCAGACTTGATTGGGTGATGAACAACCAAATAAGTCAAATAAACCCTTCATCCCCAACTTGCTTTATGGTCATGTCATTTCTTTGTAGCAAGAGAAATCCCAAGACAAGGGATTGCCATCAGTGAGCATCCCAAAGGACAACTGGGAGGAACTTTATTCAGTGGTCATCAATGGTAGTAGGGATTCTTACTAAACTTTCTTAATGGATTTTTTTTTTTTTTACAAAATGTATGCCAGGGTATACAGATATAATGCAAGTGGATACAGAATTCTATCCAATATAAAATGTAATCAGCAAGTGTGGGGAGCTACCTCACAAAGATGGCCCAGGTCAAGGCCTAGTCATGAAGAGGCCTTTGAGGTCTTGATTAAAATTGGATCAAGAGCAGTGTCTTTGGTGGCATCCAGTACTCTCCAGTCACTTTCCAGTGTTTTCTAGACAATTATTCTCTTTGTTATTAAAGCTGTTTCACTCTCTAGTTCAAGATTACCTTGAGCTTATGATGACCATCTGTCCCCCACTTCCCACATGCTGTGATTATGGGCCCGAGCCTCTGTGCACAATGTCGAGATAACTATTTTGCTTTGTTTTACTTGCTGCAGATATTTTATCTGAAAACATCTTGTCTCATGTTTTTATCCTAGGGCTCTGACACTGGACCTAAGGCACCTTCAGAAAGAGATTACGATGCCTGTTCTGCTTGCTGCTGTGTACCCAGTTACTGGGTAAGATCTGATTGCATTGTGTCTGTGTGTAAGTATTGAGCAGATGAAGGATTAAACGGCATGGCATAGCTAATGCAAACAACAGTATGTTCTACCGATTTATGCACACCTGTGTCTATTGTAGGGTTGCCTTGAGTTGTTCAGACAATGATGGAATTTGCCGTGGAGTTCTGGTGCTTGCTGAAGTGTTGTCATTTGTGAAGCGCTTCTTTGAAAGAAAAGGAAGAAAGTTTTCTGAAAAATGAAAATGAAGAAAGGTATTCTGGTGTTTCTGAGGTCTACTGCAAGGAAAATTTGTTGTAGATATTGAGAAGAAGGATAAGAAATCTATGCTTGGGGGTAGTCCTATTAAAGTCATGTCCATGGTATACAAGACTTAAGGTGGAAGCTGCAGGAAGTGATTTAATTAAGCATTATCTGAAGTTTCAGGTAGGTTTGGGAATGATGTCACTAGGGAGTCAAGGAGCCCACTGCAAATTCCTAATGCAAGTTGAAAACTATTGACTCATCACCTTCTCCCTGTCCCTGTGAGTACCCAGGCCTAGAAAATACTCTCTTGCTACCTTTTCCTTTTCTCTCTTTCATAAAACAAAAATGACATGTAGCATTTCTTTCCCATATGTCGGGGAGAGCCCGGTCAGTCAATTTCACCATCTGCTTACTTTTTGGGGTTGAAGATGGAGGTAATTGAGGAAATTTGCTGAGTTTTGGGAAGCTAGCGGGGCAGCAGAAAGTGGTAAGCGTCTAGGATCTGCTTGAGTCACTCTGCCTTGACGCCACCTTCTGTGGAGTAGAGTGAAATGCCAATAAAGTCCCTCTTGTGCCACTCAACAGAACATCTTCTCCTTTACCCCCACACAAACACAGCTTGCCAGTTGAAAGATATTTTTTTGCCCTTTCATTCCCTAACGTTTTATTTTTTTTTTGTTTTTTGTTTTTTGTTTTTTGTTTTGTTTTGTTTTCGAGACAGGGTTTCTTCTGTAGCTTTTGGAGACTGTCCCGGAACTAGCTCTTGTAGCCCAGGTTGGCCTCGAACTCACAGAGATCCGCCTGCCTCTGCCTCCCGAGTGCTGGGATTAAAGGCGTGCGCCACCGCCGCCTGATTTATTTTTATCTTAATCGAAAAAAATAATTTCAGTATTTTCTAAGTAGTTTCTCTGAGGCAAGGTTGATGATCTACTCATTATTTTATACCTTTACATCTGTCAGGGGGGAAAAAAAGGCAGGTACCAATAACTGTACTGCACCACATCTTTTGAAATAAGCTTGAGGTAGACTTGACTCTGTAGTGATGGCTGCTGCATCCTTGCTTATTGCTTGTAGATAACACTGTCCTTGGAGGCACAGAGTTGGGTCTGAAGCTCACATTTTGATTCAAACATCTAACATTCAATGTTAAAATATGCAAAATTGAAGACCAACCATAGAAAGATAAACCTTTCTTGATGCAGCACTAGGGCACTCTCGCTGAACATTAGGACCTGAATTATGAAGGTTCTTGAAAATTGTTGCTGTGTGTCCTCTCTCCTCACATGGAATTTCTAAACTAGACTCAGTGTTCTTGGGAGTGGTACTTACTCCTGCTGAAATATTTGGCCTTAGCACTAGTAGTAAGAGAGGAGAACTTGCCTTAAAGGGCCATCATGAGTTCAATCGACAAGAATTCTTTGATCATTCCTCAATAATGTTTTTCCTGATGCTACCAACTACTTGCCAGTTCCCATTCCCTGCTCTTGCCCTCAGCCTGAGATCCTGGGAGTTTGTGCAGTCCATACCTTCCCATGAGTAAGTCTTACATATTAAAACTTCCTTCTGAAAGTATCAATAGCATGGCTGCTTAAAATGAGTTGAACAAGAATGACCATAGATGACATAATGCGGATGTGAGGGTAGAGCCAATGAGGGATCATCCCTATGTGAAGAGCTACAGGCGACTAAGGAATGCTGAAAGTGGGAGATATCATCCTTTCTAGGGAAGAGCATACTGATTGACTATCCCATAGCAAATAGTCAATTCTAAAAACTATATGACTGCTATGGTCCATGAAAACCCTTATCTTCTTTTATCTTTGCTCTGCTCTATTTTTAATAATAGTTTTAAGTTTCTTTTACTTATGTGCACATCTGTGAAAAATGTTCCAACATACCAATTTATTGTTTTGTCCCCTGAGGGATCAGAGAGATAGCTCATTGGGTATAAAAGCTCACTGTACAAGGCTGACAACCTGAGTTGATCTCTGGAACCCATGTAAAATGCTGGTTGTCATGGTGCCTGCTTAAATCCCTGCAAGTTATAGTAAGATAGGAGATTGAGACAGGAGAATTGCATTGAAGTCACAAGGCCAACTCTTTGAAGTACACAACAGTGGGGCAAAAACAACAAGAAAGTCCATGGCTTCAAAACAATGTGGAAGGAAAAATGCCTTCCAGAATTTGTCCTCTGCACTCCATATGCATGCTAAGGCACGAATACAACATATTCAAACATGTTCAGAACACACACACACACACACACACACACACACACACACCAGAAATCAATTAACATTTATAAGATATAAAAGAAAATACTCTACGGTACCCCACAGTCATGCTTCAGTACAATTAGTATGACTATTGATATATTCTAATAAGTGTGAAAACTCAAATAACTCTCTAGGATCAAAAGCTGGAATCTTCTAGAGTTGTGGAGTATCTGTATATAGAAGAAGTGAAAATCCCATAGGGTCTTAGTGATATCTAAAAAAGTAGTGATATTTAAAAAGCTGATTGGCAAGTGAAAAAATCATTTAATATCATTAAAGTGGATATTTTATACATAGAGTAGTTCACAAAGCTTAAAGTTTTAACACAGCTTATATAAAATCTTCAGTAAACAATAGAAGAATTTTGTGGAAAAAAAACAGGCAACTGGAAAGGACTTTTAGTCTCTAACATAATAACCAAAAGCATGCTGATTAAAGTGAGTACTTTATATAAAGAGTAGTTCACAAAACGAATTCCACCTTATGTAACTGAAGACCTTACATATATTCTTCAGTTAAAGAATAGAAAAGTTTTAGTCAGGCAGCAGGTAAAGACTTTGAGTCTATAGGTGTAGTAACATGGGGGAAGATAAAGAGTTGGGACATACGGGATGGATAGTCATTAAAACATATTTCTGTTGGTTCCTCTGGGGTCACCAAAATAATAAAACCAGATATTTTCTAGAAAGCAGCTTGATTTAGTATCTCTATAATATCATGAGTACTTTTTTGTTGGTTTTCTTCCCTAGATTTATTACTATTTGTAAACAGAAGTTTCTTTCCCACCTGGTCCCTCAACTGTTCTGTCTAGCTGGTCACTCAGCTGTTCAGTCCCACATAAACACACAGAGGCTTATATTAATTATAAACTGTTTGGACTATTAGCTCAACCTTATTACTAACTAGCTCCTATAATCTAAATTGACCCATAAGTCTTATCTATGTTCAGCCATGTACGTTTTTCTTGATACCTTTTATCAGTGAGGCATTCTCATCTTGCTTCCTATGCATCTAGGTGATGACTGTAGACTGAGCCTCTCCTCTTCCCAGAATTCTCCTAGTTTGGTTTCCCACCTATACTTCTTGCCTGGCTATTGACAAACTAGCATTTTATTAAACCAATATGAGTAATAAAACTTTATAGTGATAAATCTTTACATTATCCCAGAGCAATAATAATAATAATATGATATTATTATTATTATTATTATTATTACATATTTTTGAGACAAGATCTAACTAGTATAGTACAGGCTAGCTTGGAATTTATGATCATCATACCTCAGACTCTGGAAAACACTGCACTACAGGACAGGGCATGAGCCAGGAACTAAGCTGGAGATTTAAACACACACACACACACACACACACACAGAGAGAGAGAGAGAGAGAGAGAGAGAGAGAGAGAGAGAGAGGTCATCCTTGAAACAAGAATGCCAACTTTATTGTGCTCTGGGGAAGCTTATATAGGGAACCTTAACTGATAGCCACTCTCCAGCTCTTGGGATTTTCAGTTGTGAAACCCACCAGAAACCTCTCCCCTGCCATCAGGAACTCATGAGGGTCTCGTACTCATAGCAGCTGCAGGCACAGGAAAACAAGTTGTTTTGCTCAGTTCACTCCAGCAGGCAAAGGGTCTGAGGCAGGCAAAGAAAGTCAAGGGGCCAAGGGTCTGCAGTCCCCAATGAGTTTCCTGTGTGCAATTATTAATAATATTTTTAATTTCTATTTTATTGTTAATATTATTTTCTAATGTTATTCTGTATCTCTAATATATGTCTTAAATTAAAACTCATTGTAAAGAAAAATAACTTTTATAAATATTCAGTAAAATCATGTTTATCTTTCGCTAGTGGTATATGATTAGTTGTTTATTTTGATTGAATACACCCTGACTTATTAAAGTCACTATTTTGAGTGCAGACAATCACATTGAAAGGACACTTTTGCTTTCTATCAAGTACTGTGTTAACTGTTTTAAAACAGCCTGGATACTCAAGTAACACCTTAATTAAGTGTTCTAATTATTATCATGAGCTCAAATGCTACTGTTTTAGACTACCACTGCTGTTAATCTCTTCATGGAGTAAAAACTTTTATTTTTTCTTCTTCCTTTCAAGTTTTTTCAATAAACACTGTGGCAAATGGCTGGTGTATAATAAATATTACTTGAAGGAAATTTAAATGAAAAAAATTCAGTTCTACTTTTCAGAGGATGGAAATAATTGACAACTAGATATTTGAGTAAAAGGAAACTGTTCCCATTAGACTAAATATTAAAGTACCTTATATGTTTTGGGATATCACATTTCCTTTTATTATAATTTGTCTTGAAAAAAATGATTTATGGTCTTATATTAATATAAAAATATAGTCTATAGAGACAAAAAATCTATTTTTTATCTACACAAAGTTTAAGAGCTAGAATTCAATAATTGTATGAAGCCAGGCAGTCAGAAATTCAGAGTCATCCTCAGGTTCACAGCAAGTTCAAAGTTACCTGTGACACATGGGATGCTGTCTCAGAGAAATAGCACCTAGGCTATTTCCTTTGTCCGTGGGAACCCACCAACCATATCTTTATAGGAAGCTCCTTAAGCTATAGAACAAAAAAAAAATTAACCTCACACTGTTTTGGGAAATTCTTCCCCTCTGGCTAGCTTTCATAGCACTGTATGGTACAGAAAACCTCCTGGGGAGGAAGGACATCAATTGTCTCATCCCGTGCTGGACTGTTCCAAGCAAGATGTGTCCACCGGTGCAGTAGAGGCTTACTGCTTTGATGTAGCTAGCTGATTTTGACTACATTTGAAGCATGCCTCACCGAAGGGCTTAGCACTATAATTCTGATCAAAAACTGATGATTGGGAAGATCCTAGGCCCTAGGATAGAGCCTGCCCTTATTACTTTGTGAGATGGTTATGTTGTTAAACTGCCTTCTAAATATGTATGTCTATGCCAATATACCTGGACTGGCATCATGTTTGGATGGAGAAGGTTCTTTCTTTGACAGCCAGTGCAGAAATTCATAATTGTTCACAGTGCTTAGAGAAATAGACCGCGAGGACTCAGCCCTAAGTGGAAAACTTTTATCAATATCCTCCCATTTCTGCTGAGGCTCATAGAATATCACAGAAGATTCTCAGAAAGAGCATAAGTGCCAAAGCTCGGGGAGCAGGGCTGTGAAATTCTGTCTTCTGGTCATGAACTGATGGTTTTTATTTAGTTTTCTTTAACTCTATATTTATTTTTCCATCCTGGATGCACTTCCCCATCCCTCCCCACAAACCTTTTCTCTTCCTACCCCTAGTCTATGCCCCCTCTATTTTTGTTTAGAAAAGGACATACATATCAACAAAACATGGCATTCCTTTGCTATTATAGAGTAGCATGCTTGAAGAGTTCTGATGGCCTTATATATACCTTAAAGAATCTAAATGCTTTATAAGAAAATTGCAATGTGAACTTTAAGACTCTGATTTACTAATATTTGTGGCAAACTTCTTTTAAAATCTATTTTGTTTACAGAAAACAAGAAGTATGAATCTTTTGTTTTTCAGCATTGGCCTAAATTAAGGAGCACTGTGACATAGGTTCTCCACTTCAAAGATACAAATCCCACAAAAGTGAAGGCCAGATGGAACAATCCAAAACAGTCCTCATCAGCAAATGTACCTCAACCTAGACTCTCTCTGACAATTTACTTCTGATCTTGAGAAGTTCATCAACCTTTTAAATCAAGGTTGTTTGTTTATTCAGGAAGTTCCTGGGCTAAGTCCTTATTGCAGAATGCTTATTCTTTCTCTCTGGGGATGAAAAAGACAATTAAATATGTTCCCCCCTTCCAAAAAAAAAAGTTGCAGTAAGACTAAGTTACCTTGCCATTTATGAATGCTGGGCAAGGTGACCCAATATGAGGAATAGGATTCCAAAAGCCAGTAAAAGAGTCATATACACTACCTCTTCCCCCTGTTAGGAGCCCCACAAGAGGATCAAGTTACAAAACTGTAATATATATGCCTAGGGCTTAGGTCGTTCACATGCAGGCTCCCTGATTGTGAGTCCCTAAGAGCCCAGGTGAGTTGATTCTGTGTGTTTTCTTTTGGTGTCCTTGACCCACTCTGTTTAGTACAATCTTTTTACCCCTTCTTCTTCAGGACTCCCTGAGCTCTGCCTAGTGTTTTGCTGGGATTCTGCAGCTGTTTCTATGAGTTTCTGGAAGAACCCTCTGTGATGACAACTATTGTAAAGGGTGTTGATTCCCTGTTTCTTTCTCAGTCCATGTATCATTTGTATATAGAGGCTGCTGATTGAGTTAATCTTGTATCCAGCCACTTGACTAAAGATGTTTATCAGCTGGTACGAGTTTCCTGGTAGAGCTTTTGGGGTTGCTTAGGTATACGTTCATGCAGTCTGAGAAAAATAATACTTTGACTTCATTCTTACCAACTTGTAGTCCTCTGATTTCCTTTGATTGTCTTATTGCTCTAGCTAGAACTTTAAGTACTATATTGTACAGGTATGAAGAAAGAGAATAACCTTGACTTGTTCCTGATTTTAGAGGAATCACTTTGAGTTTCTCACCATTTAATTTGATGTTAGGTTAGCAATCAGCTTGGTGTATATTGCTTTTATTATGTTTAGGTGTGTCCCTTGTATCCCTAATCTCTCAAAGGCCTTTATCATGAAGGGCTGTTTTTTTTCCTTGTAGGTGTTTTCAACCGTTAATGAGAGGATCATGTGGTTTTTTTTAAATTTGTTTATACGGTTGATTACATTGACAGATTTTCATATGTTGAACCGTCCCTTCATTTGTAGGGTGAAGCCTCTTTGATCATGGTGGATGATCTTTTTTATGTGTTCTGGGATTCAGTTTTCAGATGAATTTGGAATGATTATAGGTCTAGGTGTTGATTCCTAAACTTACTGAACTTATCTTTCTTGGATGAGTATTTTTTTTTTCCAGCAATGTGTTCCTTCTGGGGTTTTAGCAACTTGGAGTGCCTAGATCCAACTTGGCCTCTGGTAGAGCAAAAGTTTTCTGAAGTTGTAGACCAGGATATGGGGATTGTTGGAGGATGCTGGGAGGTTGCAGTCAGGGGCTTATTGCAGTTTGGGTTTGATGGACAAGCTTAAAGGGGTTGAATGGACCGTGGGTGGTATCTTGCCTGGGGTCCCTACTTCCAGGTTGGCCTCCAGTACAGCTGTTGGGGCTTGGATTCTTAGATCCAGGCTTTGCTACAGTAAATCCAAAGTCAGCTTCTGAAGTTGTAGTCTGGGATAGGGAGCCCAGAGGAGGTTTGACAGTCTGGGTTGTTGGGTGAGGTTTTTTTTTTGTTGTTGTTGGATGAGTTTTAAGCAGGTGGTGGGTGATGTCTTCCCTGGGGTCCCTAGGACTACTTTGCCTCTGGTAAAGCTGCTGGGTTTGTGAATTGTAAGATATTTAATTAAACTCTGTAAGGATATGTCACTGTGATTGGTTTAATTTTTTAAAAAATGAATGGTAAATATCTACGCAGAAGCTATAGCAGGTACTTCTAGACAGAGAGGACTCTGAGAAGAAGAAAGGCAGAGTCACCAGACAGCCAGACAGGAACCAGCATGGGGGAGTACAGAGTAAAAGTAACCAAGCCACACACAAAATTTAGATTAAAAGATACGGGTTAATTTAAGTTATAAGAAGCAGTTTGGAAGATGCCTAAGTTAAGACCAAGTTTTCATAATTAATAATAAGTCTCCATATCTTCTTTTGTGAGCTGGCAACACAAAGGAAAGTCTGAGTACACTTGTGGGCCCTAATGTGGAGCCCCAGGAGAGGTGTATACTCTGGGGTTGTTCACGAACTCATTATTATACATGCAACTCATAGCAGTATGGTTACCTACACAAGACCAGCACACAACCAAGCCAATGAATACTCGGAAATAGTATGGAGTGAGTGATCTCTAGCCTCTGCCCTTATTAAGTGGTTATTGGTAGCTGATAGTTGCTTAAGAAGAAAGTTTCATACTTTTGGAGGATGTGAATATTAGTAGTAGGTTTCATATGTTTCAGTGACCTGCCCTACAACCATGCACGCATGGGCATTACTAATGGAACAGCGGATTTAAAAAGGTGAAGAATTTGGAACGAGGGGGATGTGTTTGGGAGGCCATGGTGGATGCATTTGATTACAGTTGATAGTATGCACATTGAGTCTTGTCTGTAATGAGACAATCCTCCAGTGATAGTTTAAGCAAACTTCACGTTAGAATATGACAAAGGGAGCTAGTTGGTAAGTCTAAGCAGAAGCTGGAAATGAGTGCCAGATCTTAGCTACAGGTACAAACTTGAGCCATTTCTGTTAAATCAATAAAGAATCAAATACCTATTCTCATCACAATAAGTATGTCACATACACTGTTCAAATGTAAGTTTTATATCAAAAGGACCTTATTGTCTATAAACACATACTTTCTCTCATTCTTTAGCCTGTGTTTGAGCAGATCTCACCATTTAATGGTCATGTACTATTCACAACACCTTGATGAAAAATGTCAAAGTTCTAAAAATAATCCAAGTCCATTTGGGTTGGCATAGAAACTGGTGACACTATCCAGGACACACTGTCAGAAGAAAATCCTGTCTCCATCATTGTATAGCCAGCACATGTGAGTGCTTTCCCATGCCTTGTCTTTGTTGCATGCACATGGCTAATGAGGAAATGCTGTGCTTGCTGTGCTTCTCCTGCCATGGTTATGGTTTCTGGCAAGTAATTTATTTAGCTGCTGTGTTGCTTGATAGGACTATGGTCTTCTTTACTCACTCCTAATGTGTAAAGTGCTTTAAAAACCTTGCAACCATCAAAGTAAAAGATGCAACTCAGTGCCTCACTTTCCAGCATTGCCACAGGGCTCAATAATCTATAGATCATGTAATAATTTCATTTAGGAGCACAATAAAAGTCAAATTAGCTTCCACGAGACAGTTATGTATGATAATCTGTATTACTGCGGCCTCCTACTGACTGTATTAGCATTGTAATGTTATTTCTCCTTCTAGGATTCTCTGAATTTTTTTCTTTCAGTTTATATTTATTGAATCATTATGAAAACTGAATTCTTAAAGTCTTGAAGAAATGAATTTATATAAAAAATTAATGTGCAGTGGTAATGATCTTGACTTCCAATGTATCGCTTTTCCCTTCTCTAAAGTGGTTCCTTCAGCTGCAGCATTTTTAGGATGGAAAATGGGCCACTGTTGAGAACTAATGGCTAGACTCTGTGTCGCCATCACTTAGAGCCAGCATATCCGATGGCCTTTTTTTCTTTTTCTTTGTACAATGGCCTGCTCTAAAGTTGCTACTCCATATTGCTTAGGAAGTGCCTCATTCTGTCTGCATTTCACAATATACTTGATCACAAATTCTGCTCTTCTATTTTTGATCTTCACTTGGAGCACAGTATGTGTGTGTCGGTCAGCGTAGGGGTGTGTTTGTGTGTGTGTGTGTATGTGTATTTGTGTCTCTGTGTGTGTGAAGTTCAAAGGTCAGGTGTATCAAGAATATCTTACCTGACAAATTAGAAATGGAATTAAAGAACTTTTTAGTCCGAGGAAATGCCTTGATGCTTCCAAAGCCCTGGGTGCGTGCATTTATTTTAGAATATTAACGAATGTAGAAATTTTCTTTTTAGCTACTTTACAAAATACTTTTCATTTTATGCTTGAAACTACTTAATCATGATCCAGTTATGCTTGTAGAGCTTAACAATAGGAAAGCATTCTACCTCAAGGAAAAAAACAATCAATCATATAAGGTTTCAGTATTAACTACTATTTATAGACAGTTCAGTCATAAGTACTTAGTATAGAATCCCCATGCAATCAACTCCCATTCAGCCCAAACACAGCTAGGTTTTAATTTCTAAGCGCCAGAAACCTATGGGCTCGGGGACCTGCCCAGGAGCTCACTGTGGTCAGTCTTTCCTCCCCAACTCCAGTAGATCCTTAAAATCCTTTCAACTTTCTCCTTTGCAGCCTCCTCACGCCTGTTCACCAGACAGCACTGCCTTAGGTTCCTGTTATCTTAGTGCTGCTGTGTGTGTCCAACTCATTCAAGAGGATGGACCATCATCTCAATGATGAGAGGTTCATCTCCACATGGAAATACTGAGCTCTGGCCAGAAACATCCCAAGAAGGCTCCTTCTGGTTTGTGTTTCATAAGTGAGGAAGGAGAATGAAGGAAAGAAGCAAAGTACACTGTGCATGTAACTCTGGTGTCTATGACAGGGCTCAGAGGATAGAGAAGGCAATAAAAGAAGGAAGAGAAGAAAATAGGAACGAGGAGAGAGAGGAAATCTGCAGGAGAGGAGAGGATCGCAGAGAAAGAAAACATTGAGTGACTCAATAAGCATGAGCAGTAAGAAAAAACTATCATGGTCCACTAAGGTAAAACTCCCTACTGATAACATGGTGAAAATCTGCCCCTAGAAGCAGGTGGAATACATCATCCTTGCCCCAGTCCACTCCACTTCTCAGTCTATCCATTTTGTTAATGGTCTGTTCTGTTCTTGATTTTTGCCAACACAACACTATTTCAATGACTGTGGCTTTGAAGACACCTGGCAAGAATTCTCAAGTCTGGCTGCAATTACAAAATCGCAAATATTTCAAGACACACATTCTTCATCAATTGTAAATTCATAGCCCTATTTATCTCTTTCCTGAGTTCTGATTTTGTGTTAGAAAGTCTATTTCTTTCAATGCCTTCACTATAAAAAAAAGTCTGCTGCAGGTGGTACTTTCCACTAAATGACAGGCTCATCAGTTTAAGAATATGGTTGGTAAAGACATTATGCTAACTTACTCAACTTTCTTTAGGAGGAAGAAAAAATTTCAACTTAAGTTTTGGTGACTGTCTTGCTTAGGGTTTCCTATTGCTGTGAAGAGACACTAGAACCACAACTATTATAAGAAAACATTTAATTAAGAGTGGCTTACTTACAGTTTCAAAGGTGCAGTCCAATAAGATCATGAAGGGGAGCATGGCATTGTGCAGGCAGACTTGGTACTGGAGCTGAGAGCCCTACATTTTGACTCAGAGGCAACAGGAAGTTGGCCAAGCATCACAGTCAGTGAAGCTGGAGGAAAGACCTCAAAGCCTGCCCCCCTCCCAGTGACGGACTTCCAACATAAAAAGTGGCCCAGATTAAAGGTATTCCCTCTAGCCTCAAGGTCTGGATAAAAGACATGTGTCATCCAGCCTCCTCCAACGAGACCATACTTCCTCCAATAAGGCCACACCACCTAATAGTGCTACTCCTTATGAGACGTTGAAAGTACTATCACCTGGACCTTTGTTGGGGCATCATATCTTGGTAGGAAGGCATGATAGACTTATCAAGTACATGTAGAACTGGGAATCAGAGAGATAAAGTATGTGCAGGTGTCCCATTATCACATTTGAAAATTCACTTCCAGTGACCCAAGAACTTCCCTTAGATCCCACCTAACGGAAGCCGCAGGACCACCCATTCTGCCATGCTTATGGTTAAGTATGTTAAGATGTAGACCTTTAACGGTCACTGTCCACACCACAGCAAAATTGGGAAACAAGATTAAAATTTCATTGACAGTATCTACTCTGGAGTCAGGCAGGCTGAGAAGTGCTTATGGCCTTGGGAATGCTGCCTAAATTCTCTGTGTCTGTAAGTTAAAGAAACAGTCAATAAAGTCTTTAACGTAAATAAAGCTTTGGGGATGGAGAGATGCAAAACATGCAGTTTAGCCCACTCCATAACGAGGTCCACTATGAATGTGAGGGCAACAGTATGGAGTAAGAAAACAAAGGTTTTGTATTTACTTCTTGTCCCTAAACAAAAGAAGTAAGAATTGCATGTGGATATTTCACCTGGCTTTGAGAAGGTTGTGAGTAGTGCTTAGATGGTGGAGGTTTGTGCGTGGAAAATGGAACCTCTAGAAGCTTCTATTTTTTAAAGACAGGTATTCAGAGGTATTGTATTGGCAGCCTCACACACTTCCGGTTTTTCCATTATCCTAAATGTAATTTCTAAAATCAGCCAGAGGCCCAAATCTCTCTGTGTGCTGCTGGAAGCAAGACTTCTGACTCTGACCATTAAAAATGCATTTAGCCCTTGAAGCTTCTTAGCAGAGAAGCTTATTTCAAATAGCAGAGTCTGTGGTGAGCTAGTGCGGATGATGTAACAGAATGAGGGACCCAGCCAGAGGGAAATCTGGGAAAAGAAACGTTACCCTCAGCCATTTACTCACGTGGGTGATATCTTGTTTACTCTTTGTGCATATTATTATCCTATTGTTTTCAGATGTGAGGGAAAATCTTCAACACTTTAACTAATTTGCCTAAGTTTCATAAATAATGCAAAATGATAGTAGAGACTGACTGGATTGTGTGCAATCCAGCTCATGCTCTCATATACCCTACTGCATGCTACATTAGGTGTTGATTATTGAGATGACAGGAGGAGGTGTAGTCTCAGCTTAAGAAGACTTAATATCAGTTTCAAGCTGATATGTATCAACCAAAATGCATGTTGTTCACTTAAACTGTTCTCTCGAGCCAGTTTTAGAAGCCCGTATGGGAACATCTTTTAGCTGATGTATATATTTTCATGTTTTTTAAAAAATATTTTTTATTAAAAAATTTGCTTTTACATATTTACATACCAATTCCAGATCTCCATCCCTCCTTTTCTCCTGCTTCCCCACATCCTCCTTCGCATCCCCCATCCCCTCCTTGGAGAGTCAACAAGGTCTGGCATAACAACTTGATGCAGGACCAAGCCCCTCCTCCTCATACCAATGCTGAGCAAGGTATTCCATCATAGGGAACAGGCTCCAAAAAGCCAGTTCATGCACCTGGGTTAGGTTCTGGTGTCAATGCTGTGACTTTATTGACTGTTTCTTTAACTTACAGACACAAAGAATTTTGGCAGCATTCCCAAGGCCATAAGCACTTCTCAGTCTACCTGACTCCAGAGTAGATACTATCAATGAAATTTTAATCTCTTTTTCCAGTTTTGCTGTGGTGGTATTATTGTGTCTTGAGGTAGATTTTCTGAGAAACTGCCATAATGATTTCCAACATGGCTGTACAAGTTGGCACTCCCACCACCAATGGAGGAGTGTTCCCCTTACTCCACATCCTCTCCAGCATAAGCATCCTCTCCAGCATAAACTATCATCAGTGTTTTTAATCTTAGCCATTGTGATAGGTGTAAAATGGTATTTCACAGCCATTTTGATTTGCATTTTTTGATGACTAAGGATGTTGAGCAATTCCTTAAATGTCTTTTGGCTATTTAAGTTTCTGCTATTGAGAATTCTCTGTTTACATCTATACCCCATTTTTTCGTTGTATTATTTGGTATTTTGGTGTCTAGTTTCTTGAGTTTTTTATCTAAATTAAAGATTAGCCCTCTGTCAGGTGTGTGGTTGGTAAAGATCTTTTCCCATTCGGTAAGCTGCCGTTTTGTCTTTTCTATGGCAATATGCTAGCAAACTGATCACTTCACAAATTTGAGGTGACAGAAAGTCATAGTATCATCCACTGAAGTATAACAGCATCATAGTCTTTTCTCAATCACCCATTTTGCTGCAGAGAGTTTATTAAAATGTATGTATAGGGAGATGGTCACAGCATAGATACTATACGCTATTTAATCATGGCTCTTTTTTCAACTCAAGAAAGTCAATAGCTTTATTTTCTCTCAATAGAGAAGAAGTTTTGTGAAAGAGACTATAGTAGTATGTAAAAAATCACAGAGAAGTACACAATGAGAGAAGGGCATGATGGGAGAAGTGCACAGTGGGAGAAGTCCAACTTGGAAATGAGGATGAGTGAATGTGGAAGTGTTTCATCCACTCTGGTCAGTTCCTTCTCCAAAAAAGAGGGAAAAGTTCCTCTTTTTCCATTTGGTGGGGTGGGGAAAGAAGACGCAAAGACAAAAGAAAGGACCATTTTGTGGCTCACATTCTAAGTAGGCTGTGTGTACTCAGCAGTCAGCTCAGGGTTCTGAGGGCACTCTTCCCTGATATAGGCTGGGCTTAGCTATTCAGATGAGTCGATTTGGCCTCTACTGTTTATGGTGGGAAAGTTGAAGTCCTCATTGCCTTTGGGAATTCAGGTGTTTTCTTTGGGATTTATAATACCTTTGCTTGTTTTTGTTTCTTTGCATTTCCTACATTAGTTAAATTATTGCATTTTATGTGTTGTCTCTTTTACAATCTACCAGTTCTTATCAAAGCTTATAGATGTTTCAAATTTCGGAACTCCACACAGTTTTCAAGCATGAAAGACAGTTGTGTAACAGACATTTGGATGATCATGAGTAGTGAGTGGGATTCCATGAGTCAATGATATGCAATTGAGTATTGCTATGACTTTTCTTACAACCTCAGGCGTCATCACCTCCGGCTCCTACATGCATTGTCTCATATAGCTGCCTCTAACATTGTCTTCCTAATTCCCCGGTCCCTACCCAAGACATGAGCTTTACCATTCTATTTTTTCTAAGCCATATTTAGAAATCCATTTTCCCTTTATTTTATTAAACAAACCATCTTTCTGTTCATATCACTCCCTCTGTTTGCCAAATTCTGAAGTAATACACACACACACACACACACACACACACACACTATTGCCAAAATAGTTCACCAAATCTTTTTTGTAAAACAAAACAACACAAAAAAATAAAAAAATCTATTTCCTGTTCTAAAGATAACAATGCTGTTTTGGTTTGCTTTCAAATTTCAACATTCATAGTTTATGGGGAGGAGGGCATCAAGTTAGACGTAAATCAGACTTGAGCAAGCTACTCTAAATAAAAGATGTGCCAAACAATCCATGGGTTTAGTTTTGTTTTTTTTTAAACTGTGCAAATCAGAAGCAAGATAATTTATTGGAGAAATGTATCTAAAAGTACTTTGCTCTTGCTTTAAGAACAAACAATTCAATGTTATAGTATTTGTATTTTTGAAAGATTGTGTTAAATATATTTTGTGAAATTAAATATTTTCTTACAGTTAAGGACAGTTTATGTGTTACCTGAAGAATATTCCCTGAAAGATCCATAAGAATTGAGTATACAATAGGGAAAGCAGAGCCAGGTGAGGAGTAGGTAGGTCTACATGTTTATCATCAAGGAATAGCTCTCTGTAAGGCAGACAGAGGATCTTATTCTAACCAGAAAAAAGAGAGTCATTAATAAGTTATTGGAAAAGGTTGGAATAAAATAGATGGTGTTGATGTATCTGAAGATGTTGGTTATTATGTTCAACTAACTAGAAAGGAAACATTAATATTCACAACTGTGGAGTTTCAGGGTTTTTCAAGTACATCTAGCCTGTAGAGCATCACAGCCTACATGTGTCTCAGGAAGTGTTAAAATAGTCAGAAGAGAAAACCATGTAACAGCTGAAGAAATCTTGCTATTCTGAGCATGAATGTCCCCAGAACCTAATATTTCTATTGAATTTATGGATGGATATTATGAATACCTGTTGGGGATGTTGGTGAGCTGGGGATGCATCTGGGTTAAGAGTTCTTCAATCTATTGATCTCGGCACAATAAAGGTAAGTGGTGCCCCTGGAAATTGGATTTTTCTGTGATGGAGATGTGCTGAATCATGAACTATAGTTATACCCCTCTTGTTTCAGGGACATTTATAAAAGCTGCTGAAGCTAAATCAAATCAAACCTAGAGAATATAGAAAAAAATATTTGCAGCAAGCTTCAAAGGGTCATCTAAAATGTCACTTAAAAGAGTAGTGTTTCTGGAATTATCCCAGGGAGACCATAGGGAATTTTTTACACTACTTCCAGTGTTTTCAGTGTTATTGCCTTCGAGTCCTAGAAATTAGATTAAATTGAGTAATTTTATTGATAATATATGTATATATTTGTATGCACACACCTATATATGTTTAAAAGCAAGATATAGCTTTTGTACTCTAAAACCTACACATTATTTGTAAAGTATCCCAAATGCTTTAGATTATGCCCTTTACACATATATTTACCTCAGCTAAACTTAAGAAAAGAAAATCTAACTTAAAACTTTGAAAACAGGTAGCTTAAATGCCCAGCAAAAATTATATTCAGTAAAAAACTGGCAGATAAAAGCTGAGGTACAGACATCTGTCAGGGCACACAATTTTGGTTGATGACAGATGTCTGTTACTGGAGTTGGAAACTAAAGAAAATTTACCAAAAGATGTCAATATTGCTAATATAAACTTAACTGAGCTCTCCAATTCTAACTGAACTCCACTGCTGGATTCTTTTCGAAAGAGAACTGACTTTGCTATGTGTGTCATTTTACTTGTGGTTCTGGTGTGCTAATAACAACAGCAGACAAGACTACTGAAGTGTCGCTCACTTTATGGCGTCTAACCACGCTGTGTTTCCTTCCTGTATGGACTCATTTGTCTATGTAATGCAAGAAACCCCTTCAGGGTGAAATTATCCAGTCTTGGTCTTGGAATCAAGAAATCCATCAACTAGTCTTAGATTTTCCATTACCAGTGATGTGACCAAAGCATTTGATTTCCCTAGATGCATAGGTTAAACAGTATTAATAATTTCAGTTTTCTTTATGCCGATACATTACTAAGTCTAGTTTCTAATTATTAATAGCCCTTCCAAATAAATAAACTCCCATTGACCCAGGGAAGAATTGAGCTTTAAAGATGTCAAGAAAAGTACCCAGGCTTATAGAGTTAATAAAAAGCAGAAATGGAATTTTAATTGAGGTGTGTTCATTCTAAAAATGGGTTTTCTGTTTGTTTATTTGGATTTGTCCTGCTGGTCTTTACATATTCCTGGCTGGCCCATAACTAGGTAGTTCTTTCTCAGGCTCACCATCTTTCTGTCTTAGCTTCTTAAGATTCTGAATCACAGGTGTGTGCCTAAAATTCATGCTCTTAGTCAGCATGTTACTCTGCCTTCTAAAAGAAGTGTGAATGAATTATGAATTGGCTTGGCAACAGAACAGTTATAAACACACATTGGGATCCTGCGCTTTAATCCCAGTTACTGATTCCAGCAGCTTGAGGACTGCAGTGTCTTACCTTCTGTATGCTTCTGTGACCCCACAAGCAAAATGCAGGTGATAACAGTATGACTTCTTAATGTGTGAAATGTAAGCCAAACAGAAGAGCCTGTGAAGAGGGGGAAAGCAACAGATTAATGTGAGCAGTGATTTGTCTGTGACAAAAACAATTAAATATAAATACCGAGGAGGGTGTGAAAAACACAAAAGGTCAGTGAAAAAATATTTATCTTTTCTAGGTTTTATAAAACAAACACAAAATTCCAAGCATGCGGTTTTTTTTTTCTAAAATTAATGACTCCACAGAGTGAAAACCCTCAAGAGTCTTGAAATTTTCAAATAAATCATGAATGACCACCAGGAATTGAAACTCTTAAGAGAGAAATAGATTCTCTTTGATGATATTTTATAGAAGAAAGAGTAAAGAAAACAGAGACATGTTCATGTATATGTAAGCGCGGAATGTTGCAAAAAATGCTACATCTGGCTATTGACGCCTGTAACGAAAATATCTGATATGCAACCCAAAGGGGTCATGCACCACAGGTTGAAAACCAGTGCTTTAGACAGGCATCATCCACCAAGATGAAAGATGTGTATAGATTTAAACAGGTGCCAACTCCAATCACTTGTCTCTAATTCCCTGGAGGACTGTGTTGAGAAAAATTCTGAAACTTCTAGGCACAGGGAAAGGAATCATAATTTCATTGGATCCCAATATCTAGAGGAAGAATCTATAAAATAAAAGGTCTTAAATAAAACATAAAACTCTACATATACTGAGTGGTCAATTGAAAATTCTCTGTAGTCATTGCTATCACAATGTTAGATACCTGTCTCTATGGAGTCCAGGTTACCCCTTTTCCTTGGTATAGAATGACCAACAAATTCTCAGGCCTATTTTACCTGATTGGAGTTGAACACACTCTACAGTCCAAACTCCCCCTGATAAATTTATAGAGTGGAAACCTTCTATGCTCAGGAGCAAGCCATTGATCTATCTGTATTGTATGGGTATTGTTAGACAGAAAAGACCAGAAATCTTCAACATGGGATATAAAAATGTTATGAAAAGGAGTCTCTTGGGGTACAACACAGTCTAGACAAGAACTTTGTGGTACACTCTGGGGTGACCTTGGGCCAGGTACAATCTGATATCCACAAAATACTTAGCATCCATCAGCAAATGTTTGTTAAATGATCCTACTATTTTTCTGCCTTCACAGTGTGTATGGCATGTAGTTCTCTATTGGAATTTAGTGAGCCACTCAGCTTTGATTCAGCCAGTATTTCTAGAGTTTATCTATTTCAGGCTGTAACACACCACTGTGACCCTATACCAATTCAGAAATGCTTCCTTTTCTTTTACCTGTCAGTTAATGTACAGATCTCAGACTGAGTAGTATCAGAGGATATCCAGGGGCTCTATAATATCCAAAAGCTTTTCCAGAATTTAGCTTTCAATCTGATGTCAGGAACTATATGGGAAATGTCTCCTGTTAAATTTGTAATCTGTTGATTTTAAATAAAATCTGATTTCTAATGAATGATGGGACTACAATTAACTTTTCAGCATTTCTGGCATCAATTGTATTGTTCAAGAGTCCAAAACTCAAATTCTTTGGCTTTGAAGCTATATTCTGTTTGAGACTTTATAAATATAAATAAGCTCTCATGAAGTATTAATAATCCTCTCTAGGCCACAAAGAGAAAAGAAATCAAAATAAATAAAGAAAGAAACTCATAATATCTTTAAGTCCACAAGCTGAGAAGTCACTTAAAAAAGTAATAACCAGACGATGAGGTGACTTGGTGGCTAAACCACTTGTCATGCAAATCATGACCACCTGAGCTCATATCCCAGAACCCATATAAAGGCAAATACGATGGAAGTATGTGTCTATAATAGCAGTACTAGTATAGATAGGTAGGAGTCAGAGATGGCAGGATTATAAATGCTTGTAGACCAGCTAGTTTGACATATGGAAAATAACAAGAAATCATTTCTCAAACTATAGGGAAGGCCTGACAATTGCAGTTGTCCTATGACCACCATATATGAATTGTGTCGCTCCTATACTCATAAACACACGCTCTCATGCATACTCCCACACACACACACTCATAATCCATGCATCCACAACACAGTGATTGAAGAGTACAATAACTATGAAGCCAAGCAATAAGCATCTCCTTATTTATTTTTTTATTTGCTCAAAATCGGAGAAAAATCTGTGCTTTACACGGTATCATACCCCCGTTTCTTTCTCTCTCTCTCACACACACACACACAGACACACACACAACACACACACACACACAGACACACACACAACACACACACACACACACACACACACACACACACGGATACATGGACACTCTAGCACTCTGGTAAGTAAAGAAAATCAGGGTTTTGGGATGTAGTCCCTGAAAAGTTTTCTGTGTTTCAGTGGATCACCCTATGTTCATGGGGAGTATAGGAGGAATTCAGGGCAGGGCATGGGGATGGATTTGATTACAACAGAGTATACTTAAATACAAAGTTATCAAACAGTAAATTTTTTAAAATTCTCATGCAATCAGTTGGTAAGGAAAGCAAAGAAATGAGATGTCTTTGAGAAGTTTCAAAGGGTCACAGTTTACTTAACTCACATTTGGTGGTCATTCTTAAAAGGAAACCACCAAGGAAATCAATACACTCTAACTTGCAAATTTTTTTCTCTGGGCTTTGGTTACCCAAAGTCAACTGGTATTGTTGTGAATTGATGATCCTTTTTTTTTTTTTTTTTTTTTTTTTTTTTTTTTTTTTTTTTTTTGATGATCCTTTTTCATGTGTGTTTAGAAGGATCCTTATAGTGGGACACTATGCCACAAGGCTTATACCATTCTCTTCACTTCATTTCTTTATATAGACATAGTACACTCTCATGTTAACATAAGAAGAATAGGATGAAGGCAAGATACTTAAAGAATGACCTAAATCATATAACTTTAATGACAGTGTATTGTTATAATTGCTTTGTTTTATTATTAGCTGTTGTTAAACTCTTCTTGAGGCCAACTTATCAGTTGAAATTTATTATAGTATGTTTGTCCAATTTTAAGTAATGCCACAAAATACTTGACCAATTTATGAAGAAAATATATTTATTTTGGCTAATGATTTGAAATATTTTAGCCAAGATCACTTAAGTTCTATGGATTTGGGACTTGTGGCAATGTAGACGGTCAAAGGAAGGACCACATCTTTAGAGCAAAGATGCCCACTTGAAGGCAGACAGGAAGGAAAAAAAATTAGGACAGAGGTCCTAACATTACTTTGGTGACATTTCCCTAATAACCTAATTTTGTTCCTTCCTTTAGGCATCACTTCTCACCGCTTTCAGCACAGGTTGGTGACCAAATCTTCAATATATCCCTTGGAAAGGATTCAATATATCTCTTGAAATTAAGTCTAAGAACCATACCATAACATCACGTCCTGGTGTTCGTGTCATAAAGCAAATGCATTTAATATATCTCCAAGGGTCCCCACATCTCTAGAGTTGTTCAAAACCACAAGTTCAAATTCTCCTATAAAGCTCAAGTAATATTCTTGACTATGAGTCCCTGTAAAAATAAATAGAAGAGAAAAGTGATATTGGTACTTCCATGTAAGATAGTGGACTAGAAGCTGTCTCTCTATATGATCCAGTAAAAGAGAGTCAGCATATGAGAAAAAAAAAGACTTTATGTCAAATACAAATTGAAAGAACTTCAGTAATGTATAAAGGAAATGAAAGGATAGGCACTTGCATATTGCCGAGAAAAAAGACAGACTATGTACAGATAGGAAATAAGACCAACAAAACATCAGCTTGTAATGTTCTGGCAGAAAAGAGGAAAAATAAGCTCCTTTCAGAAGGTAAGTAAGGAGCATGGCAGCAAGCAGGCATAGCTTTGGAAGTAGAGCAGTAGCTGAGAGCTTACATTCTTTGTCTTTGCTTATATTTCTGAGGTCATGTTTTAACTAAAATATTTCTCCTTGTTTTTCCTCCCCCAAACCTCAACTCAGTCTTCTTCAAATTCATAGCTTATTTTCATCGATTGTTATTGCATGCATGCATATATACATGCATATGAATATAAATATCAATATAACCTGTTGAGATCATCTGAGATCCTGAGTTCTCAGGGAGGAACCTATTGGTGTGTTCCTCCCTGAGAACGGCCATCTTTCCTACTGCCAGCTTGCCTGTACTGCCACTGTGATGGTTGCTTCCCACACTCCCAACATACTTCAAAGACATACCTTCACCTTGGCTAAAGAATCAGGTACCACCCCCCTCCAGTAGAGACAATCTGTGAGGAATAGGGTGAGATAATATTCCCAGCCTTCAGATTACAAAGCATGTATGGCTAGCAGAAGCCTCTGGTAATAAAAAGGACATTTTCTTCCAGGAAGCAGTTGTAATAGGCAATAGGCACTTATCTGAAATAGGCTTAATAAACATAAATAGGAGAGACAGACAGGAGTCCAGAAGATCAGTTGACACCCATTGACTCCAGGCATTTCATTTCAGTTTTCAAATTTTAAAGACCTAGAGAGAAACTGTCCATTACCTCATCATTGTCTTTCCTTCTTTGTTTTCATTTTGTATCCTTGCCGTTCATCTCTCTTCCTTTTCAACACGTTTAGTGGTTTGGATTTACTCCATCATATGTATAGTTTGTGTTTTGAGTTTTAATTCTCTATCATGCCTTCATCTCATTTTGTTGATACTTTCCCTCCATTACTGAGTTATACTGCTTTCTTCTGCTTTAATTTTCATTGCTGTTGCTGCTGTCATTACCTTTGTTACTCTTCTCTTACATTCCCCTCTTACGTTTGTAGTATTTTGTAGGAGGGCCCACAGTTGTGAGCCTGCTCAACCTTGACTGGAGGTCAGAGAGTTGGAGCTTAATTTCAAAGTTGTTGACAACACGTGTGGCTAAGGTGTGGCTACAAACAAGCAATCCTGACCTAGGGTGTGGTTAAATAGTATTTTGGGTGTAGAGGTGAATCAGTTCCACCTGGACCAAGGGTCAGAAAATTCAAGTCTGTTCCTTTTATCATGTTAATGAAGTCTGTTGCTCCCCCCCCCCCATTTTGGAGTGAAGTATATAAGCACGTGGAAAATAAACATGGGCAGTTCAGTGTTCACTGGATGCCCCTCCTGATGCGGTTCGGTGTTTCTGCCTTTTGTTCTGTATTGTCCTACCCTCATCAACTCCTAACCTCCTGTCTGGGACCTGGTCACTGCCAGGGCTGGCCCCCACTAGAGAAGGACACTCCATATGTATCGAGGAAAGAAGTCTACCAAGCAGATATTGCAATTCTAAAACATTTATACCCAAAGCACAAGGCACTCAAGTTCATAAAAGAAACATTATTACAGCTAAAATAAGAATTTGAACTTCACACAGCAATCCTGGGTGGCTTCAATACCTTTTTCTCATGAACCGGCTAGTCATCCAGACCAAAACTAGACAAAGAAATGCTGTAGTTAGACGGTATCCTAAATCAAATGGACCTAGCGAATATTTACAGAATGTAGCACAAAAGAGGATATCTTCTTCTCAGCAGGCCATGGAACTTTCTCCGGTATTGATCACATACTTGGACACAAAGCAAGTCTCAACAGACAAAAAAAAGGGAAATAACACCCTGCATCGCATCTGACAATCACAGATAAAGCTGAATACCATTAACAACAAAAGCAACAGAAGGTTTAGAAACTCAGGAAAACTGAACAGCTCACTAATGAGTAATAAATGGATCAGGACTGATATTAAGCAAGAAATTAAAAACTTTTAAAATGGAATAAAAATGAAAACATAGCATATCCCAACCTAAGGGACACAATGAAGGTGGTTCTACGAGGCAAGATCATAGCACTAATTGGATATGCTAAAAATATCAGAGAGATTTTATATTTGTAACTTAATAACACAAAAAAAACTCTAGAAGGAAACCAACAAATTACACCCAAAAAGTAGAGACTGTAAGAAACACTCAAAATCAGGGCTGAAATCAATAAAATAGAAACAAACAAAAATACAATAAATTAATCAACGAAACAAAGAGTTAGTGTTTCAAGAAAAATCGATAACATTGATAAAGCCTTAGCTAAACTAAGTAAGCCAAATAGAGAAGATTCAAATTAATAAAATTAAAGATGAAAAGGGGGACATAATGACAGACACCAAAGAAATCCAGGAAGTCATAAGGAGAAACTTAAAAACCTGTATTCCATCAAATTGGAAAACCTAAAAGAAATGGACAAATTTATTGCTATGTACCATACACCAAAGTCATACCAAGATCAGATAAGCAATCTAAATAGACCTATAATCACTAATGAGATAGAAACAGTAATTAAAACTTGCCTAAACAAGCATACAAGAAGCTCAGGGAGAAATGGATTCAATGCAGAATTCTACCAAACTTTCAAAGAAGAATTAATTCAACTATTCCTCAAAGTATTTCATAAAATAGAAACACAAGGAATTTATCTAATTCTTTGTATGAGGCCACAATTACCCTGATACATAAACCACATAAGGACCCAACAAAGAGAGACTTACAATAGAAGTAATGTTGCTTTTGAGCAGAGATGTAAAATTTCTCAATAAAATACTTAAAAACTCAATCCAAGAACACACCAAAAAAATCATTCACCATGATCAAATAGGCTTCATCCCAGAGATGCATGGATGGTTCAACTCCTGTAAATCAATAAATGCAATCCACTATATAAACAGACTTAAAGACACACACACACACACACACACACACACACACACACACACACACACACAAAACCCACATGATCACCTTACTAAATGCAGAAAAGCCTTTTGACAAAATCCACCACCCCTTTATGATAAATGTCCTAGAGAAATTAGGGATACAAGCAACATACCTCAACATTGTAAAGGTAATTTAGACCTCAAGGTCTTGTGGGACTAGGAAGAACTAATCTCTGAAGCAGTAGATTATCTTCCTTTGTTCTTTCTTTTCTTCTTTCCTTCATTTCTTCCTTTTTCCTCCCTCCCTCCCTCTACTCCCTCCCTTCCTCTCTCCCTCCTTTCTTCCCTCTCTTCCTTCCTTTTCTACAGCCTGCCTGTCTTTTTATATAATTGTGTAACTATTCTGATAACTTTTACCCTCTCTTATTTTTCTTTGATCTTTATCAACCTACACCTATCACTACTGTCCATTCCCCAGAATGATGACTTTTGTTTTTCTCTGTGATCCATTTAATTCACTGTAATAATGCCATATGTATGATCATAAGATTGCATACATCTCCTGCAACCTACTTAGGTAATTAATGGGTATACAACTAAAAGCAATGATTTTTCTTTTCCATAAATTCATCAGTAGTGAGTAATTCAGAAGCAAAGGCCACCTGAACCATTTTTCTATCTATGCTTGACTGTTGACGGGCCCATTCTTACTAAGACACATTGAAGAGAGTCTCAGCTGCTATGAGCTCATAATGAAATGACTGTGTCTCGCTCCAAAGATGAGCTGCCATTCTCCCAGTATTCTAGTTCTTAGGACCTTTTAACCTCACCTTCTTCAATGTTCTTGAGCCTTAGACAGGCATGAGTCTTGCTTAAGGTTACTCTTCTCAATAGACTACTTATTTTTTTTTTTTTTAACCAAAGTGGATTTCCAAATTCACCAAATTCTTACTGCCTATCAATCTTTTCTCTTATTTCTTCTTTAGATGTTTAGTTCAGGTTCAAGTTTATTTAACATCTCTATTTAAAGTATCCTAAATTCAACCCTTTTTCTTGTGAATTGGTTTCAGGACTGAATATCACTAATATACATATCTTCCTGCAGATGGTACATGCATCATTCTAGAGAGGTGAGTTAGTAATAATGGGGAAGGGTTGACTAGTGGATATAAGGGAGGTGTTAGGGGTGTTGTACATCTTGCAGACACCAGCACATATTGTTTGAGAAGAATTCTATTATCACTTGCACTTGGTTGACTAAGTCATTCATATATGAGACATACAGCACAATCCCCCACATGAAATTGTCATTTTATTGTCTTCAATAAGACATAAATAAAAAATAATATTCAAATCCATTCATTTGCTCTGGTGCTTCCTATAGAGGTCCTTTGTAAAGCTGCTCTGATCTCTTGGTTAGGATGTTGCCAACTTCCTTTTAGTAAACTCCCAAACTAAACCTTGTTCTCTTCCTAGTCTGTCTTTCCTGTTGCTGTTATAGGGTAACATTAAGAATAGGATGATTTTACTCTTCTTGAAGAAAGGATTTTTACAGTTTTTCTTTGTACACAGGACACAACCAAGACTCCTTTCTTTGTCCCTTCAAGCCCCCTATCTTGCATTTATTATCTCTTTCAAAGCCAAATGGTCTGGCACTCTCTTCTTAACCTTGGTTTTAGTTCTCTGATTTTTCAGAGATGTTATATACTGTCATCTGAAGGCTTGTATTTTAGTCTTTTTGAAATTCTGATCCTCTGCCCTTTTCTCAAATCTTTAAGTGAGCATCAATCTAAGTCTCAATGACTTCAAAACATCTTTTATCTAGCAGATAAAGGAAGTGATCTTTTTACCTGCCATAGCTGTGTATATAATTTAAAATAACATGTATCAAGAACCAGTATAATTGGTTAATTATGTCTCATTTATGCAATATAAAATTGAATGCATTAAGGTACATACCTTTTCTTTTTAAAACTGAAATACAATATTGAGCCTTCCTTTCTTCTCCACTGCCCCTTCCAGCTATCCTTTTTCAACCCCCTGCCATGCCCTCTATAAGTTGATAACCTCTTTCTTCTTTGATTATATTTGTTATACACACATATGAGTATGCACAAATTTAGATAAATGATGATAGATCTATAGATACAGATAGATAGATGGATAGATAGATAGATAGATGATAGAGATATAGAAATGAAATACACTGAGTCCATTCTTGTTGTTTGAGTATATATGGTCTTAAAGATGATCAGATTTCATTGGAAAACTTCATTGGAAGGGCTCATTCCTGCGAAGGCCAATTCTCCTTCCACCAGTTCATAGCTGTCTGTAGTTCTTTGTCTAGAGGTAGGGTCCCATGAAAACCTCCCACTTCAACACTAGCATGTTATTGTTATTGTTCTGGTCTTATTTATGTAGCCATTTCTATGAAAGACTGCTTCACAACAGACTCCGCGGTATTTTGGCTCTTTCAAATTTTCTGCTCCTTCTTCCATACCATTCTCCGAATCCATAGATGTAGGCTCTGATTTAGAAATGTATATGTATCTTTTAGAGCTGGGGTCCCTACAATCTATTGCTCTCTTTTCAAAGGTTCATGACCTTACTGGCCCCAGAAACTTGCTTAGATTTCTAGTTCAAGGCATGATTTATGTCCTATTGAGTAGTACTTAACTTCAATTAGATGCTGGTTGCTACCAAGGTTAGTGCCACTTATTACACCTTTATGAATAATTGCCATGCTCATAATCGTCAAGATTCATGGTATTGTAGTTAAGTTTTCTCTATCATGTTATATCTCTAGTATATAGGTTGACATTTTGAACTCAATGGAAGACATAATCAGCAAGTAAACAATCACATGAAAATAAGTTTGATCACTTTTGTGGCAATGGACATGGAAGTCAGTAAAGTGTCAGAGAGGTCATATTGATTTATTTCAACTCATAAAATCAGTAGGCTGTGTTGTAGGAAAGTTGGGAAGATGATCTGGGCATGCACACTAAAGAATCTTGCCTCATACGGTAGTTTCTATCAACAATAGAGAAGACACAGCCGAGAAATCAAGAGACTCCTGCAGACTGCTCCCTTTTAGTTCATGGTCAGCCTCCTAGAAAGCTAAGAAAGGGAACTAGTGATTGCTTTAGTGAAATTGTTTTGATCGGTGGCACCCAGATATAGCTTATCATTTGCTATTACATTGCCCCCTAAATAGCAAAACTTGAGAAAAGATTGATGGAAACAAGCACTGTAGATACATATTTGATTGCACTGAAAATGAAAGCATTTGTTCCTGCCAAACTCCCAAGAAATGGCAGAGATCTCACACTGGAAACAGAAGATGTGGATTTGATGGATTACTAAAGGACTGTCAGCATGTGTATCCTTAAGGAAAATCTGGTGAATAGAGATGGGTCCTTATCATTTTGTTTCAAATGGAGCATGTGAAAACTGGCCACTTGAATACATATGGATAAATGCTATCAAAATCAAATAATTTTAGTAAAGTTTGTCCTCTTAGATGACATACAATGCTTGAGGTAAAACTAACTTCCTATGGATTAATATCAGTCAGTGGCCTGGATGATTTAATGCACCAATGGGTGCTTTAAGCACATCTCCTATAAAAGATGTTATGTTTCACATTTTAACAAAATGTAAGGTATAGCATCATGATTGCCACACAACCTCCATTGTTACTCACTGACTCTAGGAAAAAATCATAGAAAAAGGAATGGGAACATATAGATAAACCAATGAAACAAACAGGTATCTAAGTGTTACAGAAGTCCACATGCACATGGAATATTCATGACTCAGAAACTGCTTTCTGTTCTATAGTTAAAAACCCACAGATGTGCTCGGTCTTTGATATTAACAAAAGAATGTCAGATGCCTCTAGGACACCCAGGGATCATTCTTGGTGCTCAATGAGGCCACTACTGATACAGTTACTTCTTACACAAAAATGAGCAAAAATAACTAATAAACTAATTTGGTAGAGAGAAAGAGTACTAATATTTACTCTAAAAGTCCTAAAAGCACTGCTCTTCTGCTTTCCTAAGTGGATTTCCCTATCTCTTGGCCCTCTGGAACTGTCTTTTAATACACTTATTCAAATATTGACTTTAATAAAAACCCTCTGTATTTTTCTCAACTATGACCATCAAAATAGTATCTTTTTTCCCTTAATGCCACAATTCTAGGCATCTAAAGGGATTAATTAATTTCATGCATGCACCTTTACATCCAATGAGAGAGTGGAAGCCTTTCTTTGTCAATTAATTGCAGGGTGTTCACTATTAGCACATATTCCTAGGTTCTGCACCAGCTTATGAAAAAACATCTTCAGGCACATCAGCATGTGCTCTGAGGCTTTCCTTCACTTGAGGGTGCTATGGGTTGAGACTGAGCAAGTAGACATAGCCAGATTTAGTTAGTAACCAGAGAAAGTCAGATGAACTCATAATTGAGCCTTATATTACAAATATAGTAATTGTGGCTTGCAGCCAGCACTTACTGAGTACTTTAACATCTGCAGTACATTGCATTAAATGTATTCTTGCATGTTATTTCACTTTTCTTTATGATATTCGATACAAGTACCCTTGCCAACCTTACTCAATGAATAAGGACACTCTCAAGGTTGAAGTTGTTAATTAACAGATAAAGTCACAAAACAACTGTACTCTCACTCACAAGACCATCGATTCATTTGTTGTAATACATTTTATGAGTAAAAAGGAAAAATTATGTCTATGGTCATGCCTCATGACTGTACAATCTATGACCTTGTAAGTCAAATGAGGAAATAGCGCAACCTTCTGAAGGAGGAGGTAATCCAATAATCCATTGAAAACTGCCTTTTTTTAGATCATATATTAACTTTAGCTCTGATTTTTATGTGCTATAAAGAAAAAAGTAAGTGAAATTTGCTGTCTTTCACTTACTTTTTTATTGTCAGCTGTGACACACCTCTCTAATTTTTCCATTTGATGAAGGTTGCTTTTAGAAATTCACAGGAAATGTTCATTAACTATCTGGTAGGTACCATCGACTATAACAATAATGTTACTGGAATAATCAGGGGCAGCATTTACACATCTGCCTTCAAAATAAACAGCGGTTGAAAGACAGCCATATGATACCACATATTAAGAAGAAAATGCAAGGATTTGGGATTTTGTAAAAGAAATCACAGAATGACCAAGTTTAATTAGTATGATCAGAGAAGTTGTCATTAGGGAGGTGGCATTTATGCTGAGACTTACAGAAAGCGAGTATAAAAGAAACCCTATGGAGAAAGAAAAGCAGGTCAAGGTTTCTGAGATGGCAAAAACTTTGCACATAAACAACTTTAGAAAAGACTCAAGGAGCTGGTATTCAGGGAGGAACAAGCCAGCCCTGAGAAAGCTTTCTGTCTGAAAGGATAAAGAGAATTCTGATGGTTTCTGAGTTAACAGACTAGTCATTTAAATGTTTTGTGCAGGATGGTAACACTAATTAAAATCCACCTTAGGAGAAACCAACTTGCCAATATATGAAGAGATGGATTAGGGTTACTGACGCAGCAGCCAGTAGGCAACTGTGGTGTCCAGATAACAGATGATCCTGGTGCAGCAGGGCAGTGAACTCCTTGAATTCCAGTACCCTTATGGCAGAGAGAGTGGATCTCTATGAGTTCTAGGCCAGCTGGATCTACATCGTGAACTCTGGATCAGCTAGGGCTACATTCTCTGTTTTAAGCACACACACACACACACACACAGAGAGAGAGAGAGAAGAGAGAGAGAGAGAGATAGAGAGAGAGAGAGAGAGAGAGAGGTATTCTGAATGAATAGTACAAACACATGACTGATATAATACATATAATTATCAGGATTATTGCAATATAAATGTGAAATGAAAAGAAAGCAAAGGGAAAGAATCCATTTAACATACATGAAACTGCTGGATGGAAAATTAAGAGATAGAGCTTCTTTCTGGGGCAAGAATGGTAATACACAACTATTAAAGAACTCTTTTAGTCAATCTTGAGGTTCTTATAAGACTGTAAAGTACAGGTGGTTCATGGATATGTAGATGTGAAATAATATTCTAAAATAAAGATATACATTTGGTAACATGTAGCATAAGTGTTTTATTTATATTTATGGGGATGAATGAGATCCTTATACATTTAGGATTTAGGATGGATTACTGAAGGCTTCCTCTATCCAAAGTCCAAATAAAAGAACCTGAGAAAATAAAGAAATTTAAGACAGAGTAGCTCTAAAGGTAAGAAGCAGACAAGTAAACTGTTGAATGAAAGCCAAGACAGGGCTGTGTTGCAAAAAAAGAGGATATGGTCAAGTATACCAAATGCGGGTCAAGTAAAATAAAGACAAATAATTTGTACATTCGATTTAGCACTATGGTTACCATAGGCGACCTTGACAGAAGCAGTTCTGCTGAAGTGGGAGAGAATAAAACTACATTACAGAGGGTCAGAGAGTAATAGAAACAGCCTGGATTCAGGAAACTCAACTGTAATCCAATGCACCGAGTCCAAAGACTTCAATTGTAGAAAATGGGAAGTGCTGTGATTTTAAGGTTAATGAAATGACCACTGCAACTCTCATGTTGGTAGTTTGAAGAGTTGGGCTCTTTGATCCATATTCATCCAAGTGCTGGCAGAAATTTGTCTCCAAGTAGCAAGGATCCATGCTTGTTCAAATATTGACAAGTATTGTTCTGGATCCCGTGGCTGCCTAGAGTTACAGGGCATGTGCAATGATTGGTATGTCACCTAATAGCAGACTGATTAAAATTGTCCTTTGATGAAACATATACAGACTAAGCAGGTTATTTTGTGTGTGTAGGCATATATATGTGCACACACATATATAGACCCTATATAGATGAATATGTATTAAATTTAATCCACATGATATATTATATATTGTTTGCTTAATATACTCTGTACACCTTACACACACACACACACACACACACACACACACCAATCAAAGTAAAAGAGACTATAAATTTAAAAAGATAACAAGGGCACATGGTAGATTTGGGAGGGAAGAAAAAGAAGGGGAAATGATGTAATTATATTATAATCTCTAAAGTTTTTTTTCATGGTCAAGCACTATAAATTTAATTGTGTCTAAGCATTTAAATTTAATCTTCCAATCCCACGTAAATGCTATGCTCACTCTCCAATTTAAAAGAAAAAGACTTGGGCCTACCCAAGAGTAAAGTACCAGTAAGGATGCCTGAAAAAGGCATAAGTAACTGTACTGCTAATTACCTAAAAAATAAACAGCTTATATTATACTTAAGTCTGTATAAATATACATATCTAGTTGAAATGAAATTTTCTCTTCTAGGACGATAATACTAGCTCCAAAAGTCATAGATCATCTAACAAAAATTCTGTAAATGGAGACTGCTCATTTGCTTTCTGGCTGCTCAGACCCAAGTAATCACACAGAAATTATACTAATTACAACACTGCTTGGCCGACAACTCAGGAAATTTCTGCCTAGCTCTTATATCTTAAATTAACCCATTTCTATTATTTTGTATTTTACTTTGAGGTTCATAATGTGTATAAAATATCCAGAGTAGGCTAATCCTTCCCTGAGACTCCATGAATGGTAATTCTTTCAAACGCATTCTGCCTTGATTAGTGGAATAGATGGTGAAATGTCCCTGTTTTCATCTATATCCTTTGTCTCCTTCATTCTCTCTAGTATGGTTAGGTGAGCTTATTTCTTCAAATATTCATATATATGTATATATATATATATATATATATATATAGAGAGAGAGAGAGAGAGAGAGAGAGAGAGAGCTAGACCCCTTTATTAATAAGACATATTAGAACTAAAATCTAAACATACTCCATAAAAATTCTCAGGGCCAGTCATCCTATCTATTCATTGTCCCTTAAAATGTTCTTCTCCCCATGTTCCCCTCTGTTCCCCCTGCTTCAGATGCCCAAATTTCTCAATCAAAAAAAAAAAAAAAACCCTCCATTTCTCAAGGAACAGCCAAAGTACCTTTAGGCCCAAAACCAGAGTTTTGAAATTGTAGTTCCTTTGGATATTTCTCCTCCAAAATTTTCTTTTAATGTTTGACTACTTGCTTGATGTCTAGTGATATTTGTAGTTAATCCTTTATTTCCATTTATTGGTTCTTCTAGGAATACATATGTAGGAATTCTGACTTACTATGTTGGACTTCCCTCCCTGCTGTGCAGTCTTATGGTAATTCTGGATAAGAGTGTGGACAGGCATCCAGCAGTTTCTGCACTTCATGTATTTGTTTTATGTATCAAATATTCACAGAGTTCCACACATGTCAGATAACCTGACAAGCCATATATAAAGAGTTCTGATGGCCTTTCTCACTTTCTTCATTACAATTCTACCCTTGAAAATCATTCTATACCTCAAGAAAGTGTTCTTGGTACAGAGGAGAAGGAAAGAAAAAAAGAGAATCTCTCATTTATTGTCTAACACAATTTTCATATTCCAATATTTTAGTATTTAAAAAATATTGTACAAAAATTATGAAGAATGCTATATTAAACTCTCTTAGGTAAACAAAATGATTTTGAAAACTGATTGCTATAGCAAATTTAATGATGGGATACAAACAAAAGCAAAACAAACAATCAAGTAAAAACCCGAAGAACATTGCAATTTCCCTCATAATCTTCCTTAGGATGAGTTATTTCAGGTATTTATTCATTTGCATGTTCAAAATAAATTGATGGAGTGCTACTAGGTACTAAATATATTTGCATTAACCTAGGAGCAAAGATAAGTAAACTATTACTTATGGATATTTGGAAAGATTCATATTGATCATGCTGTTTTCTAATGTGATATTGAGATAACAAGATCTATGGAAAGTAGGCACATAAAGCTGTGGTGGCCCAAATGGCAGAACTTTGTACTGTAAAAGGGCACAGAGAATGTTGCTTTCCATCAGGTAGATGGAAAGCAGAAATGACCAAGAAGATCAAGAATAGATATTTCAGGCAGAAGAAATGGATTTTGTATGGGATCCTGGTCAAGCAGAACATGAAAACTTATAAATTCTAAGGTAAGTGTCTTTGGATGAGCATTTTGCTTTTGTTATTTAACTTTTGTCAACTTAACACAAACCAGAGTCACTTTGGAAGAGAAAAACTTAGTTGCAAAATAACTCTTTCAGGTTGGGCTGTGGGCATGTCTGTGGATCAATTTCTTGATTGTTATTATAATTAATTATTTAGGCGAGCCGTCCCAGGCCACTGTAGGCATTGCCACTCTTGGACAGGTAGGCCTGGGTTGCATATGAAAATCAGCTGAGCAAGCCAGGGGACTGAAGCCAGTAAGGAGCTTTCTTCCATAGTCCCTCCCTCTGCTCCTGCTTGAGTTCCTGCCCTGACTTCCTCGATGATGAACTGGGACAGGGAGATGTAGGCCAAATGAAGTTTCCTCTTCAGGCTGCCTTTGATCAGTGATTTATCATGAGAAAGAAGTAATGTGGACAGAAGGTAAGGCATGGGCGCCATTTCCTAGCCTCCCAGACCTGAAATAATCACACAGAAACTGTATTAATTGCAAAATTGTTTGGCCAATAGCTTAAACATGTTTCTAACTAACTCTTTCATCTTAAATTAGGTCATTTCGATTATTTATATTTTACCACGAAGCTCATAGTTTACCTGTGCAGGAGCATGTGTCCTTCTCCTCTGGCAGCTACATGGTATCTCTCCAGCTCTGCCTTCTTTCTCCCAGCATTCAGTTTCGTTTTCTCCACCTACCTCTATTCTGCCCTGCTACAGGCCAAAGCAGCTTTATTCATTAATCAATAAAGCAACACATATACAGAAGGACATCCCACAGGACAGGAAGAGTCAGTGCTATCAGAAGCCTTGCTTGTTGAGAGGGGGTATGCTCTGTCTTCAGATCACAGAGTTATCTGTATTAGTATAAACCATAGACAAGAATGACACAGTATAATTTTGTTTTTAAACTCTTTCTCCACTTGCAAGATGAGCAAGCATAGTAGGGAAGAATTATTAACACACCATTTCCACAGTTGAGGCAGGAAAAGATAGTGACAGGGAAGATGGTGAAGATTAATGAAGTAATAAATAGAGGGACTTGAATCTTTGGGTGGAAAATTTTATAAGCAGAAATTGTGATAAAAAAAGATGTGCATGTTTCCAATTATAGAGTTAGATAGTAGGTTGTAGCTCTCACTAAAAGTACATTTTTTTAAGAGGAGGCCTATTTGTGTTTAAAGAGAAACCTATGCATTTTGTTTTGAACATAGAGAATTTGAAACAAAACTGACACATTCCAGGGAAGAATCAAATACAGCTTTGACATTTAATAGACATGTTAGGTGTATTTACATGGTCCAGGATTTTCCTAGGGTTGTGAATATCTGAGCTTGAGGGTATTCTAGAAATGCAAAGAGAGAATTTACTTAAGAAAGAATGTGTTCTCTTACAGGCAATCAAATTATGGATGCTTCTAGAGGAATTCTAGCATTCAGTGTTGTGTAGATACAAGGAAAGGGAGAGAAAAGGAAGTGTTAAAAATGTAGAGGAAAAAACAGGATAATGCTTGTTGGTAAAATCACATAGCACTAATGTATTACTGAGGGCAAAGCGAATAGTTAATGGCGTCAGTAACTGAGAACAGGATTGAAATGTTTCAGATGATCTTGTTAGTGTTATGCTACTGTGACAACATACCTGATACTTTAATGGCTTTTAAAAATCTCTCCCCACCCCTGTGCGTGTGTTTGTGTGCACTTATGACAATCCTTCAGATGACTAGGTCAGGTGTTGGTTGTCTTTGCTGAGAGAATCTCTTGGTTTCCACTACAATAGCGAGGATAGCTGGCATAGGGGCTTCCTAGGAAGTCTCCTGTCTCAGCATTTTGCGGTAAGAGCCCTGGCATTATAGAAACACATTGTGTTAGTGTGTTTTTCCATTGCTGTAACAAAACACCACAGCTAAAGCTACCCGGGGAGAGAAGGGTTTATTTGGTTTACCCTATGTGTCACCGTCCATCAGTAAGGGAAGCCAACGTAAGAACTCAGGCTGGAACGTGAAAGTAGGAACTAAAGAAGAGGCCACAGAGGACGCCATGGGGGAGTGACATTTACTTTTCTTAGCTTGTTTAGATTGCTTTCTTATAGGACTCAGGCCCACCTGCCTAGAGGTAGCATGTCCCTCAATGGGCTGGTCACTCCACACCAATCATTAAGCAGTAAGTACTTCGGAGACTCATAAACAGATCCATCTAATCCAGGCACATTTGTTTAATTGAGGTTCTTCTTCCTAGTTAATTCTAGTTTGTGTCACGTTGATATAAAAAACAAACCAGGATACAGGTGTTGCCACATCTGGTTGTACTGATTTCTTAGCTGACGTAACTCATCTCCTCATACTGACACAAGGAGAACCTATCTCCCCTGCCCGATAATAAACCTTAAGCAGAAAGGCTTGCTTTCATTCACAGGTGCTGAGGTTTCTGGCCATAGTCATTCTGCTCTATTATTTCGGCTAATGTGGCAGTACTTTATATCCTAGTGGGAGCATGCAGCAGAGGAAAAAGATTACTTCATGGCAACCACGGAGCTAAAATAAAGAAAGCAAGTGATCTGGGTTCAGATCATTCAAGTGGCCTGCCACTGATGACCTCATCCCTCTCTTCCTTTGCCCCAGTTCTAAAGATTTTACCACCTCCAAATAGCACCTTGAGCTGAAGACCAAACACTGAACCATGGGCCTTGGAGGGATATTTCAGAGCCAAGCTGTAGCAAATGAAGCACTATGGAGTCAATACAATAGTAAGGACTCTTTGAGAAGTATGCTCTGTTAGGTTATATCTTAGTGTGTAGAGATGTGAAAGAAAAGAAACAAACAAGAGAATAGAGGACTAGACAGCTAATTTGAGACATGATTCAAAGGTAAAGGCAGACAGACAGAAGAGAAGACAGGAAAGTGGTTATGGGGATGAGAATTTTAGTAAGCATGTTTTCTTTATTTAAAGGGGAAGGATTTTAAATGTATAAAATAACAACATTAGTCATATAAAAAACCCCAGAATGCTGGAGAGAATCCCTCAGAGATGGAGACATTCAGTGCCCAACAGAAAAGCAATAATTGACAATGAAATCACTCTTGAGAAGAGCATTGCATGGATTCCCTTGATGGAGAAAAATGACCTATCAGCAAGTATGCTTAATTCTTCTGTAATGTGTTACATTTCATTCATACCCAAGAATACCTTGAAAGTGGCCATGCAGGAAAGGCAGCCACAGAATAACCCATTGAGTTAAGGAGAGACGTGGCAGATAGTGCAGAGTGATCTGTATTTGTATCATACATTTACTGTGGATGGCATCTTCTGCATTGCTTGACTCTTGCCCGAATAACTTCAGAGATGTTCAGAGATGGCTTGAGGGATATGGATAATTGATATATTGTCTATAATCAGAATCAATCACAAATAATAAAAAAACCCGAGAAACAACAAACACGAGCCATGAATAAAATTGAGATCAGCAAATCTCAGTGATGATCCAAAGGTTTGGGTGCAGCTTGCCTTTGCTTTCAGTCCCATCTTGTTCCTCTTCTGTGTGTTGCTTTCTTCCCTCATGTACTGCCTGAGACAAGACCTCCCCTGCATTCCAGTCATTAGTCCACAATTTGATTGACTAAAATGAGAGAGACTAAGCATAACATGTCCTCTTTCTCCAAAGTAACTTTCCTCTACACCAAGTGTACAGCCACCATTACCTGACCAATATGTTGAGAAATTTGCTTATTCCAGTGGTCACACAAAAATATGTAATTCATATTCTCTGTTGTTTGAGTAAGAATGCCAGATTAGATCATAATGGAGGTCATAGGATAACTGGGGAAGAACAAATTTGATAATGGGTCATGCTTGTAGTTGTTACAAATACAAACTGGATGAAAACGAAGGTTTTAGGGGAAGTTTACATTGGACATCAGGAGGCAGAGCAACTATAAAGTATAAAGTAACCAAGGTGTGGGCGATAATGTCTTTGGATATGAGTTAAGAACGGAGGTAAATATGGTAAATAGGTCTTACTGTTGTTCCTAAGGACAGTAGGGCTTGGAGTAGGGAAGAAACTTGTTTCAGGTACCAAAGCTCTTGATGAACTGGAAAGATTATCAGAAGCATTAAAATGACTACAGCAGGGAATGGAATAGGCCGCTACTAGTGAATACCAAGAGCCTTTAATGAATGGGCTTAAAAAGTGATACTGCTGGGTTAATCTGAATGCAGGAATGAGAATGAATGATGATTCTGTACCATGTCTAGTATGAAGAGCTGGGATTTGATAAAGCAAACTGCCCTAGGTTTCAGAATATAAGAGAATTAGTGCCTTGAAAAGATGGCCGGGTGCTACCTAAGATAACAAGAAATGAAAAACAGAAAAGTGTGGTATACTGAGCGGTAGTTTTACAGAGAGGGGTATCTGTGGGAGGAGGATGGGAGCAGAGGCCAGGATGAAGTGGATTTAAAAGACGTACATGAATATGGGCTTGGCAGAGGTTTGATGGGAGGAGCGAGAGTACTTACAGGAAGGGGATACAGTGCATGCTCTTCTACTGTCATCTTGACTTAGAAGTGCTCTGAACTCTGGAGGTCAGTGGGATTGTAACCATGGTGAGGTGATGACAGAGCCGGAGGACCAAAGTCAAAGATTCCACATTTTTCAGAGACAAGAGGAAGTAAAGTACACTGAAGTCTCTCGGGTTGCTTACCGGGAGCTAGATGGCATCACTTTCTATCAGTTCACTGGTACATTAGACAAGGTATCAAAACACTCATTCGAAAAAAATTAATCAAACTTACAGTGTCTCATCACTCATAAAAGGTAACTAAAATTATGATATAAAATACAAACATGCATAAAACAAAATTGTGAATCACTGTTTTTTCATTTTTAAATGAGCTCTTCTTTTTAAAGAACAGAACAACATTATATAATTTGTATTACATATGTGAAAAAGAATGCATTTTTGTTTAAGACAAAAATTAATCTAAGGGTTTTTTGCATTATAATTTTGGTTATTTATTCAATTTTTTGTAGCACATGGGTATGTCTTATACTCACACATCAATCTCACAAACATTTATTTAATATGAAGTTAATGATAGCAGGATCTGTGGACACACACTTCTATAATTCCAGCAATCAAGAGACAGAGACAGGAGGATTGTTGCAAATTTGAGGTCATCTTAATCTACACAGAGAGATAGTCTTAATAGAACAATACAGTACAAACCAATGGTTGTGACACATAATCCAAGTGTACCCTCATTGCCGGTTTTCACACTTTGATGATCTCTCAGAACCAGGAGTGGTTAAAACTGAAGATAAAGTTAGGAACCTTTACTTACAGTCTGTTTCTGGAGGGAAAGCCTAAGTGTGAAGCAGAGTAGGGCCCTTCCATCAATAATGGAGCTAAGCTGTGTTAGAGATATCCAATCTGAAAGTCCAGTGAGCATCCCTAGTATACACAGAATTTCCTGTCACCCTAAGACAGGTCTGTTGAAAGCAGGAAAGGAACAGCATTCTGGTTAATTTTGTGATGGTACACCTCCATTTAATCATGCCCGTGTATTACAGATCACTGCCACGGAAACCTCTAGAGCCCTGTATCTAGTCTGGTTTATCCCTGAATTCTTTCTACCTTCTGTATTCATTGCTGGAGAAGCATACAGCAAATATATCATTCCTTTTCCTCGGATGCGGTGAGATTAGAATCTATTTTAAAAAATTTGTTGTTTGTCATGACAAGAGTGGTTCATAAAATTACGTAAGTGTGGAGGAGGAGGGCCACATAACCATCACACAGAACAAGCACCCTCCAGGGGAGTGGCCTGTTTAGTGGATACATGTTGAGCAGGAGGCTGAAGCCAGCTCAAGGGGGGCTCCTCTCTTTGTACAGTGGGAACACTGAGGTTAGAGTGACATGTCTTTGGATGTTTTTATTATCTCTATAAAGCAAAGTCCTGAAGTGTATCAAGGCACACAGCCAGACTTTCACTATGAATAATGAACTCAAATGAGGCCTTTTGTATGATTATCTGGTGAGTCATTTGAATGCAGTCCTCATTTGGAGATGTCGGAGAGAAAAACAACACAGGATGTGTTTGGATGGCATTTTTTTTTTTGATGCATGGCCTTTCCTTTATGATTTATTATTCTGATATATCCATTTTGAAAGGCAAACAGATTGATATTCAATGATAGATTATTTTGCTTTTATATGAAGAAAACCATGCTGGCTAGCCTGAAAGACATATGAACAGCCGAGGGACATTTCGTTCTTATGACCTAACCGGAAGCAAAACTGACTCAAAAAATAGTGAATTTTATTTTTTAGGTAAAAAGAAAAATAAAAAATATCCTTTCCTGGAAGCTTTTTATTCATTTTAGAAGTAACAGTTTACATGCCATCTTAATCTAATGTCAAATCTTTTACTAAAGTCAGTAGAAAAAAATAGAACAGTAGAAACTGGTTCTATGTGCTTTTGAGAATACGGTGTGTCTTACAGGAAATGACTAAAGAGCAGAGAAAGGCCTCCTAATGAATGGGCACTAATGTTAAGCCACTGTGAATGAGAAGGTCAGAATTTAACCTGCTTTCCTAGTGGACTTTCTATTGCTGTGATCAATACCATAAGGAAAAGAACTGGGGAGGGATGGCTTTATTTGACTTAACTTTAGCATAAGACTCAGGCAGGAACCTCAAACAGAGACCACTGAGGAAAGAACGGTGCACATTGGTTTGTTTTCTTATATTACAGGAAGACACATGCCCAAGGTGGCAACAATCATAGTGAGCTGGACTTCCCACATCAATCATCTATTGAGAAAATACCTGAGACTTGTTGATCATGTACAGGATAAGGAATATTGCCTGTGCCTCTCATTCTGTACCTTACTATTCATGAATTCCTCTTCATCTTATAAACTTGCTACATTCTCTTCTATGATCTGCTTCTCCCCATTTCTTCCAATATATCATCCCTGGAGTAAATGAAAATGAAAATTTTGTTCTCTTTGTATATTTGAGTTTTAAAGTTGTGGGCTTGCCCATTGATGTGAGATTCCAAACTGTTTTTTATTTTTTGTCTGACTTGATAACTACCCCAAATGTCATCAGAGGACTTTCATCCATTAATTGATAGAAATAGATGCAGAGACCCACAGCCAAACATTAGGCTGAACTCTGGAATCCTGCTGAAGAGAGTGGGGAAGGATTGTTGGAGCCAGAGGGGTCAAGGACATCACAAGAAAACTCACAGAAACAACTAACCCAGCTCATAGGAACTCATAGAGTCTGAACCAACAACCAGGGAGACTGCATGAGACTGACCTAGGCACTCAATATATATGTGACAGTTGTGTAGCTTGATCTAATTGTGGAACTCCTAACAATGGGAGCAGAGGTTGTCCCTAACTCTTTGTTGGCTCTTGGGAACTAGTTCCTCCTACTGGATTGCCTTTCCCAGCCTGAATACAAGAGGAGGTGCTTAGTCTTACTACAGCTTCGTATATCATGCTTTGTTGATAACCATAGGAGTCCTGGCCCTTTCTGAATAGAAACAGAAGAGGAGTGGATTGAGGGAGGGCAGAAAGAAGGGGGGGAATGGGAAGAGAGGATTGGGGGAAAATGTGGTCCAGATGTAAAATAAACAAACAAATAAAAAGATAAAAAAAATGATATATATTTCATGACTTTTCATTCTTATTGAAAGTAATGTTTTTCGGACGATATATTCTGATCACAGTTTCTCTTCTCCCATCTCATAACAGGTCCTTCCTACCTGTCCAAATCCATGTTTTGTCTCTCTCTCCCTCTCTCTAGAAAACAAACAGAGGACAAAAGAAACACAGAATAATAATTTAAAATAATTAAATGCACACAGAGAGAGAGAGAGAGAGACAGACAGAGAGAGATAGAGGGAGAGAAAGAAAATAATATATAAGTAAAAATTAAGTAAGAGTTTTTTTCTTTCTTTCTTTCTTTCTTTCTTTCTTTTTTTTTTTTTTTTAAAAAAAAAAAGCCCAAAGAAAGTGAAATTAGATGAGAAAAATCTCAGAAAATACTGGTGAGTGCTGGGGTAGATCCTTAGGTCAATTGGGATGTACCTTCAAGTGGATTGCAACCCTGTCACATTCTGGTTCTGATTCTAGTACCAGCAGATGAATGCTTAACTCAGGTGTCTGTCCTCAACAGGGACCTAAGTTGAGGTCACCACATCTGGGACTAGAACCTTCAAAATCAGAGCTACAAGTCAACACAGTGATTCTCTTTTCAAGTTAATTGCCTCTGGTTTCTCATTGGAGCTGTGAAAAGATTACCAACCCTGTCAGGCTGTTTACAATTACTTTTTGACTAATACGTCATATGAGTGCTGTATGCGTTTGGCTATTCACTCCATATGAAATCTATGGTTCCCAAATATATTTGTGTAATCAAACAGCTTCCCTTTCATTTTCTTCTTTAAAGATTTGATAATATGATTATAAGATTTATTTAGAATAGCCAAGGGAAAAGAATAAGCAATGTTTACTGAAGCAGGAGGAGAAGGTTCCTTATCTGCAGACCTTGGCACATTTTTGGAATGTGATGAGGAAAAGGTGGAGGTCCCTTGACAAACCAGATAGAGGTACAAAAATTGTCCCATTGACTGGTGAGGATCTGGTGACCTGAGTTTGATTCTAGGAACTGATCTAGATATGAAAAGAGAGAAGCAGTTTCTCCACAAAAACATCCTCTGGTGTGGCAATGAGTGCCTATCACACGCATAAAAACACACAGACAACAACAGAGAAAACATGGTAAAGATAAACCAAACAGTTGCGAACTCATCCATATTTTTCTGTGATCACTTAGAAGGGTGAATGTAAGACTAGTTTGGAATAAAAATCTTGATTTTAAACATCAGATTTTCAAGGGCTTGGATGACTCTACCCCTCCAGCACTGCTGTCTGCTACATATGCCTCTCCGTTGACTGCTTCCACTCCATGGTGGAAAATTTATGACTTCCTCTTTCTTTAATTTTTCCAAAGTCAGTGAGTGGCAGGTTGATGACACTGCCAAATTTAGCTGCCTTGAAACTGAAGTCCCAGACACTAGACATGGAGTTACAGGATTGGGTATTCACTCTGCTGGATTTAGGTCTTGCTTTGGGTCTAGCATTACTTCACTATACCCACATTGGCTCTTTTTGGACTAGGGCTGTATGTTCACTGCTATGACACTTGGGAAGTTTGTTGTCATTTGCTCTTTGACTTCATAAGGGTTGACAGACAACTGAATCTCAGAAAAGACTTTGGACTTTTGATTCATTGGAACTGTTAAAGGGTACTGGGACTTTTGAAGTTGAACTAAATATTTTACGTAGTAATACGCCTACGAGCTCAATGGACAGCCAGGGACTGGAATGTGGTGGTTTGAATAAGAAAAGCCTCGCATAAGCTCCGGTATTTGAAGACTTGTTTCCCCAGTTGGTGGCCCACTAGGGTATTGTCACAGAGCTGACCATTAGGAGGTGGAACCTGAATGAAAACGAGGCTGTGATGGCTATAAGGTGTGGCTGAAAAAAAAAGGATTTTATTGTGGATGAGGGAGAACACCGAGACTTCTGGAAGAGCCTAGATTGAACTGGGCCATGAAAGGAGAGAGAGTTGTGAAGAGCGAGAGGAAAAGAAGAGAGAGAAAAGAAGCCAAGACCAAGCCAAGAGGGAGGAGAGAGAGGGAGAGAGAGAGAGAGAGAGAGAGAGAGAGAGAGAGAGAGAGAGAGAGAGAGAGAGAGAGAGAGCGAGCCAGGAGGGCAAAGAGGGAGTCAAGCGAGAGAGGATCAGAACAGCACAGCATGGTTGAAATGAGGAACTGGGGAGGGAAGAAGTCCTTGGACTGGAGAAGTTTAGAATGGGGGCAGATGGGAGGAGCCACGTTGAGAGGCTGAGAGGAGCCTAGAGTGAAAAAATAAAATAAATAATTAAAAAAAATAAACATGAGATTTGAAAGAATTTGGTAGTACTTGGCTGGGAAAACTGGACTTGGTTCAGATGGAATTATATTCTCCTGTTTTTCATGGACACATGTCATTTAATTAGCCAATATCTATTTCAATTAAATTTTAAAATGTTTAATTATTTCTTTATTTGAATATATATTTGTATATATAACTTTATATGTATTATATATATATAACTTTATAGATATAAAACTTTATATATATATATATATAAAGTTAAAACTCAGATCAAGTTATATAATGACATTATTTACACATCTTGAAATATCTATTCCGTGAGTTCTCTGATGGATTCAGTTGTTTCTTCATAGGGCAATGGTCAGCTCCTGGCTCTTGAGTTATCTTAGCTATCTGCACAAATATTTATTACATAATTCATATTTTTGCTTTGTCTGTCTTTCCTTCTATAGGGTGAGTTCATCAAGAGAAGGAACAATGTCCTTTCAATGTGTCACTCGGGCAGAACAAGGGACTTGGCTTATGGTGAACACCCAATAAATGTTTATTGAGAAAATAAAAGAAAAAAGGCTCTCTAAGATTACTTAGGTGAAGGAGTTTCCAAATTCAGAGACAGGTCCTGGAACATGACTTGGGGATTCATCTCTACCTCTGTTTTATAGTTTAGTGTTGAAATCGGAATGAGGAATATTCCAGATCAGCCGAGTATAAACAAATAAAAATTCAATTTATCTGGAAAACATCTTCTTTTTAAACTAAATGTGCATCATCTATTCTGAGCCCCAAGCTTGTAATTTCAGAATGGTGAGAAAAAAGTTACAATTTATGTAGCTGCCTTAGCAGAAAACACATTAATTATAATCATGTGAGCAGGAATAAAAGACATCTTGAAATTCCAAACAAAGTGATTCCTCAATGACAAGAGGTAAACCAACTAAAATCAGGTACTGGGAAGAAGCGTTGAGCTATTGCGTCCGGACAGACATTTCTGAGAGGATGCAGGTAACGTCGTGCATAGAGGAATCATTTGTTTCACACTGAAGAGGGAGAAAAAGACATCTGACAAAAATGTTGCATAAACAGAGGCATTCCCCTGCCCCGGCGCTGTCGTTTGAGAAAGAGCCCCAAAGCTGCAGAGGAAATTTCTGCATTCCCTTTTCATACGTAATCACTATCCACACACTTGACCTTTGCCTTTTCTACCCCAGGTACACTGTCATTAGAGCAATATAATCACTTTCAGCACGTTCTCTCTTTTAAGACCCTAATTTTTCATTCCATGAATCTCCATTAACATTCCATGTGCTCAAATGTGTCCATGAGGTTTATAATACAGTACTATAAACTCTGAAGATACCAATATAACTGGGTCTCGTTTTGGTGGGAAATCCATTAGAAGGATATATTGTATTACAATGTTCTGTTCAGCTGGTATATTTTTCTTTCCATTGATTAAGCATGTCTATCTCTGAAAACATTTGATGATGGGTACATCCCAAGCTAAATAGCAGTGTATATGGATGCTATCAGTGTATATAGTGGATCCTGTCACCTGACCTTGAACCCCAGCTCGGTGAATTACTAGCTTCTTGAGCTTGGGCCCACTGTTTCATTGGATCACTGTGTCCTCATCTGTGCACAGCAGTAGCAATAATAACAGTGCTAGCCTGTTAGATTATCTCAAGGCTTTAACAGAGCACTTCATGCTCTCAGACTAAAGCTCAGTTAGCAGGAAACTGCACGTGTCCTCTGTTATTGGTATTATTTTTATGTTGTTGTTATTATAGATTCATACAGAATCCTCAGACAGAGAGCGGAGAACCAGAGTAAAAATAATCACACTTAGATCTGGCACTGCACAGTGTGTTGTGTTTATCTGAAAATAAAACAGTCATATCTTTAGGCCATGGATTGTTCATGTTAGAAGTACATGCAGGGAGAAGAAATATGAATCAGTTATTTCCGTGGGTTGATGTTTGAGTGAGTGAGACGCGAGCACGTGAAGATCAGAGGACAGCTTGCAGCAATCAGCTTCCTCCATCCACCCTGTGGGTCCTGAAATCCAGGTTGTCAGGCTTGGTGGCATGTGCTTTCCCTCACTGGACCATGCTAGGGGCTGGAACCAGTTGTTTTCTCAGCATCTCTACAGACAAAGAAGGAAACTTCTCCTTTTCTGCCTTTTAGATCAATTGATAGCAAAGGTCAGCATGAATTTTATGTAAAATATCGGATTTATGTGTTCAGCTTTGTTGGCAATGTATCCTAAAAGCAGCCCTAAAAATAAGTTTTGAAAGGGGTGGTATTTTTTTCAATGAATTTTGTTTGTATAAATGTAAAAGGGATGTAGCTCTGTGGTAGAGTGTTGACCTAACCTTTCCGGAACGTTGGACTCCATCCCAGCACTGAATAAACAGTGGGAATGGAAAGGCAAGGTGTGATTGGCCTATGGGTTATGTTGGACAAATTTAGGGGCTCCTGGCATATAGCTAGTATCGAGTCCATTCTCACCAGCCTGAGCACTGCACTTATTTTGGCTTATCTCAAATTATCCAGACACTGGCATCAAACTCTTCTTTTTCATGATTCCAATTTCTTGGCTGTGTGTCCAGGATCTGATTCATGTGCTCCAAGCCTGACCTCTGTGGCTTCTCTCCTTTTGTCCCTCTTGCTCCATTCCCCATAGCTTTATTCATCTGGTCCGTTAGCATTGTGACAGTAATGGTGACTCCTGGATATTGCTGCCTATGGGGATTATATGACTGAATTCTTATATCCTCTGAATTTTGGGGGGGGGTATTTTTTTTTCAATGAAATTGCCAGAGATAGAGATAAATGGAGAAAAGACTTAGAGTTCAGTGTATCTTCTAGTTACATCAACTAATTCTGTCTGAAATTCTCCAAGGAAGCTATGTTTGTACACAGAGGTGCTATTTTATTCAAAATGGGCAGCAATACTCTGGCCTTCTTTCCTTTTAGCTCCAGAAACTTCTTGTTTGCCTCAAACATTTGGGCTGTAGATTAAACTTCAGTCTATGATTCTGAACCCCTTCTTTTGAGGTAGGCTATTCAAGAGCTAGTACTTAATATTGTTAGCCACTGTCATAATTAAATTTGTGTGTGTGTGTGTGTGTGTGCTAACTTAACACAACCTAGAGTTATATGGCAAAAGGAATCTCAATTGAGAAAATGACTCCATCAGAGTGCCTATAAATAAGTCTATAGGACATTTTCTTGACTTAAGATTGGCATAGGAAAGTCCAGTCCACCGTAGATGGTAACATGCCTGGAGAGGTGGTCCTGAGTTGTATAAGACCACTGCTTCAGTTCCTGCCTCTAGGTTTCTGCCTTGAGTTCTTACCTTGACATCCTTAGGGTATAAACTGTTACAAGCGTAAGCCAAACAAGCTGTTCAAGGTCTTCATTGGATATATAGCAAGTTCAAGACCAACCTAGATTACAGGGTATCCTTTCTCAAGCATAAATGAATAATAAATAAATAAATAAATAAATAAACAAACAAACAAGAAGTAGATGGACCTTTTGAACGAGAATTACAGTAGACTGAGTGCCCACGTTGCTGAATTGGGGAAACATTCCCCTACCTGCTCCTGTTCAGGCAGGAAGCACTTTAGCTGCATTCTCTTTTCAAATTAAAGTCTTTCAAATGAACTTTGGAAAGTTGGCACATCTTGCTACTAGGTCCCTTTTCTAAAGTCAAATCTGCTAGCCTATACTCATTAGCTAAGTACCATCTCCTAAATGTCCCCAAACAATACTAGCACCTGGGAACCAAGAGATAAATGTGGGCCTCTGGGTACATTCCATATTGAAATCATCATGTATACCATCATATACTCTTCTAGCCCTTTTGGAACATCTGATCTACAATACTAAATTGTAATTCTTCATATTTTCAACTGTTCACCGGAGTGCTGTCATATCCCAATGCTTAAGAGTAGACAGTAACTATCATATGTTGCTGGTCAGTTTCTCAGAACTAAAGGGAATTGACTTACGTGATTAGCAGGGCAAAAAGTCTCATTACATTATGGTCAGTAATAGACCACAAGTAGAAAACATATTTTTTGCAAGAGAAAATATGGTGGTAAATTCTAGGCTAATTCAATGGGACCATGGTGTGTCTGAATTAAGTATCATTTCTAAGTATGTCTATGAATAGGCAATGGATGCTGCAGACTGTCCTGGACAATCTGGAAAACCAGGAAATACAGCTTAATTTTATTCTAAGCTCAGAAGCCCACAGCGCAGAGATACAAATGGTGTTAATTCTAAAAGGGCAGAAAAAGACTCAGGCAAAACAGAGAAGAGGGAATCAAAGGAAACGGTTTTCTCCTTTTCTGCCTTTTGTTCTTTTCAAGTCCTCAAGGGAATCAATGGGAACCACCAATTCTGAGGAGGACAGTATTAGAAATGATACTTAATTCAGACACACCATGGTCCCATTGAATTAGCCTAGAATTTACCACCATATTTTCTCTTGCAAAAGTATGATTTCTACTTGTGGTCTATTACTGCTATGCCCTTTCACCCAAATGAGCCCTCTTGAAACAAATCCACGCTATAGGACATTTCAAGTAGTCCACTGCCTCTAGGCTCTGGTTGCCTGGACTAACCTCTCCTGCCAGCCTAGTTGTCCTAGAATTATATATTACAATGCAGATAAAGGGCTTTGATTGACAGATTTCTCCCTGGATGCAGCCAATGCTAAAGGTGCCCCTGACTTTCTATTTTGAAATTGGTTTATCTGAAAATGTACTGTATGTGGCCTTGTAAAACAACAAACACATATACACAACATTTGGAGAGAGAGAGAGAGAGAGAGAGAGAGAGAGAGAGAGAGAGAGAGAGAGAGAGAGAGAGAGAGAGAGAATAGCCAACTGCATCTGGCTAAGCAGCAACACAATTAATGTGGTGGTATCTAGCAATCTGAGTGTAGAAATATCGAGTCAGTTTTCAGTCTGTGTAAGGGAAAAGAACGTCTAGAAGTGATATACTGAGAGCAAGGAAAGTACAAACTAATGGATGGCTGGTTAAATTCATCTCCAATAATTCATTTAGAAATGAGTTGCAGAATAGAGCCAGAGGAATCTGAAAATGTCAAGCAGAGAGCCCTGTTAAATGACTTTCCAACCATTACCCAAGGTCAGGAGAAACATTAGTTTGAAACCAGGCAAGTTCTGGCTCTTTGTTTCCAATTTTCACAAGAGGATATTTCTTGTACTTCAGTGTGCAGCCCTACTCTTAAAGGAATAAAAAGGAAACAAACCAGAGATAAACAAATTTAAGCCAGATTACCTCGGCTTTATCTGTTAAAAGGTATCCATTTAGGAGAAGCCACAGTTGAGTGTAAATTATTTAATGCCCAGATCCTTCCCAACTTTAAGTATTTTTTTAAGCTAGGTATCAAGACCATTAATAATTGACAAAGCATTTGTAAACCCTTAGCAAATGAACAGTCAAGGGACACATTAATAAAACATCTTTTAAAAAAAAAATCTCTGTCTCTGGGCTGATCTCATCCTGTTGTCCCAGCGTACATGAGGCTGCCTGCACCAGCTGTAGCTCACAATGCTGCTCAGCTCACTTAAATAAGGTGAGGCAGAGGGCAAAGGCCACTGCCTTTTAGGAAATGAGGCCATCTTTTATTTAGATATTCACAACTTCACCTGCTGAGTCAAAGCTCCCGAAAGTAAATAAACTCTTACCCTCAAATTTCTTCTAGATATCTACATATAAATTTAGTGATGAACCTTTCACCATTTCTATTTGCAAAGCAAAACACTGAAGAGCCCAGGGAATTGAGGGTTAGGCATTTAGGAAGGGCCAATGAAAATATTCACTTCAGGGTCTCCGTTCACATTCAGCCCAGGCAGAAGGAGCAATCAGGGCCACTGAGCATTTCAGCTTTGAGGCAGTTAAGTGGCTTGGCTCGTCTTTTCTCACCGTATAATGCAGGAGATGTAAAAATGCATTTCCCTGACATGGCATCTTTCTTCTGAGCAATGAAGAAACGTGAAAACACAGGAAGGAGGCAGCTATTCGCATATCTACCTGCTGGTGCCCTTGGGTAAGTCATGTCAAAAAAGCTCAATGTAAATAAGATCAATAGGCCAGTATGAGAATTGGGGAGGGCCGGGCATTTGCCATGATACTGCAGAGTGGGCTACACACTTGACAGAAAGAGTTGGAGGTTTTCTAGTCAAGATGTCTTCATCCAGTCTTCAATCTGTATGTGAGGGTACACAAAGACCATTTCAAGGCAACTCTGTGACGAACAACAGGTGTAACATTGGCGGCGACATTGGAACCCAGGCCTCTTCCCCACCCTCTCTTTCCTGTCCTTGCCATAGGGAAGAGGTTTTTCTTCTATGTGTGGATACCATGGTATATATGTTGTACAAAGCAACAAGGCCATCCAATTCTGGCGTAACATCTCAAGAAGCGGCAGGCAAAATAACTCCCTCGCCTTCTAAATTATCTATTGTTAATCTCACCGGGTGTGATTATGACTATTACCACAATTTTTGAGGCAAATTTTTGAGGCAAGCTTGGTCCTTATGTGATAGTGCACTTTTAATTCAGTCCCATCCTACAAGAGCAATATGAATAAATTAAGAAACAAGAATTATCTGTTTTGAGACAGAATCTCTCTGTGTAGTTCAGGGATATTATTCCCTAGTGTGTTTTAATTTCTTAGTGATTGGATTACAAGTGTTCATTAGCACACCTGGCCACCAAAATAACTATCAAAGGCCATGTGTGAAAAGTATAAATGACAGTATTGATTATATGAGTTCAAGAAAAAAAATCACCTGTGGGTAGGATAATCTTTTGGTTAATTAATAAAAGGTCAGAGATTTGAGGTATAATTTTAGAAGAAAATTGTCCTCAAGCAAATGTTTTTCAGGACGTGGAGACAATGAATCTGAAACTAGAATCACAGAAGGAAGAAAAAGACACCAGGGAAAGAAGCAATATCTTCTCAGGGACTCCATTTCTTTTCCATAAAATGACAAAAATCTTCCTCTTCATTTTTCAAAGGAAAAAATTCAGTTTATCTTACTCCGGGATTTAAAACATGAAATAACTTAAACTATATTTTTCTGTGTAAGGATAAATTCAAATAGCTACATATGTCTTATGAAAAATATTGTTCAGGTACCATTTCAAGGACAGAACAAGGACTGTTAAAGAATATTAGATATAGGCACAAAGAATCTTAAATCAAACTTTTCTTCTTTGTATATTGTCTCCCCAACAATACCATGTATATTTAAAATATATGTATATATGTTTGTATAACTAAACAAAATCAGCAAGCATTTACTTTGACTGTAGACACAAAAGGCCTGGAAATTATTCTTTGTTTCACATAAAGTTACAAGAAACAAACTTACTTCCTCCTCTCAGTTGATATTTAGCCCCTGCTGGCATCTCAATCATTCACTCCCTGTCCCTCACCCGGCTATTTGCTTCTGTAATAATCTTGTTCTTCTTGTAGCAACACAATTCTCTCCAATAGCCTCCTATATCCTTGCAGGCAATGGGCTGTGTCCGTCTCCATCAGCACAAAGGGATGCAATGGAAACGATCCGAAGTAGAGTGTCAGTGCAGGTCCAGCAATGTGGGCTGTTGCAAACCCCTACTTACTCATGTGCTCTGTTAGATGAGTCCTGCCATTAGACCTCCTACTCCCCCTTTGTTTCTGTATTGCTTCAGTGTGATCTTTTCCAAAGCAAAGTCCACCCAGCTATTAAAATAAAGGGACTATTACTGCCTTTTGTGTCTATACTAAAGAACAAGTTAAGCACATAAACACACACACACACACACACACACACACACACACACACACACACACACACACACACACAGAGCCCAGTGGCACTGAAGATCTCATCAGCGTTTGACAGGAAGATATTTAATTAACGCTCATACCTGTCTCCCCTGCATGAGACAAACAAATCAAGGAGCTTTAGAAGAATAATTAATTCAAATGGAAAAGAAGCCTCAGATTTTTTTAAAGGAAAAGAACAAAACCAATCACTAAAACAAGCCAAACAACAACCACTGAACACCAAGAGCGAATGAAGCAGTAGGTATCAGAGGCGTTGAATTGTTAGGAGTGAGGAGCCTTAGGAGTGTTGTCACCAAGTCTGCTTTCTGAGGTCCCACCAAAATATATAGTGCCATATCAGGGGCTTTAATATGTGTCTTGAAGAACAAACAGTGCACTCAGAGCTTTTAAGTCGATCTCCTGAATCTGTTTTGGGACTGTGCCTGGAGGAAGTAATGATGTCACAGAAAGGGCTTTTCTATTTTACTGTCCCTGCCTCTTACCCTGTCTTCAATCATTCCTGCTCATGGAAAAGAAGTCAAACACTGCCTGAGGAGTTTGTAGAGTATCCATCAGTGCTCTGGTCCATCTCCTTCACTCTCTTCTTGTACATTGATCTTGTACACAGGCGGGTTCTATTTTCTTGTAGACAGACATAGGGAAGTTTATGATTCTTTTGTGGAGACAATGATGCATTAACCAGATCATTGGGTCAGCCATTACAACACATGCAGATTTTAAATGCTTCCTTCCTTCCTTCCTTTCTTTCTTTCTTTCTTTCTTTCTTTCTTTCTTTCTTTCTTTCTTTCTTTCTTTCTCTCTTTCTATCCTTCCTTTTGTTATGTTAATGGACTCAATAACTTTTTGATTTTGATTTATGGCAAACCATGATAAAAGTAAGAGGGATATTCACACAATCAGAAATTATTCTTTTAATGTATGCCTATTTGATGTTAAACATTTTGGACAGTTGTCATCTTGCTGAAGAATTATCAAATAGAAGGATGTGAATCAGGAAGCCCTGGGTATATTTGGGAAAAGGGTCAGAAAGGATAAGCTATCATTTTACTTCCTAGAGCCTAAACTTTTTATATTTCTATCCATGATAGTTTTCTAGAATTTTTCATTTATTAAAAAGGAAGTTCTTTCACAAGGCTTTCTGCAGTGAAAGGCAGTAGTCTCCTCTGCAAGAATTTTGCTCCTTTGCTCTCTTTAGGTACGGAATAGGGTGGCACTCATTGTGGCCTCTGGCTCTGTCATCTCACTTCTTTTCTTCTTTCAAACCTCTGAAGGCCACTTGGGATCATATCCTTGGGACTGTATCTTGCACTGGCTCCATCTTGTGATCCCTTCCTCTACTTCCTGTCCTCCAGGAAATGAAGAGCAGTTTTGGTTCCACTCTCCCTACCACCATGATGCTTTCTGCTCAAGAGCATGGGATCAAGTGACCAAGGACCCTTTGAAACTCTGAGTCCAAAAGATAATTGTCCATTTGTAACAGTTCTTTCAGATATTTTCATCAGGACTAAGCAAAAAAAAAAAATTGTTAAATAATCTAAGCATGTAAATATCTATAAGGTTTCTCATTATCTTATGAAAATGATCCATATAAAATATATAATTAGTGTAAGACATAAATATGAGAAGGAAGTAAAGATTTGTTACTTAAAGGGAGAGGTAGAGTTGGGGGCTATAAAATGGGGAATGAGAATGGGTTGACAGGATGAAAATGATTCCCTGCATAAAACAAGGATTGTTTGTTCTGACTCGAGGATGCCACAAAATGAATGGATAAAGAAGTATATAACAACAACAAATTGCCAAGGAAATTCCAAATGGAATGGGAACAGTAACAAATGCATGCAATTGTAGTAGACATAAGCGATGGGAGTGCATTTAGAACGTCAGAGGGAAAAATAGATAATTTAAAAGCTTTGACAAACAACCATTTGATTATGTGTTCTACCAGGCTACTGCAAAAAAAATGTGCCAGATGCAAATACTATCATCCTCTCATTAGGGAATTTAATTTTCAAAGAGTATGGATTAGCTATTCTGAGTTTTTTTTTTTTTCCCTGTGAACTAAGAAAAAGTCAACAGCTAAAGTGTACTGTGATTCTATCCAATGAGGGAAAGACAGGTTGCATTGAAATATGTGGGGTTGGACTGTAATTCCTTCTGTAGAGAACAAGCAGAATCAACACAAAATGCTGAAATATATTCATGTGCATGCATACATAGTTCCTGGGCCTGACTGTGGAAGGCACCTGGACGTAATGATCACTTGGAAAGGAAGCATATGTACCATCCATATCTCTGTTGTTAAACTTGTTAAACATAATTCTCCAAGAAAGTAAGCAGGAGAATAGGAGTAAGCACTCCTGGGGCTGAAGGAGAAGTAACAAAATTGAGACAGTAATACCCTGAGGTATTAGGGAAAAAGAAAGTACCCCAGAAGTACTTAAGCTCAAATAGCTCAGAGGACTGCATGATATAACTCTCCATGACATCATCTAGAAAATTTGAGAAAAAAAGAGTGAGTTTAATGCCATGGAATATAATATTATATGAGCATGCAATAATATATATATGTAATAATATAAGTAAATAATTGAATAAATAATAAATAGTAGAGGATAGCTATTTTATAGTAGAAATTTAGTTAATAATCTATATTGCTGTCATAAAATCACCATTTTCTAGCACAGTAAAAAACTATGCAGGCTGGATTCTTTGGTAGGTAATATAATTAATGAACACATTTATATGTGTATGGTAAGAAGAAGATTTACACTGAAACAGAATATGTATAGCTGTAAGATATTCACTGTAAAGAGAACCCGCTGACTTTCCAATAACACAGTCTGGCAGACCCATCTACATTAAGTGATCTGATTAATATCACCCATACGGGGTCCTTTGGGTGAGGTTGTAGTTCAGTGGTAGAGTGCTTTGCTTACCATGTTGAAGGCCCTGAGTTTGATTGAGATCCAATTCCATAAAAAATTAAAAATCAAGAATTTTAAAACTGAAAATTAAGAGATACCTCAAATCTCGTATTTTATGCCTCAATGAATTTGGATGAATGCATCTCATGGTGTATTATTGCCAAAGATGTGTGACCTCAGTCTTATCCTGAGAAAACATGAAGGGTCTTTAAGCAAAACTGGTCAGTGCTATTCAATACTCTCAAAGACATCAATGAGAAAAAAATCCCCAAACCACCACAGACTATACATTACTAAATAAACTCAAAACCTAGGTAATGCTAAATCCAAGACTGGATCCTCAACCAGAGAAATAATCTAGTAGAAATATCTATAAAATGTGCGTAAGTCCATAGTGTTGGAACCGGAATATACCCCATGGGAGTTTCTGGGTATTGATACATGGACTATGGAAGCTGTAAACTGGAGGCGAAGGTTAGTGAAGACAACCTGCATCCATTTTACAATCTACTATTCTAAAACATTAAATATAGATTTACTCCTTTGAGACTCAAAAGGAAAAAATATACAAAATTTAGATTCCAAGTTGCCTTAGTTAGGGTTCCTATTGTTACAATAATCAAACAGGAGAAAAGGGTTTATTTGGCTTACACTTCCGTATTTCTGTTCATCATCTAAGGAAGTCAGGAGAAGAACTCAAGCAGGGCAGGAACCCAGAGGCAGGAGCTGATGCAGAGGCCATGAAGGGGTGCTGCTTACTGGTTTACACACATGGCTTGCTCAACCTACTTTCTTTAGAACCCAGGACTCAGGGGTGGCACCACCCAGAAGGGACTGGGCCCACACCCATTAATTACTAATTAAGAAAATGCCTTACAGCTAGATCTTATGGAGGCATTTTCTCAATTGAGGCTCTTTGTGATTATTCTAGCTTGTGTTAAGTTGACATAAAACTAGCCAGTACACAAATCAAATGAGATATTAGATCCACATCTATATAACCACTGCGGATATGGTTTTCCAATTTTGGAGAACTACTATATCTTTCACGAGTTTTAGAAATTCTGAAACTAGGTAGGCTGCATCATCTCTGCTTTTTATAGCAGAAATAGTCCCACCATAGGGCCAGTGGAGGAGAGAGCAGTTGCGTGCTACCACAACAAATTAGACACAGACTGAGGAAACTGACACTTAAAATTTATCCAGGATCAAAATCAGTTAAGCAAATTCACTGGAGTGACATCCTGACATCCTTCGGCCTGGCAGTTCCCCAGTGCAGGGCAATGGCTTGTCAAGCTCATTTTGCACATCTAACGTCTGAGATATCTGCTCCATGACGGAGTCTGTGCCAAGAGCTTTCTAAACAACATTGCCATGGCTCTCTATGATTAGCAACCAGCACAGCCTTTATTGTGTGTGAGAGAGAGAGAGAGAGAGAGAGAGACAGAGACAGAGAGACAGAGACAGAGAGAGAGATGGGAGTCTAAGAAGCTGCTCAATGACAGATTTTGAATGTAGGCTTTTTCTCTGATGGCGATCCCGCGTCTATACCAACTATACAAAGTGCCCTGTGTAGATGAAGGCTAAGTGCAGTGGATGGTTACATTCTGTCCTCTCCTCTTCTCCCGCTCTCTGTAGAAACTCTGAGTGCTTCTGGTACGTAATTATGACTGCTGGCTTTTTTTTTTGAAAAGGTCACATCAAGGCCTTTAAGGTACGTTTTCCATCACATGCCACGCCAGCTTCTCTCTGCCAGGACTGTTATTTGTTGCTATGGATTTCCTATATTTTCATTTGCTTTCTTTTGGGGAAAGTGAAATCAGATTGGAGGGCAATATAGGGTTAATGAAATGAACATGTTGCAATTACTCATTATAAAATATCACCCGCTTAGTCGTGGCCTTGACTGATATCCTTTGAGGGAGAAATAAATATCTCCTGGGGCAGCGGTGAGAGAAGATACAGGTAAAGGAGGGTGGACTGCCTGGTTTTTAGTGATTTTTGATTAGAAGCCGAAAACATATGTTTCCTGTCAAAGGCAGTAGGAAGGAATTCATTTAGCAATGGAAAGCAGAACAAACATTTTTTTTTTTTGGTGTTCTGGTTTTTTTTTTCCTCATTTTTTTATTAAAAATTTCCATCTCCTCCCCCTTCCCTCCCCTCCCTTCCACCCATACCCCCACTACCTCCCTCTCCAAGCCAAAGAGCCATCAGGGTTCCCTTCACTATGTTAAGTCCAAGGTCCTCCCAGCTCCCCCTAAGTCCAGGAAGGTGAGCAACCAAACTGACAAGGCTCACAGTGAGCCCGTCCATGCTGTAGATATTTTTTAAAAATAAAAAAACACAAAAATCAAGATCCCAGCAACCTACTTTGCTCGTACTATTGCTAGGTAATGTTTTTCCTTAAAATGACAGTTTGGAGCAGAAGCTGGAAAAGATTCCAGTGCTACTGGCTGTTGTCCTCAGCATAGAGCCCACTGAGCGTGCACAGGCTGTTGCGATTGACTCCTGCCAGGTCTCCCTCTCTTTCTAGAAAGGTTGGAGAGTGACATGATTATGACACTTGGAATATGAAAACAAAGCTGTCTCTTAATTGGAGAGAAAGCGAATGCAGAGCAGGAGGCTTTGCTACAGTAATAAAGAGGTGCTGCTCTCTTGTACTTTAATGCCGAAGGCCGAATGGATTTGCTCTCTTAATCTTTATTCCAAAGCCATTGTGGAGGTTAATGCTTTGCCTTTCTGTGGCAAAATACATTTATATTTCTATAACTCAAGCTGAGAGAGCCATAGGTTGAAAGACCGGATTTGGGGTTGATTTACCTCTGCTGCAGAGGCACAGAGTATCACCCGACTGAGCCCGATGTTACCACCTCCTGCTTTCTGTTGATGAAGGAGTGCTGAGGACCACTGACTAACAGCCGAGTTTAGGGCAGAGAGGCCCAGGAAATGTGTTTGTGGGATCCACTGTATAGCTTTCTGTATCAAATCTCCAAGGCATGAGCGATGGGTATCTTAGATTGGGTTTCTGTGATAAAACACCATGACCAAAAGCGACTTGGAAAGGAAAGGCTTTGTTTCAGTGTTAAATCCTCTGGGCACAGCCCATCGCTGAGGTGGAGACAGGGCAGGAACTCTAGGCAGGAGCCTGGAGTCAGGAACAGAAGTAGAGGCTATGAAGGAAGATTGCTTACTGGCTTGCTCCTCATTGGTTACTCAGTCTGTTTTCTTATCGAACAAACTCAGGTCTACCAGCCCAGGGACAGCATCATCCACATTGGGATTAGCCCTTTCACATCAATCACTGATTAAGAAAACACACCACAGACTATCCCACAGTCCAATCTGGTTGGTGCATTTACCTAATGAAAGTTTCTGCTTTCCAAGGGACTCCAACTTGAGTCAAGCTGATACAAAACTGGCCAGAATAGTGGGTAAAAAAAAAAAAAGTAAGAATTTGAAGTTTTATCTATTTACTTCTGTATCCATCGCCATCAGGGGGCTTGTGCTAAAATTCTTTATTAATTTACTTGAGTTGTACATATTAATGATGTTTCTCTGTATGTTTTTAGCTTTCACTATACAAGTCCAGCCTTCCCCTAGCTACCATACACAAACCCATCAGAGCTCATAAACTCTAATCACCAATATTCTACGTTCTGATCAACAATTTTTAACTTTCCACATATGAAAATGTTGTTCTTGTCTCTCCCTGTCTGTCTTAAGTCACTTAACACAAAGGCTTTTAGCTTCATCTCCGGTTGCCTGTGACAAGCTTCCATTCTTCCTCAGGACTGAAAGCTATACTACTGTTTCTATAGACAATGTTTTCTTTACATACTGCTGAGAGGCCTAGATTGACCCTGAATCTTAACTCTAAAAAGCAGCATTGAAATAAATGTGTGTCAGTAAGCACCTCTTCAATTTTGCTTTCCTGGTTAAACTTCTCCTGTATACGTACCCAACTGTGGGATAGCTGATCATGTGGGAGATCTGCTTTTACTTTTTGGAGGAATCCCCACATCTTAGGGTTTCTATTGCTGCAATTGACCAGAAGCAAGTCGAGGGGGAAAGTGCTTAATTCAGCTTACACTTCCCCGTTGCTGTTCATCACCGAAGGAAGTCAGGACAAAAACTCAGACAAGGCAGGGTCCTGGAGGAAAGGACTGATGTAGAGCCCATGGAGGCTGCTTACGACTTGCTCCTCTTGGCTTGCTCAGCCTGCTTTCTTATAGAACCTAGGGCCACCAGCCAAGGGAAGGCACTAAATAAGCACAGTGGGCTTGGCCCTCTCCCCATTGATCACTAATTGAGAAAACACCTTACTGCCGAATCTCATGGAGGCATTTTCACAACTGAGGCTCCTTCTTCTCTGATGACTCCAACTTGTGTACAGACAAAACTAGTCAGTACACTCTATAATGGTGTATAATTTATAGTTACACCCAAAGCATATTAGTTACTTTTTCTGGGCATTGTCACCAGTAGTTGCTTTCTTGTTGTTGTTTTTATAGTATCCGTTGTGACCAGAATGAGATAATATCTCACCGTCGTTTTGGTTTCCCTGACAGCTAATGGTGTTGAGAATCATGCCAGTTAGTTCTTGTTAATTGACACAAACTGGAGTCATCAGCAAAGAGGGAGCCTCAGGTGAGGAATTAGGTCCATAACCCTGGCCTATGGGAGAATTTGCTTGATTAATAGTTGATATGGGAAGACCTACAGCCCTGTGAGAAGTGCCACCCCTGGGTTGTATTAGCAAGGTAGCTGAGCAGCCCTGGGAAGCAAGCCAGTAATCAGCATTCCTCCACGGTTTGGGTTTCAGTTCCCATTTCCAGGTTCCTGTCTTGAGTTGCTGCCACGACTCGATGATTGATTGTGACCTATAAACTGAAGTAAACCGTTTCCTTCATCAGGTTGGTTTTGATCAGTGTTTAATCTCAGCCAGAGAGCATCCTGTGTTGGTTTTGATGGTTAAAAATAGTTATAGAAACAAAACAGAACTTTTTTTCTTTCTCTCTTTTTTATTTCTTTTCTTTATTTTTTTCTATATTGTTATTGAAAGTCCACCAGAGATGACCATTCAGATACAGTCTTTGGCCAAATGAAAATCTTTATTCCATCCAGCTGAGGCTACCCTCAGGCCTTCTGGGCATCCAGCTCTAGCCCTTGAGTGTCCAGATCAAGGGTTTTTTAAAAGGCAAAAAGCATATCCTAACATCTCACTTGTCAGTTGTCTGTCTGTCTGTCTCTCTCTGTGTGTGTGCGTGTCTGTTTCCGGTGTGTTACAGCAGTAAGCTGTTCACCAGCAGTTAACTGGTTAGCTGGAGGGGTTTCTACACAAGCAGGTAGTGTAACAGAAGCTATATTAGACGGGGCATCTTACCTCAGGTTTCTAGAATACAGTTGGGTAAATTTCATTGGAATTCTTCATCAAGCAAATCAAATTCTAATTAAACCTGAAGTGACATCACAGGAATATGAGATGGAGGGACATCTGCACCACCTTGCCCTTATAATATGTGCCATAAATGCTTGCTTTGGAGGATAAACTTAAATTAGCAGTAAACATTCAGTGGTGTTATGGAGAGACATATTTCATAAATCAAAAGACTGGCACTGTCAGATCCCAGGAACAAACAAACAAAAAACCCACAATTATTATTATTATTATTATTATTATTATTTTTTGGTTTTTCGAGACAGGGTTTCCCTGTAGTTTCTAGAGCCTGTCCTGGAACTAGCTCTTGTAGACCAGGCTGGCCTCAAACTCAGAGATCTGCCTGCCTCTGCCTCCCGAGTGTTGGGATTAAAGACGTGCGCCACCACCGCCTGGCAAACCCACAATTTTTTGAAAAAGAAAAACTTGTTCTATTAGAGCCTCATAACCAAACATATGAAAAACAGTTTAGTTACCGACGACCTGGCTTTGGAGCATATACCTGTGATTCCAGCATTTAGGAAACTACGACAGGAATATCATGATTTTGAGGCACATCTGAAGTGTTTTGTCTCAACAAGCAAGCAAACAACAAATAAAATACATATTACTATGATCTATCAGAGAAGAATGTGTCTATGCAGATTAAGTAAAAGGATTTTTAAAAAATCAAATATAGCTGAGGGCAAGGTATTACTAAGTCAAGCATTCCTCTGAGTGCCACACTACTTCATGCAAAACAACTACATTTCGTCTTGAACATAAACTTTCGAACATGCGTATAATCACAGAAATGTCTACCAATAAGCATCTTAATCTTCTTAGGGCATCATAGCAAAATGCCGCTTTGGAACTGCACAATATGACATTATTTTTCACAGTTTAATCGTTTGGAGAACCTAAGTTCAAGAGGTCAGCAAAACCCAGTCTGGCCGACTCCAGAATGCTGGCAGGTTGACAAGGAAGGAATGGGAGTTCAAGGTCAGCCTGTACTGTGCTGTGAGTTCTAGACAAGCCTCTGAAACGCTGTCTCAGGAAAGGGGAGTGGTGGTAGAGTGGTTTCTTTCTGTTATTTTTGAGAATTTGCTTTGTTTTTGCAAACAGTGTCTTTTTTACTTTACACGGAGCAAGGGGAACTTCTTGCAGGCACACCATTAGAGCCCTACCCCCTTAACCTCGTATGAACATAATTACCTCCTGAAGGTCCCATCTCAACATTCTCACATTGGTTGCTAGTGCTTTAAGATGAATTTTAGTGAGAAGTGCGTGAATTATAACGCCTTAGTGATTAACTCCAAGTCACCAATAATGCATTTGTGTCATATTAAGCACAGAAAGAAGTAAAAGCATTTTCCTTTCCCTACGGAGTTGTTTAAGCAAGAGGAGTCCAGATCTAAATTCTCTACTTCATGCTCGCTGCGTCTTCTGCTTTGTCTGTCAGTTGTGTCTGAATCCGTACCTGTCTGCAGGCTGTCTTGTAAATCTGTCTGCCCTGTTTCTTTGTCTATCTTTTTTTTCTGCGAGTCTCTATGTCTGCCTGTTCTTTGAGCTGTGCCTGCTTTTGTGAGAGTGATGTTTGTCTGTTGTGTGACTGCCTGTCTGTCTGTAGGCGGTGTCTCTCAATCTGTGTGTCTTTTGCTAAGGAAGATTTTTGCTTGTGTGCTTGTCCTCAACAAAGGGTTTTACTCTCTATTTATTGAACAGCACAGAAAGCATCATATGGAGAAATAATGAGATACTTTACAGAAACATTTAACAGAGTTTTATAAGGGATTAAGTCACTGGCTCCAACTGATTCCAACTGACCCAGATAACAAACAGCATTGTTTATCAACCAATATCTGCGAATGCATGTTTTTAACCTTTATGGTAGATTTTAGGAAGTTGCTTTCAACTTTTGTATTTGCTGCTTTCAGCAAATGATACAGTCATTATTCTGGGTCAAGGGCATAGAAGAGTACATATTTTATGTTTAAAACTATGCATTAGCTTAGGTTGGAAAACTGATTACTTGGGAAATTCAAGGCAAGTAAGGTTGATTCTTTCATTTGTTCTCTTAAAGACATGTAAAACAAACAGTTTGAGGACCCAGCAGGATAGCAGTCTTAAGTCTTAAGTGACTTTAGGTTGCATTATTAACTTTGGCTGTGAGAGCTAGCATAATGTTCAGTCTCTTAAGATGTAAAAGATATTTTCAGTATAATGCATTGTCATAAAGGAGGATACCATACACTCTACAGGAGACAGTGGCAATGCCTGGATACAAGAGAAATGAATTCTTAAAGGCTAGCTTTTCAATCTAGCTCAATTTAAACCAGACTATGGCTACATTCATTGGTTGCTTCCTTTATGGATTATCTCTTATGCTCTGAATAATTACATGCTTGATTAAATAGCACTAGTTATCTTGCTGTAGAGGAGATATGCAAATATGCCTTATAAGTAAATGGGTTTAATATTCATTTTCCCTGCAAAAGGAAATTATGGTAGAAGAAAAAAAAATCACAGAATTTATAACCAGTACATCATTAGTTCATCAAGCAAACAGTGCTATGAGTCTCACACTGGAATTTTGAGAAAGAATCCTAATGTCTGTGACTTGGTCTTGTGCAAACATGCCTTCTTCCTTCATTGGAAATTTTGTTCCGGATCGGCTTTCAGTCTTATGGACATCCTCTTCGACTCTTTTCGATGGAGTTTTAGAAAGTTCTTAAGGGCCGGGTGGTGGTGGCACACGCCTTTAATCCCAGCACTCGGGAGGCAGAGGCAGGCGGATCTCTGAGTTCGAGGCCAGCCTGGTCTACAAGAGCTAGCTCCAGGACAGGCTCTAGAAACTACAGGGAAACCCTGTCTCGAAAAAAAACCCAAAAAAAAAAAAAAAAAGAAAGTTCTTAAGGAAGACATAAAAGTAACTTTTCAAATGGCAATGGATTAGTTTATATTTTTGTCACCATAACAAAAATCTCATGGTTAAACCATGGTCTACTTCCTTCATTGCTTTTAGGCCTGGGACAAGGCACAAATGTCATAGCACAAGGCTGTTGTAGAGAAAGGCTTTCAGTGGCTTCCAGGAAGTATACGATGATCCAGAAAGGGACCAGAGACATGACAAACCCTTGTAGAGAACACCCTCAGTAACATACTTGCTCTAACCAAGGCTATATCTCTTAGTTGCTGTCTCTTCCAAATAGTGCCATCAAGTAACTAATCATCAAAGGACGATTCAACCAATGACAAAGCAAGAGTTCTCATGATCTATTTTTTTTTTTTTTTTTGGTTTTTTCGAGACAAGGTTTCCCTGTAGTTTCTAGAGCCTGTCCTGGAACTAGCTCTTGTAGACCACGCTGGCCTCGAACTCAGAGATCCGCCTGCCTCTGCCTCCTGAGTGCTGGGATTAAAGGCATGCGCCACCACCGCCCGGCTCTCATGATCTAATTAATCACTTCCAGAAATTTTATTGGATGGCTAAGGGATCATTCGTACTTGACCTTATGTGAATATTTTATACCCAAACCATAATAGCCAATTATTTTAACTATAGGAATGCTCTTGATAAAAAGCTGGTATGTGGATGAAGATTAAGTTCTTTTTAACTTTTAACAGAGTGAAAACTGAAAATAAGAGATAAGATATTCTGAACTTGAATCCTAAGTACAATCTGTAAGTTCAGGAAATCATAATCTCTTTGAACCATAATTTTTTGTCTTTAAAATAAGGTCAACACATAATTTGAAAGTTTAATTTTAAAACATGTATTTTGATGTACTCTTATGCCTAAGACAGTATAACTACCACTGAAACATTTTTTCTCTCTTTGTGATATTCTATAAAGCTGACTATGGATAGTTTTTTCTTAGCCATTCCTTATAGATGTATCTTTTATTTGCTCTTGTTTATCTTTTTCTATGTGCAAAGAGTAAATAATTTGTTATCCGCACACTGCTAGACTAGAATAATATGGTACACGACAGTTTTGAAGCTTGGGTTTCATGGTCAGTCAGATATGAATCCTGGACTTATACCTTATTTTATTTGCTGTCTTTGTCAAGTTAGAATTTGCCTGACTTTGAGCTTTCTCACCACTAGAGTGAAAATTGTAAAAACTTCAGCTTTCCTCATGTTGCTGATAAAATGGAATGGAATAATTCTGGCAAATTATATAGATCAGTGCCTGGTCATGATTAAAACTGAATGGATATTGGCAGTGCAACAAGAAGAGATCAAAAGTCAAAGAGAAGATGTGAGTAAGGACGAACATTTGAAAGCCATAGAAAACTTTATTTTGAAGTTCATTTTCAGTGCTTCCTAGTTCCTCTGGTCTCCTCTTTTTAGCAAGGTTCATGGTTGCTTGGGAGACACCAGCATCCTCAAACAACAGAACCACTTCTTTCATTACCTTGTTATCTTTGTACCTTTACTTCCGCCATCTTTCTGGAAGGACCTTGCTCATGTTGAATCAGGGGTTCAGCCAGATCCAGAATGAGCCCATTTATGTGCCCTAATCTAGAAGAATCACTTATTTCTATGACATGTTCTTTGGTAGTACAGGCTGAGACATCAATATATCATTTTTTTATGATGAAACAAAATACAACCAGAGCAGAAGTTAATGCTTGGGAACAGATTTAGGTCTCTACCACACTCATCATCATCCAACTCTTGCTCAAACTGATCATTTTAATTGAAGTATCCTTCCTTCTAAAACTGAGGGTTACAATGATTATTTAACAAGTTTGTTATACAGCACCAATGAATCCAATTATTTGTCTGTCATTTGTTATCTAGCATATTCTAAAATGGCAAATAACTCAAGACTGAGAACAAGTGATTTTTTAAAGTCGTCCCTCAGTATCTACATAGTATTACCTCCCTTCAAATTATTTAATTTGTTTTTATTGTGTATATGTGAGAGTCAGAAGACCAGCTTCAGGGTTAGGTTCTCTTCTCTTTCCACCATAGAATAACGAGGTTGACCTAAAGCCTTCAGGTTTGAACTGCAAACATTTTCACCCACTGAGACATTTAGTAAACACAAGTAAATATTCTGTAAATTATTTTTTCTTGTATTTTTTCTTGTTTTCTCATTCTTTTTTTTTTTTTTATTTTTTACATATTTTTTCCTTTTTTTATTTTTTCCATTCAAAAATTTACAGTTCCTCCCCTCCTCCCATTCCCCTCCTGCTCTCCCACTAACCCTCCTCCCTCCCCCTCCCTCCTTAATAGAGGCAGGGAACCCTGCCCTGTGGAGAGTCCAAGGCCCTCCCTGCCTTACATTCAGGATTAGGAAGCTTTGCATCCAAATAGACTAGGGTCCCAAATGTTTTCTCATTCTTAACACAAATTTCCACTGGGTTTGACCTTGGATGACCTTGAAGTTATGGCGCTCTATCGGCCTTTGCTTCCTAATTCCCTGCTGGGACTAAAGGGAAGTGCCACCACAATTGGCATAAACCCTGTTTTCTTTATCATTATGGAAAAGCAAAGGCAATAACATTGGTTAGTTTACAGCTACACTATGTACCAGCCATTTGAGAGACAGTACATACAGTATTGTGTTTCCTTTAAGTGGTTTAAATACAGAAAAGTACTAGAATGAAGAAGTGCTGTTTTATAGTAAGGTTTCACTTTCTAATTTTGTTCCAAGTATTTACTTTAGAAACTACAGATTACATACTGCTCATGGGGTTTCACTAAGATGTTGAACACAGAGAACAAACTTTGGTTTGGTTCATGGATCAGTAGAAAAGCTAAAAATAAAGTCAAATAAAATGAAAACCCCACAAATTCAGTTGTGAACTCTGCCTTTGTGCTGCTTGTTTGAGTTTTTAATTCAAATTCAGTCCCATTGAAGTCCCCATTTCTTAGAGCACCTTTTGTTTGCATAAAGGACAGAGTATTTCCTGTTTGGGACTGATTACGTAGAGAGACTGATAGGTGCAGGAGTAAATTGAAATCAAAACGACAATTTCAAATGTCCTCTTTCTTGTTGATTCATCTTTGAGTTCCAGTGAACTGTGACAAGCACTGTAAAGCCATCTGTGCCTCCTACACTGGCGGAAGTCCTCACAAGAGATAAATGTCCCTGCATTCAACTGGACACTTATAAACTGGGTCCCTGAGTCATTGTTAAGTGAGAAGGTGGGGACACAATATAGCTTAAGATAAGAAGCAACTTGTAGCAAATGCTTGAATGGAGCCAGGACAGTGACAGCCCTGTCCTGTTTTCACTGGTATGTGTGTGCATCGTACATGTAGCAGTGTTTTTATTTAACAAAAGTTCACTTATGAAAGGTGCAGCATGTCAGAAAGAAAATAGCACAGTCTAAAGAAAGCAGACTTGCCTGAAGTACTGAAGTACTGAAGAAGAGTGTTATTCCAGACAAGAGGCTGGTCTGTACACTCGTGCTTTAAGCAACTAAAATTTTAGGAATTAAAGTTCTTCATAGGATTCAAAGGCAGCATTCTCCTTCTCCTGTATTTTTGTTATATAAGTAAGTCAATTCAAAATGGTCAAAAAACAACCCTTGCATTGACCTTCTTGTTCCTTTGCATCTATTCATGCTCTCCATGATGAATATGTAACACAATAATATAATACTTTCTCTGACTTTTTAAATCCATGATTACTCTAATTTTGGAATTTCATAGTTCGATATTTTGTTTTGTTTTGTATTTTTCTCATGCTATAGACAATGGTCTCTTTCTTTAACCTTTCAAATTTATTATTTCTGTCTGGAGATCTTAAAGTTTTCCACACACTTGAAGTAGATTCCTACCATTGCCTTTTCAGCTTGGCACTCATAATTGAAAACTGAATTTGTTATGCACAAGACTAAGCATGCTATGAAGGCCATAATGTCAAATGAAGTTTGGGGAAAGTAGCAGAAATCCTGAATTATTCTTCCTTTGTCCAGGATGGATCTACTTGGATAAACTGGTATGAAAGTCTTCCAAGGCTAGAGAGGATTTCGTGGGTACCTGAGTTAGGATCCCTAGCATTCTTGTAAAACTTTGTAAGTGCGCAGGGCGGTGGTGGAGCACGCCTTTAATCCCAGCACTCGGGAGGCAGAGGCAGGCAGATCTCTGTGAGTTCGAGGCCAGCCTGGTCTACAAGAGCTAGTTCCAGGACAGGCTCCAAAGCTACAGAGAAACCCTGTCTCGAAAAATCAAAAAAAAAAAAAAAAAAAAAAAAAAAAACTTTGTAAGTGCAGTGGATGGGAGGAGATGACAAAAAGGCAGACGATCAAGGGAAAATTAAAGATTTTATTGATAGAACAATCAAAAAATGTTCAGGAGTATTATATGAGCATTTGTGAAAGTCTAACAAATCTTGAAAAATTCTTCAGTTTTTCCAGACAATAATATGAGGTCAGAATCTCTAAGTCACTTGTCCTTAGCTGAAATAGGGTGCTGGACAGAGACTTAATATCTTTAAGAAAGTCAAGATGCTGGCTCAGGCTAGGACATCCTTTCATCATTTTGACATTTGCCAAGAACTGTGTTCCTGTAGCACTTGGGGTTTTAAGGATCTTATAGTTCTTAATTCTGGGACCTTGTTGTCTATGTGCATTTTAAATTTGTTCAGATAACATCAATAGATCCTTTGCTTTGACCAACATTGATGTTTTTATGCGAATGCAGCCCTCTCCTCATTTGGCATCTCTTTCTGCATCAGAGGGCCACTATGGCCACTCCTGCTCCGGTGGCTTCCACAGCCAACCCTGGCCCTTGAGTTACTGAACTCACTCATCTTGTGTCTAACAATACTTAATTAGCTTTCCTCTCCTGTCATTGCAATTAGAAATACTTTCTCCCACCATTCAATATTCATTTTCAAATGCATCAAAGAGAAAAGCAAGAACACTTGTTCCAAAGCTGCCTTTACCTGAGGTGGGACACCGGAGTGCTAGCTGAGGCAGCATGCAGCACAGCTGAGGGTAGCTTTGTTGTTTGTGCTGGTGAATCACTTTTCTCTTCACACCGGCACTCGTGCGTATCTTGTTGCCCGCATTCTCTTGCTACTGCTACGTCCTGCTCTATCTGGCTCTTCCTATTCTTATCTTTACATTAGGCGCTGGCCACAGTGCTTGATGAAACTTCAATTACATCTGTCAATAACCATCTTCCCAAGATAGAATTATTTTGTTTCATTTCCTACCAGGAATTTGCATTCTATTTGTGCCCTTCATGATTCCGTTTCCAATATTCATGAGATTAAGAGGACCATGTGGGATAGAAAGTTTAAAAGAGAGTTTTCGCCTCAGATCTGTTGTTTCTGTGATTTCCAGGGTTGTCTTGTGTCTTCCCTGCAATGTTGCAAATGCAATATGATGTAATTGCTTGTTTCTCCTATTTTGTTTTGAGAAGAGCATCAGGTGTACATTTTAAGTTCTTCCACCATTGGTGCTGTGATTTCTGTCCATCTGTCTAATTGCTATTGAACTCGGAAAAGTACTTTCTGATGGAGGCATAATGTAAAGTCATATTGATTACAGTACATGAACTTTTCTGCCGTCATGGAGTCAATTAAGGAAAACAATATCTAGGACTGCATGTCATGTGACAAATTCCAACTCTCATGCGACGGGCCCATGAATATTAGAAGTAAATCTCTTCTTTAGTTTAATATCAAAATCACATTGCTCTAAGCGAAGAGTACAGGAAACGTAAGTATGCATTCCCGCTGTTCAAATGGAACACAAAGAAATTATAATGAGACCAGATTTTACCTTTAATCCTTCAAATAAGAAGCTTTTGTGCCTGCAGTTTTTAAATCAAAGCAATGCACACTTGATTCTAGGTTAACAATCAAGAAATCCATATCAAGAGGATATCAACAGTGTGCAGCTGCTGTCAGCCTGGAAGGAGGCTCAGTGCTGATTTGACTGATGTGACTGATAACGATAGCACTCTGGGCAGATGAAGCACCTTTTCCTCAGAAACCCTGTAAAAGAAAAAGAATCACGCATGCCAGCTGTGACTGCTGTTTGTTAGGTCTCTGGAGACTTGGACATGGCAACTGAAATGCCACTAAGACGGGAGAGGAGGGGGGAAAAGCCCAAAGTCACAGGACAGACATGACCTCGTTGCTATGTACCTCATTGGGAACACAGAGGAACGCTGAGGGATTTAGTACCCCTGAGACTTGAACACAGGGATCTGAAGGTTTCCAACCTGAGGTCATTGTGTTGCCCTGTCTGTAAGTCACACTGGTCTTTTGATATTGACCCCCTGGTGTTCCTCCTAGATTATAAAAGGGGGAAACAGTTTCAAATATATTATTATTGCTGCTCTTGTCCAGTTTAATTTCTTTTGGATTTTTGTAGCCACTTAGCACTGACAAAGTATGCTGTACCGGTTCTGCTTATGGGTACAGAACGTCTTGCTTATCTGTGTCCTATTCTCTAAAATTCAGGGATTAGTTTTCATACCACAGTATACTTTATAATGTTGTACCATGTAGTTTTACATTTGAGCCCTAAACTCTCATTTTTGGTAGGCATGCCAGTTGTTGTTGTTGCTTACAGATTCAATCGATTTGTGCAGAACTCTGAAAGCCACTATTGAGCATCCAACATCATATCTAGGGATGGCTTTCCCTTCTGAAGTAGTGGTGTTGAATCCAATGTTACACACAGGCACGGGTACTTTAAGCACTTGGGAATTGTTCCCAACAGATTGGCCGGTAGACATGTGTGTGTATCATTTTCCTGATTGATGATTTAGGTGGAACATCTGACTGCTTTCCATGGTGTTGCCCAGGGTAGGTGGTCCTGAATTATATAAGAAAGCAGACTGAGCAAGTTTTGGAGAACAAACCAGTAAGCACCATTCTCCCATGGTTCTTGCCTTTGTTCCTGCTTGAGTTCCTGTCCTGCTCTCCTCCATTTTCTTTTGTTATCTTTCATGAATATAACAATGGGATGGGGTATGTGTAAGTTCTTTCCATTTTTTCTTCTTTTGAAACAGTATCTCACTCTCTAGATGTTCCTGGCTCAGATAGAATGCATTATTTCTTGAAAAGTGTGTGTGGTACCTTCCCCAATCTCCATACACTTCCCGAATTCCTTATATTTAATTCAGGAGTTTTCACACCTCAATCTCCTAGAAAACAGATTTTTATCTTATATTTATATGTCCCTTATGATTCTAATTTATGCCTAACAATATTTTTCCTATTTTTATCCACCCATCCATTTGGAACTTTGATGTTTATCTTGAAGCTTGTTTTCTTTGAAGGCTGAGGGCAAATCCATTGTCCTTATAAATTTAATTTATTATCATTGTACCATGAATACATAAGTAAAAATCTTTCATCTTTTCTAAACATTATCTATTTAGTTGTCTTTTATATGTTCAGTATTTGAGGTCAAACTCAGAACCTCGTGCATGCTTGGCAAATGCTCTGTCCTTGAGCTACATCCCCAGACCTACATTTTAGCTTTTCTGAATAACTCCAAAAGCTTCCATTTTGGTGGATTATCTTGAATTTTCCATCCCATTTTATAATAATAATAACATCAATAATAACAATAATAATAATATAACAATATTTATATCCTGTTATCTTGGAAATTGTGTTGTTCTCCAAAAGATTTCTGCACACTTTCCTTCTTTTTTTGCTAAGTTCTGAGTATTGTCAGACCAGCTTGCTCATGTGGATCCAACTTTTCTCTTCTCTCCACCTGGGTAATGGGTAATGTAATATTAACCTATATTAATTAAGATATGCTATGGTCCAGCTTCTTTCTATTAGTTTCATGTGGATTAGCACATCTGATCATTAACAATAGGGCTGTTAGGATCCTCATTATTCAGACAAGAAAATGAAAACAAATGTAGCTCATCTTCCTACTCATATCTGGTTAGAGTGGAATCGTCTTCATTTTGGGAGTTGACTTGAGAATGTTTGTGTTTACTTTGGACTCATTGCCCAATTCCCTGAGTGTTTAGCCATAAACCCCTGGAGTTTGGAGGTGCTTTTTCCTCACATGGTGTCATTCCATATATCCTAGAAATGACTACTTTCTTTTATTGGTACCATTACACAGGAAGACTCTGTCTCTGCCCATCACTTTAGGTTACTCTAATCAATTAAAACACATACAATGAGATTTAGACTTAAGAAGACTTGGTGCATTTATCTTATAATGCCCGGTATGGATATATCGGTAGAGTTTGGAAATGTATTTGAATTTCATGATAAAGAACACTGCTTCCACAAGCATAGAAAGCATGTGGTGTAGATGTGTAGCTGAAAGATGAGTAGAAGAGCATGCAAAAGTGAATTATGAAACAGACTTTACAATATTTTCTCTGAACTGCTGTCAGGGGAATAGCAAATCACATTTGAATTATAGAAAAAAATTTTACCTTCATTTGGGAACATTAAAGGAAAAGTCATATCAAATATATATTAACTATATATAAGAATATATGAGTAAAACAGGCATATTTAAAATATTTCATCATCAAAGTGATAATAAATAGGGCTGGAGTGTGGGTAAGTGGAAGAGTGTTTACCTTATTAGTGGAAAGCCCTGGTTTAATTCCCAGTACTGCACACACTAATAATAATAATAATAATAATAATGAAAGTTAACTATTGTAGTTGGAATGAGAGGGGAATATTTTGCTTTAACATAGAAAGACAAGAAAATACATATCTTGTAAAGAAGAAGACAGGGAAGGTAAGGAGCACTGAGCAAGACAAGAGAAAGGGAGGAAATAAGAAATGAAGGAAAGATGATAAGGAGGACAGAAGAAAGAGAGGAAGGAAGGGAGAGAGGAAAGAAATAAGAAATGGAGGAAGGAAGGGAGAAATGTAAAAAGGAGAAGAAAGAAGAAAGGAAGGAAGGGAGGGAGGGGAGAGGAAGGAAAAAAGGGAAAGAAGGGAGAAAGAAAGAGAGTGAGAGAAAGAGAAGAACATGATAAGGAACAGAAGGAGGAAAAGAGGGAGGAAGAAGTCAAAGGAGAAGTGAGACTTAGATTAGATGGGGTCATAACCAAGATGGAGTATTCAGAAAAGGTTCCAGTTTAGAGCAGAGAAATTGGTCAGATAATTTCCTGTTTACAATATTTTTGATATATGGGTTTGTAGAGAGAGTGTCATTTAGAGCAGTGGCTCTCAACCTGTATGTTGCAACCCCATTGCAGTCAAATGACTCTTTCACAGGGGTCACCTAAGACCATCCGAAAAACATATTTGCATTACAGTTGATGACAGTAGCAAATTATAGCTATGAAATAGCAACAAAAATAATTTTATGGTTTGGCTGTCACCACAACATGAAGAAATGCATTAAAGGGTTACAACATTAGGAAGGCTGAAAACCACTGATTTAGAGAAAAGTATCTCTAAATTTATTCCTATTAAAGCTAATTGCCAGATGGAGATGTCAAATGTCAGATCTGAGGACATATGGTTAAAGGGAAAAGTTGGCATTTGTCATATTTAAGATCTAAACTTAGTATCTGAGGGTGTGGGTATGGGTTATATGGTCATAGAACACATGTTGAATAACAGAAGAAAAGTGAGCAAAAGTAGAGAGAAAAACAGGGGTTTTGCAGATACTAAAATCCACATTTTTTGTAGGTGTGTGCTGAGAAAATGAGGTCTCAGCTGCAGTGTGTAGTGAGGAGGAGAGCAGGCCTGCTTTTCATCCTGCCTGGTTACCGCACGGCTAGCTTAGCCCCGGAAATAACAACACACAAACTGTATTCATTTAAACACTGCTTGACCCATTAGCTCTAGCCTCTTACTGGCTAACTCTCACATCTTGCTTTAACCCATATTTAGTAATCTGTGTAGCACCATGAGGTGGTGGCTTACCCGGAAAGATTCAGCATGTCTGAACTGGTGGCTGGCTCCATGGCATCTGCCTGAGGCGTCTGCCTCACTGCCTTCTTCCTCCCAGCATTCTGTTCTGTTTACTCCACCTACCTAATTTTCTGTCCTATCAAAGGCCAAGGCAGTCTCTTTATTAACCAATGAAAGTAACACATAGACAGATGACCCTCCTACATCAGCAGTGAGTGTATTGCTTCCTTAATGGAGGGACTGAAGACCTTGTTCTCTACTCATCAGTTCCTTTTTATTCACCTCAGACTGCTCATGGTACATCTGTCCTATATTTGGGTGGAATAAAGCAGTTGCAGAATTTTCTCTTAATCACCTTTCTTTCCTATTTGTACATTATCCATAGTATAACAGGGTGCTCTATTTAATGTATGTTATGATACTGAACATGTTGTTAGATTCCTAGGAAGGCTTCATCTATTTGACTAGAGGGAGAGTTTCATGATTATATTGCAAAGTCAGATAACATAGCAGGCAGTTAAGATAACAAAGCAGCAGCCCTCCGTGTCCCACTGCTCTTAGCTAGAACTCCAGTATCAAGACTAAAAGCTAAAGAATATGCTTGTGACTGTCACTGCAGCCCTTCTAATGATTCCAAGCATGAATCAGGTTAGTGAACTTGGAGTGTCCTTGATCTTCCCTGGCAACCTCACTGCTGAGCTTGGGAAAGCTCTCCGAATGACTGGCCACAGGCAACTCTGGTTGAATTCACTTTGTATTTATTGTCAGCAGTGCACAACTGCCAGGATCTGCTCCCTTCTCAACGGCTCTGTAGTGTTCTTGCTGACAGACTTTGTGTAATAACAAAATCTTTATGTGCATATGCTTCTTCAACAGTTAATATGTCTTCATTGTGTGTCTGTGTTATATGTGTGTGTATAAAGAATAGTATACTCTCCCTTGAAGGCTGCTGTTTTTTATTATTTGGCTGGATTTTGGGAAGGCACTCAATCACATCTTTTGATTTATCAATTTACATCCTAGTTTCTACATTATTATAAAAGGAATGGTATGTCAAATGGAAACACTAATAATTCCCTTGCTGTGGCATAAAGATTTTGGGAGGATCAAAGAAGGTATGACAAAGGAAATTATGCCAGTGGGGCTCAGCTATTACAGATGCATTAGATTAAGGAAGAGAAATTCAGTTAAAGTGGTCCCTTATTTTGCAGGATGCTTTGTTGCTTCTTGCTTTGGAGTTTCATCAAAACAAAGGAAGCAGGCAAACAAATTATGAATATTCAGTGTGCTGCTTGGATCTGGTTATATAAAACTGGAAGTTTTTCTCTGAACTAAGCTAAGTTGCAGCTACAGACAGGTCTGCAGGTCAGGAGATTGTAATGGAAATTAAAATATACAGACAAGAGTATTTATTATTTATTCTATTTGTATACTTTATAAAATGGGTTATTATGTTCCAAATATGATATCCTAAATGCAATGCATAGAAGAAAACTACTTTACATTTTGTTTGAGGGTTTGAATTCTTCTATGTCACCATTGATAAGGATGAGAATTTTTCTCTAAGACAAAACCAAGGATTTCTAGTCATAAATTCAAACTCTGCTGAGTGGCCCATACAAGGTCATTTTAGCATCCATTCAATTACACATATGTTTGTGAAACTGAGGTTGGCACACTTACTGTAATAAAAAAAATGCCATGAGAACTAATATGTACATGAAATAAAGATGGCAGTCTGGATTCTGATTCCAGGGCCTAGGAGCCTGTGCCACACCCAGGACATGAGTACATCCCAACACCTAACACTGATGTTAATCATAAAATGACCAAGTACTTTGTTTTTCATCTTATGACATAAATGTTTACTAAGTTGCTTAGAATAACCCTCTCAATAAAGTGAACCATTAGGTGTTTCTCCATATCCAAGAATTCTCTGGGAACTCATTGACATCTCTGGGAATGAAGAACCATAGATGACCTTGGCTCACAGTCATCGAATCTGACTTCTGTATCAACAAGAACTTCACAGCTGATTAAATTTTCATGTTAAGTCCTTTACGCTCTGTTAAGGTTTTGAGAAGGAAATTCTTCTACAATCTATTTAAATTAAAGACAGCATTTAATATATGTTTCTTACAAACCTCCTGTGCAGAGTTCTCTATGATCATTTTATGTTGAATAAAGGAGATCATATCAACCAGTGGTCATGATCGCCCCCAAGTTATGAAGCTTGAGTATGGATAATAAAAACCCAGCTTCTTTTTAAGTGCCAACCACTTAAATAAAATGGAAAGACCATCAAGCTTGGAACCATGAGGAGAGCAAGGTGAGAGACAGGGAGTTTGTTTGGATTGTCAGAGAAGTTACGCAGATACTTATGTGAGCATTGCTCAAAGAACATGGCACATGGAAGACAATGCACCTGCATGCATGGTTCTTGACGTGGACTCCCTGCTGACTGTGGAACAGGCAATGTGTTAGATTTTGCAGTTGGAGTTGGAGGAAGGGCACAATGGGAAAAATTCAGTATTATTCACAGCAATATACTCAGAACTCAGTGCCATGTTTTTTTCTCCCCAAATGTCCTTAAATTCACTTCATATATATGAATATAAATTTCAAAGCCATTTTTCCTTTGATACTTAACTGGAAAATCCCATACGCCTTCCTTTGGGGAGGTAGATAATAGAGCAAAATTGTGCTAGTAGACTGTCAGGGTTAACTCTCTGGTAATGCACAATGACACAAGGGTCCCTGAAGTAGCTTTTGTGATATTGCAACAGTTACCTTTATGCATGAGTAAGCCTTTAATTACAGCCTCAAAATACCTTTATCATCCTGACAATGCTATTTAAAGTGATCCTGAATGCTTTCTAAATAGATTTTAAGAAATAGTTTTAAAAAGGTTCTGCATAGATACAGTATGTGTTCCTGTTCCCATCAGCTCCACCCTTAGACTCTGAATTGTCAGTGCCTTGTGTGTATTGTATCACTCTTTGTCACTACGTCACACCTTTGATCTTTTGAGTCTCCATCCTCAGGGCTTCTCCAAGGGCTGAACTTTAAATTATTTTTCCTTTTATTTTACCTATTTCTGATCTTCTCCCAACTTTTAATGACCTGCAAATAATTTGCTGTTCTTTGTAGACTTCTTTTTGTGATTACCTTTTATTTTCTAATAGTCTTTGTTAGCAATGTTACTCATTTTTCATTTTATCATCCCCTTATGCAAGTTCTTTTAAAATGGTTCTCTTAGTAGTCTTCCTTGTCTCTGATCTTTTTTGAACAATTGCTGTATTGTAGCTTTTTCTCGTGGTTTTTGTTTCTTTTTTCATTAATAGCTCTGAATATAACCTTTGCCCTTCTTTTCCTGTTTTCAGGCTTAAATCCTCTGCCATGTCTCTCATTTCTGAACTGATAGTCCTACACAATTTATTCTCCTTCTATTTGCACCTCCACCTACCTTGGAATCAGTCCCTTAGAGAAAAAAATGGCCACCCAGAATGGTTCTATTCATTATTTTATTATTTAAAGGATGATGGAACCACCATATCTGAACTAAAACTTTATAATAAGCAAGTCCTGAAAGATAAACAAAAGGACAGGGCTTGGGTGCATGTGCATATATTAAGGGAAGAGTATCCAGTCATGTTAGGCTGCAGTCTGTAGATAACTTATTCTATAGACTGTCTGTAGCTTTCTATGTCTGCTGAAATAGTACCAATTGCCTTGTAGGTTCCTAGGCTCTTATATTTTCTCCATCTCCAGTGGAGAATAAAGTTCAATTTTCTCATTCAGCTACGGTGCTTATACCTGAAAATATGAGCCAAGTTCGATTATGGGAAATAGATAAGAACACCTTGCATCCAAAGCAAGATATTTTCCATATATATGTGTCTTCCCATTGTAATAAAATGATATAAAACCATTCTATACTATCATTTCCATAATAATATGGCATTTAAAGCATTAATAGTTATGATCATTTTCCTTATAAAGTGTAAACTGTCAGTTCAGTATATGTCTACAACTTTGAGCTGCTCATAGGTTCTGGGGAGGTGAGGTTGCTGTTGTTGGATATGAGCACTGAGCAGCAGAGAAAGGGATTGTTCTCGCTGGAGGTGAGGCACTGTGGTACCGTGACGTGTGAGGCAGAGCATCCTGTTACTGAGTGCAGCAATCTGCATTCCTGCCTTAGTTATGAACCTTGGATTTTTAGGAGGAACCTGCTATTTCCTTCTCTTCTTCTAAGCTTACTCATCCATAAGATAAATTGTCTGTGTTCAGTGAGATCTGAAATTCCTTTCAGCCTCTTCTCCCTTGTCATAATGCTTCAAACGCCACCATTAAACATTGATTTCTTTTGGTTTTCAAGGCTTTTAGGTTTTCAAGGGTTCCCATTAAAATGCATACCTTACGGGAGGAATAACACTTTAGAGTGTTTTCAGCCCGTATATTTGTTGAGGTTTTGACTGATATCCTCAGGGGCAGATGAGCTGAGAATAAGACATATGTTGATCGACCAGGCAAAGAGGTTTAACGGGATCTGGGAGAAGTACGAAAGGGGGCAGCAGGAAGAAGTGACGCATGCACCAACCACAGAAGCACACCCTAACAACAGAAGCACACCCTAACAACAGAAGCACACCCTAACAACAGAAGCACACCCTAACCACACAAAAGAGCAACATCAACAACAAAGGTGGTGTAAATCTAGCTTAGGTGGAAAAAATATTTTCTCAATTCCGGAAGAAATCCAGGAAAAAAGCCATCACCTTTTAAACCAAAATTTGTTTTTCATATGAAATACCTGAAGTCCAAAGAGAGTGCCCTGGTGAACAAGGCTATAGAAATCACATTCTGTGTCAGTGTCTTCTTTCTCTGGCCAGTTGGTTTCTGCTCATTTATCGTGACGTTTGTACTTTCTAAATACTGCAAAGGGAAAGTTATCTCACACCGACTATCACATTAGGTCTTTACTAGTACATAATTTTATTTTATTTTTTATTACTTTATAAATAATACCAATCAAAAATTCCACTTCCTCCCCACTTCCACTTGCCTCCTGCTTCCTCCTCCCCTTCTTCCCCTCCACTCCTAAGAGAGGGCAGGGTATCCTGCCCTGTGGGAAGTCCAAGGCCCTCCCCCCTACATCCATGCTTAGGAAGGTATACATTCAAATAGAATAGGGTCCTAAAAAGCCAGTACATGGAGTAGAGACAAATCCCAGTGCCATTATCATTGACTTCTCAGTCTGCCCCAATTGTCAGCCATATTCAGAGAGTCCATGCTCATTCAGTCCCAGTCCAGCTGGCTTTGGTGAGCTCCCATTAGCTCAGGCACACTGTCTCAGTGGGTGGACCAACCCTTCATGGTCCTGACTTCCTTGCCCATATTCTCCCTCCTTCTGCTCTTCAACTGAACCTTGGGAGCTCAGTCATGTGCTCCGATGTGGGTCTCTATCTCTATCTCCATCTGTGGGGAAGGGGAGAGGGGGAAAAAGAAGGGAGAAGGGGAGGGTTGGGGAGAGCTTGGAGGTGGGACGGTTGAGATGGAGGAAGGATGAATATGGGAAGCGGGTAAGGAGATATTTTGATTAAGGGAGCCATTTTAGGGATGGCAAGAGGCTTGGCTCTAGAGGGGTTCCCAGGAATCCACAGGGATGTCCCCAGCTAGGATCCTGGGCAGAGGAGGAGAGGGTGCCTGAACTGGCCTTGTCCTGTAGTCAGACTGATGACTGTCTTGAAGATTGCCATAGAACTTTACTAGTACTTATCAGCAATTTTCCCAGTTCCCAGAGAAAGATTCTGCAATATAAATTTGCAATGTAAATATTCAGTAGTTTGACAAACAGCACACAAGGAACATGTCTCAGGGATGGGGACACAGGTGCTCACGCATATGCGTGCTTCAATGACAAAGAATAATGGTGAAAAACAGGGTGCTAATCCCTTATCCTCACATCTCAAACTTTTTTTTCTGAACTTTTTTTTTTTTTAAATTTGATCTGTCTGAAACTTTCACTGTGAACGTCAGTTTAGGCTACCTGGCTTATTCCTTTCTGATTTTCATTCTATACCTAAAGATGAGCCTTCAAAATAGTTCACCCAGTAGAAGTGTTTTTGGTCAAAGCAGAGGACTGGGATTCTATCTTCAGGGTGTATATGATTTTTAAAAAAAGGAATCAATTCTCAAAAGTTGTTCTCTGACCTCCATATGGGTGCCATGTTGCACATTCAAAATCAATAAAGAAATATAATTAAGAAAAAAACTTAAAGGTGCATTTTTAGAAACACTCCTGCCCTATTTACTCATTAGCTGCTCATTAACACAGGCATCTCTGGAGCCTTTTGTAAAGATGTTGCTTTCAATAGCGCTAGACAATCTTAGAGAAATTATGTCACTTTTCTAAGAGCAGTTTTCTGTTACCTTGAAACAAAATAGTTGTGCTAGAAAGTCTCTAAGATGCCCTTCAGCTCCAAAATAGCATGTTCCTGCCATGCCAAAGCCTCCATTAATCTACTTGAAAAGTATCCAGAACATATGGTGTGCCAAACGTTGTGTAAGACATCATAAATATGGTTCTCAATTAGCCCATAGGAAGCTGAGATCCTGAGGGAAGGCTCATTTAAGAGCAGAATGGATCTATGTTTGTGTGCTGCTTTTTCACATATTCCCATTGTATATCGTCTATATACACATGACATCGATAGAATCTCAATCTGCCCATCACCCTGCTCAGCTCATATCCTGCATCACTCTTCCTTCCCCTAATGCCAGTGTTTCCCTATCTCTCCAGATAGGCTATATCCATCTCATTCTTCCCGGCTCTTCCCTCCCCTTAACCCTCTGCCAAGGTCCCCATGCTCCCGATTTACTCAGGAGATCTTGTCTTTTTCTACTTCCCATGTAGATTAGATCCATGTTTGTCTCTCTTAGGATACTTATATTGTCTAGGTTCTCTGTGATTGTGAATTGTAGCCTGGTTTTTCTTTGCTTTATGTCTAAAAGCCACTTATGAGTGAGTACATATGATATTTGTCTTTCTGGGTCCGGGTTACCTCACTCAAAATAATGTTTTCTGGCTCCATTCATTTTCCTGCAAAATTCAAGATGTCATTATTTTTTTCTGCTGTGTAGTACTCCATTGTGTAAATATACCACATTTTCCTTATCCATTCTTTGGTCAAGGGGCATTTAGGTTGTTTCCAGATTCTGGCTATGACAAACAATGCTTCTATGAACATAGTTGAGCACATGTCCTTGTGGCACAATTGAGCATCCTTTGGATATATATTGAAAAGTGGTATTACTGGGTCTTGAGGAAGGTTGTTTTCTAATTTTCTGAGAAATAGCCACACTGACATCCAAAGGGACTGTACCAGCTTGCATTCCCACCAGCAATGCGGGAGTGTTCCTTTACCCCACAACCTCTCCAGCATAAGTTATCATCAGTGTTTTTGATCTTGGCCATTCTTACAGGTAAAGAAGAAATCTCTGAGTTGTTTTAATTTGCATTTCTCTGATGACTAAGGATGTTGAACATTTCCTACCTTTTCTTCTGTGCACACAGCCATACTTAGAGTTAGATAAAGTTCATTGGCAAGATGCCTCATAACCTGATATGCTTTAAGGGGCTTTGGTTTGAATTATATTTTTGTATAATATTTTAAGAAATATGGAGATAATAGAGACTTTAAGTTGGAGGACTAGAGGAAGAAATAAGAAGGCTATAGAGAATGTGAAGAATGTTATATTTTCAGGCTGCCTGTGTTCCTTGTCAGGTTATGGTGCCTTTGAGCTACTTGAGACCGAGAGTGTCAAATCAGTTACAACTGTTGGTGAGATTCAACTCTATTAATACCATGTTATCTGTACTATTTGTCTTTCCTCCATGGAAATTTTCTTCACAGCTTCTTGACACATACTCTCCTAGATAATTTAGCTTACCCCTTAACTACTGTCCCTAAGTGTCTCCTGTGGTAAGTTCTATAGTGATACTTCTCTTTTTCCCTCACTGCTAATACTTTAAACCTCATGCTAACACAACAAGCCATAAGCTTGGTACTGAAGTGGGTATTCTCTGAGCATTTTAAATTTATGTGCCTAACTTTCATACTTTGATATGCCCCTCCTTGAATTCCTTGTTCATCTCTCTGATTTCAACCTAATTACTCAGGCTAAAGTTTTTACAAAACATCTTCATTTCTTGCTTTTACTGCTATATTCACCCTGGCAAGCCCATTAGGAGATACTCTTTGCTCTACATTGAAATGTATTTTAGGTATGATATGATCCCATGTTCACTTCTATATGCCTTTCATAATTTTTTGACTATTACTGACATAAAATCTTCTGATCAAAGCAACCTAAGAGAGTAAATGCTCATTCTCGATCTAATTTAAGGTATAGTCCATAATGGTTGGGAAGTCAATGGACAGATTAAAACAGCTGGTTACATTGAATATACAATAATGAAGTAGACAACAGTGCATGCATATATGATATTGCTCAGCTCCCTTTCTCTATTTATAGTCTAGGATCCCTAGCAAAGAATGATATCACTCACAGTGGGCGTGTTTTACTACCTCTGTTTACGCGATCAAGATACTACCAACAAGCATACTCAAAGGCTCATCTTGCATGTGATTCTAAGTTTTGTAAACAATTTTACTATCAATTACAACTCTATCCCTTGCCAACTTGACATCTAAACACATTGCTCTTAAGGCATAACCTTATAGACAATCAACAAAGTGGCTTTTTCTCCATTGCTTGGAATACCCTATCTGAGGTATTTTCAGGCCTGTTTAGGTTTCTGATCAATTGTCTGTTCAGAAGGGTTTTTTTTTTTTAAATCATAATTAGAAATGGTTCATGTTGTTTCATGGAAATTACTTGTTCTATTCATTGACTTTATTTAGTAACGTTCATCATGACTTAAAACTGCATTCTTATTTATTTTGTTATTGCACCAGCTCCTCACTAGGTCAAGACTCTATAATGGGGACAATTTTGCATCTCGAATAGTTCCAACCATTAGCATGCTTAACACTTATTTGTTAAATGCTGAAGCAATGAGACACTACATGGTTTTATTGGAGTAAAAGGGAGGTCCTTGGATGGAAGAAGTAGCTGAAAGTATAGAATGAAAGTTCTGAAAGTACGGTTTGCCCTACCAAGTTTGCAGTCCTATCATTATTCCCCTCCACAAAATCAGAAGTAGACTCCATTCCTATTCTTCCCTTCCCCATGGTCTAAATGAAAATTTCTTTTTATTAGAAATATTTACATAGGGCTTAGTGTGTAACTGTAATGACCATCTAAGACAAACAACTCGGCATAGGGAAGAACTCAAAGCAAATGTGTTATACATTTTGCCACGCACCGCGCCCCCCCATCTGAGCTCTATGCATTAGAATCCAGTTCGCGAGCTTCAGGCAAGGGGCTGGAGGTTCAGGAAACACACGAAGAGACAGACCGACACACGGCCCTTCAATCGCTGGTACAAAAGCCCTTCTTTAATAGCACCATGGAGGCTTAAATACCCTGCAGTCAATGGCCAACAGGTGAAAATCCCATCCTCTGATCCTCTAGGCTAGGCACAGCTTCTAGTAACTTCAATTAGAAAGCTCTAGACAGGGAAGAGAAGGCCAGGACTTAATTGGTCCCAACACATTTAACTGGTCAAAGAGTAACAGCAACTGACCCAAGTGAAGAAAAGAACTTGTATAGAGTTCCTTTATAGAATCCTTGTATAGAGATAAAGGTTGAAGAAATAAGAGGTGTGCTTGATTAGGATATAGATTTGGGGATTAGGACGGTAAGAGAGGAAAAGAAACGTGAACATAATTTTTATTTCTCTGCTTTCATTTGGTGATGAGAAGAAAATAGAAATGCTAAGTAGTCTTATATTAGATTTTTAATGCAAGAAAATACTTTCAACAGAAGCAGGGAAAACATGAGTTTTTCTGTTCATAGTTGCCTTTCCTTCCTCTTTCAATAATACCAGTGAGTACTTCGATATACACAGTTTAGGGTGCTCATCAATGCAAAGTTACCAAGTCAATGGAAGTTTTTTATTCAAGATGGGTAAGTACATTTGTTGGTATATATTAAATACTCTGAAAATTTAGGTTACTTAAAAAAAAAGAAGCTCAAAATGTTACCATCATAGCAGGTGTGCACAATGTAGATTCTAGAGAAAGGATGGGTCCTTCGCAGGGAGCAGAGGGTAAAATATTCAAATTATGATACAAGTCTAAGATACATTGCAATCTCTTGGCATTGTTAATACATTTATAATGTGTTTTTAAAAAGTAACTCAATCCCCCCAAATTACAAAGAAATTCATCTTGAACAAATGTAGAAGGCTTATTGGCAAAAGCATATAAGAAAGTTATTCACTAGACAGGTAATAAAAAAAGGACAAGTGGAAAGTCCGGCTGATAAGGTAGACAGAGTCCAAAGAGAAGAGTCTTCATAAATATGATTGAATGCCTTAAGGTTCCTCACAAAGGAAAATAACATGAATGACACTTAAACAAAGTAAAAGTGAAGTATAACAGAATTTTCTTTCCTCTACATTATTTCCTCCACTACCATTGTAATTACTGATTTCTCAAGAAGTTTTTTACCCTTCACAGTATAATTTATGAAAGAATCTCCATCTCTATCTGGAAATGTTGTAAACCACTGAAAATATTGAAAATGTATGCTTTCCTAAAGGTGGTGGTTACACAATTAAATACATCTATGAAAACAAATCAAGCTATGCATTTAGAGTTAGTATTTGAAAAGAATTTAAAAATAGTTGGACTGCGAGGGGTCTCCCCATCCACTGAGATGGTGGGGCTGATCTATTCGGAGCTTACCAAGCCCAGCTGGACTGGGACTGAAAAAGCATGGGATAAAACTGGACTCCCTGAACATGGCGGACAATAAGGGCTGCTGAGAACCCAAGGACAATGACACTGGATTTGGATCCTACACGCGTACTGGCATTGGGGGGGGTGCTGGCCAGTTTGGATGCTCACCTTCCTGGACCTGGATGGAGGAGGGAGGAACTTAGACTTCCCACAGGGCAGGGAACCCTTACTGTTCTCTGGATAGGGAGGGGGTAAATGGGAGGCGGGGAGGAGGCAGAAATTTAAAAAAAAATAAATAAAATTAAAAAATAGATTCAAAGTGAGATTTGTCAGTCTATCTATACATTAAAGATACTGGTGGCTATGACAAACAATGCTGCTATGAACATAGTCCTTATGGTATGATTGAGCATCCTTTGGGTATATACCCAAAAGTGGTATTGCTGGGTCTTGAGGTAGGTAGTCTCCTAATTTTCTGAGAAATCATCATATTGATATTCAAAAGGGCTTTACCAGTTTGCATTCCCAGCAGAAATTGGGGAGTGTTCCCTTTACTTCATATCCTCTCCAGCATAGGTTGTCATCAGTGTTTTTGATCTTGGTCATTCTTACAGGTGTAAGATGGAATCTCAGAGTTGTTTTGATTTGCAATTCTCTGCTGGGTAAGGATGTTGAGCATTCCCTTAAGTGTCTTTCAGCCATTCTAGATTCCTCTGTTGAGAGTTCTCTGTTTAGGTCTGTTCCCCATTTTTTATTGGATTATTGTTTGTCATAGCCAGAACCTGGAAACAACTTAAATGGCCCTCAACCGAAGAATGGATAAGGATAAGGAAGATGTGGTACATTTACACAATGGAGTACCATGCAATAGAAAAAAATGACATCTTGAAATTTACAGGCAAATGCATGGATCTAGAATACAGCATAGTGAGTGAGGCAACCCAGACCCAGAAAGACAAATATCATATGTACTCACTCATAAATGTCTTTTAGACATAAAGCAAAGAAAAAGCAGGCTACAATTCACAATGCCAAAGAACCTAGACAACAATGAGGTCCCTAAGAGAGACATACATGGATCTAATCTACATGGGAAGTTGAAAAGGACAAGTTCTCCTGAGTAAACAGGGAGACCATGGGAGAGAGTAGAAGGGGGGTGGTAGAGGAAGGGAGTAAAGTGAAGAAAAATGTGTGGCTCAGTAAAAACAATAAATATAGTGTTGGTTTGTATATCTTTTCTAGTGTGTAATGCTGAGAATTGAACCCCATATCGAGGGAATGCCAAGCATACACCACCATTGAGGTTCAACCTAGACCATCAACTTACTTTTTAGAGCACACCTAGCCAAGTTATGATTCTGATGCCCAAGTGATCTAAGCCAAGCAATGACAGCTCACGTCTAATGCCTACTCTCGTGTCTCAGCTTCCTTGCTATAGAAAACCATTCCTGTCTCTATTCAACACATTTCTCTATAAATTTATGAAAGGGTCATGATATAACCGTGAGATACTCCTTTCCATCTGCCTTAGCCCAAAATTTCAGCATTTATTCAGAGTTGGAAATATTTTTTTAATATCTCATAAGCTACCATCCTCTTCCCATGGCTGCTTTCTCTGTCACTATTGATTTTATCCCTTAAGTATGGTGAAGGGGCTGCTGTGCATAATCCTTCAAATGCAGCCTCTGGGGCCCCTGAGTCCTACTACAAAGCCTTTCATATTCCATAATAGGTCTCCTGCTTTTCTACAAAATATTCAGTTTTCTTGCTCTCTCTCTCTCTCTCTCTCTCTCTCTCTCTCTCTCTCTCTCTCTCTCTCTCTCTCTCTCTCGAAGTCAGAGTGTTATGCAGTTTGTACTAATGACAGATTGAATAGAGAGTGGAGACAAGAAGGAACAGTAGAGGAGGTGAACTAAGTTCCAAAACAGTTACTTTAATTGGTTTTGCCTGTCAAAATAGAGTCAGGTAGAAGGATAGCTGATGTGAGAATGAACAGAGCCCCCCCAATTGCTGGGACTAGCCCAGTGGCTGCTAAGGGAATATTTCATGATTTGAATTACCTCAGATTCTCCCAGAGACTCCCCAAGTTAAAACTTCATACTGCATAAGTGTTTGTGTGGCTTTATCATGATTAATGAGTAGCATTTTATGGTACCGATAATACCAATGGGACCCCAGGCAGTTCCAGAATGATGCATAAACTCTAATATGTGAGCTAATTAGAACTAGCTCCTTTGTCCCAATCAGATGAAGAAAAGGGACAAAACTACACCATAAATGCATCAAATCTGACATCATTGGTAAGAAAAGGTACAAATGCAATATTATTAGAATGCTGAAGAGGAAGTGCTTGAAAACATTTTAACATTCCACTCTATAGGGAAAAAATTGAACTTGTGGGGGCCATAGACAGAACTGCAGAGGAATCATGGGAGGCCCAGTGGAGTGATCTGCAGAGCTCTGATTCTTTCTGTCCAGTGGTCCCAACATGTTCTTAAAATTGAATTTGGATTTACACAGTGCCTTTTCTAAGCCTTCTTCTTCAATTGACCAAAGACTATAGAAACATTGCTCAGTTCTCTGACTCCTGTTTTCCCCATCTGTGAAACGGGCTCTACAAGTGAATTATTCTGTGATATTCTTGTGTTATTTTAATTGTCTGTGAAGATATACCCTTAAAAATGAAAGAACATCTTAGCAGGAAAAGAGTATATTTTACATCACAGTTTCCAGTTCTAGTTCATGAATTCATGGATTTCCAGGCAGCAGGAACTGAAGGAACTTGTAGAGATAGGTGAATGCATGCCTGCTTGTTCAATACTGATACATCCTAGAATCTTCTGTCAGAGGAATGGTGCTGTCTATAGAGGATTTGATCTTTCCATATCAATTAGCAAGGCAATCTCCCACAGACATACCAACAGGTCATATTGATCTAGAAGGTCTTTCATTAAGATTTTCTTTCCAAGTGATTCTAGGTTGTGTCAAGTTGATGACTAAAAATAGTCACCACCTGTGGAAATCGGGGTGATCAATAGCCAGTGGTTTCAGTCTGATCTAGCCCACTCTACCCTTTATGTCCATGTCATGTCACCCTGAGTATATTTCCTTTATTGAACTCTCTGAACATTCTTCCGAGTGAATGATCATTGTTCGGCCTTTCACGTTTTGTTTTGAGCTCCCTAAGGATGAGTACTGATTTAAACATCATTGCTACTTCTTTGGTCACTTTAGTGTCTTGTCCATGGCAGATAAATTCAACATACCGAATTTGGAAAATGATTTTGTTAATCAGATTTACACAACTGTAAACAGCATTTGAGAGAAAACAATTTATATTTTTCAACTCACTAGTTTAGAGCACACAGCACTGGATAACAATTGTTTGAATCTGTTGCTTTGGGAACTATGGTTAAGTCAGCAGATGTTGTGAGGATTTGATGGGGAAGCAAGTATTTGCTGCCTGGTAGAAGAATAAAGGAGGAAAAGAGGAAAGGCAGTATCCTAATATTTTCCAGGGCATTTTCTCAGTGACAAGAAGACCTCTTCCTAAAATCCATGTTTTAAATAGTGTATCACCTTTCTTTAACACAAAATTAAGACTAAGCCTTTCACAAATCTGTTCCTTGAAAGATGAGCTCAGATTTAAGTATAGAAATGCCTAAATAACATGTAATAAGATGCTCATAGAGGCAGGAATGTAAGTTTGATTGCAAGGCTTCCCCATGGAAACTAATGGAGGTACATTGAAAAACGTAACTAGAACACCATTCAGAGTAGCTCACAGTTCTGATGAATGGACATCAGGTCATTCTCCCCAACGATCCTGGTCTTCTTGATTCTGTGCATAACAGAAAATTTCCAAGTTATATATGGAAAGTTAAATTATCTGATTCTAGGAGGAAATATTGTTCATAGTCTAAATACTGCTAAGCTCACCATTGTTAGCAAGTGGGAAGTAAAGCAAGCCACTTCTCATGAATAGAGCTAAGAATTTCTATTTATGTCATCTCACAATACCCTACAAAAATCCTGATCTCTGTGCTATTATTGCTGTGTGATGGGTGGGAAATAGATTTAGAGTCTTCAATAAGTTTCCCAAGCTCTTACAATCAAGAAGTTACAGAATTCTAACCCAAATTCTGGTTTAACAGATGTCAAAACACCTAACTAAACTTTTGTTCACATCTTGTTGCTGTCTTAGAATAAATTATTGGATAACTCTTACTGGAGAATGAAATCACCTCTAAAGTGTGTAGGAAACCTCATTCATCAAGCTAAAGAACTCCAGTTTATCTTGAAGGCAATATTGCATGCCAGGCTAAGGAATTTGATACTTTACTCAACTCAATAGTATTCCTTGTTATGAAGGATTGAGTTATCTCCTTATTTATACTGCTCAAGTCTGTTAAGGAAGTCATTCATTTTTACCTGCGCCATGATATCATGACTTGGTATATGAAAGGGAGTTTTATCCGGTCTGATGTGAAGCAGATGATCTAAGATGAATATGTGGTTATACTGTGTTTATCAATACACAGGGCAAAGAAAAGCTACCATGGAATTATCTGGGACACTAAGAAGCATAGTGACCTCATTCTGATCCATGTGGGAGGATTAGGGTCTACTAAATCACTGGCTCCTATGCAGGCAATGTCCTGTGTGTTTGAGATAATTTGGCGGGATTATCAAAAATGTTTACATCTGAATATGGAGGCATATTCACCTTAATACTGGGTCCTGACACTGGGGACTTATCAGAATACAGAACCTGTTCAAATATAGTTAAGGAAGGCAGATAACCTAAGGGAAAGGGCTGGCAACTTCTGAGTATGGTGGTCTGAGGTATTACAGGGACCAGGGGCCATTGTTCTTCTTTTTATAGAGTGTGAATGCATTTAGTTCTTTTTAAAATGTCCAAGAAGAAAGACAATCTACCAATCTCTTGCTGTTTATTCACACTTAAAGATTTAGTAACTTAATTCCAGTCTCGAAGAAAGGAAATATTTGATGTCAGATATAGCCAACCACCATTTCCTGTCAAATACAGCTAACTGCTATTGTCCTAAGAAGTTAGATGATGAGAACTACTATTCTATTAATCTACATCTTCCCCTGATTATGGAAGGTTTTTGTTTTGAGACAGGCTCTAGTATGTAGCCCAGGCTGGCCTCAAAATCATTATTCTCTTGTTACAAGTTCTGAGTGCTAGAACTGGGCTAGTACCTAAACATTTTAAACATTAAATTTGTATGCCCCAGCCATTCATTTCATGGATATTGGATTACATTTTTTTCTGGATATTATTCTGAAAATAGAGTAATGGCGAAGAACTCAAAAGACAATTTTGTAAAAATTCTGACATATTGGTGAGAAAAATATAGTTACTAAGGAAAGAAAATTTGAAAAATAGGGAAAAAATAAAAATGTTTTATTTTTATCTGATGTATCTTAGATATGCTCAATAGTCACAATGTTTTAATTTGTTTTTATTATTTTAGATTACAATATAACTATATGTCCCCCTTCTCTCTCTTGTCTCCAAGTTTTTCCATATACCCCTTACCTTTCTTCCTTTCAAAATCATAGCCTCTGTTTCTTTAATTGTTTTTTATATATATATATATATATATATATATGTGTGTGTGTGTGTGTGTGTGTATACACATATATATGTGTGTGTGTATTCTCAAATATAAAAATTCTCAGTACATATAATATTACCTGCATGTAAATATTTTCAGGACTGCGCATCTGGTATGAGAGAAACCAACTGGTTTGTTCTTCACTGGGAAAGACAATTTCTCTCCATCTCATCAATTCTTAGTTTCTTTGTCTAGGGTTGAGGCTTCTTGGGCTTTTTCATCTCTATTGGTATAATCCTTGCTCAGTTCATATTTAGACAGCTATGTTAATAATACTTCATGGGCATTGCTTTTCTGATATTTCTAAGAGAGATTCTCATAGCATGCATCCTAATCCTCTAGTCTTAAAATATTCTCTTCCCTCTTCTGCAATGGTTTCTGAATCTTAGGTGGCAGATGTATCAGTTGGGAATTGATATCCCAACTCTGCATTCTGATTGGTCATGGTTTTTACATGGGTGTAAGTCGCAAAAAGAAGTTTCAATGAGGGTGGTGTAGGGAAAATATTTAGAATAGAGTTAGGGACTACGCCGGTGTAGTAAAGTGGTAGTTGTAGATAATCATCTAAGTTCCACGACTTTGGTAGCCCCAGTACTAAGCATGTTTTCCCTCTTACTCAGCAGGTCTTAAGTCCAATTATAGAGCTGTTGGTTACTGCCAAGGTATAAGTGCCACTACTGCACTGTTAGGTATCATGTTATGCTGGTTGCCATGGTAGTTCATGGTTTTCATGGCTAGGTAGGATTATTGGTTGTTTATTTAGAAGGTAGCGTGACACTTTTTTAGGTCACTTTGTCCTTGGATATCTCTCATCTATTTATTATCTTTAAGTTCTTTCTCCTTAGATACATTGGGCTCTTTCTTTGTGTCTTCTTTAAATGAATTGAATTACTTGATGAAGTTTCTATTTGTTTTGTTTTTAATTCAGTGTCCTGCACTTCCTCCAGGTAATTGCTGTTGGTAGCATTTTAAAGGATTGATAGATTTTCAGGGAAGATACTGCCTTCATCTTTCATACTGCTTTTATTTTTATGATGAGATCTGGACAGAGAAGGATGTGCAGGTTCCAGTTGGATGGAGAGGGTGGGTATGGTACAAGAGGGACCTGTATGTCAGGGGCAGGTAGGGCTGGTCCTGGCAGAAGCCTAGAGGTTTCTTGTGGGAAGGCCGGGTGGCCAGATGAGGTGGAGGAAGGGATGTGAGTCCTGAGATAAATCTCAGGCTTAGAGGAAGCTGTGTGGAAGGAAGGATCAAGTAGGCTTATACCACTAGACACTGGAGAAGGGTTAGTAGTGACAGCTTAAGTTATGAATTTCCAGTAAATATCAGTCACCTTCCAAGGCCTTATAGACTTGTTCTAGAAGCTTTAGTGGCTTTGGCCTCTTTTTGAAATTATTTGCCTTATTTACCAAAACACTGCAAAATGTTGGCAGACCATCTATGATTCATTTCCTGACATTTAATTATTGTTCACTGAGTCATTTACTTGGAAAAGGGGATTTTAGTAAGGCTTTCTGATGATTCACTTACTTCATTGGTAATAACAGAGTACCTTAGTAAATGAATCAAAATGGAATATATACTTGGCAATGAGAGTAATGAAAATGACAAAAACAAAATATTTGTTGCCACAAGCTACTGATCACCTGTTCCAGTCAAGGTCAAGGACAGCACAGAGATGCTGTTGCTTGTCATTTAATTTTATTTTTAGTTTTCTGTCCTTTGTGTCCCACCCCTTTTAGTTACTATACTTCTAGCAGAATTTTTACCTTATCATATTAAAAAATGACTTTTATCCTCTGGTCTATGAACTCATTTTCATAATACATTTTATCATTGGTCTTTTCTTTCTTTTTTAACCTTTTTTTCTTTGCCTCCCATTTACAATTTTCTTTCTCTTATCCTTTTTGTGGTATTTTGATTATATTGGTTTTAACAAAATATTTATGCTTTTAATTTTATTCTCTTTCTTAAATTTAATTTATTTTAAACTATCTAATTCTTTGATATTTTTGCTTCTTTGTAAGTATAGTTTTAATTCTTTGGCCTTTTATCTTCACCCTGTGTCATTCCTTTTCTTGTTTATTTCAGTATTTTCCTCTGTCTTGCATGGCTCCATATTGTTGCTGTTTGTAGCCATTTGCTTTCTCCTTGATGGGTCATGTTGTGGTTAACCATTCGATAGTAGGCTGATAAATTAGAACATCCTAACATAAAATCAAAAGAGGAAAAATAACCTGATATTCATGCTAATAGGTGATGAAGTAACATTATAGAAACATTCACTGAAAAAAAAAACAAAAAAGCATAATAATGTGAGTACTGAATTCCAGATTACCAAAACAGGTACCAAATGAAAATTTCAAACATTACTATTGAAAATTATACTCAAGGGGATACAAATAAATTCATCCAGCATATTGAAAGAAGTGTGCAGCATAGACGAAAGTATCAGCATGACATCTAAAAAATAATAGCATGGAAATATCATTGAAAATAATATCATTGAAAAACTTAACAGCATACTAAACTTTCAAGTAGGAAACTTACCACTAATATAATTTGGAGGAATAAAAGTCTCAGTAAATGAAAAGTATATTCCTTGATTATCAATAGGCTTGATTAGGGTAAATCCTTACAATCTATTGGGTAAAGAGGAACTGGGAATAAAAGCTGGTGTTATAGACAATCTGTTCCCTGAAATAATATTGAAAACTTTTCCAGGTCTAAAGAAAAGGGTGTATGTCCAAATACAGAAGACATTTAGAATCTCAGCTAGACATGACAAGAGAAGAAACGCTACATGACCTATTGTAATCAAGATGTCAAAATTGCAAAACAAAGAAAAAGAATACTCTAATCTCTAATGGAAATCAAAATATACCTACAAAGGCAAGCATCTCATATTAATATCAGATTTCTTATCAGCAATTATAAAATTCATGGCATGGATTGACATTTTTCAAGCTCTGAAAGTAGTTCATGTAGGGACCAAGGCAACTTGATACACACCTGCCAAGACAGACTCTATAGAGACCAATGGGAAAGTAGACCTGTCTCAGTGATTTACCTTAAGGCAATACCTGGATCCAAGAAAGATCACTGTCTGAGACTACCAAGGCAGGACCCAAGAACAGACCATTGAAAGGAAATTCCTAACATTACATCTATAGAATCATCGGATGTCCCTTAGTCCAACATACCCATCCTCTTTCACCAAGACACCCTTAGAAATGTCAACCAATCATGGGTTCTGAACCTTAGAAATCCCTCACCTCAACCTTTGCTTTTATAAAAAACTCCTCCCCAAGGCGGACTGAGAAGCCAAGGACAAGGGCACTTCCAAGTGCCATTTTTGATTCTACTGCATGGATGAGCTCTGTGGGAGCCTTGTCTGTTTGGATGCTCACCTTCCTGGCCTGAGGGGAGCGGGGAGGACTTTGGATTTCCCATAGGGTAGGGAACCCTGACTGCTCTTTGGCCTGGAGAGGGAGGGGGAGGGGAATTGAAGGGAGGGGAGGGAAGTGGGAGGAGGTGGAAATTTTTAATAAAAATATATAAAAATAAAAAAATCTAAAATTAAAAAAGAACTCCACCTCAACTGAGCAGTGTACTTTCTAATCATATCAATACATTGGACACATGTAGAGTCCAAGTTCAAATTTGAATAAGAATAAAGGCTCTTTATGTTTACATATGGGACACAGTCTCCTTGTTGGTTTTGAGGGGGTACCATGGTCTGGCATAGCAGTTAATTTCTAAACAAGATCCTATACTTAGTAAAGAAAATCATTTTGATAGAGGAAAAATATGTATATTTCCAAACAAATATAAATTGAGGTATCTTTTTTCCATCATACCAACACTGCAGAATACTCCACATACTTAAGAGAATACTACACTATACGTGGAAGAGGGAGAGAGTCTCAAAAGTTAGAGAATAGAAAAGGACAAATTTCAGGAGTGAAAAGATGAATAAAGGAAAACAAGGAACGAATCTATGAAGTCTAACACTGAAAACCACTAATACTAATAGGGGAGAAAATAAAGAACAAATAGCAAGTCAGTGAACTTTCAAAAACAAAGAAAGTGACTCTCAAAGTAGCCTTAAATGTAAATGGCTTTATCTAACCAATAAAGAGATGCAAAATGACTGACTAGGCTGAAAAAAGTTTATACTCAGTGCTCTTCTGTCTCCAAGAAGCACACTTTACTGCCAAAGATAACCACAACATGAGAGTCTAAGGGTAAAAGGTATCAAAAGAATAGAAATAGGGAAAAAAGCTATTCTATATGGCAAAGCACATTTTAACCCAAATTAGTAATGGGAGATAAAGGACAATGAAAATTAAAAAATGGATCAATCCATCAAAAGATAATAATTGTAAAAACATACATACCAAATGTTGGTGCTCCTAATTTAATTTTAAAATGCTTGTGGATGTGAAAGGTCATCTGGATTATGGTAAAATTACAGTGGGTTATCTCAATACTCCCCTCTCACTTTTAGATAGCTCATGTAAATTGAAACTTAACCAAGAGTTTCCTGTAGTTCTTTTTCTAGGCTAAAAAATCCTATGACAAATTTCCCCTCCACATTAGCATGTCTGATAGATATTGTTATTATTCTAGGGGTAAATGATGTAATTCTATTTCAACGAAAATAATATAAAAAGAAAGAAACAGTCCTTCAAAAATGAGAAAGAAAATAAACAAAGGAACTGCAGAGTTAGATAAACTACAGGGCAAAGGGAATAACTGAATCTATTGAATATTCTCTTCATCAGATTCAGAAGACATAGAAATCCTTCTATAAATAGATTGCATACTAGGAAACATAAAAAATCCACCTATCTCTTTACCTGCTCATTTCACAATTTCATCATCTTCAAAAACTGAAAAATATTCTATTGTGTAAACCTACCAAATTTTCCTAATCTATAAATTGATAGACATCTCATCAGTTTCTGTTTCCTAGCTAGAACAGTGGTAGGTCTAGATGAATAGGAATCGCTACAGTAGAATACAGCATCGTTGAGGGTCTATGTTCTAGAGTGGTACAGCAAGGATATGTAATAGATCTACTTCCACCACTGTAGTGAGAAGCTGCAGGCGGCTTCCCGCCGCTTTGCTCTCAGCCACCGGCTAGCTTAAAACCCGAAATAATTACACGGAAACTGTATTCTTTTAAACACTGCCTGGCCCATTATTTTCAGCCTCTTACTCACATCTTGATTAACCCATATTTAATAATCTGTGTAGCACCACGAAGTGGTGCCTTACCATTTAGTTTCTAGCATACGTCCATCTTGGGCTGGAGCTTCATCGCATCTCTCTCCCTGAGCAGAGGCATGGCAGTCTGTCTAACTTAGGAGAGGAGTAGCATCTGACCGAGCCATCTACCTCACTTCCTTCTTCCTGTTCTGTCTACTCCGCCCACCTAAGGGCTGGCCAATCAAATGGGCCAGGCAGTTTCTTTATTAGCCAATGGGAGTCCTCATCACACCACTGAGGAACCTCCAGACTGATTTCCATAGTGAAAATCGGTTTGCACTCCCACCAGCAAACTATATCCCTGCCCAAGGTGGTTTGAAAGAAAATGTCCCCTAAATGGAGTGGTACTATTTAGGAGACATGGTCTTGTTGGAGGAGGAAGTGTGTTACACTGGAAGTGAGCTTTGAGGTTTCATGTATGCTCAAGATAATACCCAGTGTTATAGACCATTGCCTATTGCCTGTAGGATGTAGGACTTTCAGCTACTCCTCCAGCGCCATATCTACCTACACACTGTCATATACCACCATAATGGTAATGGATTGAACCACTGAACTGTGAACACCCCAATTAAATATTTTCTTTATATGAGTTGCCACGGTTGTATTGTCTCTTTACAGCAATAGAAACCCTAACTAAGACATTGCCAGAGCTTGTGGGTTTTTTTTTTTGGAGGGGGGAGGGGAGTTGTCTTTATCATTCTGACTATTATAAGATAAAACTTCAAATTAGTTTTCATTTGCTCTGTTCTGACAGATAGTATACTGACATTACAAAAAAGAAATTTCAGTCGTCGTATTTTGTCTTTTGAGAACTTTGTTTCGTTTTCTGTCCTGTGAAAAGAATTGGTTCTTTCACTGACACCTATAATTTTTAAAGTTTTTTGCTTCTTGCAGATACCAGCTTTCTCTCAGATGCATAGCTGGAAAAGACTTTTCCCATAATGTAGGTTTTCTAGTCATTCAAATGATGGTGTCATTTGATGATCAGAAGCTTCCTTGTCTCAGATCGAATGTGTAAATGACTGGTCTTAATGACTGCACTGCCAAAGTTCTATTCAGAATTTCCTCTCCTGTGCTAATGAGTTCAAGTATATTTTCTACCTTCCTCTTAGTCAGAGTCTAGGCATCTTCTTTTATACACACTGGGGCCTTGGATGCAGTTGGAGTTGTGTTTTGTACTGCGTGAGAGAGAAGGTTTTGTTTTCTTTCTTCTATGTATTTTTTTTTTTTTTTGGTTTTTCGAGACAGGGTTTCTCTGTAGCTTTGTATTGTGTAGATGCAACTCAAACTGTTCCACAAAGTAAAAAGAAAAAGAATGTTGAAAAGCTCATTCTACAAACCATAATCTCTCTATATATTTAGATATAGATATAGATATTGTATTGTGAATTTTTTGGAAAAATTAAATTACTAGAACCAACAAAATATCATTATTTACCAGAACATTTAGGTTATAGTTAGGGCATTTCCAAGAAGAGGTAAGACATTTCCTTTTTAAAATTGAAATAATTTTTAAGCAAGTATGTCAAACTCCAAAGAAGGAAATATCACAATAAAGATTGGCACCATGGTCAAGTTCATTTCACTCCAGGCATGCAAGGTTAGTTAGCTCAAAATATGCACATCAATAAATGTAATACAGAACTCAGACTCAAGGATATAAATCACATGGTCATCTCAAGATGCAGGAAAAATTACTCTCAGTGTTATTTCATAATAAAAGACTCTAGGTAACTAAACAAGAAAGGAACTCTACTCATTATAATAAAGTCTATATGTTGAAATCTGTTACTAACATTATAGTAAATTGTGAAAGTCTAAAAAATGTTATACAAAATCAGGAAAAAGATAAGACCACAATTATGGCAGGCAGTGGTTGTGCATGGGAGACAGAGGCTGGCTGATCTCGGAGTTCAAGGTTAGCTTGGTATACAGAGCAAGTCCCAGGGCGGCCAGGGATACACAGAGAAATTCTGTCTCAGAAAAACCTAAATAGATAGATAGATAGATAGATAGATAGATAGATAGATAGATAGATAAAAGCCAAGGGTATTTGTATTAGAGAAAGAAGGAAAACGTATAAACACAGGAAAGAAAGAAGTGAGATAATACTGTTTATATTGGTTTTTTTTCAGGTGATATGATCCTACAATTAAACTATCCTAATGATGGCACAGAAAACTCTTCAAATTCATAAAAACTTTCAGTAATGTAGCAGGATAAAAACAATCAAGACAGACAGATCAGTAGCTTTCTTATGTACAAATAAACAACTTGAAAAATATATCAGGAAAAATATATTTACAGTAGCTTTGAAAAATCATCTAAGACTAAATCTAGCAACAGATGGAAAAAGACTACTGCAATGGGGACTTTGAAACATGGAAGAATGAACTTAAGTGTCTAGAAGATAGGAGACAACTAAAATCCTTTGGGTATGTATACTCCAAGGACTCTGGCTCAGCATAGCACAGGCGTATATGCTCAGCCATCTGCATTCACATAACTAGGAACTGAGTCAGCCCAGCTGTTCATCACTAGGTGACTGAATAAAGAAAATATTTGTATACATAATGGCATTATTTTTATCCATGAAAAAAAGGTAAATGACAGTATTTTGAGGAAAATGAATGCAAATAGAGATCATTACGCTAAGAAAAATAAGCCTGATGTAGGGAAACAAATATTGCATGTTTAATCATTTACAGAATATATATAAACACAGATACATTTAATATATATGCATATGTAGAGATATTAAGTATGTATATATATATATATATACTTGTATGAGAATGAGGAAGAGAAGGAGAAAAGAATATGGAGAGAGTGGGAGGAAGGCAGAGAAAGAGAGAGAGAGAAAGAGAGAGAGAGAGAGAGAGAGAGAGAGAGAGAGGGAGAGAGAGAGAGATTTTAAATGGGGGCTATGACTATCATTTCCTTAGGGTGGGATGAAGGGAAGAAAAGTTGTTGAATGCATGCCACATGAAAACAGAGGGATGCTATTAGACAGGATGATGACCATCAAGGGGAACAATTGGGGAGGGTATTAATTAGAACAAAACAATACTATGTCTGAAAATACCATAATAAAGTTCAAATACTTTTATGTTAAGTTTAAAATTGCAATGAAAAGGTAAGGTATAAAAATGTTTACGTTATATTTATAGAAAAAAAGACTTCCCTTTTTTTAAATTGAGATAAAATAATACAAAACTAGACACAAGCCTTTCAAATATCTCAAAATTATTTTATAGGTCATGTTTTAAGTATTTGCATTCTGTTGACTGTCTGATATGTGCCCTTATTCTACTAAGATTTGAAATGACTATAGAAATTTATTTCAAGCTTTTACTATTTATTACTATTTTCAAAGCCTACTGAATTTTCTGTACTACTTCCCCAAAAGCAGGTGCAGTTTCCAGAAACTGAGAGATATCCTCCCAGTCCTTCAAGGTGAATAACGAAATGTCACAGCAGTGTGTTCCATCCCCATTATCAAATGTCTCCTGGCTGTGGTGATCACACCTTCATCTGTCTGGCTTTGTCCTTTTCCTCTCTCCACCATGTCCATATTGGGCACTGATAATAAAACCCTGACACAGATGCCATTTTAATATGTTGGAAGATAATTCTACAGAGGCTTAAGGCTGGTTTATTCCTCCTTTAGGGATTGTAGCAAAGTAATTACATCTAGAAGTCTATCAAGAGACAAAGAAAGGAATGTGATACAGAAAGTAAATCCTTGGGGCTGCAAATTAATTGTCATGTGTCTTTAAAGTCCTTAAGGTTTTCTAGTTGCTACAGTCCCTAAACAAATTCACAAGGCAACCCAAAGAGACCAAGGTACTTAATACCATTCATGCAGTGATTCATTCTTTGGATTTTAGCAAGTCTGTGCCAGTCTAGGCCTCCCATGGGCACCAGATATAAAGAACTAAATGAGATAAACCTCCAAAGTGTTTTGTAAAACCAGTGGAGGGTTTGGGAACATCATCATTATCTCCATCACTATCTTCTTCACCATTGACAATGGCAACAACAATGGAAGAAATTCTCATTTTTGTAACTGACCCAGTGATTGGCTTCGTGTACCGTTCCCTCTACTTCTCCCATACAAACGCGGCTGTCTGCACCACCTGTAGTTACAGTCTGGTATTTCTCCACAGCCCAGGACCAGTTAATTAGGCTAGCGTTACCCACAATTTGAAGGAAAGAAAAGGAAGAATGATTTGAGTTGAGTGACTTAGAATCACACCACAAATTAAAGAAATCGTTGAGATAGTTTAACTTTATTTTTCTGCTCCCAAATCGCTTTATAATGAATAATGATTTTATTTTATGAAAGAAGAAAAAGACATAAAAGGGAATAGCTGCCAAAAAGAACAATTGTGTACTTTTCTCAAAAAGTTATATGATTCCCACATTATTGTTTTCTAATCGTATCAGCTTTTTTCCCCTCCAAAAGATGAAAATTATCTCTGACATGTCATTGAAAAGGAAGGCAGTAAAGTAATACATGCAAGGTCAGCATTGGATGAAGTGGGAGGAGGAATTGGCTGTTGATATTCCAGTCCTCTGTTATCTTATCATCCCTGGCTAAAGACCTGGTGTTCCTGATAACACACAGAGCCAGTTATGGAATGAAGTATTCTATAGAAAGTGAGAAGAAATATATCTCTCTTGAAGGATGTGCCCTCTGGGCTAAACCAGTGAAGGTGCTATGTTCTTACAAGCCCCTGAAAGACTATTTGCCTTTGGAGTCTTAGGAGGGGAACAAGAGAGTAGTGAGATTGAACGGGTTGGAAGCGGTAGCACAAATTCTAATTGATATTAATAAATAAAAGTCAGAGTCAGAGAGAGACTGTGGCAGGTGAGAGACTGAGACATGCAGTAACTTTGAATGTATCTGAAGATACAGACAATATAGTCCCTAAATCTGATGTGGTCTGTAAGTAAAAGATGGAAATTGTGATGATGCCTTTCAGTTAGGTGTGGTGGCACAAGCCTTTATTCCCAGCACTCAGGAAGCAAAGCCAGGTGGATCTCCTTAAGTTTGAGGTCAGCCTGGTCCACAGACTGAATTCCAGTACAGCCAAGGCTATACTTCCATGACATTTGGGATGATGCCTCTGGTTTTATGTCTGTACAGTAATAACGTGGAGCTGTTAACAATCAGACTACAGAAAAAAATTGTATTGAAGATTGACACTCATATATGAACTTGATCGTATATTATACATGTAGATGTTTAGGTAGATAGCTTCTCACACCCCCGGTGGCATCTAATAAAGACTCATCAAGGAAAATATGTGAAAAAGACAGTGCTGTGTTTGGAGTGAGAAGCACAGGTGATGCTTACTCTTCCCCCGCCTCCCCGCACACACTTCCTGCTCCTTTGGCTCTGAAGGTGCCTACCAAACATTCCAGATACTTCCAGAAGAGATTTGCAAAACCAACAATTTCCTTAGCTATCCTCATGCAAGTGTCAAAACTTAGGTTTCCTAAACTTACCCAGAGCAACCTGTTGACAGTCATAGATTCAGTTGGTGAGAGAATTTGTATATGAACTCTGGCCACTTTCTCCCTGCTACCCAGTTTAATATCCATCAGTGGTTTCCTGTTGTGTATGGATGACTCTCTTGTTTTCAGTCTTGGGCTTTGATGGAACAGTAAGATTTCAAACTTCCTTCGAAGTGAAACGAGAGTATAGGTAAATTTTAATTTGTTCAAGTAAGAAATTTAAAGGGGCACTCAACTTGATAAAAACTAAAGTTGAAGTCTACAAACAGAACAACTGAAGTTATAAGTAATAACTATGGTCACCATTATTTCTTCTAAAACATGTAAAACTATGAAATCAGAAAAGAAATTAATTGGACAGTAAAGACATGTCCTTCAGAATAAAGGAATGGTAGAAACATATTTGCCCTCATACTTACAAATTATTCTTATGTTTCTATGCCTCTGGCTTCCCTCAACTTCTGATAGCTCTGAAAGCTCATGAAAATTTCATCTTGGAAAATTTTGGCTAGAGGGTTTCCAAAGCCTATTTTCTACTGAGGCCAGATGTGTCAGGGGGAACATGGCATGGCTGGAAACAAGCTTTCTCCACTTGTGTCTATTTTTCCTGTCTTCCTACCATCCACTTTCTTCCAGAATATTAAAGCTGTTTTATCACCTCCGAGAAAAAGGCACTGTACCTGTTGGCAAGCAAAGGTGGCTATTTAGGAGATGAGACTGGATGATGCCCCTTCCCCCATGAAATGAAGAGAACGCCTTACTATTCTAATCCAGACACGAAAATTTCTCCCAATCATTTATGCTCAGCAGTCATGACAAACTTTTGTCATTCAACTCAATTCACTTGAGTTAAAAAATATTAGACTAAAATTATTTAATTATTCATTTGAAATGTTGTGGATCAAACTTAGCAACTCATACATCCTATGTAGAAGCATCCTGCCACTGAGCTATAATATCCTTAACTCTGGGTTGCCCAGCTGTCAGCAATGTGTTACATACCATATAAGACAACAAGCCATAAGGTTAGAAACACACCTTCTGTCACCATAAACCATGCAATACCGTGTGAGCCATTTGAGGATACAGGGGAAAAAAAGAGCACATCACATACTGGTATAAGGAAAGGGGATCATATCAGAGAAGGTTTTGGAAAGAATGGTTGAACTACCCTGGGATTTGAGAGACAAGAATTTAGACAGATATACCTCTGAGGATGAAGTAGAATCTGAATTGAGGAGCAGAGAAAAGAAAAGGAAAACGTGGGAGCAAAAAAATGTTATGATTTGTAAGTGAGTAGAATGTGTGATAGTTGTGAGCTAGGCAGTTTGGGTAGAAAGGAGGGAATGGATTCAGGCATATGAGCTTGCCAGCTTGAAGTTGCTGTACAAGTTGACTAATACTGTCTCCTTGGGACAGCCGCCATTGATGAGAAAACAGCAGTATTCATTTTGTAATAGTAAAACACTCTAGGAAAATATGGGCAATCACCTTGGGGCTATATTCTGGAGTCACTGTGACAGGTAGTGAAAGCCGTGTGCAGCTAGCCTCCACCTCAGACTCCATGGGATTTCTTAACAGAAATAAAAACAAGACGGCCCTCTAGAAAGTTAGCGAGGTATTTGAACACGGGTTTTTACTAGTGCCACAAACTTTTCATCAGGATTCCTGCACTTAATTTTCAGGAAGTGTGGCCACGAGTTGCTGGTTCACCCTTGCATTTACTGGCTGAAGTTTCATATTTGTTCAACACACACTGAACTTGGCTTGAACTGTTTTTACATGGTCTTTCTCTGAAGTGTTGAACCTAGAAATGCCAAACAAGTAACGTGAAGCTAGATTTGTTTCCATTTCTGCATTTATCGTCACACGTGTGATGGCAGGAGTGCGGTCTCCTGAGGCCGATGTCACAGCAAGGTTGTTTCAGAGTTGTGTCCATGCTTCAAAGTATAAGCATTTCACTTCACTGTTCTGTTTTCTTTGTGATTCCATTTTTGAAACTCTAAGCACTGTGATACCTGTCTTTTAAATAGTTTAGATATGGGTACACTAATTTCATTTTTAATCGCTTCTTTCTTTACCCAGTAAAGAAATTTCTTACTTGAAATTCTTGCTTTACTTAATCACACTCTCTTGGGGTGGTTTTCTACATTTTAGATTTTAGTTTTTATTGTTTAGCTTATCTTATTTTTATTATTATTACTACTATTACAATTGTTATTGTGCATATGTATGATGTGTACTATGAGAGGGGTGGAGGCCAGAGGGTATTTGCGTGGTTGGTTCTCTTCTTCTACTATTAGGTGCATTCTGGGATTGAGCTGAAGTTCCCAGGCTTGTGTTAATAGTGATTTTACCTTCTAAGCCATGCTGTTGTCCCCAAGGCTTTAGTTAAGGGAGCTTTTTTTAAAAAAAAAAAAAAAAAAAAAAACAATTCTTTGTCTCACAAGTAATTTACTTATACAGTTAGTGACCCTTTATTACAAGCTCCTGGCCAGAGAAAGTTTTTCTATATTCAGCTAGTTTATTTAATTGCTGTGATCAAGAAACGGATTTTTATGAGAAAGCTATATTGGAGCAGAGACCACAGAATGGGCCCAGATGAGATAGGCGGAGTTGGAAGAAGAGCATGTCAGGCCAGGAGAGTAGCTGGTGAGCTCTAATTAGAGCAGAGTCTGGTGGTGTTTGAAGACCTTTCAGGCCAGTGTGGCTAGCCACTGGTTAGGAAGAAAAATGGAAAAGAAGATTTGGTAGAAAAAGCAGGCCTCAGCTTGTCTACGGCTTTGAAGAGCAGAAGGTGTTGGCTTTGTTTGGTTTGATGTGGAAGATGGAAGCTTCGTGCATGTTAGGCATCAGCTTTTCCACTGAGAGACAGCCTTGACCCCAGTGACACCCTGAGGTTTTCATTTCATGAGGAATTTAAAGACTGATAAGGGTTTTAAGAAGGTGATAAACAGCATGCTCACTTGTGCATCTATGCTCATATCTGTGTGTGGTAGTGTGTTTGGGTGCAGATGCATAAATGTGTATATGTGTGGAGGCCAGATATCAATGTCTGGCATCTTCCTCAACAACGTCTCTATCATAGTTCATGGTTAGGTCTGTCATAAAAGCTGAAGTTCACCAGTGAGACTGGCTAGGCAGTATGTCCCAGAATCTTGTCTCAAGCTCGATGCTAGGATTATAACACAAACCAAAAACCTTGGCTTTTTTTCCATGCAAGAGATCAATCAAACTTAGGTCTTCATGTTTACCCTAAGCAAGTAGTCTGCTGACTGTACCATCTGCCTAGCCTCATCAACCATCTATCTTTAAGAAATTCTTTTATTAGCTATTAGTACAGAATGAATGGAGATATGAAAAATTAGATGAAATTGTAACAAGACTAAACTAGCTTGGAGTTTTTCTGTTTTTTATGTATTCCTTTTCTATGTTATGTTTCTTCCTAGCCCTCTCTTATTTCTTTTTCTTCTAGTATCTTATAGATTCTGTTTACACATAGAGTCTACTCATTATATATATATGTGTATATATATATATACATATATATATATATGTATATATATATATATATATATATCCTGAAAGAGCTCATGGTCAATAATCTTATTGCTTTCAGCAATCTTAGGAAGACACCAGTGGAATTTGATGTATTTATTTAATGTCTATTTTATTCTAAATCTCTTTATTGTATCCACAATTATTATTTCCATTTCTAACTTGTCATTTTGATTGCCTTTAGAAACACCCGTCTTTCTGAATACTCCAAATAACAAGAAAAAAAAAGGAAGCAAATTCATAGGAAAAAATACCATTTCAAATTTATGAAATAATTTTCCAGAACACAATTGAAGTGTTATAATGTAAAAAACATATCAGAACTATTTTTGAAGGACAGAAATTTATGAATAAGAAAGTAACAATCACATCCTTCTATGTTTTGAATGCGAGAAAAGTAGAATTCAGAGACAAAGGCACTACTGTGGCATTAAATCACACTATCAGAAATGGGAAAAACTATGGCAAATATGTGTCCTGACTGCTGGCTATAACTTTATCCCATTTAATACACTCACATTTTCTCCCATTCCTTTTTTCTTTCAAATCTCTATTTCGGCAAACTGCTATGAGCCTCCATCCATTATGACTCCCATTGTAGCAACTAGTATAAGCTGTATAGTGCCCCCAAGAGACGGCTAATTTTCCAGACTCACAGTTTATTTGATATTTTTTATATTGAAACAAGTATTCCCCACCCCCTTCCCAAAGTTGTGTTTGTTCATACTTGGCAATAAGGAAGCCCATGAAGTTTTGTTTATCTAGTCTGCTATTTTCTACTATTATTAAACCAAAGGAAAAAACAACCGCAGTTGCTTGTTCTTCCTCATATTTCATGAGCTCGTGGCAATGCCATTCTTACAGCCAGTGACAATTCAATCACATCAACTTAAATGCTTTGATTAAGTATTTAGTGGATAGATTTTTTCTTAAGAAATTCTACTCCCTTGCTGCAGGATGATTTATTGTTCTTTGCTTATATTTGACACAAGGAAACATGGTCCAACCTTCAAACTTGACCTGGTAAACATCCACTCCCAATTATAATCTAGAATTATAGAAATTTTAAAGCCAATATTTCTTTTACTTTGGCTTATCTCCAAAGTTTTCTTTATGAGCAGTATGCTAGTGATACAAACATGAAGATCCAGACATTGCTGCTTGGTGCTTCCATTGTTTAGACACAGAAGCAGGAATTCCTATGACCATCAGTTTTGATGTGTGCAAGTTGCTGTAGGTAGTACATGTCAACCAAAAGCTACAGGTAGAAGTTACTGTGTTCATATATTTTCTTTGAATCTAAGCTGAAAAGAGAAATGTGAAAAACCTTGTCAGCTGCTCGGTTTTATTGGAATCATGAGTCTTTTGGCAATTGTGGAAATAAAGCTATAGCAATTTTGGTTATTCAAGGGGAGTTAGTCTGTAACCAAGCAGCTGGACAGTAATATTTTTTCTGCAAAACATTTTTAACCATGTACTCAAACCAAATGTGATTCAGGTTTTGATGAAAACATTCAATACATTTTCCTAAGATAGCCTATCATGTGCAATTTTGGGGTACCCAAAATATTCATCAAAAGTGTGTGGTTTAACTGTGACTTGAGACATACCATCTTACATGAAAGCATTGGAGTTGATGATAGCAAACTACCTTCCAAGTATTATAGGCAGTTTGTGTCTGCCTCCATTCTAAGGGGGATTTCAAGTGAGAGTTCTATTAAATACTAGCATTAAATATTTTCTGTATAGGCATTATCCTACCTGACATGATCACTAGTACCAATCATTAAGTAACCAGAGGTGAAAAAGTAGACCTTTTCTGGAACAAAATGAATCTAGGTTTGCCTGTAGGCATTCATATGGAATGCTTTTGAACTGAAGGAGAATATTGCTTTCAACTCTCCACAGCTTTTATGAAATGGTAGAGGCCCTTAAAGAGGAAATAAATAAGTTCCTTAAAGAAATACAGGAAAACATAATCAGCATTAGAAAATAAATAAAACTGTTCATGACCTGAAAATGGAAATAGAATCAATACAGAAAATCCAAACAGTGGGAATTCTAGAATTGAAAATATTTAGGAATCCAAACTGTAACTACAGAGGCAAGCTTCAGAAAAAGAATACAGGAGATGGAAGAGAAAATCTCAGGTGTTGTAGATACAGTAGAAAAAATATGGCTATATTAGTCAGAGGAAATGTTAATTATGAAGGTTTCCTTTATAATTATAATTATTTTATAATTAATTATCCTTTATAATTATTTGTTTCTAACAAAACATCCAAGAAATTTGAGATACTATGAAAACACCAAACCTAACAATAATGGGCATCAAGGAAGCAGAAGAAGATACCCTACAGGCTAGCAAAACATAAATGTGGATATCAATCCAGCCCCCACACCTTTGACCTACAATCTGTTCTGCCTGCATAGAATTTTAGGACAATGGTAGCACCGAACTTGTGGGAGAAGAAAATCATGTCTGATTACATATAAGGACCACTCCACAAGAAATAGCTCATACCCTATGCTTTCGGGTAACCAAAAACCAAGAGGCTAGTTAGCCCAGAGATGAAGGGGAATGCGAATGCAATAATCTCACACTAGCTCAGAATTGAGTATAACGAAGGGGTTCTTTATTTAGGGGGAACTCACAGATCACAGGCCTCTGTACAAACCAGGAACAAGAACCAAACCCAGCCTCCAGGTGAGAGAGAGAAATAGAGTGAGTGGGCCGGCCAGCAGCTTTTTGGTATCCAAGGCCATGCCCAACCTGGTCCAACCTCTCCAAGGCCATTGGTTGAAGGAGGTTCCCCATCACAGAGACCAAAGAGAAAACCAAATACTACTTACTACTGGTCTAAAAAAATCAGGAAAAGGATTCCTAATGATATTCTGCTATACTCTTAGATCAGTACCTTAGCCATCAAGAAAGAGGCTTCCTTGAGTAACAGATGGGGACAGAGACCTACAGTCAGATATTATGCAGGGACAGAGTCTAAATTGGAGATCTCCATCAAATCCTACCCTCAGAAGTCATAGAATCCCATGGAAGAGAAGGTAAAAAGATTGTATAAGTCAGAGGAGATGGAGGATACCAGGAGAACAAGGCCCTCTGAATCAACTAAACAAGACACATATGAGCTCACAGAGACGGAAGCAACAAGTACAGGTCCTATAAAGATCTGCACCAGGTCCTCTGTGTAAATATTATAGCTAATAGCTTAGTATTTTGTGGTAATTTTGACTGTGTGAACAGGTGAGTCTCTGTTGCACAAATCTAATTTGTCATAGAAATAAAAGCCTAGAGTCATATATTAAGGGATGAAAGCCGAAAGATCAGAGAAGCAGAGTAGCCAGCTATTAGCTCTTACCTCTAGGCAATCCTCAGACAGAATGGGGTAGCCTCTCTCTAGAAGTTCTCAGACTGAATGCAATGAGCTCCTTTCTCCTCCTATTTTATATTCCTATCTCCACCCAGTCATATCCCTTCCTATCTCCACCTCCATAGTGCTGGGATTAAGGTGTGAGACTCCCAAGTACTTGGATTAAAGGTATGAGCTACCACTGCTGACTCGGCTTTTCTTTTAGACTAGATCACTTTCATATAGCCCAGAGTAGCCTTTAACTCACAGAGATCCATCTACCTCTGTCACCTGAGTGCTGGATTAAAAGTGTGTGTCTCTACTCCCTGGCTAACTAGTGGCTAACTCTACCCTCTGATATTCAGTCAAAATTTATTTGTTAGAGTACAAAGAAAATATCATCACATTTACCTTTTTCTTTGCTCTAAAATAAAAAAGGTGTTAACTGATATAAACAAAACTATATACAATACGTGAAATGACTATATACAATATATACAAGCAATAAATACATCAATAATGTCTAGCTGATAAACATTTGGCATGTTCAGAGTAAATATTCCATTATCTATCCTATTTTGGTGAGTCCAAAATGTACCTAATTCCCTTTCCATTCTAACCTGCATTACCAAAAACTATCTTTTTATGTCTCTCAACCTTATACATTTTACATTTCTTTAGTGAGTTTCTTTCATAAATCTGATAACAAGGAAAACCATAACTATAAACTCTGCATTTCCACAGAGACTTGAGAAGGAAATAGTATTACCTGAGCAAGCAGGAAGAACAAGCAAGCAACTTCCAAAAATATATGAGTATTGATAGAAACAGTTGGCTTCCTAGACAGTCACCCAAGGTTTCTCTGCAATGTTTGGGCATCCATCTTCAGACTGTAAGCCTAGAATATTCAACAGATATTTCTATGAAGCAGGATTTTTGAGGTCTTCCCAGCCTTGTCTTGGCAAAGTTTGGAAGTCGCTCTCTTTTGTGTCCTGTTTGTCCAAATTGGTCAGCATACTGTCAGCAGTTGAGGCAAGAACACTTTCTTGTCCAATGGTTTACTTTTACCACAAAGAAAGTAAACTCCATCATCTTCTCTGAAGTAAATTGGTACTACCAGGATTAGACATGTCTCATTGTCATAAAAGTAAAAAAAAAAAAAAAAAAAAAAAAACTATGTTTTTAAAACAACTTAAATGCCACATTCTGCAGATCTCTGAAGTTTTCAAAGATGACCTTTATATCTAAAATATATCTGTTATACCTTGAAAACATACCTAAAAATAGTTTAGTTGTAATAGTTGACTAATTACTAACCTGCATTTCCTTATTATCCTAAATGGTTTAATAAAAATATTCCTTACATTGTTAAATGAGCTGTATGGGTATAATACCTTGAACATGGTTAGAAATATATTTACAGTATATTATAACATAAACAACCTTAAATTTGTATTAACATACAAAAATCCATATCAATGTAAAATATTTTAAGCTAGTAGTTGCTTTTTTGGTTTAAAAGTAGATTCAATAGTCAGTCTTTTTATTTTATTTCTTTATCCCCCATTTTCTTTTCAGAATAGATTCAATAATCTACCATTATAACCTATCAGGGCTCTTACTTTTGTGCTTATTCTTGGGCCTTTTTTCCCTCCAGTTCAGTTTCCATGTTCAACTTCATATGATAGTTTTTTCTTCGTCCTATTATATTTTATTTTGCCGTGTTTTTTTTTGATATCTCTTAGAAACCTGTTCTTTCCTAATGAGATCCAGAAGAACAGAACAGGAGTGAATACAAAGGGAGGGGAAGTGAAATGGAACTGGGAGGAGTAAAGGGAGAGGAAACTGAAATAGTGATATTATATGAGAAAATAATCTATTTTATATAAAAGAAAATATTAAAAATAAATAAGTATGGGTTATTTGTAATTTGTTCAAGTCTTAAAAGGTTCTTAATATCTTCAGAAATCAGTGAAACTTCTTTCCCTATGGGGACAGATCTGTACCTAATATGTTCTTTTTTATCTTTTTTGTTTTTGAGTTTTCAAGACAGGGTTTCTCTGTATAATTGTCCTAATTGTCATGAAACTCACTTTGTAGACCAGGCTGGCCTTGAACTCACAGAGATCTGTTTGTATCTGCCTCCCAAGAGCTGAGATTAAAGGTGTGTACAACCACCAGGATTCTACTATGTTCTTAATATGGACCTCATATTCCAACTGCAATTGAGTTTAGTATTTCTGAGATGGGTGTCTGACAAGCACATCTGCAAACCAGGGGAAGAGTGTGAGTTCAGCCTTGTATTATCATAAAAGACAACACACTTAATGGAGAAATAGGTGAACCAGATTTGGGAATCACAGGGTTGGGTGAGCAATAGGGTTTGCTCAATGTCTTATCTTTCTGTTTCCTTCTTGTGAGAAGTGCATTTACTGCTGCTTTTTCTGCAGGTAACTTTCACCAAGGTTAAGAAGTTTGGAAAAACATCACCTTAAATTTCTCATCTATTAATGCTTTCAGCATTCCCTGATTAATGAATTCTCAGGACCAACTGTGTTTAGAACTACCATATAGGGTCGAAAGGATAAAAGGACAGAACAGAACACAGAGCAGCTACTGCCTCTCACATTCAGTCTCAGACTGTTTGTACTCAGGTCAGTAGGCTTTCCTGTAAAGCACTCAGTTCTAGTGTTTGTTTGTTTATGTTTTTCTTTGTGTGATTCCTAAAGATCTAAAACAATTTAACAATTTTTTGTAAATCATTAAATCTCATTTCAGTCATGCTCTTGACACATTTGGAATAATACATTCCAAGAGTCCTACCTAAGTTGTCAACTAATAGTAACAAAAATATTTAATTCCTATCTAAACCATACTACATACTAAGTGAAAAGGCAAATAGTGCACTTAAAACACACACACACACACACACACACACACACACAAAGAGAAAGAAACAGTACCTCTTTATTCTTTTTCTTCAGTGGTGGTGATGCAAGAGATTAATGGCCCATACTTTTCAAGTGTCTTATGATGAAGCAAGGACTTTAAAGCCTTAAATGTTATCGGTGTGAGCAACTATGATAAGAGATTATTGTTTCTCTTTTCCTCTCCTTCCATCTTTTTCTCTGTATACCACCACCTTCTTTCCTTTCTTCTTCCACCTTTCTTTTCCTTCCTTTTTGGGTAACATCACTTGCTGCCATGATTCAAGCTCTGGTTTGGACTGGGTGTCTCTAATATGGGAATAACAGATGGCATGGTCTGGCCTATTTGATGCAATATTTCCAAGAGGCTCTCAACTCAGGATATCATAACAATAAAGCATGCAAATGAGAAGACCGACTGCCTTCATGGACATGTGTGCACATTCAGGCTTACAATGGAAATGCAGTATTATTTGTCATACAGCTTTACTGAAATGAATGCTTAATTACTGATAGATCAGGATTAGAGAAATATTATTAAAATAAACTATTTAATGTCAGTGTTTAAATTTTTCATTAACTGTTTAATAGAGTTTAGGAAGGAAGAATAGATAATTTGCTGTATAATTACCAAATAACACTGCAGACTAAATGTAATGAAACACTTTGGAATCTCTCAAGGGGCTTACACTTGTGTGGGGAAAATGACTTTATTATCCATGCTATGATTTCTTTTTCTTTCAAAAATTAGAGTAATTTCCTGTAATTTTTGAATCAACTTGTGTTGTCTCAAGATATGCAAATGAAAATAATATAGAAACATAAATATTTTCACTGAAATAATTAACATGGCTTAATCTACTCTGACTCTCTAGAGCTTACCTGTTTTATAATATATTATAAATATATATAAATGTATTTAAAATGATCAATCCATTCAATATCTATAATAATTACATAATATAAACGTGAGAACGATAATATCGAATGTGATTGCTTATATGTCCTTTTTCCAGCTGGAAGACTGTGTTCTCTTAGAGTCACTGGGAAAATTTCACCCCGATTATAGCTTACTAGGTAACCCATGTATAAACATAATTAGCAACAGTAAATCTGTGCCTGCCAAAAATAAATGCCCTGTGGGGGCAAAAATCACAGCATAGAAGGGGGATCTTCATTCATTTCTCTTGTAGGTGTCCAACTGGCTCTAAATTTGGGAAGTGTCACCAATAACAACCAGGTATAATCTTCATATGGGATCCTCAGTTTCAGCAGGCAATTTGATCATTGGTCGCAGACCCTTCTATTCTTTACCTGACACTATTTGTCTTTACAGAACAAACATTAGTCCTAGACATGGATTAATTTTTCTATAAGCCTTTGTGGTACTGTCATGTAGATCATTGTATCAGAGTGAGTCTTACCCAGTAAGTTTGTTTACAATAAAGTAAGCTAAAAATGAATATTATTATTATTACTATTATTAATAACAAAATAATTCAGAGATCTTACCTATCTGCACCCAGAATTAGTTGGTCCTGTAGCTTGGTAGAATGGTTTATTAAATACATAGCTACGGCATCAGTTGCAAGACAATATGCATGTGCATATGGCACAATAGCTAAACATGCCACCAACATGCTTTGCTATTTTTCCTGCAGTTTGTATATATGTTCAGGTGACACAGGATTGGATAGAATCTTTCATGAATACACTTCTAGCAGTGATTTTGTATTGTTGATGAGCATTTGGAACCCGGTAGTGATCATCAGTGAACAAATTTAGGGTTCTATTGAAAGAGGAGGCTGGGGTTTAAGGGTTCTGGCACAGGAGGATTGAAGGGAGAGTACCACTGAGACTTCTATAGACTCAACTTCACTATCCAGAGCAAGGAAGTTTTGCTGTCACTGAGTGAAGCAACAGTATGTAAAGGGAAGAAGCAATATGAATTAAACACAGATAATCACCAAGAGGAGTGTTTACTATTATATGCAGGCACTAACTGCCTAGACTCATAATGCAACCTCAAGTAGCCACAAGACTCCTGATCTGATGATTGCAGGAATAAAATCTCAGGCTGCTCTTTCTGAGAAATGAGCCAGGTTATCTTGTATACCAGCTGAAGGCTGCCAGGCAAGTAATAAAGATGGTGTGTCCTAGATGCCGCCAGTTGCTCTGGATTTTTTTTTTTTTACTGAACTGATAATGTAGATAAATTCAAGAGATGCTTCAAACCAACATGGTAGTCAGTACCACATAGTAGTATGAGGTACTCTGGGCTCTTCATCTACGTTCTCTGTGTAATTGTTTTGCTAAAACCCTTTAAAATGCAGACAGCAGAGGCTCCTGCCTTGAAAACTAGCTATTCATAGCACATGAGATAATGTAGAAAGTATATAGAATTAAGTTGTCATGAAATATTACGTAATTAATAACAGCTATCACCAATTTTTATTATTATGAATCTTTTTTCCTATATTCTCATATATTGATGTAGTTCAATAAACTGACTTTTCTCTTCCATTTTAACCCAAAACAGGACTTGATGGTGTCATTTAATTTAGGCAAGATTGTTGACTACAGTTGGTGAGCAGTTTTTGAAATATTCCATGTTTAAAATCACACTTAGTCAGAGGTTATAAATTGGATTAGATCATCTCACTGTAGGGAGGGATGATCAGGAGTAACGCATTGATGACCAAACTTTATAACTGTTTATTTTATGTAATGAAACAATTTTGGAGTTATAATTTTAAATCAAGTGTGCCTATTGATTTTTAGTAATCAAATATTATATTTTTATGGACAGCTTCCCTTTTGGTTTTAACTGTATTATTTTATTCTAGTTCCATTTTGGTGAGCATAATGAATTTTTCCTTCCTGGGAAAAATCAGCCTATACACTCTGACTATGTTTTCCCTCATCATCAGAGAGAATAGCATCTTGACCTAGTTTTGGGGTTTGCTGTTCTGACCCAGAACTTTAACTCATGTGGTATAACCAAAGCATTTATATACTTACACTCAGAGCCACTAGCTTTCCTTACTACCTTTCCCCCTTTGCTACCATGGGGTGACAGGCAAGAATCAATAATTCATCAGCTTCTTATGACTAAGCATATTAAAAAATCCATGGATCACTGGGTGAGTTAAAATAGCAGCAGGAGGAATAAGTACCTGATAAGAGAGGATTAAAGGATCTTAGAGGAGCACAAAAGAGAGCTGCATTTTCTCTCATCAAGGACAATCAAGCAAACAAACCTGCAAGTCATAGTAGCACATTCCTTTAGTCCTTTCCATTCTATCACTCAGGAGGCAGAGACAGGCTAATCTCTGTGAGTTCAAGGTAAGCCTGGTCTATAAATCAAGTTTTTGACCAGCCAGCCGGAACTATCCTGTGAGATCTTAACTCAAAAGAACAGCAAATCCTGTTGTTTCTTCACGATAGCTAGCAAATAGTTGACATCTAAGGAAATGAATGAGAGTTTTGTAAGAACATTTAAAAGACCACGAAGAACAGAGGAAGCTGACTTTAAGGACACGCCAGGGGAAGAAATGACAGCTTCAATTTCAAAATGCACTGTACCTACCTGAGAAGATGTAAGAGATGGATCCATCAGGGACCAGAGGTCTGCTTTCTGAGCAGGTACTTTCTTGGTAAGACGACATCAGAGAAAAACATAGTACAAGACGAGATGAAGCCAATCTTGTTGAATCTTATGCAACACGTGACTCTTGTTTAGTGGCTAATCAGAGTTTAGCGTATAACAAGCTGCAGATCTGATCAACAGAGCAGCAGCTTAGGTGTTTGGTGTGTGAGCATTGAAGTTCGATCATATGCTTTTTTCTTAAGTTTGCATTCCATATGCACTAAGGCAATAGAAATCCAGTCTCCTGTCAACAACACAGGGGTGAATATCATAGTTAGTGAAATAAGAACAGTAAAGGAAATGCTGTATATAGCAAAACAGTAATTCTTTTTATTAAGAGGAACTTCAGAATTTCACAAATCACAATAAATAAAAAGTGTTTGATAATATCTGCAATAGTTCTACAGGCAGATTGAGACGCGTGTTTCAGAGAGCCCGTGAGCTAATGATCCCAGAATAAGAGGAGCAGTCAAATTCTAATGTAGTTTCCCTCACTTGTATGTGCTCTGAAGAAACTCCTAAACCTAGGATTTGTGGACAGTCTCCTGCCTGGTTCTTTCCGTAGTCTGGCAGTGCAGAAAAGAGAAAAGTCAATGAAAGTCATGCCTGTCATTATCAACCTGGATCAGAATTCCACATGCCAGCACTGTGAATCAGCACCACAGAACACCGGGAGACTGACAAATGTCTTGTTTACTTCTCTGTGAAGACACAATGACCCATACAACTTATATAAGAAAGCATTTAATTTGGTTTATCATTTCAAAGGGTTAGAATCCGTGATGGAGGAGTAGCAAAAAAAAAGTTGACAGCTCACATCTTAATCTACATCTACAAGACAGAGATAGGCACACATGAGCCTATCTCTCATGACAATTATGAAATTGTCAAAGCCCACTCCCAGGGCCACACCTACTCCAAGAAACTCAAAGTTCTTAATCCCCCCTAAAGAGTTCTACCAACTAAGGTTCAAGTATTCAAACATAAGAGCCTATGGGGGCCGTTCTCATTCAAAATACCAAAGCCTGTGAATAGGACTATCGTCCTCAGTATAAGAGAACAGTAAACTGTTAAAGTGTTTCGAACACTTCTGTTTTCTTCCAAAGTTTCCCTGGTGCTGCTAATAATTTACACACACACACACACACACACACACACACACCCCCCCCCCCACACACAAACACAACATAAGGACACATAGACACATACACATGGACAAGCACACACAGAGTCTTAGATGATTCTGATAATCTTTTTTATCTGATTGACAACACCCTTCAAGCCATTTTATAATATTTCTCTATTGTCCTTATTTGACACTGAGTGATGGTAATTTTCCTCCTAGACCCTAAATTCATTCTTTCAAACTCTGACCTTTGGAAAATAGCTTTTACTTTTCTCAAAAAAATGATTATATGCATAATGCAGTATATAAATCTTATATTTTAGTTTCTTACATCTTCATTTGAAAGAAAAATCCTCGTTTCCTGTTTTTTTTGCTGTTAAAAATTACATTTTTGAAAATGATTTATTTTTCCTAAATTGACTTTCATAAAACTATTTTGCTGTTATTTATTACTGTTTCTTCTTTCATATGTACACAGCATTAGTTTAAGTTTGGTTTTTAGTAGAAGATGAGTCAAGTTCCTGGACAATAAATGATAAGCAAATGCATTTGAGCAACTTATTAACTGTCTCTGAACTTTTCTATAGCATCTCTCAAGGAGATCCTACTTAGCTTTTTTCCAAATGGTAAATTATAAATAAATACTAGTTACTATTATTATTTAGCAGTCCAATAGAGAATTTGAAATATGTTTATAAGCAAATAAATAGCAAAAGTCATCTAAGAAACATATAAGAATACATGAATATATGTGATTAATCAAGTAAATATTATTTACTATTATTATCTAGTAGTCCATTACAGAGTTTGAAATGTGTTTATAGTCAAATAAATATTAAGGAAGAAAGTGTATATAAATACTTAGGGAAGAAAGCATGTGTAATTTATATATACATATATATATGTATATATAGCCATGTGTATATATATATGTGTGTGTGTGTATTGACTATTGAATAAATATAGGCAGTAAATTTGAAAGTGTAAACCCTTAAAAATCATTTATTGAAAGGATTGTGATATGATGAATATTGCTTAAATTATATGTAAAACAGCACTTTAGATATATGTACACACATTCATATAATTGTCTGTTATATGTGTTTTCATAAATATAATATATATAACATACATACACTATGCATATATATACACACATGTACATTAGTTCACATATAACTTGCACAAGCAACATCATCTTATCACAATACTCTCAATATTGATGGTTTTATGACTCAATCTTTTCACGTTATTAATGTTTCTATGAAAATAAATACCCTGATACAGATATACGATTTCTCCCTGAGGGAGCAGTGTTGCCATTCTCATGTAAATTGGAGACTGTATGAAATTTAACTATTTTTCCATTATTTGAAGAAATAATCTATTTGCATGTTAACGATAGTTTTAGCATTTGGGAAGTAGGTATACTTTTTTTGTTGTAGGAAGGTAGTTTAAAAGATTCTGTGAGCAATTTTCTTTCTAAATAACCCTTACTATAAATTTCATATTTTCCCCTCATTTCCTTTTCCTCATCTCCCTTAAACACTAAATCATATAAAGATAACTGAAGAAAATGATGAAACAACAGAGAATTTTTAAAAAATCTATTGAGAAAAAATATGTCCTGATTGAACAGGGTATTTTTCATCTTGTTAACTAATTTTTGTTTATTGCCTGAAATATGTGCATTCTCTGTTTTCTATGTCACTAAGAGAGTGACAAGTGGACATCCTGGAATCATGTATGCATTATGAGTTAGTGTTTTCATGGGAGCCTAGGCTTATGCTTGAATTTTCCATAAGAATTTCTTAGCATAACATATACTTATCTCAAAGAACCTAGACTTATGCTTGAATTTTGCACAAGCATTTCTGAGCATAAGCGTGTGCTTATCTCAAGCTATAGTGACCTAGAAGATAATAACATTGCCGAGCATTTACTGAGCATTCCCACTCTTGCAAGACACTGTACTTAGAATTCAAAGTGCGCTTCCCAGTTTTGCAATCCAAATGCCCCGGAAGAAGAGAAATTAAAGTTTAGAGAGTAATGCACAATATGTTTAGGCCCGCCTCAGCTATCATCACGCCAGTGGGCACTGCTCAGGGTTCATTTTCTAGGACTGCTTGTGAAGGATGTGAGGGAAGACTGGAGGTCTCCCACCTGTTCTGTTTTCTTTGCCTTGAAGTGTAGACTCTAAAATGCAGTTCTGTTTCAAGAAAGCACATACACACATGAAATGTGGGTTTCAGCTGGTCATTGTGTCACGACTCAGCGACCTGTTACTATGTTCTATAAAACAGGTGAATCCTTCTGTAGCTGTTACATAAAGTGGGATACTCCTGTGAGCCATATTGAAATGAAAGGTTGCCTACAGTAGGCAATGATTTACTAGTTGACAATCTGTCTACAGATAGACTCACTTCCTTCATGCCTCCCTGGTGTATATTTACCTTGCTGCAAAATTCTCACGTAATTTTAAAGGTCTTGTCTCTTGTTAGCTCTCCACAGCTAAAAAAGATCTTGATTTCTTTTTTTAAAAAAACTTATATCTGACACAAAATTAATTACGAAAGCTATATGTTGATTTCAATATTGTTTCACTCTAAGTCAATTGCTTTTATTGCCATTGAATCAAAAATATTCATGTTATAGAGAAGCTTCAGTACAATTCCAAAAATTCACAGTGATAAATTTAGGTGTGATGTCAGTGGAGCAATTTTGCCTTTCAATCATGTCACCAGGCTTCTGTTCAGGAATGTAATCTGCTTAAACTGTGTGAGTCCTTTCTCCCACGGAACAAAATGAAAGCAGGGTTTATGACATTTGTTTGCTGTTTCCCCAGCAATTTTCTTTGATAAACTCAGGGCTTACAGCAATGGGAAAAAAGCTGCCTGCCAGACAGACCTAGAATGTTTCAGCAAAATTTCAATATTGTCCCTTTCCTTCATGGCTACATGACAATATGTAAGGGAATTGCTGTGAATTCATCGTATTCTCACAGAAATGGGACATATATAATGGAATTTAATCCAATGTACAACCTTGGCTGGTAGCTTTAATAGTTAGGAATAGATTTACATGTGTTGGGCTTGCCAGCAAATGCATGGATGTATGGCAGTACCTGCCTCTTTTGGAGCCAGCCAATCATAGCAGTAGGAATGGCTCCTAGAAGAGCAGGAATAGAATTAGAGAGACTGCCCCCCACCCACAGGGAAGAACTGTTTACTTGATCTCTCCTTTTCATCTCCTAGTTGGGTCTATATAAACGCTAAAGGATCACACATACTTAAGGAACCTCCTTGGGCTCAACAGTCTCAGCAGTCTATGAATGTGTTTCCTCAGAATCAGTCACGCAAAGCTTAGATAGAAAAATGTGTTTGGGATTCCAGGACAGACCTGAAGTGAGCTTAGAAAACTTGTCTGAATCAGTGGCTAGAAAACGTAAAGTGTCTGTGGGTCATAAAACAAAACAACAACAACAAAAACCATTAATCTTATCATTTGTCCTTTGTATAAAGCATCTAATTCCTTTGAATTCCCTGAAGTTATTCTTATCTTCTCAATTGTCTGATATCCACCTTAGTTTCCCTTTATTTCTATTTTTTGTGTCCTTTCAACCCACCACATGGATATATTAAAAGCTTTTGAATATTGCCATGCTGATGTTATTTTTTTTTTTCATTTGATCATGGCAAAAAACCAGATAGCCCCAAGAGCCTCTGTCTTGTTGAACATTGCATGATCAGAAATGAAAATGTGTTTTTTCTTTTTCTTTTTTCTTTTTTTTTTTTTTAAAGAAACACATTTGAGAATTTCTGCTTTGGTCTTCTTATTTCAAATCGCCATGTTACAGATGATACTGAGAGCTTAAAGCTTTCTAAACCGGACAATCAGTCCCAGTGTCTAAACCGTAAATATGCCACACTGAATAATGCCAGTCAAATGAATGCATAGATGACAGCGTGTAAACACAATATTGTCTTCAGAGATGCTCTGTCCACGTGTTGAGCATCCTGAGAAAGCCCGAGGCTAGGTTTCCATGCATCAGTGCTCCACACATTTCCCTACTGACAACATGCCTGATTCCACCCGTTTCAATTTGTTCGGGAGAAACTCGTTTGTGGACTATGCTTTGAAAAGAAAGCAGATATGCTCTGGGAATAGACATTTCAATATTCTGAGTAAAGAATAATGGGCAGAAGTATTCTCCTAATAAGCCAGACAGTACTTCCAACTGGCACTTTTACAACCATTTTGTTGGTCTAAGTGACAGATTTGCCATTAACCAGTTTGGGAAAAGACAATTCATCATTCTGAGGGCTCAGTTCTCTCATCTGTGAAAGACAGCAATCACACTAAGTCATCATTTACATGTCTCCTGGCTCCAACATTCTGACTCTAAGTGTGAGTTGGTCTGCACGTCAAAGACAGACTCTCCTGCCCCCCTCCGGGTAGTAGGTACCTAGACATACTAGACAAAATCTGGCTGTAAAAAATTGTTAGAATTAATTCAACAGTGGTATTGTCATCATTGTTTATATTTATTACTTTTAAGATATTAATTCAAATTTCTACTAAAATACATGGTATTATAGTTCATTATGACAGTTCAAAGAGATTTGTCAGAGCCGGGAGGCGGTGGCGCACACCTTTAATCCCAGCACTCGGGAGGCAGAGGCAGGCGGATCTCTGTGAGTTCGAGACCAGCCTGGTCTACAAGAGCTAGTTCCAGGACAGGCTCCAAAGCTACAGAGAAACCCTGTCTCAAAAAACCAAAAAAAAAAAAAAAAAAAAAAAAAAAAGAGATTTGTCAGCTCTCCTTTCAATGCCTCCTTCCTCCCTTCTTTTGGGTAGGAGCTTCCGCTTAGATTAGATTCTACATCCAGGGAAATTCATTCTGATGTAGGATGTTACAGCGGCCTGATGCAACAGGATCTTCTCAGGTGAGGTCAAACACTCCATCCTGCCAGGAAACTCCTTCAGCGCAGGAAATAAATACAATGAAGGCTTCAGGGACCTTTGAAACTAACTACATACAATAGGCCAGGCCCTCCTTAGGAATAAATAAACTGTAAGGACCCATAGTAGAGACTTTCAGGCAAGTTGGACTTTTGAAAAAAAAAAACATTAGATGAATGGCCTCGTAGAGGCTTAGAGCTGTTGAGATGACAGGAAGAAACAGATCAGTCTAGGAGAAGCATACTAGACAACCTGGAAAAGACTTAAGTCAAATGAGTTACCTGGGAAGGACATCCTCCAATGCTCTAAAACAGGAAGTGATGGTCTTTCCCAGTGTGAAAGAATATTCCAGAGAAAAAGACAAAACAAAACAAAGACGCCTAACCTTGGTTTAAGGTTCAGTGTCTGATTATTTAACTTCCTTGATTGTAGAGTTATATTATTGCAGGTTCAAAATCTAAATTTAATTTGTCTTAGGTTATCTTTAGAACCCATAATACTTTCCTCCCCTACTTCTGTGCCTGACCTAACATCCTTGTGAAAAACTTTTGGGTTGTATTAGCTATAACAGATTTTCCTAGCTGAAAAGCTGTAAAAACGTATCCTCAGGTAGCATCAGAAGCAGATAGCAGAGAATTGTCTAATTTGTTCTCGCCCATCTACCAAATATTGCAAGGTGCTTTAATTTATGGTTTTCTTTGTTCTGATACTATAAAAACTTATTTGAAGTGTTACTAGATCAGGATATGGAATTTGAGCTAACCTAAATTTGTTTCTGAGCCATGGTAAAGTGAATTTGGCTCTAGAATAAACTATCTCTTATTCCCTTAAAGTAGGAGTTGTTTTGAGGTCAACAATACTAACATGTTGCTATCATCTACTCAAAGGCTATTAATGTTGCCCAGCAGCATCTCCGGCTTGTGGCAGATTTGCCCCCTTGACTGGCTACCTACCTGATAGGTAGGTGTATCTACCCATGTATTTCAAAGAGGCTTTGATTTGTGGTTTTCTTTCATCCTGTTGCTATAAAAACTTTGTGAGCCTTTTTCCATGTTGGAACTTTATATTTGCAGTAACGTCAGTCTGTTTCCATAGGACACGGTGACTTATATTTGCTTCCAGAGGAATCTCTCTCTTATACTCTTTGAGGTGAGAGCAGTTATTTTTATGTCAATAGAGAAAAACACATTTGCTATCTATAGCTAGTCTAAACTACCCAATCCAACATTAATTTAAATGTTTTAAAATCCTTAAAAGCATTCAGTGACAATGAACAAAAGAGAGAGGCCAATTAAAATCATTTCAATTAATTTTTCAAACTAGTTTTCTTTGAGATTTCATTAAGATATAATCCATGTGGGCATTCTAATGCTTGAGCATTGTAAGCAATTCATTTATATTTAGTATTCATTTGCTTAAATATTCATTAGGGATAGTTTTGTATGTAAAATAGAACAAAGGAATATCTTTCTTACTACCAAAATTCTGCCGACAAACAAAAACGCAGTCACTTTTTATTATCATTTTTATTATGTGCTTCATAAAGAAAATATCTACTTAGAATCTCTTTTGTGGCCAGGGAAGTTTTGAGTCAGAGTGGAAGGCCACAAAGCTAGAACAGCAGCAAGTACTTGCATAACACTTACATTCTGGAACTTATTGGGGAGTAGTTCCAAATAAATGGGCATTGGATAAAAGTAGCTGTTACTCTTCTAATATATGACAAACTAGATTTCAAATTGAAACTAGTGAGAAACGGTAATTATATTGTGTAGGGAGACAACCCATCACTAAGGCATGATGACTCTAAACATATGTGCCTAGACATAGGTGTACCCATTTCCTAAAATAGATGTTAGTAGATGCAAACCCATAGATTAACCTGAACAAAATAGTAGCTGGTGTCTCCAATACCCTGCTCTCCTCAATTTACAGGCATTTTCAATAAATGAAAGAGAAATGAATAAAATGACTTTTCTGATCAAACCTTTAACTGACATCTATAGAACATTCTAAACAAGCACTGCAGAATACATTCTCTTTTCAAATCTCATGGAACATTCTCTGAAGTGTAGCTTATATTAAAACACAAAGTTCGACTCAACATTCTACTTTAAAACCTACATGATCCCTTGTATCTGATCATAGATGAATAAGACTACTAATAAATTATGAGAAGGAGCATAGAATATATGCAATTCATGGAGATCAAACAACACATTATTGGAAAAACAAGAGGACTCTCGAAGAAATCATGATGCAGATAAAATTATTCCTAGAAACACATGAAAACAAAACCACAACATATTCAGACCTATGGGATACAACGATAGCTGTCCTAAAGGAAAGTCTGTAGTTGTAAATGCTTATATGAAGAAATCAGAGGAATCCCAAATAAATAGTGATAAATCCTAGGCTTGCCATCCAAAATAAGTAAGTCAAAGCCAAAATTAGGAGATGAAAATAAATTATTATAAGCAATGATTAAGATAATGAAATAAAAACAAACAGAATATCAACACAAAGAATCAATGAAACGAATAGTTCTTTAAAAAGTAAGACGAGCAGGCACTTACCATGCTAACCAAAAGAAAGAGAAGATACAAAACAGATGAAACCAACAAGTTGGTTTTATTTGTTCTCAAGATCTTATGTTAATGTTAGTATAAACACAGTCCAACTTCTGAATGTCTCACAGACTACAAAATCTCAAACTTTCATATTTTGAGCAACTGTAAAAAATAAATAAGTTATATACTCTCTTATTTCAAAGGGCAAGAACAGCCAGTATATATTTACAGTCAAAACAAAGCCATACCCAATCTGGTGGTATAACTATCTCAGTGCACCATGTCTGAGATTTGCATATAAACGTCTGGACTCCTAAGGGATTGGGTAAGCACATCTCTGACTCTGCCACCCACAGTATACACTGCTTGCCTCCTAGGTTCAGGTTGGATGTACTTGCAGTGGTCCCATGGTACTGGCATCACAAATATGCAGGGATCTCTATTCTGACTGAAACTTCATTTCACCAGTGAACTCTGCTGCTGTCTCTTGAGAAAGACTCTGACTTTAGCAAACAGTGGCAAGACTCAACTCTATGACTCATCATGCCTTTCAGTACTAGTACCATGTGGAAAACACTTTGCCAACTCCTGCTGCCAGTCGATGTGTATCCTTGGTCCTCTGTGAACAACTGCTTCTGTGTGCCAACTCTGAGGAAATATTCCTCAGAAGGTTTCACTTCTATGATGCTGTTTTATTAATTATAGCTGATTTATTAGCCCTAACTTGCCAGAATCTACTGTCCAAATAAAGCAAAGTTTTATTTCCCCAGCTACTTACTCCAAAATGCCAGACAGACAGCTCTAAGAGAGTCTTTTCTTCTCTCTGAAATTGTATATGCCAAAACTTTATCCTCTTCCTTTGCTTTTGTATTATCCACAGCAGAACAAAACATCATAGTAAGCTCTCAGCCAGTCGTTCTCAACCTTCCTAATGCTGTGACCCCTTAATATACCTACTCAGGTTGTGGTGACTCCCAACTAGAAAATTACTTTGTTGCTATTTCATAATTGTAATATTGCTACAGCTATATATTGCAGTGTAAATATATGTAATGCAGGATATCTCAGACGTGACTCCCCAAAGGGGTCACAAACCCACAGGTTGAGAACCACTGAAGCGTGTAAAAACTCAATTGCTTTTCTAGTCCAATGTTCTGAACACTTCTGCAATCATTCCCCCAAAACAATATGATCAGGTTTATCTGAGCTATATTTCAATGCCTGGTATCAATTTCTATTGCCATTTGCTTTCTATTGAGATAATAAACATCATGATAAAAATCTTCTTAGGGAAGAAAGGATTCATTTGACTTTTAGATTGCAATCCCTCGTCAAGTCAACTCAAGGAAGGAACATAGAAGGATTAATGGGAACAATGACCATGGAGGGTTGCTGCATATGTGTGTGTGTAGATAGATATAGATAGATGATAGAAAGATAGACAGACAGACAGATAGATAGATAGATAGATAGATAGATAGATAGATAGATAGATAGATAGATATAGAGAGAGAAAGGATAGAATTTCCACCTCTGCCTATCCCCATCCATCACCTACCATGTTCCTATGAATCTTGCCACCTTTAAATTCATTATCACTTTTTAAATATATATATAAATATATATATATATTTACACACACACACACACACACACATATATATATATATATGTAAATGACTGAGTTCCTTTAACATTGTTCATATGTACATATGTTTACAGCTGTCCACTTAGTATTTAATATTTATTAGGAAATTTGTTCTTGGGGAAAACTAATGTTTCCTCTCTAGGCCTCTCTAGATAGCCTTTGATTGCCTGTCAGTTACCTTTCTTATACACCCTTGATCCACATGCTTAGGGATACTGACATACATAAATTAGCAATTGGGAAACTTTCTAGTCAATCTGATGGAGGCACTGCCTTAACTGAGGCTTCTTTTTCCCAGACATATTAAGCTGAGAAGACAACTAATCAGTTCAGTGGGAGAGAGAGAATCTGAGTGTGGAGGGGTAAGGATGTTTAAGAGATATATGGGGAGACTAGAATGTAAGAGATGAGGTAGGATGTGATCAAGCATACTGTATACTTGTAGGAAATGTTCTACAAAGAAATAAAGGATATTCAAAAGTAAGTAAAGGTCTAGGATAAATTGTAAAAAACTCATCTTATAGGGTTCTTAATCCAGAGGAAAGACAAAAACTATACAGAAACCTATATGGCGATATAGGATATGAGATTTATTACTAAATGTGACTCTCAAACATTAAACTACTAGAAATTCCCCTGTTTTATTACAGTGAAGTCCATGTATGCATATATAGGGCTAGTGCTTTTCTTCGTTTACATTTTTTAAATGTAAGAACTTTGAACAAAATTTTCTACATAAAATATATTTTGTATATAAATATAAAACACTAAGTGTAAAAGTTAAAAGGAATGAAAATAATGAAAAATTAACTTATGAAGGTAAATAATCATAAGAAGCAATTTCTTTTAAAAAAAAACAACCTTATTTTCTAGGAGGAGTTGATAGAGCTATTTGCTGCCATTGAAAAACAGCTGCAGTTAATCTCGTAATTATTAGTTGTATTTAAAACACTTAGTAATTTTGTTATGAATATGGAAATGAATCTAGGCTACATTTGTGACTAAACACTGCATAATAATCCAGGGAGAATGTGACATTTGTGGAGACATTTAAAAATGAAACAAAAGTTAAAAAACAAAATTATTAACTTTTTGCAAATAAAACAAAAGGGCCCGGCAGTGGTAAAATTCAATATAAATCAGACTTAAACCAATAATAAAAACTTTGTATTTCCTTCAGAGTCTTTCACCTTTTCGGAACATTAGGTACAAGTGAGGCAAGATAAACAAGGAAGACTACAGGGGCATGAAGGGAAGAAGCCTCGTACCTCAGAGTCATGTTGAAAGTTCCTGCTAGCTGAGAGTAAAGAAATGCAATATGATTATCAATATTTCTTGTGAAGTGGCCAGGGAGAGACAAATATAGTATTACACAGAGGTGTTCTGAATAAAATATTTAAAATAACAGTGAATACTGCGCAAGGCCAATCATGGATGTGTTTTCTCCTTTTCCATCTTGAAACCTACAATTTCTCAGGAAACCATATTTATAGTAAAAGAAATGTTTTAACACTCCGTGAACCTCGTGGACCTGTGTTTTTTACATATCATTTTACAATCCAAGAGCAGCACCACTAGACCTATATTTTCATTTATTGAAAAATAAGGGGAAAGGGCAGGGGATGGTCTTTGAAGCCTCTCGAGATGTGAAGAGAGCTATTAGAATCTTATGCATGGCACTGTGTGACTTGATCTTGAGAAGCCCACTCAAGGGCAGCTCTTACTCTCTGGCAGAGCTTCTTTCCCTCTAAATACTCCTGCTTCAAACTCTGCTGAAATACCTGTTTCAAGACGATCCAACCCAGCTTCACGGTAGCTCATCTTGAAAATCTTTCCTGTGCAAAGTCAAGACTCTGATTTCCTTGAGTTGGGGACCTCTGAAAAGAAATGCTCAGGGTGCTGCAGGGACAGTGTGGCTCTAGGCTCACACTGCACTATCCATGACAGAGGGAAATCAGAAAATTTCGTGATGACTTTAATAATGGACACCGATGTGACCACTGAGAAAAGTAAGGTGTTTATCACCATGTCCTTGAATAGATTCCCTGTCTCCACGATCCTTGATATGTCCAGGAGACAATTGACACTCAGAAGACTCAGCTTTGACAGTACAAACGAGGGGTGTGTCACTGACTCCCTTTAGAGGGATTTGCTTCCTGCAAAGGTGCTAGGTCAACTAATCAATAGAATAATGCTGGTCATACAAGACAAATGCAGCTAAGCAAATGGTTATAGTATTGGTGTGCTTTAACCTATGAACCCCTTGCCTCTGTGGTAAGCAATGGGTGAAGGAGTGCTGTGGAGGGAACACATGGTCTCAGTACAGCCATGTGCATCTGAACCATCCGAGTAGCCATGATGAACTTCCATATTCCTTTCAGGCTCTCCCTGTTGATCTTGCTGTCATTGGACAGTCTTTTATGTATACTTCTTTTGGTAATTCTGCTTCTACTAACTTGCAATAAATTTTTTATCTTGCAGACAGTTTGCATACCAGGAATATTCTTTGGAACCTTGCAATCTATCCCACTGCCATAGTGCAGCTACACTGTGCATATTGCTCAACTCTATTGCTTAATCAAGGGGGCAAAAGTGATAGAGAGAAAAAAAGAAAAGTCCCCACTTCCAAAGCAGTTTCATGGATCAGTGATCCAATAACTTATTTAAATGCACCTAAGTGCATTACTTAGACTGCAATGAAATAAGGCTTCCTAGGCTATTCAGGTTATGGTTGAAGATATAATGATTCAATAATTTCAATATGTATCCCTGAACACTCCTTGGTTCCCGAAGCTCCTAGCAATGATAATATCTCTTTGCCTATATAACACTTGTCTGTCAGTCTTTCTTCTTAGACCTTTGTGATATTGTTTTCATAGACTGATGATGGAATTTTGATATCACTTAGTCCCTTTTACTTTTCTATAAATTACTAATTTCATTTGTTGTCTGTGTTTAACTATTCTGAATAGAATTATGTTTACTCTTAGGTTGCTGGCAATTAGGTCATTTTCTCAATTGTATTTAGAGGCAATAGTTCACGTAAAATGTTCTTAACCTGATTGTAGCAGAAAAGGTGTCTTATCAAATATTCAGTAGCCACATAATAATAACAATTAACATTCACTGGATGTGTGCCACATTTCCAGGTTATTCTAAGCAAGTCACATGAACTTAGTTCTCTTCTTGTCAAATATCCACGTTTAGTGAATAGATACTATTATAATTCTTAGCTTCCAACGAGAGTAACAGAAGCATAAAGAAGCTTAATAAGCTTGACAATTGTAGTAAACACAGCAAATGTCAGACTGGGGCCATTTCAGATAAGTTTCTTAATGAAACACATCATTTCAAAAATAGTTTCCTGAACACTTAGTAAGAAGTTTCCTTAGTTTATATTCATGCCAGTGCTGCCAAAAGAGGACTTACTGTACTGCTTCCTATATTAGCAATCAAGAATGGAAAAGTTGGGTGCTGGTCAGATGGCTGGGGGTGGGGGTGCTTTTATAATGCTGCAGGGCTTTTAAAAGTCAGATTGTATTAATATTAGCATAAAATCCTGGGACAAAAATGAAATGCAAAATTATGGTTTCATAGCAATGTGCCTTTTTGTCAACTAAACAAGGGGCTAATTGTGTTGTTTGCTTTTGTCAACTTGATACAAACCTTAGATATATTTGAGATGAGGGAATCTCAAATCTTAGTTTTACAAATTTCCACCATGAAATTGTCCTGCAGATAAGACGGTTGGGCATTTTCTTGATTAATAATTAAGGTGGGAGGTCCCAGTCTACTTTGGCAAACAAAACCCTGGGGATAGTGGTCCTGAACTGTATAAGAAGAAAGCAAACAGAACAAGCCACAGAGAGGAATCCAGTAATCATCTCTCCTTCATGGTCTCTGCTCCACTGCATTATCTGGATTCTTGCTTTGAGTACCTGCCCTCGCTTCTTTTCCTGAGGAACTGTAATGTGAAATAAACCTTTGCTTCCACAAGCTACTTTTCCTCAATAGAAAGCACACCAGAACATTAAACTACTTCACTTTCTGCAACGTCTCCAGAATATTATAAGAGTTCGTTATTAGTGGAATGAGTAAACAAATGTGTGAGCATATATGCTCTCAAGTTTTCATATCATAATTAATAGGAAAAAACTCAAGGTAATAGATGCTCATCGGAGGGGAAAGAATTTTGAAAATTTAACCTATTTTTCCAAAAGTAGCAGGTATTAATACTAGAATTCCCATGAAGCAAGTGCCATAAAAACAAGGTTCACCCTTCATGCCTTGAAAGCTTAAGCCTGCATTATGTTTATATAGGCACTACTTCTTTGAACTTTTCAGAAGTAACTTATCAAGGAAAAGTTTGAGCATACATAACTTGAAAGTAATAAAGAAAAATCTATATTCTAGTAATTTTACTGTAAAAATAAAAATTTACCACATGTTCTTAATAACGAAATTGTTATTGTCTCTCCTATTCCTCATTCTATTGTTTGATTTTCATAGATCATATTATTATTGCTTTTTGAGATCAATACATGAACTTCCATCACTACTGGTTACTTTCTATTAACTAGCATCAAACATTTGTATTGTTAGATAAAACTGATAGTATAAAGTAACATATGTGATAATGTTAAGAAATAAATAAAGCTAATTAATTTTTAAATTTATTTAAAATACAACATGTTGTCAACATCCTCCCAAATTCTCCTAAGGATCTTTTTCACGCAAATCTTTTACCTCTACCTACTACCAGAATAAATAGCTTTTTCCGCTGGAAATTATAAGTCTATTTGAGAACTGTCTTGGTAACTCTAACCAGTATTTCCGAACCAAGGACAGTGTTTTCATACACAGCTGGATTGTTTCTTTCTTGTTTCATATAGTGGCCCATTCTTTCTCCATTACTTTTCATTTGTTTTTGATGGCTAATCTATTCTAGTAAAGTTATAAAGCTACTGTAAACTTCATGCAGTTGTTTACTCAAAGTAGTATAGTCTTTCTCATAGTCACTGTGAAGCATAGGCTTGTGTGATGTTCTTTGTTACTTATTGACCTGGTTTGTAGTGAGTATCAGTAGATACTTGAGTTTAGAAAGTTGCATTTACCCAACTTTTTTCCTAAATTTATATATTGATCAAGGTACTAACTTATATTAAATCTTTTGGATAGAAAAACCTTTTATAAATGTAAAATTCTCCAAGGTCAAATGCAAATTAGGAGAGCACAAAGATGTTAGAAATTATTTATCTACAAATTACATTCACAAGGAAAATATTTCAATAAAATTAAAATTATATACGACATAGCCACAACTAACATCATATTTAACTATGGAATGTTGAAATATTTTTCCAAGGAACATGAGTGCCCACCCTCATCATTTCTATTCAACATAGATGTCCTAGGCAGAGAAAGTAGCAAAGAGGAATAAATAAAAAAGCATCCACACCATAAAAGATGTTACAACATTATCTTTGCTCACATATGATACTATTTTATATACAGAAATATCTGAACATGGTATACAGATTGTTAAATATATAAATTTGATAAAGTTATAGGATATAAAAATCAAAGAAGAAATGTTATTAACCTTTTTTCAAATAGAATAAACTACCCAAAAAGAAATTTAGACATTCTCATTTACATTACATATATAATATATAATGTATAATTATGTACATATATATGAATAATTTAAACCAAAGAGTCAAAACAACAATAAATGGAAAACTATGAAGCATTTATGAAAAAAATCAAAGAGGGAACAAATTTTAAAAAAATGTTATCTCATTTTTATTGGTGGAAGAATCAGTATCATTAAAATATCTGTACAACCAAAATCAACACACATTTAAAGTTGTCTCTTTCAAAATTTCAATGACATTTTATACAACAATTTAAAAAAAATGAAAACAACAGGCTCCACAGATCAAACTCAGAGGAAACAGCAAGAAAATAAAAACAACTAGTGCAATTTCTACTACTGTTATAAATGTTGTGGGGAAGACTTTTTATTTTAACAAACCTTAAAATTCAAAACACTAGCTGATCCAGAAACCCTACAATGGTGACTTGAATAAGGATGGTCCCCATAGGCACATATGTTTGAATACTTGGTCTCCAGTTTTCAGAATGGTCTGGGAAGGATTAGGAGGTGTGTCCTTGTGTTAGGAATAATGTCTCAGGGTACAGTCTTCAAGGTTTCAAGGACCATGGCAAGCTCAGTGTCTTTCTCTTCTTTTCCTGCTTCTTGCAGATCAGGATGGAAAACTCTCAGCTTCCACTTCAGCATCATGCCTGGCTGCCTCCTACCATGATGGTTATGGGCTAACCTTCTGAAACAGCAAATGAACCCCAAATAAAATGATTTCTTTTGTAAGAGTGGCCTTGGCATATTGTCTCTTCGCAGCATTAGAATAGTGACAAAGAAATCTACTAATGATTTTACATGCAGAAGTCATGAAATTTTATATATTATATATATATATATATATATATATATATATATATATATATATATAATTACAGTCTTGCTACTGCAGAATTGTTCACAGCCTAGGGTCTACATTCATTAACTGTATAGGTCCAAGACAGTGAATCAGTCTAAAGGTCAATCATTGAATAAATTGATAAAAAAATACATCATATATATGATATATATATATATATATATATTACTGAGATCTTAGCTTTTGTGAAAATGTGGATGAACCTGGAGGATACTACATTAAATAACACAAGCTGGGTATATAAAGACAAATAACAGATAATTTCACTCATTAAAAATAGTTTATAGATTGAGAAACTCGAAAAGTGTCTATAGAAGAGTAGTTATGACTGAGGAGGTATTTGTAAAGGATATAAAAAATTGCATTTGGAAAGAATACTTTTCAGAGTATTAGTAACTTTACCATGATATATTTAATAACAATATAATGTATATTTCAAAATGGTGAGGATAGTAGATTTTAGGTATTCTCACCACACACCCACACAAATAGACATATAAAGCATCTGAAATAATAAATGTTTAATCAGTTTGTATAGAATTCCATATATATTCCAAATTATGTTATGCATTATAAATATATAAATCTGTCCATTAAGATAAATATAAAAAGTTCTTTTTCTTAGCCTAGAGTATTATGAAGAAAAATTTTATCATGTAAATAGCCACTGATATTGACTATATCAGAATAAACATTAAGGTTGAACAGCAGACTAAGTACATAGGGTATTTCCACATATCTGAAATATCTATGTAATAGAAACTTCTGTCTACCAGCATCATATACAATCTCTGCTACTTGATTTCATCTTTCTTGCTTGAAATGATCATAATATATTATTATTTGGATGACATTATTTTTACACTTGAAAGCTCAATAGTGTTAACTCGACGACTATTTAACAGGTGGTGCTACTGTAGCAATATCACATTATACTTATTGCTTTATTGAATCAACCTGATAGTATGCCCTTGTGAACTCAATTCTCTGGGATATGAACATAGAAAGTGGAGGAAGAGGATCAGGATTTCAAGACCAATGAGTCACCGTCCCATAACAAAGAGTTGTGGATGCAGCTCAGTTGTAAAGAACTGTTCTAGAATGTGCAAAGCCATGAAATTGATCCTTGGGGATGCAAAAATATGACAGTGGTAACTAAAAGCAGATCATTAGTGGAAAAGACCCATCATCAAGGAGAATACAAAGTGACCAGTTCTAAGGCAGAGACCACTGTGTAGGATAGGAACACGAATAAAAGTATTAAGCAGACAGTAAGTCAGATGAAACCTAGCAGTGGACCATTAGGATAAACAGGTTCAAAATTAACAGAAAATAATCAGTATGTAGAAATAGTTTTCAGTTATAAGAATATCAACATTACTATTTTCTTAACTTTTCCACATAAAAATGCCTTAAAAATAGAAATCTACAGCTAGACAAAGCTTGTTTAGTCAGATAAAGGCATTATCTTAGTAGAGATACAATACGAGGTATAACATAGTAGGGGGAGAACACATATTCTTTATGATAAATGAAAGGATCTTTTATTTGATTAAAGATTTCTGAACCATTGAACCCTCAGAAGCCTTTCATCATAGAGTTCCCAAGAGGAAAAAGAAAGAATAAACTGTCATGATTCTTTGTCAAAAGCTTTTCATATTAAAATTAAAAAGCAGAGAGCTTAATTGAAGATAGCTGTCATCTTTGACATTTCTCTCTCAGAATACTAGAGCCTTAAGGATAAAATCAAGAAGACCACAGAGGAAACATAATGAACAATGAGCTCCAGACATGACATTGATTTTGTTCAAGAATAGATAATATAATCCAAAATATCAGCGTAATACTCCATCTGTACTGTGCCCCATCATTTTGTGTTTTAATATGAGATACAAATACATAGAAGTTAGGAGATTCCCAGTTTTACTGGACCCATCAATACTTTTCACACAAACAAGAGGTAAAGCTTTGCCTACATAATGTTTCCTGTCTGTATGGAGTGCAGTTTCCTAGAACTGAGAGCTTCATCTGGTCAGAGCCTTCCTATAGACTTACCATCTTGTCATTCTTTAATTCATTTCATGACATTAAGAAGACTAACATAAATGCTGTTGTTGGGGAGAGACGGTCATCTTTTATATAAATACGCAGTGTTATGCATCTGCTTTGCTTAAACAGTAGTTTAAGTTTGGACAAATTTCTACACTGTGTTTGGCTACAGTATCAGGACCAGACAGTAGTTTAATTGGAGTCTGTTTGATTCTAGATAGGTACTTTCATGAAGCTTGTTTTTAAATGAAATCAGTAATTTTACGCCTGGAAAATTTCAAGTGACACATCTTGAGAGACAACTCCTTGCACTGACTGACCTAGAATCGCAAAGACAGAAGAACCACACTTTTATGTTCTAATTTCCTGCTCTGATATACTCACCCCTTTTTCTCTTCTAATTATTTTCTGTTGTATACGATGCTATTACTTAATACCATCCCCCACAAGGTAAAATAGACATAGATTGAGAGAAAAAAATCCTGGGTTATGTTAGAGCTAGCTTTTCCACCTCCACATAGACAGATAATAAACTAGGGATGTCGCTCTCCAGATTTTAATGAATATCTCTCTGAGTGTTGCTTTATGTGTTTGAATGCATAGATTTTCATTAATTTAAGCAATATTTCAATTTACTTCGAGGTGATGCGTTACATATGGTCATCAATAGGTGGGGAATGTTTTGCAGAAAACATTTCTCCTCTTGGAAACAGAATTTGCATTTTGCTCGGGATTATGACAAGAGAAACAAATTATAAAGCACTTCTGGTAGATGGGGCGGGGGAGTGAGAACGCCGTGTTGACTCTTGGCTCAGCTGCCCTCCATAATCTTCTCACCTGCTCAGCAGCATACTGTGAGTGTTGGCAGCTTTCAGTTTCCTGTTCATCTAAGTATTAGCATGCTGTCTCTGATCATCACTTTCAAAGTTTTTTGAAATTCCTATAGATAAGCAAAATTTAAATGTAGTAAATGTGGAATAAATAGTATCTAAGAAAAAGAATTATTCACAAGATGACATGACCTGATATTGACTTCAAAAATTGTGCCTGATATAATGGAGGTCAGTAAGTTTTATTCCCACACAGTGCATCTCATGCCAAGGTATTATCTACTCCCAGATGTTTGTGTTTACACAATTGGTTAAAGTAGAGTGTTGTGAAATTGGGGTTATGAATGATTTAACTTATGGACAATTTTGAGAACATAGATTTAAAACTTTTACTTTTAATTACTTAATTTACATATCGTTTCTAGTCGACTTTCAATAGCTGTCATGGGTTATTCCTAAAAATGAGAAGGTGGAAGGGAAAAAGTATCAGTTAGCATGAGAAACAAGTGGACATGTAAAGTATGTGACCAAGAGTTTGTGAGGCAATCACTTAAAGGAGTCTTGGTTCTTTTCACATTTGGATGACATCAAAGTTTGTCTTGATTATCTCTGAAGTCACTGAAGGTTTTAACTCATTCATTTAAGTAGAAGCAGGAAAAGAAGTACCTGTGGATGTGCCTGGAGCACACTTGAGCCTATGCTCACCGATTTAAATTGTTTCCACTTACTTGATTTGGTGACTTGTTTCAAGTCATCAAGACACTAAGTGTTTAACAAGTATTTGGCAGATGATATCAGTGAGCCCATGATAAAAGCTATACTAGAGTGTATTCTAATTTCACATACTTGCTAGAAAAAGTATATTCCTTGATTACTTAGTACCATTATCTTATAGGGAGTAGGCGAGAAGAAGGCATGTTCCACTGGTGACACAGGGACCAAAGACCCTTTGAGCTGTTATGTGTTCATCCTCACTGTATTTCCTTCATGGAATGAGCAGAGGGAAAAGTAAAAGATCATTTATTATTAAGAGTTTATTTTTTCATCAAGCAAGTGAGAGAAAATGTATACCATGTTTGCAAACATTCTATTGAGCAAAAAAAGTCACATGATCCAACATAGACTCAGGAGGCTAAAACATGTAATTTTAGTATCTACTGAGGAGGCAAATGTTTCAGAGACCACAAACCATTTTGCCAACTAGGAAAGCATATTTATTTTGATTAAAACAAAAGTACAGACAACAGACATAGGGCAGCATTATCGTTTGCAAAGCTTTCACAGACCTCCAAGATTCCCAGTTAGCAAAACTTGGACTCTTGTAGGTATCATTGTTGGAAGTTAGATCTCATGCAGGTATATTGGTCTGCAATACGTATTCTACTCTAATTAAGAGCAAATAACCAATTCCCAAAGATATCTGCACTCTTATCATTGGAACCTGTGAGATGATTATTTTCCATGGAAAAGGGAAATTTAATTTGCAGTTAGGATTAAGTGATGAAACTGATCTTAAAATAGTGGGGTTATTTCTAGATTATATGTGTGTGTGTTCTGCTGTGCAGTGGGCCTAATGTAAAAGAGAAAAGGGAAAGACAGTGAGGAAAAAAATATGAAATGGAAGAAGTTGCGAGAGAGAATCCAAGGGAGATAAGAGTACAGATTTGCTGGCTTGTACAAATGGAAGAAACTTGAGTTGAGGCTAACAGGCATCTTCTAGCATCTTGAGATTTCCAAAATCCATCAACCAACAGAACATGAATATTTTTAGCCCTCCAAATACAAGGAATTGAATTCTCCATCCGGAGAACAGAAATAAAAGACTTAACCCTAGAACCTTCCGTGAACCCACAGCCTATAGGTACCACTATTGCTCTCCAGTAAGAACTATATTGAATTTCTAAGCTGAAGAACAAATAATATAATGAATCCTGTAGTATGGAGCTGCTGGCAGGCCTGCTTTTCATCCCACCCAGCTCCCGGCTACCTGGCTAGCTTACGCCCCGAAATAACAACACACAAACTGCATTCATTTAAACACTGCCTGGCCCATTAGTTCCAGCCTCTTACTCACATCTTGATTAATCCATATCTAATAATCTGTGTAGCACCATAAAGTGGTGCCTTACCGGGAAGATTCTAGCGTACATCCATCTTGGACGGGAGCTTCATCGCGTTTGACCCAGAGAGCAGAGGCATGGTGATTTATTAACTTCCCTTCCCAGCATTCTGTTCTGTCTACTCCGCCCACCTAAGGGCTGGCCAATCAAATGGGCAAGGCAGTTTCTTTATTAACCAATGAAATCAACTCAAACAGAAGACCCTCCCACATCAGAATCCCACTTGTTTTAAGCTGCCTGAAATTTTACTGAATTCTTATATCTGCTTTTGGAAATAAACAACATATTCTATCATCAAGACATATCTATTATTGAGCTGGTAATCAAGCTCAGGTCTTCGTGACCAATACACAAATGTTCAGTCACTGTGTACAACTTCCAGCTTTTATTTTCTCTGTTCATTCCATCTGACTAGTACTTACGTGACTACAGTCCTGTTAGAGATATAAAACCCTAAGAATCTTTTAGACAGTAAGCTATCAAGAAATAAATATTTTATGTCTACTATGACTTTGCATGTGAAAATTCTCCAGAATCAAAGAGACAGTTCCAAATAGGAAAGTTGAACCTCATTTATTATAAACCATTTTTAAGAAAACTATGCAGCTGAGAATTTTCCTGGTTGCTATCCAACTACAGTTTTATTCCAGTGAGACAGTCCCTTCTGATGGGTAAAACTTCGAAGCATGAGGAGAAAGCTCAAAGACCAGTCTTCAACTGAAAACATGAAAAATAGCAAGCAAACTGAATGTGGAACAAAGCTATGAACTCTCACAATCTTTTCCAGGAGAAACACTTTCTCCAGCAGAGCATAACCTCCTAAAAATTACACAGCCACTCCACACGGCCACCAGCCAGGGAACACATGTTCAAATAGGTGAGATCATTTGTGACATTTATCATTCAAACTACCAGAGGAATCTTCTAGGGGCAAGTCAGATGAAGGAGAAATGTAAGAAGGAAACTTTGTTGTTTGTTTTTGTTTGATAATTAAATTTTTTTCTGATTGCCTTTACTTTCGCTGGCAAGTTCATTCTGTTATTGGTACCGCCAGATTCATTTGCTAATATTCAAAGCAACTTCCTTGTGTTTCCAATATAAACTGAAGACCATTGGCATACAAGGAATGCTCTGAGCTGTTATTGTCATATTGGAGCACCCGAAACACCAAGCCTCATGAACTGAAAAAATACAATACCAGCCTTTCTAGTGTGACACAGCCATTATTGTACTACTCAGATGACATCACATAAGCCAATCTAATAAATCTTCTTAATATATATATATATATATATACATATATATATGTATATATATACTCTTTCTCTTGGCTTTTTAATGTAGAGAACCCTGACTAATATCTTTGTCTCTTCCACTCACACACACAGAGACACACAGGAACACTATATATATTATACTTCTTCAAAAGCAGAAAAAAATACACACTGAAGTAGATCTTTAATTTTTAAACTTTTATTCAGTTTGTTCTTTGACAATTTACGTATATATATATATGCAGTATATGCACATCTATATATACATAATATATATGTATCATCATGATTACTGCCACACCCATCCTCACTTATCTCCTTTCCACCTCTACTACTCCTCCACTCCTTGCTAAAAGCTCATTTCCTGCATTCACGACCTTTTGTTTTATTTTGCAAACTGCTGAGTTTGGCCAGTGCCATCCCCGTGATGATGAATTTAGATATATATATTGAAATGTGGTGGACTCATCAGGTATGCAAGCAACGACAATGTCTGTTCCTTCCACAGAATCCCTCAATAGCTACTAGTTCAGCAGGGTGGAATAGGGAATGTGAGCCCCTCTCCAATCTGTGATCGACCATTGACAAGCCGAGTGTTGTGGAGGCCCATTAAAAGCAGCTGATGCTATTGTAAGACAATTGTATTGGCTCTACTATGCTTGGAGGTGCAGGTAGCTAAGCCGTCTCTAATTAGTTCTATAAAGAGGTATGAACAAAATGATAGGTTAAATGTACAGCTTAAGAAAGTTCCTTGTTTCTCTCTCCATCTATCGCCAGGTGAAGCTTCTATGGTGATATGCAAGATATTCATCAGTATGGCTATAGGAAAGGGCCATTTCAGGCTCCCTCTCCTCTGCTGCCCAAGGAACTAGCTGGGGACATCTCCATGGATACCTGGGAACCCCTCTAGAGTGAAGTCTCTTGCTAACCCTAAAATGGCTCCCTTAATTAAGATATCTTCTTCCCTGCACCCCTATCCACCCTTCCTCCATCCCAACCATCCCATTCCCCCAGGGTCTCCCCATCCTCCCCTCCTCATTTTTCTCTCCACATCTCCCCATCACCCTTTACCACCACCCCACCCCCAAGATCCCAGTTTTTGCCTGGCAATGTAGTCTACTTCCAAAATCCAGGAGGATAACTATATGTTTTCCTTTGGGTTCACCTTCTTATTTAGCTTCTCTAGGATAAGGAATTATAGGCTCACTGACATTTATTTATGTTTAGAATCATACATACCAAGCAGGCACTAGCTTTGGGGGAGCCTACTCTGTTTAGATGTGCACCTTCCTGGACCTGGATAGAGTGGGATAGACCTTGGACAGGGAACCCTGACTGTTCCTTGGACTGGAAAGGGAGGGGGAGGGGATTTAAGGGAGGGGAAGTGAAATGGGAGGAGGGGAGGAGGTGGAATTTTTTAATAATAAAAAATAAAATAAAATAATCAGTCCACTTAAAAAGAAAAACAAGAAAGTTCCTTGTTGATTCACGTACCGCAGTAGTATTATTTGCTTGGAACCAAACTTTCAACAATGTATGTGGCTTCTGAAAGAGGGCAGTTCAAATCCAATCCAAAAAATGCAATTTTTAAATTATAGCTTTTATGGCTGTACAATTTGGTTGGTATTATAAACAAAATAATTGGTAAAGCAGAATCTTCTAAGATGTTAACTAGTGAAAATGAGCAGATTATAACCATGATAAATAATCTACTCTTGAATTACAAAAGAATGAGTATTTAAAAGATAAATTCATGTGAAATCTAAGAAATGTTGGAAATATTCTCTCAGAGTGTATGTCAAAATCTGAAAGACCTTCAGAAGAAATGAAATCAATGCTCTGATGTGGGTACTGACAAACAAACCATATGTCAGTAGAAAGCTAGTAGTAATGTTGCTCAGATGCAATAAACACAGAACTTAAGAAACAGGGACAAAAGAAGAATATAAAAACAATAAATCCAAAAAACAACTTCTACAGAAAATAAAAGCAAAACTGTTTGACACTCTGCAGCATTAAGACAGAGAATAAAACTGGAAATTTAAGAATAACAATAGGGAACAAAAAGATGATAGATAGATAGATAGATAGATAGATAGATAGATAGATAGACAGGTGGATAAATAGATAGAGGGACAGATAGATAGCTTTGTATGACTATGAATCAATCGTTTCATTAGTCAATGATTTGTAAGAAAATACGAATTTTTACGAAGAAAATATGCATTTAAAATAACATGGATAAAACTTCAAATCAATTTGTTAAGAGAAATAAACCAGGCAATGAAATGTAGTACTTGTTATGTCTGGAAGAATGCTATGTCCTTGGAGTCATCTATTATCTCTGACTATTACTATCTTTCTACCTTCTCCTTTACTTAGATACCTAAGCTTCTAGGGGAGGGGTCTGAAAAATACCCCAGTTTATGGCTACAGCAATTTGTCATTAGGAGGTATTTTACTGTTATATTCCTTTAGCAGAATAATAGTAGTGCATTTTACTCTAGACCTACTAACTTTCTAGAGTCAGGTTCTTAGATGTTTTAGCAAGACAGATGCACAGATAAACTCACAGAGATGATGACATCATGCTCAAGACCTGTTCAAGTTCAAACCAGAGAAAACCCTAGTGCTGAGAAGAGGAGCACAACACTCCTCACCCCTGATCAAGACACTTGCCAATTGATACCTTTTGGGGAGTTTTATTTGTGCCAACAGAGTGTCACTGGGTGTATGGACCACATTCAAGTACAGGCCCCATATCCCCGAATAGTTATCAATTGAGAGTAAAAGGGACTCCATGAAATTTAGTATGTGAACTTTCTTTTTGTTTGGAGATCTTTGTCTTATTGGTTTTCTTTTCTATTGTTTTTCTTTTTTTGATGTTTGTTTTGATTTTTGTGTTTCATTTGTTTGTGTTGACTTTAGGAATCATTTTTTTTGTTCCTTAGAGAGAGTGAGGAAAAAAACAAACATGAAGTTGAGCTGGTCAGAAGTGGGGAGGGAAAGAATAAGACCAAAATATATAGGCATTTAAGGTTCATTTGAAGGGTCTACTGCTATTGTCCTTGTTCAGTTCATTTTTAAGCAACTGTGTTGATAAAATGTTAGGGTGCATCTTTGATAATTCTGGGAGAACTATTAGAGTAGGCTGAGCTACCTGCACCTCTGAGCATAATAGAGCCAATCCAATTGTCTTACAACAGCATCAGCTGCTTTTAATTGGCCTCCACAACACTCGGCTGGTCGTGGAGACAATGATTCCCACTATGTCTCCAGATGCAGGCAGAACTCACTGAGCCTTGGAAAGCAAGAAAAGTAACAAGAGAAGCTTTTTCTATTAAAACATCCCAAAGAAACACCTTGCTCACCAGTCAATTTGAGAATTATAGCCCCAACTTTGTAATAAATTCCTATTGCTCTGTATCATCAAAGGTGATTTATGACAGTTACAGACAATATAGGAATTACAGAACACCCAGAATTGAAATAAAAATGAATAAAATGGTTTTACAAATTAAGATTGAATTGACGAAATTCCCACAAACAAATACATCTCTAAAAGTTTGGATAATAATAAAGAATATATTTTATCAAACCTGAATAAACATTACAAAATGACGGTCACTATCAACACAAAATAATTGTTACCATGAACTAGTTATTTTTCATAGTATACCAATTTGAAACATCCAAAATATATGAAAACTTGATTATTTCCCAAGTTTAAATGGATTCAGAGATGAAAGGTAGAATAATTATGAAGTAATACAGGCTTCAGAAGATTCTCATAGGAGGAAAATAAAACCAGGACTCTGCATTGATCTTTCTGTCAAAAATTAAATCCAGATAAAATAAAGATTAAAATATTTGAAAGTTCTTAAATAAAGAGATCTTAGACTCCATTTAAAGTCAATAGGCTAGGAAGAAGCGTTACAACAAAAGCCAACAACAAAGAAAATATTGACATTTGGAAGCATAAAATTTAAAACAAACACAACTCTTAGATAGAAGTTGTGCAAGTTTTCTTTATGTTGCTGTGGTTGACACCCTAAAAAGCTAAAGGAGGGTAGAAAGAATTTCTTGATCTTGCAATTCCAGGTTAAATTCCATTATAGCAGAGAAATTACAATGATATTAGCTCCAAGCAGCTAGTCACATCACAGGCACAGCTGAGATGATAGAGAAATGAATATACCCATGCTTTCTTGAATATTTCTGTTAGTTTTCTACTGCCTTACATACCCTTTTGTAGGGAATGGTACCACCCACTATGGGCTTGGTTTTGCTACATCAATTAACTATCACACTTACTTATGAAAAATGCCCATGGAACAACCTAGGAAATAGATTTTCTTCCCAATTGATTCTAAGTCGAAACAAGTTGACATTTAAAAACCAAGTACAGCAGGAGACACTTGAAATCAACAAATATAATTGAGGAAGACAGCATTCTAATAGTTCATGGTTGATAAAAATGGTAACATATGTAAGTATAGATTGCAATATGCCTACAAGGACAACTTCATACTACTGAAAGACAAAACAGTGTAGTAGAAAATTGACAATATCGGGGACAGAAAGCTAACAATAATTTAACAATAAAAAATAAAATGACAAGTCATGATCAGTTATTAGTGTATAACCATAAGCCTGTCGGCAGCAAGGATAACCTAACTGGAATGTTTGCTAACTTTTTCCTTCCCCTCTTCTTTTCCAACATCTTCAAACTGCTGTCTCATTTGACTTCTCCTGTAACCACTACTCTTTCTTCTCTCAATTATGACACAGATCAGTACAAATTCTAAAATGATGTAGATATTACATTGTGGAAAAAATCATATGGTATGATTTTTAAATAGTGTTTATTTAAAATTATTTTTTTCTTTTTAAAAATTTCTTTTATTAAAAATTCCCATCTCCTCCCCTCCTCCTCCCCATTCCCTCCCTTCCCTTCCGCCCATACCCCCACTCCCTCCCTCTCCAGGCCAAAGAGCCATCAGGGTTCCCTTCACTATGATAAGTCTAAGGTCCTCCCAACTCCCCCCAGGTCCAGGAAGGTGAGCAACCAAACTGACAAGGCTCACACAGAGCCCGTCCATGTCGTAGAGACCAAGCCCATCGCCATTGTCCTTGGCTCCTCGGTCAGCCTCCACCATCAGCCACCCTCAGAGAGTCCGATTTGGTCGCATGTTCCATCAGACCCATTCCAAGTGGACTTGGTGGTCTCCCATTAGTTCTGTCCTGCCGTCTCAGTGGGTAAACGCATCCCTCATGGTTCTGACTTTCTTTCTCATGATCTCTCTCCATCCGCTCCTCATCAGAACTTTGGGAGCTCAGTCCGGTGCTCCAATGTGGGGCTCTGTCTCTATCTCCAAAATTATTGTCAAAGAATATAATATAGAAATGCAATGTATTAAATAACACCCCTTCCTTAATGGTCTCATATATTCAATGTTCTCTAAAATTGGTCAGTGAGATTATCTTAGAGATACCCAGTGTAGAGACAAATTCATATATAGATTTTATATCTATGACACAAGTGTTTCTATATCAAGGATATAGGTTTATTTGTTTATTATATATATATATGTCAAAAACTGAAAGAAAAATCAATGTCAGAAATACTTGCTTCAAATAAGACAGATATAAAATTTTTCATTTGGACTGTGAATGTATCTCACTTAGATTTTTTGCTTAGCATACATATATCTCTGGATAGATTTCCAGCACAGAATAAACTGGGTATGTTAGCAATGGCTGTAACCTCAGCGACTGGAAAATGTGTGTGTGTGTGTGTGTGTGTGTGTGTGTGTGTGTGTGAGAGAGAGAGAGAGAGAGAGAGAGAGAGAGAGAGAGAGAGAGAGAGAGAGAGAGAGAGACAGAGAGAGAGACAGAGAGAGACAGAGAGACAGAAAGACAGAGAGAAGAGTTAGAGAAGAAGTCATAAAGTTGAGATGGGGTAGGGATCAGACAGAACTGAACGAGTGGGAGTGTGTGAGATGAAGATTATGTAAATATAGTAGTTATGTAAAGTATGAAAAGTATTAAAATGAAATAAAAATTTAAAATTCATAATATTAAATGTCAGAGTCTTACTAAAACCACAGTAATAGGCAATCCAAAAAAGCTATGCATTACCAATCTCATAAGAAGAAATATATGAAGTTTAAGATTAACTGTAAATTAGACTAACATTTTAAAACTTTAATTATTTCTTGCCATATTTAGAATTAGTAAAAATTTGTTAGAATTACTATTAGGTTACATTATGAAAACCATTGTGCTTATAGTGATATAAAGTAATATTATTTTGCAATAAATTTCATAATGCTTTCTATTGGTATAAAATACTAGCATGCTATGACCCAATTACTCTATTTTTGTGAATATAGCTTTAAAAAGAATGATAATATAATCAAAAGTATAAGTAAATTTCTTGAATAATAATATTTAATTATGAAAATACTAATAATTTTATGTTATATAACCTCCATATTTTCCATTTATTCAAAGTGAACATTGTGTGGATTTTTTTAACTCATTGCAAATTACATTTGTGTAATTTTTGTAATAACCATGGTATATTAACAAAACTGTGTTATTTTCCAAGGTCAATGATTTGGTTTTATATTTAATATAACTATAATTAGTTGTCCCAGGTGAAATTATATGTTCTTTCCTTTCTCCCACACATCTTTTTATGCTTGTTGAGTAGGGCATTGAGTAGTCTGTGTGTATTTCTTGGATACTGCTGAAAATCTCATTCTTACATGCTTATTTTCTATGGTTATACTTTAATTAGATGATTTTTAAAGATGAAGACAAAATTTTGCTTAAAACTGGAGATATTCATAGTGTACAATGCCAAAAATTCCCAAATGCATATATCACTGTTTTAATAAAGAAAACACAGTTATTTTTACAGGAGGGATGCATGGTAATTACTTATTATTATAAATAACTGCAAATAACTCCACAACTCCAACAGTTTCTCATGGCTTAAAAATTTATAGACTTCAATGCAAGGGCCACCATGCCATGACAGAAGTATTACATGTTTAAATAAGAATATTATATGACATATTATAAAGTGACTCTGAGTTGCCTCAGTGAGGTAACCAAGACCCAGATAAACAAATACCATATGTACTCACTCATAAGTGGCTCTCAGACATGAAGCAAAGAAAGCCAGCTTATGATTCACAATCCCAGAGAACCTAGACAACAGTGAGGAGTCTAAGAGAGACATAAGTGTATCTAATCTACATGGCAAGTAGAAAAAGACGAAATCTCCTGGGTAAATTGGAAGCATGGGGACCATGGGAAGGGGATGAAGGTGAGGGGAGAGGAAAGGAGGGGAAGGGAGAAAATATAGAGCTCAATAAAACATTTAAAAATTAAATGAAAAAACGGAAAAGGAAAAAGAAAGAAATAAGTGACTCTGAGAATGCTCTTAATTTTATTAGCTTAGATATTTGGCATTTTATGAACACAAACTTTGCTAGAGACAGATTGTCTATAATAACCCAGGGTTTATGTGTATACTGTGAGTATATATTGGTAAAAAGTTAACATTTTTAAGGCATGAAAACTATACACAAAATGTCATTCTCATTATATATAAATATATATACATATATGTACATATACATATATACATACATACACACACACACACGCACACACACACACACACACACACACACACACACACACACACACATATATATATATATAATGGGGATTTTTTATCGTCGCATAACAATACATGATTAAGGCTGACCCTTCATTTATGTGACTGGGAAGGATTTGTGTGTGTGTGTGTGTGTGTGTGTGTGTGTGGTGGGGTCGACATATCTTATGATGTCATGCAAATGTAGAGACCATAGCACCAGAGGCTAAAGCACTTGCATATTCTATTTTCTTGGTAAAATATCTTCCCATAAAAGTATTGATTAAGTTCTGATACTATTGAACATCTCTGCTTGGACAGTGAATTGGATGTCAGATAATAAAAGATATACCACTCTTTGGCATGAGGGTTGCAGGTAAGAAAGTGAAGGTTGGAATGGTCTATTTGGAATTAGAGTCAGAGAAACCAGCATGAATTGTTTATTATGATTTCAGATTGGTACTTATATAAATATATTTACATTTGGTTGCATATAAATATGAACATATACTTATATGTATATGGAAAGTGTAAATCACATTTTTATTGCTTGAAATACTGAGAGGAATTTAATCAAGAGAATTCCTATTTCAATAAATGCACCAGCAATCTATATTGTAATTTCTATATTATTCTCTGATAAGTTCAAACCAAAGTTTTGGAGGAATGTGGCTAATTCTTGGGCTTGGCTGAGATGACTTAATATGGTGCAATTATAAGTGCCAGAATTTATGGAATTCTCAACACCCACTCACCCACCCACTCACAATATATACACACATCATTGCCTTTGTGTGCATGTTCACACAAGCACATGCACACAACAAACAGGTATTTCAAATAGACATAGAAACCACCTGAAAAAATAAATTTTTGTCAGGTGGTTGTGGCACACAACCTTAATTCCAGCACTCGGGTGGCAGAAGCAGGCAGATCTCTGTGAGTTTGAGGCCAGCCTGGTCTACAAGAGCTAATTCCAGGACAGGCTCCAAAGCTACAGAGAACCCTGCCTCGAAAAACCAAACCAACCAACCAACCAAATAAATAAACAAACAAACAAACAAACAAACAAATAAATAAATAAAATTTCAAAGTTAGAATAATATGACCACCAAAAATATAAGTCACATAAATATCAAAAAACATAAATCATACTAATACATTGTTTACAAAATTCAACTGAAAAAGAATGCACACAGCCTAATTTTATAAAATTAATATAATCTAGATTGCAATGTCAATAGAAAATAAACATGTATAACACTGAGAATACAAACGCATTATGAATACACATATAATCTGTCACACAAAATATTTACCTCCTGAATGATCAATATATTTGTAAAATAACTTAAATTGTGGTTTATTTAATGGTACAAGAATATAAGGATATATCACAAAACCAATCAATTTAATTCATCACATTCAAAAAGTAATTTTACCTTTAACAAAGGAAAGACAAACCATATAGTTACATGCCTTAAAGCTTTGATGGAAATAATTTTTAGTCAATAGGGAGGCAAAAAGAGGAATCACTACATTAATGGTATTTTAAAAAAATTACATTCTGTATTATATAAAGTCCTTATATATTCAAATTTGGATGTTTTTGTGTTCAATACATTTTTACAGTTAGGTACCAAATTTCAGCATAAAACATAATCTGGCATGGTTGACATAACTCATCTTAATTGGAAAGCTTTGTTTTAAAACTTGAACTGACATTAATAATAATTAAATGAAAACAACCATGAGTAGCATATAGTGCGTAGTACTACACTCGCACCAACAGTGAATGGGTTTCTCCTTTCAGATAAGCCTCAACAACATTTCGTTGTCTATTGTTTTTTTGATAGCAACTGATTTGGGTGAGGTAAAATTTCATATTCTGGATGTTATTTCTTTGTCAGATGAATGACTGACAAAGATTTTTCTCTCATTCTTTGTGTTTCTTCTTTGCTTGATTGATTTTTTTCCTTATCTGTAAGAAGCTTTTATATTATTTTTAAGCCTCATTTGAAAATCTCTGTCCTTAATCCTGAGGCAAATGGGGCCCTATTTGGAAAGTTCTTTCCCACACCTATATTTTATAGGGTAGAAATTCCATATTTTTTCTCGTAGTTTTAGCATTTTTAGGTTTCAATTTGATGTTCTAGTCAGAGATAATATCTGTTGGGTATTTGATAATCTTAGTTTTCAACACATGGACATGAAGTTTTCCCAGCACCATTTGCTGAAGATGCTTCCTTTCTTCCAGTGTATGCCTTTGGCCATCTGTCAAATATCAGCTTGCTGTTGTTACAAATACAAATATTTGGTCCATGTATATTTATAATCTAGGATCTGTAGAAGGAATGCAAGCTGGTACAACCCCTTTGGATGTCAGTGTGGCAATTTCTCAGAAAATTAGGAAACAACCTTCCTCCAGATCCAGCAATAGCACTTTTGGGTATATACCCAAAGGACGCTCAATCATACCACAAGGATATGTGCTCAACTATGTTCACGGCAGCATTGTTTGTCATAGCCAGAACCTGTAAAAAACCTAAATGCCCCTCGACCAAAAAATGGATAAGGAAAATGTGGAACATTTACACAATGGAGTACTATACAGCAGAGAGAAATAATGACATCTTTAAATTTGTAGGCAAATGGATGGGTCTAGAAAGCATCATATTGAGTGAGGTAACCCAGACCCAGAGAGACAAATATAATATGTACTCACTCATAAGTGGCTTTTAGACATAAAGCAAAGAAAAACCTATAATTCACAATCCTAGAGAATTTAGACAACAATGAGGGCCCTAATAGAGACATACATGTATCTAATCTACATGGGAAGTAGAAGAAGACAAGATCTTCTGAGCAAATTGAGAGTATGGGGACTATGGAAGAAGGTTGAAAGGGAAGGGAGAGGAAGGGAGGGGAGCAGAGAATATGTATAGCTCAATAAAATTAATTTAAAAAGTAAAAAGAAACAATAAAAAAGCACACGGGGACTGCTCTTTCAGAGGTTCTGAGTTCAATTTTCAGAAACCACGTGGTGGTTTAGAACCATCAATAACGAGATCTGGTGCTCTCTTTTAGTATGCAGGCATATATACAGAAAGAACACTATAAATTTAAAAAAGGAAAAAAGAAAAAGAAAAAAAATCTAAATTTCTTTTGGTAGAATTTTTATTTTATCATTATTTTACCAACCGATAAACACAGAATTTTGTTTTTTTTACTTTTCATTTTCCAGTGTCTCTCCAATCTCTTTCTTCACTATTTAAAGACTTTATTGTAAAATACTTCATCTTCTGGGTTACATTTATTCAGGATTTTTTTTTGAAAAAGTCATAGGGAAATCTATCTTCACCTGGTTGTTTAACGAGGGAAGTCTCCAGCGAGAATCCCAAAGCAACAATCTATTACCGTTGCCCTTTCTTGACTTACAGAAATGAGTGGTAAAACCGTATGACTGAAGGCATCCATCCACACAAGGTATTTTGCTGGGCCAGTCATTATTGTGACTTATAGCACTTTTAATTGCTTTCCTCCTTTTCCAGCTTGCACAGCACCTTCTAATACCATGAAAGCCAGTTCTTAAGGATAAGGATTCTCATTCACGTCCAACTCAATTTCTCCAAGTCTTATGTCCAAGGCATAGGTTTTCTCATTGGCAGCACTGGGGTTTGTTAAATAGTCTGTTACGCTTGGGAAGGTAGTATACCTTATGTATACATATGTGCATAGGACTATATATAAGATACACATATATTGCATATGTATTGTGAATTAAGCTTATAAAATCATGTTTCACACATGTTCAGGGTTATTTATCTATCTTTCCTTCTTTTCATTCTGCTAGACCTACCCCTCCATCAAGTTAGAATCCCCACATTTTCTCCTTTTCCAATTCATAGCACCCATGCCCTGCTATGCTTTTCCCTTCAACTCATTATTTCCCTCCCTACTTTGTTCCTTCATTTTTCTAAGCTTCCGTGGTAATATCAGGTGATTGTATATACTCAAATATGGACTCATAATTAAGATCCACAGATAATTGTGAACATGTGACATTTGTCTTTCTCTGTTCTGGCTTACCTCACTCAAATATTTTATAATTTAATCTATTTCCCTGCGAGTTTTACAATGTCAATTCTTTAAACCTGTATATAATTTCATTGTGTACATATACCACATTTTCATTATGCATTCATCAGCTTATTAACATCTTGGCTGCTAGAATTTCTTAGATAATTGTGAATAAAGAGACAATGAAAAAGACTGAGCAAGTGTCTATCTAGTAGGATGTGGAGACATTCAGGTATAAGTCAAGGAATGATAGAGCTAGGTTATATAGTAAACTTGATTTCAGATTTCTGTGAATTCTTCACATTGACTTTTATAGCAGAGGTAGTAGTTTGCAATTACACTAACAGTGAAGGGTTTCCTCTTTCATGGCATCCTCATTAGCATTTGCTGTTAGCTGTTTTCTTGGTCTTAGCCATTCTAGGGTAAAATGAAATATCAAATTAGTTTGAACTCACATTTCCCTGATGGCTAAGGATGCTTAACACTATTTAAAGATGTCTCTTAGCCATTGTATTTCTGATTATGAGACTTTCTATTCAAATCCACAGTCCAATTTTGAGTTTCATGTTTTATTGATTCAATACTTTTTGTGTTCTTTATATGTTCTGAGTATTAATCCTTTCTTAAAAGACTCTGCCACTCTGTCAGCTTTCTCCTGACTTAATTATTTCCTCTGATACATAGAAGCTTCTTAGTGTTATGAGGTACTATTTGTCACATGTTAACCTCAATTCCAAATGAATGTAGCTCTAGCTATACTTGTGTCTTGTAGGGTAGGTTTTATTCTAGCAATTTCAAACTGTAGGTTTTTACATTGATTCATTTGGAGTTTATTTTTGCATGGTTATAAATGTGCATCAAATTTAATTCTTCTACATGTGGACAAACAAATTTTCCAGCACCATTATTTAAAAGTACTGTGTTTCCACCATGTATGCTATTGCCCTCTTTCTGAAATATCAGATGGCTGTAGGCTGTAGTTATGTGCACTTATGTTGGGGTTTTCTGATCTGTTTATCTACATTTCTGTTGCTGTGCCAATGGTGTTTTGTTTTTTTTGTATCGATATGGCTATGAAATATAGCTAAAAATATACTAATCTCTACATTATTGTTGTTTTTAAATGGATTACTTTGATTACTTTTTTTTGTGGTTTCATATGCATTTTAGAAATATTTTTTTCTACTTCTGTTAACAACCTTATAGGCAGTATGATGTAATTTCATTTAATCTGTAAATTGGTTTTGATAAGATGGTCCTTTATACAATATTAATCTTTCAAATCCAAGAGTGTTGAAAGTTTTTCTTTTTTAAATATATATAGGCTGGTTTAATTTAGCAATTGTTTTTACTTTATTAATAATATCAATCAAAATTTCCACTTGCTTCCTCCTCCCACTTCCCTCCTGCTCCCCCATTCACTCTCCCCCTATCCCTCTCCTAGTCTGATCTCAGTTTCTTACTTTGGGGATTTAAAATTTTAATTGTAGAGAGACTTCACTTCCTTGATTATGATTACTCCCATACAGAAAGCTTTTCTAAAATAGTCTATATACTGGGGAAAGAACAAATATCAACAAATGTAGTAAAATTGAATATCTTCATGTGTCCTACTGGAACACAGTGCAATAAAGCTTAAATTCAGCAGCCAAAGAATCTATAATCTACACAAATTCACAGAGATTGCACAGCACACTACTAAATGATGAACGGGTCAAAGAGGAAATCATGAAAGAAATTTCTTTTTAAAGATCCTGTAATTAATAATATATATATATATATATATATATATATATATATAACATTGATATATTAATACTTCTGAGAGCTGGTTCTTTGAAAAGATAAATAAATTCTTCAGATACCATAACCCAAAAGAAAGAACAAAATAAACAAAATCAGATACATACAGACAGGAAAGTATTACAACAGATACCAGAGAAATCCAGAAAGTTAAAAGAGAGTAATTTAAAACATATTCCATTATGTCTGCTTTCAAATTAACATGAATTAATTCTCTCAAAGTCTTAAGACTTCTATTTTCATAGTGTTATTTTAAAGGATAAATATAATATAGGCCCCATTTTCCTGATAGTTCAATTGATTTTTCCCTCGCAATTAGGGTTAGAAAAGATGTTTCCTAAGCAATGTTTAGAAGAGTTTGTTAGATGTATATTTTAAATTCTTCAGATCTTAAAAGCCCCTCTCAAATAAAGATTTTGCTTTAGAAACCTGAAGTGATTGTGATAATATTAGAGAAAGAAATGGGTACCAAAAGACCTCAGTAACTGTAGTCCCAAATGTAATTAATAACTATGGGAAAATGTATTTAGGATAGCAAAAGCTCAAATAGAACACTTACTTGATGCATGGATATTGCCTAATAACAAAATAATATATAAGTTTGATGTTATTTTCTATGGAGAATTACCTCAGCTTGGGTAGATCATATTTATTTGATAATTGGTTTCTAGGTAGGATGGAAGGTGCAAAAGAAATGGAAAAAAAAACATCAAATTGTGAAAAGATTGTGTTGGTTTTAAAGTCTTAAACTGTAGAACAAAATATTGCTCTGTCTTTTGTACTTTCACATTTTTGTCAGTATCAGAAGACAGTAGAACCCAAATACCTTAATAAAATTAAATCAGTTCATTTCACTTGTTCTGCACTTTAAAACTGTAGGTATTTTTAATTAGTCCTTCTAATTGGCAATAATTACCATTCCAGGCAAAGTTTTGTATTATTCAGCTGTTATGAGTCTCTGCTTAATTCCTTTCTAGTCTTTTAAATGATATTTTCTCATTGATGATTTCCTTATGCACAGAACTCAAATATATTTTCTCCAGAGGGTCTTTCTCTTTCCAAACTCTGATCTGGGGATCTACAACCTAAAAGCAGGCTCTGGTTACCCAGGTAACTAAGAGTCCGCAGGGAAAGTAAACCTATTCTTTCACTTCTGTGCTGTTGATTCTTTCCCTTGATCAAGAGTTAATTGCTTTTTTATCTTTTCTGGTGGATATAGGCATTCCCTGTAGCCTAAATGTTTTACCTTTTAATTGCAGAGCTGAGGCTCACAGCCATTCTCCCATTGAGCTAAGCTGCTGTCCAGGAAACAGGTTGACAGTACACAATACCACAGCCGACTGAAAGGTTATACAATCAATCAGCAGAGTGTTGAGAAAGGTCAGTAATATTACAATTATGAAAAAGTGTATTTTCTTTTGGGATTGGAAATGACGATCCTCAATGAGGAACTAATGAAGCTGAAGTTTGCATTGCTCTGTTTCCACATTCCAGGTGGTGTCTGACCTTCAGAAGCTGTGGCTTGCCTCAGATCCCTCATGAAAATTCTAATTTCTCTGAATTGCAATGGAGCTGTAATGCTTGTAAGGTCATTTGAGCATCTGATTTATTAGGGTCCAGTGTTTTACAACATGTCTTTCTTATGGTTTCTACAATATTTTTAATTCACAGCTTATTGGAAATATGTTGTATTTGTTTCTTGTGCTAGAAAAATGCTATTATAGCCTAAAAGGGTCTAGTGTCTCATTTACACCTCTCTAAAGTTCAGAAACCTGGAAGACTGTACAGTCTTGACTAAAGAAATGAGTTGTTTGTTTCAGCATTGTTATTCATTAGTATGTGCTTTCAATCATAAGTCATGAGATTGTACATCAAGATATAGAACATATATTATACTTTAATTATCAGCTACAACAGACAATACTTATAAGTTCTGGTATTATTGTATATCAAAGTAACTGTAGACAATAGCAAATTGCTTTATATTTCAAAATGAAGAGGATGGGTTTTGAATATCTTTACCAGGAAAAAAAAATGGATGGACATGCTAGGTATCCTGACTTGGTATATTTACAATGTGTGCATATATATATATATATATATATATATATATATATATATATACATATATATGTATATACATACATACATATTAAATACTAACACACACTAATACTTCCCAACATATATATTATATATAATATATATAATTTGTATATATTATGTATTAATTTATATATATTTGTATAAGTATATATATATATATAATTTTAGAGTATTAATGAAAAGTAAAATAGTTATGTGCAAAAGTTTTTAAAGCCTTTACGTAACTGAGCACTGTGACTTGGAAGATTAGCATTGAATACATGGAACTAGAAATGGATGATATTTGATCCCATTAACTTAATGGAGAAATATTAGTAGTACCTAGGGACAGGATAAAACAATTAGGTTAAAGGCAAATTCTAGCTTACATATCACGTAGAACACAAGATAAAATTGGGGTAAGAGATTTTTCAATTACTTGGATAATAAAGGATAAATAAAATATTACAAGTATAAGTTCATATGTAAAAAATGGAAAATGATTTTACACTTTCTAATTCACAGTGTTGGATGAGAGTTCCTAAATGAAGAGATAGAGGAAATAATTATATAAATGTTCATGCTTATTGATTTCATAGAGTTGGTAGGATATAGCACAGAAAAGGGGAAATTTAGACAAAGTTTAGAGGCTTCATTAAGTACAGACAAAATTTAACATTAGAATCTTCATCTGGCGATGGATGGAGATAGAGACGGAGACCCTCATCAGAGCAATGGACTGAGCTCCCAAGGTCCAGTGATGGAGGAGTGTCTATGTGTTACTTTCATTATTAATAAAGAAAACTGCCTTGGCCCTTTAAGAGAACAGAAAATTAGGTAGGTGGAGTAGACAGAACAGAATTGTGGGAACAAGGAAGTAGAGTTGGAGAGATGCTTCAGGCAGTCGCCATAGGAGTCTCCATGCTGCTCCTCTCCGAGATGGACGCAGGTTAAGATCTCTCCTGGTAAGGCACCCCTCGTGGTGCTATATAAATTACTAAATATGGGTTAAAGCAAGATATGAAAATTAGCCAATAAGAGGCTACAGATAATAGGCCAGGCAGTGTTTAAAAGAATACAGTTTCCGTGTAATTATTTCGGGTGTAAAGCTAGCCGGCGGCGGGACGCAGCCCCGCCGCTTCACACTACAGATTGGCGCTCCAACGTGGTGACTAAATCCACTTAAAAACCTTGCCCGCTTGGGATCGGAAAGAAAGTTCTCTGAGACCATGCCAATGGCTCACTGCTCCCTGCCTGCACCTGGGCAGATGGCGGAATCAGGCTTAGGCGAGCGGGACAGCATTTGTGGATTCCTGCCACCATAGAGAGAGAGGTGTTTTCAGACTGCTCTGCGCGTCAGATTCGGCTGTGACTTGGATTAAAAGAGTTTCTGTGCTGCACGCTCAGTATCAAAATTAAACTGCTGAGTGCAGCTCCAATGTGGACTGCTGTGTACCTGTAACTGTGTGCAGCTCAGGGACACCAAATGACTGAGGCAGTAGCAGCTCTGGCTCTGCTCCGCCATGCTGAATTATGCTGAGCTCAGACCGGTCTATCGCAATTACCATAATAACAGCGCAGTTAAGGTTTAGACTTGGCTGTAAGCAGGCAGTACCGTATTATTTTAAGAAGTGGTTAACCTTTTAAGAAATGCTCCTGGATAGTAAAAAATTACAGATTCACAATACAAAAGATTCAGACATAAAAGACTTTTAAATGAGTCACAATGTAGGCTTGAGAGAGAGAGAAGAAGAAAATATAAAAAATAAAGTTAATGCCTAAAAAAAAAGGCTAAAGTCTTTAAAGAGATAGAATAAAGTAAAATGATAGAATGAAAATAAGCCGCATAAAAATATAAAATTCACAGAGAGTCTGGATTATGTATTTTGTTGTGTTTTCTTTGATTTTTTTGACTGTAAAGGAGCTAAATACAGAGAGACATTTCATTATATGGGCTGCCAGTCTAGACCAAAATGGACATCTTAATGGTATGACTTCAGGATTTGGATCTAAGAACATGATGCTTTGGAAAAGAGTTTCTTCTTTTGTTTTCACAGAGGACGAGACTCTGTGGATTGCTTCTATCCCAATATGGTATGATAGACCACGCCCTCCTGAAAGGTTGCTGTGAACACCCTCAAAAAATTACTTCGCTCAACTGCCGACTGAGATGAACCTAGCACACAGGTTACACCATGAAAGACCTAAATAACAGCGCCCCCATTCAGCAGGAAGCAGTTTGGAGAGAAAAAACTGCGCCCATTTTCCCAAATATTGTTTATAAATGTTCTTTTACATTTAAAGGGGGAGATGATATAGATATGAATAATTTGCATTGGTATAGATTTTTAAGGTCAATTTTGTTATATGTATATGTATTTCTGATACTGATTAAGGTATCGTGATTGTGTAGTTCATTTAAGAATGTAATGCATAATTAGGAAATATAGGTTAATGGATAATCACCAATTATAGTCAAGCTTGTAGTCATGTTAGATTTTCTAGATATATAGAAACATTTCAGTTAGATAGGCATTCTTCATATCTTTCAAAGGCTACAGAATATGGCATTTTAAATGTTTTAATAACTTAGGGTTTTTCATGACAATGAGACACGTCTGCTCCTGGCAGCACCAATCTACTTCGAGAGGAAGATGGGCATCGAAGAGGCTACTTATGGAGTTTGTTAGCCATTTGGGCAAGAAACTGCTCTTGGCTGGACTGTTGCATAAACTGGACACAAAGAACCCGCAGAGAGAGGACTGCTGAACTTGCCTAAAGGTGAGATGGTCTTTCGGGGTTCCTGATTCGTGAAAGAGTCTGAGAGACGTTCTGCAGGACACAGCAGAAAGTGACTCAACTGTCTTTGGAATTTTTCTGCTTCATGGAAATGTCTGCTGGATACTGTGGGCCTGAAGCCCGAAGATGGATGCCCCAACGGTACAGAGGAACTTTGGGTGACTGTCCAGGCAGCGAGTTGTCTCTGTCATTTCTAGAGTTTTATAAGTTACTTATTTCTTGTTTACTTAGGTAGCATTGTATCCTTCTGGAGTCTTTGATGGAGTTGAAAAATAAATAGATAGTTATAGCTTTCCTTAGTTATGATAAAAGATAAAATAGATTTAAATATTGTAACTGTAATACTTGCTTGATAACTGTTTTGTTACATGTAATTTTACTATGTTAAAGCCTTTCTTTTTTGTTTAAACAGAAAAAGGGGAAGTGATGGAGGAGTGTCTATGTGTTACTTTCATTATTAATAAAGAAAACTGCCTTGGCCCTTTAAGAGAACAGAAAATTAGGTAGGTGGAGTAGACAGAACAGAATTGTGGGAACAAGGAAGTAGAGTTGGAGAGACGCTTCAGGCAGTCGCCATAGGAGTCTCCATGCTGCTCCTCTCTGAGATGGACGCAGGTTAAGATCTCTCCTGGTAAGGCACCCCTCGTGGTGCTATATAAATTACTAAATATGGGTTAAAGCAAGATATGAAAATTAGCCAATAAGAGGCTACAGATAATAGGCCAGGCAGTGTTTAAAAGAATACAGTTTCTGTGTAATTATTTTGGGTAAAGCTAGCCGGCGGCGGGTGGCGGGACGCAGCCCCGCCGCTTCACACTACAGGTCCAGTTGAAGGGCAGAAGGAGGAAGAAAACAAGCAAGGAAGTCAGGACCGCAAGGGGTTGGTCCACCCACTGAGATAGTGTGCCTGTTCTAATGGGAGCTCACCAAATACAGCTGGACCGAGACTGAATGAGCATGTGATCAAACCAGACTCTCTGATTGTGGCTGACAATGGGGGCTGACTGAGAAGCCATTGATAAAGGCACTGGGACTTGTTTTTACTGCATGTACTGGCTTTTTGGGACCGTATTCTATTTGGATGCACAGCTTCCTAGGCCTGGATGTAGGGGGAGGGCCTTGGACTTCCCACAGGGCAGGATTCCCTGCCCTCTCTCAAGCAGGGACAGGGAGAGAGAAGGGGGAGTGGGGGAGCGGGAGGGTAAGGGGAGGAAGTTTAAATTTTTGAATAGAAAAATAAAAAATAAATAAAATAAAAAATAAAAATAAACAAATAAATAAAAAAATCCTCAGAATTTCTTAAAGATAAATAAAAACTAAATCCAAAAAACCCATTTAATCTTCCCATTATCATTTCAAAGGTTATTTGATGAGAAACATAAAAAGTTAATTTTCAGATTTTCAAAGTTATTTTGTTGTTCTTCTTTCAAAGTGTTCTCTGGGCATATCAATGCTGTTCCCTTTCTGTCTTCTCTAATACCTGAATGTTGGTATCAGGAAATAGAAAGTTTAAATATTACTTAGTTGTATATCATATATCCAAAGGATTTTCTTTTGCCTCCATTGACATTCTGGCTTAGTGTTGCTTATAAGTCCTCACTTTTTGGTATTAAAAGTGCATCTGAGTCTGGAAGTGGCTAAGTTTCTATTTCCTTCTCAGATTCACTCTTCTGTATTCTGTTTCACAATTGTGAAGCTAGGGTTTTGACAACTATATTTCTGTTCTTCCATCTGTTCTATCCCTGCCATTAACCACATTAGAAACTCAAAAGCAAGAGGAGGCAAGGCAGACTCTTTTCTAGTCATGTTCTCTCTCCCACTTTCCTTCCTCCTTTTCTCCTTCCCTCCCCTCCTTCCCTCCCTCCCCCTCTTTCTTCCTTCCTTACAAAGCTAGGGCAAATGGGCCAAGCAGTGTTTTAAATAATATAATTTCTATGTGATAATTTCCAGGTTGAGCAGCTTACAACTACCTAGCAGTCCTAGGCTACCTAGCAGTCCTATTACAACAGATTGGCACTGATGTGGCCAATTAAATCCACATAAAACCTGAGAAAGCTTAAAAATGAATCCTGGACACAAAAGAACAGAGTTAAGCATGGTTTGGTAGTGGCATTTTCTTGGTTTGGCTCTGTTTGCTAGAAGAGAACAGGGGCATGGCTCCTTTAAGAGAGGTTTTCCTGATTCAGTAGTAACAGAAAAAAAGGCATGGCTTTGAAAAGGCAGTTTTTCTGGGCCTTGCTGCCAGCACAAACTGGCTCTTTCAGGGGGATAAACATTTAAATGCAGTTTGTGAACAGAGTTCTGTAACTTGCTTAATGGCAACTTAGACCCACTGTGTGCCAAAAAATGGGGCAATGTACATGGCTCTTGGAGGCAATGAGCATGCCTCCATCATGTTGGACTGGGCAGAGCAAAAAGGCAGGCTGTATACTTCTTAGGAATGCCGCAGTTTAAGTTTTTAAGAAGTGTTTAGCATTTTAAGATGTTCTCCTAGACTGTAAAGAATTACAGATACACAATAGGATAAATTCAGACATAAAAGGCATGTAAATGAGTCACAGTGTTAGATAAATGTGTGCATGCTTGGGAGAGAGAAGAAAGAGAATATAGACAGTTATAAAAAGAAATAAATGGTACTTTTAAAGAAGGTAAAGTCTTTAAAGAGACAGCAAGACAGTCATAGATTAAAGGAATAAAAATAATAAGCCACATAAAAATGGAATATACACAGAGTCTGGATTATGTATATTATTATGTTGTCTTTTAATTTTTGGACTGTGAAGGATCTAAGTAACCAACATATATACTTTAAAGGTATCTTGTCTTCAAAATTTGGGCCTAAGGATATGTTGATTTGGAAAATAGGATGATCTTTTTTCCACAGAAGATGAAAAACTGTGGATTGTTTCCTGACTAATGCAGTTTGATGGACAAAGACCCCCTGAAAGGTTGCTGTGAACATCCCCAAAAACTACTTTGCCAAACAAAAAACAGGAAGCAATTTGAAGAGAGCTATGCTTAAATTCCCTAAATAATTGTTTATAAATGTTTGTTTACATTTAAAACAATATAGAAATTTGCATTGGTATGAATCTTGGTTTATTGATACAAATTTAAGGTCAATTTTGTTATATGTATATTTCTGCTCTTGATTAAGGTATTGTGTTTGTTCAACTCATTTAAAAATATAATGAATAATTAAGAAATATAAGTTAATAGATAATCATCTATAATAGTCAAGCTTGTAATAATGTTATTTAGATAATCTAGATGGACAGAGATGTATTTCAGATGGGTAGGCAGTCTTCAAACCTTTCAAAGACTATAAAATATGGCATTAAAATGTTTTTCTTTAAGTAAGGCTTTTCATAACAGTGAGACATCCGATTAAGGCAGCACCAATTACTTCAAGAGGAAGTTGTGCTTTGAAGAGAATCTTATGGAGTTGGTTAGCCATTTGGGCAAGAAAATGCTCTTTCCTGAACTTCTCGATGAACTGGACATTCAGGACCCACAGGGAAATGGCTGCTGAACTTGCCTAAAGGTGAGAAGATCCTTCTGGGTTCCTGCTTCATGAAAGAGTCTGCCAGACATTCTGCAGGACACAGAAGAAAGTGACTGACAAACTGCCAATATAGGTAAAACTGTCTTTGAAATTTTCTGCTTCATAGAAAAGTCTACTGGATACTATGGTCTTGTTTGCTGAATATGGGTGCCCAAATGATACAGAAGAACTTTGGGTGACTGTCCAGGCAGTGAGATGTTTCTGTCAATTTGAGAGTTGCTGACAATGCATTTCCTGTTTACTTAGGTAGTTTTATATCCTTCTTGAGTCTTTGATAGAGTTAAAGAATAAATGGTTATAGTTTTAGTTTTCCTTAGTTATGATAAAAGATAATGTAGATATAAATGTTATACTATAATTCTTGATTGATACCTGTTTTGTTATATGTAATTTTACTATGGTAAAGATAAAACCTTCTTTATTATTTAAACAGAAAAGGGGAGGTGATGTGGGATTCCCCTCTGCATGCTGTGAATACCAGTGGTTAAGAAAGGAACTTTCTTGGGCCTGCACAGGGAATAGAGGTAAGTGTAGAAAACTAAACTAAATGCTGGGAGAAAGGAGGAGGAGTTAGGGAGAAGCCATGTAGCCACACTGGAGACAGATGCTGGAACTTTACCTGGTAAGACACAGCCTTGTGTCAATACAGAGATTAATAAAAAAAATGGGTTAAACTAATATATAAGAGTTAGCCAATAAGAAGCTAGAGCTAATGGGCCAAGCAGTGTTTTTAATAATTTAGTTTCTGTGTGATTATTTTGGTGCAGAACAGCTGGTAACTAACTAGTAGCCCTATTACAATCTTTCCTTCCTTCCTTCCTTCCTTCCTTTCTTTCTTTCTTTCTTTCTTTCTTTCTTTCTTTCTTTCTTTCTTTCTTTCTTTCTTTCTTTCTTTCTTATCCAGTGTGGCAAAGTGTTATTCCCAAAGCCTGACTTGCCTCTATCAGGTGCAGATGTTTGACAGAAATAACTAAACCCAATTTGGTTTTTTTTTTTAACTAATACCTGTAGAACCAACTGCAGCATGATGCCTCAAATGAATCAGTGCAGAGGTCTTAACATTAACATCAGGAGTCTTATGCCACCATTGTATGCTTTAATATTTCAACCATTTGCCTTTTCTCTAGTAGAAAGGATTACACCTGCCTCCTGCAGTTGCTAATTGTGTGATACTTCAGTGTCCCTTTTGAATTTTTAGTCTCTCAGTAGCTATTAGACAATTCATTTTAGTGAATGACACTCACTAAACTTATGAGATTTTTTTCCTTTGACAATACTCTATAGTATATGTAGTTATCTCTAAATTTAGAATAATCACCCTTATTATGGGGTAAACCTTTTCATGAGATTAAACTGATATCTAATGCTACCCTATTTTCTCAAATAGTTCCTTTAAAATATAATAGACCTTACTGAATTGTCCTTGGTGCTGTAAGGAATTCAGAGAATTAATAGCTGTAATTCCACCTGCAGATACCCAGGAAAATTTTAATTAGCCTGGATATCTATATAATAGTTATAATATATTAACTTCTTTATGAATATTATATGAAGAGAATTTTTAAGAGGTTTAGAGGAAGGAACTTACTATCACTGAAAATCAGGATATAACTGAAGATTTTAAAAAAGAATAAATTGGCACAGATGAAACATAAAAAGCATATTTAGAAGAAAATTATGAGTCAGAGAAGAGAGATTTTGAAAGGTGAAAAGAAAGTGAATAGGACAGAATACCAAAATAACTCAATGCAGGAATTCCTTAATATCTACTAGTTTGGCTAAGTTTATATGATACGCTAATGGAGAGTGAACTTCAAGAGGAATGAAGTGGAAGAGTGTAAGATCTTGCATTACCATGTAAGGAAGAAAAATTCATAAAATTTCTGAAGATGCCTTGAGGTTAACCTGTGTTTTGCTCAGCCTTGACCTTGAGAAGAAAACGCTTAACTTAGAATATTATTAACAATATGATACACTGGCCAATTTCTCCTTCAGAAACTAGGATACTCAAACCTGAAGGGCCTTTGGAAATCACCTAATCAAAGGCTTGTAGCCTTAGAATGGAGGGAATATAAATACCAATTATTGTGATGGAAACAAATGGGAGAGAGTGTAATCATGTCAGAGCAATCAAGGAATCACATGAGGACCTGAAAAACTTGTTTCATTTATTTGGCCTCCATGTACATGCAATCATTGAACCTGTGATTACAAAGAACAAAAGAGCATCCAGGGACATAAGAAGGAATTGTTTGAACCTGCCTCAGATAGTAGGTCAACTGAAATGACTTAGGACAAGAGCATTGACAGGAAAATACTATGAGCTAAGAGCTGATGACAGACAACCAGATGGTCAGAGGTTCAAGTAAAAAAAGAGGACTTACACGGAAATCATGATGACTTTCAGGTAATTCCATAGAAGCCAGAGAACATTACCTTCTAGAACTCAACAGATGATCATTTTGCATGAAGAATACACTGAATGAGTCTGAGATAAGTCAACATATGAACTATATGACTATCACAAATTTTCTGTGGATAAACAACGTATATCCTTTCTGAAAAAAAAAAAAAAAACAAACTTGAGAACAGGGGTTACCTGAAGGTGTCAAGTCATAGGAACAGCAATGGCAGTAGAGGGGGAAATCCAATAGAGAAGTTTTTCTAGAAACAACAGTAACAAGGGACAGTGGAAAACAGGTTGAAGGGGAACACCAAAGTTTAAATTTACAGCAGCATCCTGATGCCTTGAGGGGAAATGTCTAATGGAGAAAGACGTTGATGTTGAGTAAAGAATGGGAATAATAACGGCAGATGGACCCTTAAGTGAGTGACAGTGGATGAAATGATGAGGAAAGCACTAGGCCTGCATGAAAATTAGGGCAATTTATCCATGGAAACAGAAGGAAAATGAAGGTTGAAAATGGAAACAAACATATTTTGGTAGATATTTACTAGGCAATCACAGCTTTTTTTGTTTCTTTTTCTAGGAGCATATACTTTCTCAGTTAGTGACCATTGTTTAGACATTATGAGTACTTACAGTGAGGGAGAAAGCAAGTTTTAAATTTTAGAGAGACAGGCTATAGCTACTCAATACATTGAAAGAGAAGCTATACATTTAGTGAAAAGGAACTTGAGGTGTTTGTTAAAGTTTATTATAAATAGGTCCTCAGCATATGATAGTGAGTTTTAAAAACTAATCACTTGCTTGAGGTATATGTTTTCAATGGAGAGATTTAGCCATTCCTAGGGTTTTGCCTGGAGTATAATCAAGAGAAGTGGAGATCTAAGGACATACATGGTGGTATTTCTTGTATAAGGAAGAAAATAATTAGCTTGTTTGGGGAAGACCCTGCTGTAATCAATCAATTTGGGGATTTGGATATATAAGAGGTGAAGTGGAGAAACATGATGCGGTAATTAGGAAGAGAGATGCCTAGCATTGGGAGTTTGCATGCTGTACAGTTTTATTGCTAAAAAGAAAACCCCACACACTTTTCCCTTTGGAATTAAGTAGGTAAAGCAGTGTGGGTGCTGTGACAATGAAGAGAGAGAATTTGGAGGGCCTGAGATTCTTCCATAAAGAATGGATTATTCTTGTGGATACCAAATTTGAGTATTAAGAGGAGTAAGATTGAATATAAAGGTAGAAATACGTTAATACCTTTGGGGCTGATTTCTACTCCCTTTAAAGCTACTTAATGCCTCCCTTCTCCTTCTCATATTTCTTAGGACATATTTCTTGTGCTCTTCATTTGTGATTCATGTTTGTTTTAAATGGTAACTGACCACAGTCCTAAGTCTAGCTCTAAGCATAAGAAGACTATGATATGCCTCATACCAAATTTAGAGTTTCGAGATGAAATTTGCTCAGAGATGAGATGTAGTACTATTGATCATGAGTCTAAAGTAAATGAACAATAAAAAATTAAAAGGAGTATCTTAATAATGAAATACACATAAAATTCATATGAGTTGATGAAACCGTGATTATAGGTTTGTAGAAAGGAAACTGCCTTTCTTTACAGAGACAATGTTTTCGTACTGTAAAATTCAGTTTAAGTGTAATATAAACAATAGAATTTGCACACCAACAGAATTTACTCAATGTTTGGTCACAGACCTATGATCTCAGAAATGGTAATATGTGGTTATGTTATTTTTGCTATCTATAATAAAACTGTCCCTTAAAAATTGCGATTTTGTTTCATAAAAATAGAAATAATGGATTGTTTAGTTAAGTAAAAACAATCAAAAGCCAGAAATTATCACATTGGAAATGAAACAACACCCAATTTGACAAGAGAAGTCAGTTTTATAAAGTCGCAGACAACTTTAAAAGAAAAAAACTGGATGAAAATACATTGTGGTTTTGAAGAAAGGTGCTAAGCTAAATTAATATTAGAAAAAGTATACTTCAGAAAAAGGAAAATTTCAAGGGATAAAGAAAGTATAAATAATCATTAGATCAATTAATCAGCATGAGATCATGCTAAATGCACATGCAGCTAGTAACAATAACACAATTTGAAACTAAATAGGTGAAGATCGATTGTATCTTTGTTAATAATAAATCAACATCTACGTAGTTGATAGGGTTGCTATGTATAGAATGTTGTGCCCCCTCCTAACACAATACATCTTTTTATAATGTGTCTATGAACTTCAAAGTCTTCAGTTATACAAACTATAGTCTATGACAGCAAAAAGTAATAAATAAGTAAATAAAATAAATTATTTATTTCATCTGTATTATGCAGAAGAATACAAATTATTAATGTTTATATGGCATTTTTGAAATGGTAGGGAATGCAGGGGCCTTTTGCACTATGCTTGTGGATATGTTAGTTTAGAAAACACTATGGCAAGTTCTCAAAAGATTAAAATATGACTAAAAATAAGGTGATCATTTCTATTCTTAGGTAGCCACCCAAGATAAATGAAAAATATATGTATATGCACATATATATTATATGCACAGAAAAATAATTTCTGACACTTTCCAATAGACATAACTAAATATTACATACAATGACAGCAATAAACTGGGCTACTTTATTAAAGTTGATCATCAATCAGAGACCTGACTTTGGCTATGAACAACATTACAACTACTCTAGCATTTTCCATCCAGAACAAGAGAGGTAAGTCAACATAAACAAGAGTAAAATGTAATTTATAATAAGCTCTTTATCTGCAAACAAATTTATTGTGCAGAAAACAGGTCAATGGTTCATTAGGTTCCTTAGACATAGATCTGAAAGGCGGCTAGATTACACAGATCATAAAGAAACGTTCGTGGATGATAGAAGTGTGAGTTACAGTGATTGTGGGGATGCTTTTATAACTAGACATGTCAAAGCTCCTAACATTATTTATATTAGTGTGTGTAGCTTATTATAATCCATAGAAGAACTCTATCAAGTGTCTAATATAAAAAGAATGAAACAAAAAGAACTGAACTGAATGGTTCTTTTCTCCCATCTATAGCACAGAAGAAGAATTCAAATTCATGGCTATTAACAGGGTGCATTGCTGAAGACAATAATGTAAATGTTGGAAATATTAGTGAATATTCTGTACCACCATGGCTCTCATGGCAACAGGAAAATATGGGCCCTGTCTTCTCCAATTTATGTTTTGGACCAAAGAGAGAAATAATTTAGTAATAAAAGACACATATAAATTTTTTACCAAGAAAATTTTGTATAGTAAGTAAGCAGGGAAGATAGATAAATCTTTGTTCATATAAAATGAATTTAATCTAAGACCTCGCAGGGATTCTGTTTCCTTTGAAGGTAACATAAGAAGAAATGAGATTCAGGTGAAAGTAAAGAAATTGGAGATGCCAGTGTGGGGGTGGAGTCAGGGGAAGCAAAGGACCAGGAAACACTATTAATAAAGAAAATTGCAGACTCATACCTGTCTTCTCTTTTTTCATAATGAGGTCTCATTGCTCATTCCTACAGTGGAGGCAAAAGATAGATTTAGTCTTTATGAGATAGACATTCTAGAATTATGGAAAGTCATATCATTGCATTGTATTTGATCATTTCTATGGTTTCTGAAAGGCAAGGTTTTAATTAGCATTTATTAATTTTCTGTGATCATAAGTTAGTTTTTGAAGGCCATTCTTAAGTCTCTGCCATGGGTGTTACCTTAATATAACCTGCAGGTCTTCAGCTTTCTTCTCTAGTGAGATCATACTGAGCAAGCTGTAGAGCAGAGGAAAGCAACTTTGCTTCCACATTATGGAGGGTTTGGGCAGTTCTAAATATCTGTGAGTGAGGATGTACAATACTGAAGTTGGGCAAATTTGTCTTACTTCTCTACCTAAAATAAGGAGAATAGTGATTTTTAAAATTGATTGTACTGAATAATTTCACTATATATTTTTCTCTGCTCCCTCCTTTCTTCTACCCTTCCCTTCACCCCTTTCCCATGGTCTCCATGCTCCCAATTTACTCAGGAGATCTTGTCTTTTTCTATTTCCCATGTAGATTAGATCTATATAAGTCTTTTTTATGTTCCTCATTGTTGTTTAGGTTCTCTGGGATTTGTAGACTGGTTTTTCTTTGCTTTATGTCTAAAATCCCCCCTATGAGACAAATATGATATTTGTCTTTCTGGGTCTGGGTTACCTCAATCAATATGATGCTTTCTAGATCCATCCATTTGCCTGCAAATTTCACGATGTCATTATTTTTTTCTGCTGTGTAGTACTTCATTGAGTAAATATACCACATTTTCCTTATCCATTCTTTGGTTGAGGGACATTTCGGTTGTTTCCAGGTTCTGGCTATGACAAACAATGCTGCTATGAACAAAGTTGAGCACATCACGTTGTGGAACAATTGAGCGTCCTTTGGGTATATACCCAAAAGTGGTTTTGTTGGAGGAAGGTTATTTCCTATTTTTCTGAGAAATCTCCATACTGGTATCCAAAGGGGCTGCACCAGCTTAAACTCCCAGCAGCAAGGCAGCAGTGTTCCCTTTACTACCCCACAACCTCTCCAGCATAAGTTGTCATCAGTGTTTTTGATTTTGGCCATTCTTATAGGTGTAAGATAAAATCTCTGAGTTGTTTGGATTTGTATTTCACTGATGACTAAGGATGTTGACTTTTTCTTTAAGTGTCTTTCAGCCATTTTAGATTTCCATGTTGAGAGTTCTCTGTTTAGGTCTGCACTCCATTTTTTATTGGATTATTTTCTCTTTGATGACCAATTTTTGAGTTCTTTGTATATTTTGGATATCAGACCTCTATCTGATGTATGATTGTTGAAGGTATTTTCCCATTCTGTAGGCTGCCGTTTTGTTTTGTTGACCGTGTCCTTTGTTTTACAGAAGCTTTTCAATTTCAGGAGGTCCCATTTATTAATTGTTTTTCTCAGTGCCTGTGCTGCTGTGGTCTCTTGTGTCAATGTGTTCAAGTGTACTTCCCACTTTCTCTTCTATAAGGTTCAGTATGACTGGCTTTATGTTGAGGTCTTTGATCCATTTCAACTTGAGTTTTGTGCATGGTGATGGATATAGATCTATTTCCATTCCTCTACATGTTGATATCCAGTTTTGTCAGCAGCATTTGTTAAATATGCTTTCTTTTTTCCATTTTATCATTTTTGCTCTTTGTCAAAAATCAGATGTTCATAGGTGTGTGTATTAATATCTGTGTCTTTGAATAGGTTCCATTGGTCCTCCTATCTGTTTTTATGCCAGTAACAGGCTGTTTTTCAGTACTGTGGATCTGTAGTAGAGTTTGAAGTGAGGGATTGTGATGCCTCCAGAAGTCTCTTTATTGTACAGAATTGCTTCAGCTATCCTGTTTTTTTTTCTTTTCCATATGAAGTTGAGTGCCATGTTTTAGAGTTTTTAGAGTGAATAAATTTTATGGGATTTTGATGGGCATTGCATTGAATCTGTAGATTGCTTTTGGTAAGATTGCCATTTTTACTATGTTCACTTTACCTACCCAAGAGTATGGAAGACCTTTCTACTTTCTGGTGCCTTATTCAATTTATTTCTTCAAAGATTTAAAGTTTTTGTCATATATGTCTTCCAATTGTGCAGTTAGAGTTACTCTAAGATATTTTATGCTATTTATGGCTATTGTGAAGGGTGATGTTTTTCTAATTTCTTTCTCAATCCATTTATTATCTGTGTAAAGGAAGGCTACTGATTTTTTTTAGTTAATCTTGCATCTAGCTAGTTACATTAGTCAAAGTGTTTTGGAGTTGTAGAATTCTTTGATGCAAAAATACTCAATAAAATAATGGCAAATCTAATCCAAGAACATATCAGAAATATCATCCACCATGATCAAGACAGCTTCATCCCAGAGATGCAGGGATGGTTCAACATATGGAAATCTGTCAACGTAATCTAGCATATAAACAAACTGAAAAATAGAAACCACATGATCATCTCATTAGATGCTGAAAGAGCTTTTGACAAAATACAACATCCCTTCATGATAAAGGTCTTGGAGAGAGCAGGGATACAAGGAACATACCTAAACATAATAAAGGCAATATACAGTAAGTCAATAGCCAATATAAAACTAAATGGAGAGAAACTCCCAGCGATCCCACTGAAATCAGGAACAAGACAAGGTTGTCCACTCTCTCCAAATCTATTCAATATAGTTCTTGAGGTCCTAGCTAGAACAATAAGACAACAAAAGCAGATCAAAGGGATACAAATCAGAAAAGAAGAAGTAAAACTCTCACTGTTTACAGATGATATCACAGTTTACATAAGCAACCCCAAAAATTCCACCAAGAAAAGTGATTTTATAATTGAATAATTCATAGAAAATTTTGACTATACTCTTGTGAAAGTGAATGAATGGATGAGTATGTTCGAATTTATATTCTACAGATTGCTGTAAAACTTGGCAAGGCATTAGATTCTTTGAGTTCAGAATTATCATATCATACACACAAATATATAAATATTAGATTTATGAATTTTAAATATACAATCTCTACAGTATATCGTGTACAATCAACACTGTAAATATTTGTATGTTCAATACTTTATGTTATGGTTTGAATGTGAAGCTTTACCTATAGGCTCATGCATTTGAACACTGGATCTCTGGACTGTTTGAGGCAGATTAGGCATCCTTACTTGAGGAAGTATAACATTGAGAGTAGGCATTAAGGGTTTATAGCTTTCCTTCTTATTTTTTTCTTGTATTAAAACCAGATTGTTTTCTCATACAATATATCCTGATTACAGTTTGCCCTTCCTCTACTCTTCCCAGTTCATCTCCACCTTGCTTCACATCCAGATTATTTCCCTTTCTGCATCATAATTGAAAAAAAAAAACAAGCTTCTGAGAAATAACAACCAAATATGACACAATCAAAAAAGATAAAATAAAACCAAAAGCCATCCCTTCAAGTTCGGACAAGGAATACCAACAGGAGGAAAAGATCCCCAAGAGAAGACACAAGAATTAGAGATTCACTCATTCACACATTCAGGAGTTCCATAAAACTGTTAAACTGAAAGCTGAGGAGCTGGTGCAGATCTGTGTTTGCTGCTTCAGTCTCTGTGAATTCATATGAGTTTTGTTCAGTTGAGTTAGATGGTCTTGTTTTCCTGGTGTTCTCCATCCTCTTTGGCTCTTATTCTCTTTCTGCCTCTGCTTCCACAGCTATGAGGGGAAGGATTTGATGAAGACATTGTAGAGTGAAAAGGCTCAAGGAGAAACACCTTGCCTTTGACTAGACTGAGAACTGGGCCAAGGAAAACAACTGATCTTTATTTGAACCCAGGGCCAGTATTTGAATTTTTACCAGTCCCTGAGCTTACCCCAGATTCAGACTGACTTCAAAATCCCACCAATCCCTGAAATCCCTGAACACAAAATGCCAGAAATCCCTGAGCACACAATCCCAACAATTCTTGAACTTACCTAAAAATCAAACCACACAACCCCACCAATCCCAAGTCACCCTGCAAGGCTTTGGCTCCTCCCCCAAGAAACCTTATAAAAAAAAAAAAAGCCCTGTACCCTTTTCAGTTTGCTGTTGCTGCTCACTGAGGCCCCCACTCTCCTGGATTCTTTCTTCCCTCGAGTGTGGTTTGTTGTGATGTGTGACCCTTTCATTGGTGCCCTAGCAGAGTGGAGCGGAGCAGGACTGTAACACTTTCGCTGTGGAAACTTTCCACAGTGGTGCAGAGTTTTTATATTTCTGGGAACCTGAGAAGAGCTGGAACACTTCTCCAGAGTAGAACCTAGCAGAGATGTAACAACTTCACTAGGGAAACCCTTCCCTGCAGGAGCAGAGTAGTTATAGTTATATTGAAAAAAAAAAAAAAACAATTTCTCAGCCAGGGCTCTAAGCTGCTATACCTACAGTGAGTGGTATTCTTTGGTTCCCAACTGCAAGGATACCTTTCCACCCAAATTGACACTCAACGTAGAGTTGTGTTCCAAGATCTCACTCTTTGCATAATATAATGTCTGGCTCTGAGTCTGTATTTGTTCCCATCTCCTTCAGGTGGAAGTTTCTCTGATTCTGGTTGTATAAGTCTCTGATCTATGAGTATAGCAGAATATCATTAGGAGTCATGTTATTGTTACTATTTTTTTTCCAGTTTATTTATTTTTTATTAAAAATTGCCATCTCCTCCCCTCCTCCTCCCCCTTCTCTCCCCTCCCCTCCACCCATACCCCCACTCCCTCCCTCTCCAGGCCAAAGAGCCATCAGGGTTCTCTACACTATGTTGAGTCCAAGGTCCTCCCAACTCCCTCCAGGTCCAGGAAGGTGAGCAACCAAACTGACAAGGCTCACACAGAGCCCATCCATGTCGTAGAGACCAAGCCCATCGTTACTATTTTTTAGGCGAGCAGTAATTGGCTTTTCCCTAGGTCTCTGGGGTATCTAGTCTCTAGCTCTTGCTCACCCAAGCAGTGTCAAGTATAGGTTTTATCTCATGAAGTGGTCCTTAAGTCAAATCAGACATTGGTGATTAGTAGTTCATACAATCTTTGTGCCACCCTTGCCCTAGCATATTTTGCAGGCAGAGAGGGCAGATTGTAGGTCAAAAGTTTTGTGGTTAGGTTGGTGCTTATGTTTCTATTTTTGTAGATGGAGCGGCGGGGCTGCGTCCCACCACCTGGCTAGCTTTACCCAAAATAATTACACGGAAACTGTATTTTTTAAAACACAGTCTGGCCAATTAGTTTCAGCCTCTTATTGGTTAATTCTCACATCTTCCTCTAACCAATATTTAGTAATCTGTGTAGCACCACAAGGTCGTCACTTACCAGGAGAGATCTTAACCTGCATCTGTCTTGGAGAGGAGAAGCATGGCTACTGCCTGAAGTGTCTGCCTTCTCTCTCCCAGAATTCTGTTCTGTCTACTTGGCCTACCTAATTTTATGTCCCATTAAAGGGCCAAGGCCGTTTTCTTTTTTATTAACCAATAAAAGTAACACATAGACAGATGACTCTCCTCCATCATCTTTTGGAACCATGCAGAGTACATTCCTGTAGCAAAGAAAATAGAATGTAGAAATATTTTGTGTAGGTACCAGCTCACCCTCTCCATGTTCAATGAATTGGGTGGGTGCTATCTGTGCAATGGGGTGTTGCCTTCAGTTTGTAGAGAGCAATATATTGGCTTGGCAAAAACCTGGGTTGTTTGGGGATTTCTAAGGGATCCCTTTGGCCAACAATTCAATTGGATGTAACTCAGTCCCAGTATTGGAAACTTAGCTTGGTGGCAAGAGATGACCAACAGACCACTCCATCTCCCTCCTCATTTACAACTTACACTAGAATCACCTTCATATATATTAGAAAGTTTCCCCTGTACTAGGTTTCAAAACTACCCCTCATATGCCCCTCAATTCCTGCTGTCTTTCCCTGCATTCTTCCCTCAAATTTATCTCCCCTTGTCTTCCTCATCTAATCCTCTTAATCTTACCTTCATAGCTGCAAGTCTGCCCACAAAATCTATTATACTTAACCCTCCTAGGAAGAGCCATGTTTCCCATTAATCCTTTCCTCATTCAAAGTAAAGTCTTTCATAAATTACTTTTTATAATTATATTTTATCAAACAACACAAAAGCTAGTAGGATTATAGATACATACATATATATTTATAGTATATAAAAATTTTAATATATTTTATATATTATGCAGAAGGTAAGGATAATATATACAATGCATATATTAATTATATAATGTGTTATGTTTTGTTACAAAAGTTTACTATCTTCCTATGTGTGTGATTTCTATTACCTTATATAATAGCAGTTACTAAATATTATATAATACTGTACCTACATATATAAGATATTATATGTATAACAGATATCATAGGAAATTATTACAAATATTATACATTAAAAGCTTAGAGACAATTTATAATATATGGGTTTTCTATACAATAAATGCTGCATAATATATAATATTGTATATAAATTAAACAATTATACAATACCTAATTTTTCTAAAGCTTTTGTGATATAATTATGATGAACATAATTGCTAGGTGTCATTGTAAAAATTCCTTTAATCCACCGGTTTTTATGCAATAATAATTACTTCTTTGTAAGTTCTTTATCTGAATTAGTAATGTTTTAAAGAAAAAACCTTTAGCTTAAATGTAGTTATCAGCATTTACCAACCAGCATTGTTTGGTTTCTTGTTTTCTTTATAATTTCTTCAAACTGGACATGTAATTCCCTACTTGTTGACTGAGGGGTTTCTGTCTTGTCCAGTTTCCGCAATTGTTAAGTCCCATAGAAATCACACAGAGGTTTACATTAGTATAAACTTATTGACCCATTACCTCAGGCTTCTTATTAACTCTTACAACTTATATTAGCCCATTATTCTTGTCTTTGCTAGCATTTATTTAAAATATAATTGACAGAATACAGACCATTGTTCCACAATACTTCTCCCTCTTTTTTTTTTTATAAAACACCTACTTATATGCTGTTCACTACAGTTAACAAACTTCACTGATGTAACTGATAACAGTCCACACCTCTGTACTCTTGAACAGCCTTCTTCTGCAACAGAGAAGTCTTAGTGTTGTATCCAGCTATTGTATCTGTTCTTAAGGTGATGTCCTCTGTATCCTTTTGCTTTGACCAACATTCTCCTAGAGATCCCAGGATATTTTTTCTCCTAGGCTTCTGCTTCTTTATCTTTATCTTCTCTCTCCATCCTTAACATCTGTTCTTATTTGTTAGCCACAAAAATGCTTTAATTTTTTAATCCCAAGTAAAATGATATTTAATCTTTAATGTCCATGTAGACACGTTCAATATTGCTGAAGCTCCCAAATGCTCATTTTTACAATACCAAGACAAAGCAATTTCTGTGGCTCCTGTATTGATAGCATTACCACAGTGTAATTGTTCAGTGCAGCTCGTGAGAAATGAGAATCAACTAGGTCTTACATTCGGTGACATATTGCCAGCTGCCTCTGTCAAGGAGCCCTGTTCTCCTCATTTAAGCCTCTTGCTGGTCTCAGCACCAAAGAGCTTATTTTCTTCCCATGTGGAGGTTTTACAATTGTCAATTATAAGAGTTCATAACCTGACTCCACTCTCCTCTGACTATTATTGGCAGTCCACTCATCTCTAGTGGTTACACTGACAACAGCTGAAAAACAATGGATTAACAGCTTTCTAGGAATTTTTCTCAGACATAATTAATCCTTGCCTTTGGTATTTATACCTCATGTATCTGTTCCACACCTTCCAGTTAAATTTCCCTTCTATAATAGGCTCAGAAATCACCATGGATTCACCTCTATTTGACTCTTCCATGTAACCAAATTATGTACTTTTCTCTGTAACAGAGTAGTGTCTTCTTGTAAGCCTTTTACTAAAAGAGTTTTTTTTTTTTTTTTTTTTTTTTTTTTTTTTTTTTAAAGCAGAAGCATCCAAACCGACAAACCACAAGCAGTCTTTGGATCTTAATATATCATCACTCAGAGTTCATTATCTCAATGTATGTTGTGGGAAAGGTATTTCAATAAATCAGGAAGTAACAATGTGGATAAGGGAGGAAATAAGAATTCTCTCCTGTGAGAGTAATTCACAGATATAATTACTTTTGGTTCGATATCTCTATCAGCCTATTGTTCGCTAACTTCTGTAATTAAACAACTTCAGTGGCTGAGTAACAATGTATTCTTCCTCACAGATCAAGGAAGAAGTTCATGGTCAAGGGACTTTGCTGGAAGCTTTTCAGTAAATGGGAAGACTGCAGTTCCCCAAGGAGACTGAAAAAATACCTCTGTACTGGCTGTGTGCCTGATTGGTTGAATAGGATGCAAACTTGGAGAATCTCAATGTGCTACTTCCTCCATGTAAACTCAATTTGCATCACCAATTAATCAACAACAATTGATTACACCAAGAAGTCTAGAAACCGGCCGTCATGCAGGTCTCTAGTTTATGGATACTTTCTAAGCCACAGCTACATTTCATTTTTTCATCATGATGTGCAGGCAATCATCTCCTGGCTTGTGCTTCTAGATACATTTGTTTACGGATCACTGGGAGAATATTGTAGAACGCTTTGAGTTTTACTGTCCTTTAAGGCAGTGGTTCTCAACCTTTCTACTACTGCCAAATTTTAATACAGTTCCTCACGTTGTGGTGATCCCCTACCACAAAATCATTTTCGTTGCTATTTCAAAACTGTAATTTTCTACTGCTATGAATCATAATGTAAATAGTTTTAGAGATAGGTCTTTGCTAAAGGGGTAATGACCCACAGTTTAAGAATGATTGCCTTGAGCAGCTAGAAGTTACCTGGAAAGAAAAGAATCTTATTTATTTATTTACAAAATAAATTCAGGCTGGGCGGTGGTGGTGCACACCTTTAATCCCAGCACTCGGGAGGCAGAGGCAGGCGGATCTCTGTGAGTTCGAGGCCAGCCTGGTCTACAAGAGCTAGTTCCAGGACAGGCTCTAAAAAAGCTGCAGAGAAACCCTGTCTCAAAAAACCAAAAAGAAAAAAGAAAAAAGACAAAATAAATTCAGGATAAAAGACTTAATAATATTACTACTAATATTGTTACTAATCTGTAATACAAGGTCATCAGGGTTTTTTTTGAAAGGTAGGATAGATATCAAACACACTGTAAAACACATAAAGAAACAAATTTCTTTCTGATAAAAATGTTAGAGATGCATGTTATGAATGGAGATCATGAATGAAGGATGGGAGCTCTTGACTGCCGTTACCCTGCTGATGTTTGGAATCATCTAGGGGGTACATCTATGGTTGGATCTTTGGAAGTTTGCAGAATAATATAGATCAGGAGAGAAGACCTACATAAAATGTGGATGGCACTATCTTATGGGCTGGGGTCCTTGGCTGAATAAACAGAAGGAAAAGAAGAAAGTGAGTGAGAAACTAGTATTTCTCTCCTTCTGCTTCTTAGCAGTAGATACAGTGTGACTAGCTAAGCCAGGGTTCTGCCATCATGCCTTCTCTGCCATGGTGACCTTCATCTCTTCAAACTATGAGCCAAAATTAACCCTCTATAAGTTGCTCTTCTTAGGTCGTCTGTGTTAGTAATAAGAAAATACATCTCACACATGAAAATATAATCTGTATCCACGAGTAAGAGGCAAAAGGAAAAGTCTTCATCACTTTTCGGTTGCTCTAATAAAATACCATGACAAGAGGAACTTACAAAAGCAAGCATTTAGTTTAGGATTTTTGATTTCAGAGGGTTAGAGTCTGTGATGCTGGCACAAAGGATTGGTAGAAGGAAGAGCTAAGAGGAGGGAGAGAGACGGAGAGAGAGAGAGAGAGAGCACTTGGGACTTGCACTGATCCTTTGAAACCTCAAGGTCTGACTCAAGTGACACACCCTTCCAAAACGATTACATCTCTGAATTCTTCCCAGTGATGATAATCATACCAACTTAGATTATGTGGCATTTGAATATGTTCTAAAGTCCCACATTAATCATTTTACCTCATTAACACATGTTTGCATTGACTGACAGATTTTAGTTGAATGCAGACTTTAATAAATAATAAATAAGTGGTCAGGAGTAAGGGAGGTTTTGTAGGTCAGAGATTAAGTTCTGTGATACAATCCCTGACATAATAGCTTAAGGGGAAAAACAAAGCATTTGGGCTCACAGTTTCCTTTTAAGTTTGAATCATAATGATAGGAAGGGCATGATAGAAAGAAAGAGAATGGGTCATGGGAGCCACAATGCAGAGAACGAGAGAGAGGAAAGTTCTTTCTCATCTGCAAAACCCAAGTTTAAATTAACATTGAAGAAAATACAGAAGATACCCGCAGAGCTAGACTAACTGGCTCTGGCAATGCAAAGACCTGATGTCAAGGTGGTGAAACAAGCGAGATGGCAGAGGACCCACATCTTGGAACAAAGGACCAATGCATTCAGTGTGAGCTCTGAAAGTCCTGGGAAAGTCCTCAAGAGAAATCTAGTGTCTAGAGCTTAGTCATCAGTACTGAAGGCTAAATTCCTTCAGTTCTGACCAGCACTAGGATTATTACCAGACCATCATAGAAAAATAAGCCTTGTTGAAGACAAGATGGTCAAATTGCGAAAACTTTATTTGGATGCTGTGCTGCTGAGTGGAAAATGCCTATCTCTAGTGTGTACCCATTAGCAGTCTCCATCCATGAATGTGAGATGCCCTAGTGTCTTAACGAACACTTGAATTCGGGTGAGTGGGTCATTCCTGACACTAGGACATGCTCCTCAGTTGTCACTCTCCATGTACTCTAGAAAAGCCCTTAGTGAGCACTTGGCTTCCTGGTGCATATTTGTTGAGAGACACAAAAGTTCCCAGTCACTGTCACCATACATGAATATAAAATAATAGTAATATATTAAGGTTTCATGGCATATTCTATAAGAAAGATGGAGAACAACAATAGATGTAATAGTGGTATCACTGAGGAAGCATAAAAGTCAAATCCTATAGGAACACCTGCTGGAGGATACCAAGCAACCATGAGAAGAACGTTACCTGTCAACGCTGCAAACAAATCCTTTCAGAATATGCAAGAATAAAAATAAGAGCAGCTTACATAGAAGCATGATGAGTTATAGAAGAATTTCTAGAAGAAGAAGAAGAAGGAGGAGGAGGAGGAGGAGGAGGAGGAGGAGAAGGAGGAGGAGAAGGAGAAGGAGAAGGAGAAGAAGAAGAAGAAGAAGAAGAAGAAGAAGAAGAAGAAGAAGAAGAAGAAGAAGAAGAAATCAATTCAGAGAGACAAAACAAAAGAGAGGAGAACCAGTCTACCAGTCTTCATACAAGATACAAGTCAATAGAATTGCATTTCTTTCAGCAGAGCTCTTACAGGGCATGAACACAAAGCCTTGTTTAAAGCAGTGGTTTCAGGCAATAAAACTACTTTGATCATAAAGAAGAGACGGGAGATAAAGCTACAGAAAACCCAGACTGAGATGCCTGCCAAGGCCTGGGAGGCCATTTTCAGTTCTTCCAGTAAAAGGCATTCCTGGGGAAAAAGGGGACTAAATGAACTAGATAAGATGGAGGTAGTAGAGGTCAGAGTCAAGTGGATGGAGAGGAGGGCACAGGCCTTGAAGCTGCCAGAAAAAAGAGGCTAATTCTGAACTATGCCTTCCTTTCAGCAAAAAAACCACTGACTATGAAAGAAATTACAGCAGGTAACTCATAAATGTCATGAATTTGGAATGCATGATAGCTGGCAATGCTATCAGGAACAGAAGCTGAGGAAGGAGCAATGTTATAACATAACAACAACAACAACAAAAACCCTTAATAATGGACAAATGACTTCAAGCAGGGTATGGGCTAAGCATGATGGGTATCCCAAGAGTTAGTTTGTGCCAAGAATACCCCGAGCAAGCAAGCAATGAATCAAAATAAAATTGGAGCAGTTCCTACAGCAATCCATGAATTAAGTACCGGGGCAGATGCTACATAAGTACTTGATGTCAGTGTTTGTACTGCAGATTATTACATGAAGTCATATTCCTAGGGTGTGATCATATTCAAATAAGCTTGTAAGGGCTAAAATTACAATTAACATAAACATCTATACTAATTTAAAATTATATTTGAAATGCTTCAAAATATTTTGGCAACTTTTTTCATAAATGTATATGAGACATTTGTCTTGTAGCACTAAAAATTTAAAGATGATACACAAAATTACCTAATTTCAATAAGTACATTAATTTTAAGGCATATTTTATTTCTTAATACATGTACTTGGTAGAGTCTGCAGTGGCACATGCCTTTAATTCCAGCATTTGGAGTTAAGAGGCAGATGGATCTCTGTGATTTAGAGGTCAGCCTGATCTACAAAGTCAGTTAGTTCTAGGACAGCCAGGACTGTTACACAGAAAAACCCTGCACTGACTAATCAAAAACCAAACAACAATGAATAAACAAACAAAACATAAAATATAATTTGTATTTGGTAATTCATACAGTTGTTTTATATACTCCATACGTTTGTTCTTATTTAAAAGGACTAGAAAGGTTGTATTATACTGGTAAAGATTTTACTTGGGGGAGGTGGATGCTTATTAACTTATGTCATTTGTTACACTATGCACCTCGGTCTGTGCACATTGTTTTAGAAATGTCCCTGCCTTTCAAAACCTGATCATCACCTATTTTCCAGACATTGTTAGCAATGGAAATCTTTGAAATAATTTTTCAAAAATCTCAGATTTATTAACAAATAAAACCAAAGAATTTTTCTATGTTGTTTAAATTTTAGCGTTAGCATTTTTGTAAACTGCTTTCTTGTTAAACGATTTTTACTGCCGCTAAAAGATAAAAATCTTATCTTTGATTGGAATTTTTTTTTAAAAAAAGACCAAAAAATGGGGGGAGAAAGAGTGGCCAAAAAATGAGATGACTTGTGTAGGGGAAGGCCCAAAGGAGACATGGGATTGGAGAATGAAGTAAGTAGCCCAAAGGGAAGAACAGACACTAAGGAATTCTTCGGTTTACAAGCCTTGGGTCATTGACAAAGCATGGCAATGCTTTTGGAAGAATGCATCATGCATGGTCTGACATTAAATTATGAACACAATTATTACTACCCTAAAAGACATCAATAGAGGAGTCTTTCTTATCTGCAGTCCTAACACCTTGTGGTTCTGGTTCCCCAGCAGAATCGCCACTTAAACTCTGAGCACAGAATGCTAAGGTTTCTCTAGTATGACTCTCCAAATTTTTCCATTTTTCTCTTTGTAAATAGTTGCCAAAACTTATGAATAACATCATCATAGCTTCAGATTTTTACTCATCACCGGTTTTACATGTTATATTTTGGCTCTTTTGAAATACATCTGAGAAAAGCTGGAAGGGATGATGTATTTCCAGTTGGAGAAATTTCAGTTTGTACTCTTTAGACCTATTGATTTTAGATTCACGGCATTGCAGAACATCATCGTGACCAGAAAATGTGGTAGAGACTACTCACTGCATGACTGACAGAAAGATCAGAGAGAATGAAAATGAAATAAAGACCCAGGACAACACTCAACCCACGGGATGTTCCCATGGTTTCCTAATTCCTCCAACAAGAGCTTGTCATCAGAGAGGGGTGGGGTCATCCAGCCGTTGATGGGTGCCAATATAGAGACCCACAATCAAACACTAGGTGGAGCCACGGAGCCTATCAGAAGAGGGAGATGAAGGATTGTGAGAGCCAGAGGACACCAGAAGAACACAACCCACAGAATCATAATCAGGGCTCACAGGGACTGAAGTGACAAACACAGACCCTGTATGGGTCTGAACTAGGTCCTTTGCATACACCTTATGTTATTGCTGTGTGGTGTTCCTGTAGCACTTCCAACAACGGGAATATGAGTCATCTCTGACTCTTTTACCTACACTTTGAATCCCTTTTCCTCCTGGGTTACACATCCAGCCATGATCTAAGGACTTGTGCACAGTTGTTTTTTGTTTGTTTAGGGAAACAGAGGAAGAGTTGATCTAGGGATAAGGGAAGGTGTGGAGAGGGATTTGGAGAAGAACAGGGAGAGGAGACTGGAGTCAGGATCTGAAAAAAAAAAACCACAAAGTTTAAATAAATGAAAATATACCAAGTCTCTAAAACCTCACATATCTAACTGCTTGTGTGGATATGGCACATTGAACTCACAAGAGAAACTGTGCCTGAGAATGAAAAGCCTCGGAGCTAGTGTAAGTTGGGAGTTGGGTAGAGCAAAATGTGCTATGGTGAGGACGGTGAGAGCTTCAACGGTGAGAAGCCGCACCCAGGAAAAATAGCCTGGTTCTGATGTGGCCGCTCACCAGGTGCAGGATTCATCACAGTCCCAGCCTCAACTGTATAGTCATGGGTACAAATCATGTTTTATTGCCGGGGCAATAATGTGCAGTTGAAGCGCAAGGTTGGAAATGCTATCCCCTTTAGACGCCTATGTGTTTCCAGTTCATGTGGCGCCACCACGGTGTCACTGGTTTGATTAACTAGGTTTCAAACTTGCTGTGCTTTAAAGAGAAAAAAGATATCAAGACGAAAAGAAAAGGGACCGGAGGGGAGAAGAATGTTAAAACTTCCGTTACAGAAGTGTGCGGCCTCTCTTGTAAGCTGTGTCTGCTGGCTATGTTCTACAGCGCCCCTGTCAGAGAATTAAATCACCAGTAAGTTGGGCCCTGCAACTTACCTCAGCCACCCAAGTTAGAAAGCCTCATATAAATTCATGGGGTCTTCTTCCATGTCTGCACGCATGCTAGGGCTTCAGGCATTGATTCACTTTGTTCTGTTTCTTGTTCCTTCGCAGAAACAAAGCAATAATGTACCGAACAACTGCTATTTCCTGCAACCACAAATACGTGAAACCTCAAAACTCTCGTTTCTGTTTTCTTAAAAAGTAGATTTTTTCTTCTTTTCTTTCATTTTGTTCCATGTTTTAAAAGTTAAATGATATTTTGGTAGGCTTATATGTTAGGAAACATATAAAGAAGTAAAGAGTTATCCAGCATTAGATGAGGAAAGAGGGAATCATACATCTCCCACACAGCAAGCTGATTATGGATGTCTTAGTCAGATCACCAATTCCTAAGCAGTAAGAAATATACCTACAGTTCTTATTGATCAATAAAAATAATGACAATATAAAAGCCTGCTAATGTAGATTGTTAGGATTATCTGAGACATGTATTCACTCCCTGACACTAGTGCTATTTTGAAACCTAGTGGTACTTGTTCAAACACACATGGGGTATGTATATAAAATGATGTTTTTTTTAAGAGTTTGTTTGCCAAAACATAAGCTAAGCATCTTCAGCAAATACCAATTCCTAGGTCTGTCATTCACTCAAGTAGCATCAGCTTTGCCCTTTAGTAGATATCACTGAATTAAAGTATACACCCTTGCAGCTATGATTAAAACATAGGACATCCACAGATAAACATGCTTAAGATGAACAGGAAAAAGCCTAGTCAGTGCTGACAATAAAGGCAATGCATCTGTAAATTTATTGCATAATTCCATCCTAGTTACAACAATGTACAACCACCGTGAGCATGGCTGCTTTTCACAAACAAATTTATTACTTCTGGTTGCTCCTCTATTGCTTTCAATAAGAAATGCCAAAATAACTGTGATTTAAAAATGCTATCAACTGATTTGAATGCTCAATAGATTCACTGCATTATAATAAAACTTGCCTCTAAGTGCTGTACTTAGGCAAAAATATTGTATGGACTTAAATCCTCTGCTTTGGCTGCACATTTCTATCGATATATTTACTACAGACCACTGGCAGTCTGTCTTTGACTTCTTATCTGCATATTCATAAGGCTGTTGAGCAGCTTGGAGAAAGGTTTTGCTTAGTTATCCCAATTTAAATATTGGAACTTGCTAATGTTAGATTTATGCAAATCTTTAGTTCAGCTCACATCATCCCTCTGATGTTATGAGTCATAATTTCTCTTATAAGAAAGACCAGTGAATGACCCAACATCTGGATCATGGACATCTGCACCTAGTCCCCTGCTTTCTTCTGGCAGTTTTGAAGTTGGGTTTCTTTGTCAGTGGAAGAAACCTCAAATCCTTAATTTTGGCTCTGTTTTACAGGGAGGCCCAGACTTTTGAAGCTGGAACTGCATCTCAGCCCATCCCTGCAGATGCCCTTGTCAAGGTGAAATGTGGTAATTCTGAAGCTATCTCTGACATTTTATTTTTAATTGAAGAAATTGCATTTGCATTTGTATGTGCGAGTGTGTGGTCTGTGTATCTGTGTGTGTAGTATGTAGAAGTCTCTTGATCCTCATGAAATTGTTTAATCTTGTTTTTAGAGTCATATTCTTTCTAGCATGACTCTATTACTATAGTATTTGATATACTTCTGTCATGAGAAATACTATTCTTCTCCGGTTATTTCTAATTTGTAAATCATTCTCTAGAGACTGAGAGTAATTTAGATTAAAGAATTTACGGTCAATTTGGATCAATATCAATGCTAATGTCTAAAATAGTAATTATTCATATAAACTGGCATTTGAAATTATCTAGGAAAAGAGAGTGTGGCTGTGCCGTGTGTTTACTTGTGGAAACTATTGCTTTTACTTTTTTTCCTTTTTTTATTTTTACTGAGCTCTACATTTTTTTCTGCTTCCCTCCCTACTTCTCCCCTCCCCTTGAACCCTCTCCCAAGATTCCCATGCTCCCAATTTACTTAGGTGATCTTGTCTTTTTCTACTTCCCAAGTATATTAGATCTATGTATGTCTCTCTTAGGGTCTTCATTGTAGACAACAATAAAATTATTGCTTTTTAATAATAAAAGTTAGCTAAACTTTCTGAAGATTCATGATTGATGCCCTTGCGAAAGATCTGTATTCCCTCTCTCATACTTACATTATCCAAAGAGAATAAAATTTATTAGGTAAGTGGAAATTACATGGGATAAAAATCATATCCTCAGAAATCATTTCTTTAAATTAATATATTTATTAACATATTTATTATTTTTCTGAGTAAAATTAGTTCTTTTGAAATCAAAAGCTGCAAGAGAACTATTCAGAAAAAAATTAGAAACATAGTTGTGGAGGGATTTTGTAAGCAAGGAATTTGATAAAATGATGTCTAGTAACTCTCACATTTTGAAATTTTACTAGAAAAAGAGCAATTTTGAAAAATATAGGTGAAAATCATTTGAGAAGATAAATGTAAATAGCTATACTTCTGACTGAATTCCACTGGCCCCAAATAATATCATCTTTCTTACTCATAATTAAACTTAATATCCTGTGGTATACATAATATACATGGCAAAAATATTCTTATTTATGCATACAAAAATATGTCTTACAAAAATATTTCCTCCTAGACGCAATATTGCTACAAGGAGAACATAGGAGCTGAGGCTACTGTACAGAGGTTTTCAGAGATGAAGATATCCTAGAGCTAAATTGGGTCACAGTATGGGCACAGACTAATTCAAAAGTGTGACTAAACTTGAGAAATATTCCCGCACATTAATTTTAATTACTACTGCATTGCAAGATGATGATTCAAAAAGATGAAATTGATTGTCAGTAGTAAGATTGTCAGTAGTAAGCAAGACAGTATATATCTATATACATATATATGTACACACACATACACACACACACACACACACACACACACACATATATATATATATATATATATATATATATACTGTATGTTGTGGACTTAATCTTGAGTACTGTCTGATTAAGGTCACAAAAGGAAGGCTAAAGACATACAGAACGTGCCATGTAATCTACAGGAAGGGCACAGTTCAGAAACCCTTCAACTGACTCTTCAACACTCAGTTCAAATATGTCCAATGATCGGTTGCTCTACTGCCTAACTTAATATTTGCAAAAGTATCCATTTGCACCTCATTCCATGAAAATTGTGAGAGTCAGTAGACTTTTACCTGTAAGATTGTTTGTGACTTATTAAGAAATAAAACTGGTATAATTCCTGGTTTTGCTAAATCAGTTGAATCTGATTTGATTTGATCTCACAGCTAAGAAAAATAACAGGAATTTTAGGGACTGGTTATTCGACCTTGAGACTTCTCCACTCAAGCTTCTGAGGCAGCCAGGGTGAATGTGAAATGAAAGACAGTTGCTAAGCCTCCTATGCATGCTATCTTTTACAGACTGAGGGAGATGGCGGCAAGGCAGGCTGAAGGTTGTACATTCCTCCCAGCTCCAGGAAAACAATTGGGAACAGCTGGTAAGCAGTAGTCAGTGTTTACAATCATTCTTGGAAAGACTGGGGTGCCAGCATCATGCAGGGAGGGGAGGAAAGGCAAGATACTGTGTAGAAGGATGTCTTAGGGAGTTCCACAGAGAGAACTGAAGGAAATTACCTAATGAGAAACTCAAGGAAGAACTGCAGAGAGGGAGAAAAGCAATTCTTGTGGATTCCAACTGAGGGTTAAGAATTGGATCCTCATTAATGTTCACTGAAAGCTACAAGTAAAGGCCAGAATTGCTTTTTAATTACTCTTGCTAGACTGTGGAATCTTTAAAGTGTTGCCATGTAAGAAACTGGCCATGTGGGATCCCTGTTTATTGTTGCACTACATTTAAAAGCAATAAAGTAATTTAACCATAAAACTATAGACAATAGAGAGGCATTATTGCACATATTCAGTTCTTCTCTGAGCACTGAGTGGCAAGCCTTAACATTTGATCTACTTGTCTTGTTAGTAATAAAAACCTTGACCTAAGATGGACTGTACACAACACTCAAGCCCTTACCTCTCAACATACCTATTTGTAGAAACTTAAATAATCTATCTTGTGCTGCCTCCACAGAATGTAGTCATTGTTCTCTGGAATTATAGGTTGTTTTCAATCCAATTAGGAGCGAAAATTCCTATTCTACAATAGTTAACAATAATAATATGAATAATAATAAATGGATTTTCTATCTTGGGCTTCAGTGTTTGTGTCTCCAGCTAATATCAATCTGCTTTGACTGAATGGTGTGTGTCCTATGGTTCTGAGCTTATAATATTAAGGAATTTAAACTTGACCTTGGAAAGTTAAAAATTTAAATTTGGTCAGTCTTCAAAGATTGTGGCTGGTGCGAACACACACACACACACACACACACACACACACACACACACACACACCACACTTCACAAACAAGGGGAAGATGCCAAGTATAGGGAAAGAAAGGTGCATAATGACCTAGTCACCAAAGAGCATATTCTCATCAGTAACCCTGTCCTGTCCTGGTGCATTTGTCCATTCTGCAAATTGCCACCCTGGCAGTCACCCTACTTTACGTCTATGTCGCTTGTTTCTACCATCACTTTCTGAAAAGATGTCCCTAGCAAGATGGTTAAGGCGTTTGCTCTCCCTAAGCATTCACTTCGTCAATGGGGTCGCTGTTGTTCTGACATCGTAGGAGATAATCCTATAGAAGATTATGACTGTTTTGGAAAATGTGATGATCTTCTCATCTTGAATGTTCTGAGATTCTTTTGATAATGACTGACTGTACTACCTATGTGTTATAAAGTATAAATCAATAGTTTATTCCAAGTATTTATAGAATCTCCCCCAAAGTCCTTAGGTGGCTTTCATTTTTCTATATAGTTAGAACACCAACATCACGCTAGCCTTATGAACAACTCCTATGCCAGTTCCCACGTGCAAGGCATTTGTTTCTTTGTTGCCTGCTGTGTGATGGGATGTGTAATTTCTTTTCCTTTCTCAGCTCTCTTACTCTTAAGTCATCAGCAGGTTTATTCTATCTGTCTCATGTTAAATTTTTAGACTCAAATTTTATTTTCTCAGAAAGACTTTCACTACCGTCCTCTTCCTGATACTAATTTTAACTCATAATCCTCTCCCAATTTTGATACACTCATCCATCTTGTTGTGTGGTACCACTCTGTCAACATCTGTTTCCTACAGTCGTGAAAGTCCTACGAGAGCAGAAATTTCGTTTTGATTATGTAGAAATATGCCCTAAGATAACAGTCAGTATCCCGTGCACACAAAAGACATCTTTTCATCCTAATCTTTATGTGCTGTGTACTCTACTTCGAATTCCTTCCTCACACCTTGGCTATTCTAACCCCCTTCCCTATACTAGTGATACTCACTCTCATCTTTTAAAGAGACACTTAAATATTTCTTGCTGTTTCTTAGGAGGAAGATGCAATTTAAAGTTCTGACACTATTTCTCTTTATGTTTCTGTCGGTGGTGATCATTAGTTTTAACAAATAGGAGAAATATAGTAGTCAATGTACCTAGTATGTTATCAAGAGCCGAGTGCTCTATTAAGTAAAAACACTTTGCCAAGAGTTACAACCCTTTCTTAGCTAACAGCTCTGGTCTTTTACTATATGATAATCTCTCTCTCCCTCTCCCTCTCTCTCTCTTTCTCTCTCTCTCTCTCTCTCTCTCTCTCTCTCTCTCTCTCTCTCTCACTCTCTCCCTCTTTCTCTCTTTCTCTCTCTCTCTCACACACACATGCATACACACAAGAAAATACTAGATTAAAACACAAATCGCTATAATATAAAGCATATTCTTTCATTATTGGAAATCTTGCCTTATGGAATTATTTATGTAATTTTAGTACAAATTGGATTGATGTCACCTATAGTTGATGGACAAGTGAATAAATAAAAAAATAAAATTGCTTTAAAAAATAATGTTCCTTTTCTAACCTATATGCTTGGTAGAGTTAAGTATATCCTTTGTATTAAGGAAATTTGGAACAGTAAAAGGGAATTCCTAGAAGGTAGGGATTTGGCTTTAGAAATAATGCAAAACCAATTTCTTCTTGAAGCTATTGATGCTTTAGTTTGGAATTCCTTAAATCCTTCTTAAGGGTAGAATTGGTTCCAGAACTTTGGGGAAATAAAGATTATAGCCAACCTGGAAGGGCCCAAATTGAACTTTAACTTTGTGAAATTTCTTAACATCATTTAATCTCTCTGCCATTCATTTCCCTCACTTGTGAAATGAAATAATAGCATTCACCCTATCTGATCTTCTGTTGATTCAATGAATTATTCTATATAAGAGTGCAATCCCTCGCCTGCCTGTTGCAAACAGTTGAGGGTCAAGTGGTTAAACTATTGAAAGAAGCAAGCTTCTAATTCCAACCATCTGCTGTTGTCTCGGAAACATATATTTAGCATGACTTCTCAGGGTTAGCTTGGAAAAGAAATGGGTCCTTCAGACCCATTAGATAATAATGACTTCATTGATGATAAAATCTTGGGATTTCTATTTTTAAATTTGGATTATTCAGGCTAATTGAAGTGATACGTAATTTTAGGAATTCAATAGAAAAGCATCTTCTTTGCAATTGCTTCACTACAGACGCTAGGTCATAGTGTTCTGAGGTAAATTCCTAAAATAACCAGGGACTCAACTCAAAGAAGTGCTTGTGGAACACAGATGAAGTTTGGCTCCTGAGGTTGCCAGGCAACAAGTCCTGTTCTTGGCAAGGTAGTTAGTTTCCTGGAAACATCATCAGAAGCAACCTAGACACGTTTGGCTCTGCAGGTGTGCACAGATCACGCAGATTAGACTTTTAAGTAATTTCCTCACATTAGAGAAAATTCTAGCAAAAACCCTCTGAGCACATAGCCTATCAGTCACCATATGGATTTAATCTCATTTCCTTCAGGAGTAAGAAGGGTTGAGTGAATTAAACATTTAAAAATAAGAAAATAAGCAATTACTGGTGAGAAATCAGCTGGCTTTTTCTATGCAATCTGCAATTGCTGTGCACCAACTCTTTTTCTTTTTCCGTTTTCCAAAGTCAATCAGTCAATTAATTGGACAGCAAGTCTTGTATTTCTAGTATAATAGGAACATTTTTATTAGGGATTTGGAAGTTAAAGGATTATTTTCAATATGGTTCCTATTCCCTGTGGATTTAACTGTTCTTTGAAAGTCAGTAAGAATGTTGGAAGTTTCTTTGATTTCTACAACAATGAAGAGATCTTTGCTTGTCAGAGGTGAGGTAGAAGGGAGGGCTGTCTCACCATATCACAGAAGGTTTTGTTAAGGCAGTTGAAACTACTCTGTTCATAGTGGTCTATGAGTTACAATGACAGATTCATATGATTATAGATTTGTTACGTCTCACAGTACTCCACTGAGAGGGAACCCTATTGTAATGTGTGGACTTTGGATCACAACAGAGTCCTGTCAATTAAAGTGCACTGACTTTTAACAACAATGCCATTGTGAAGGAAGATGATGATCAGGGTTATAAATTGCATGCGTGCGCGCATGTGTTTGTGTGTGTGTGTGTGTGTGTGTGTGTGTACATGATAAAACAAAGGTGTTGAGAATTCTGTATTTTGTTAACAGTGGAAATGAAATTATTCTCCAATAAAATTTATTTAAAATTTTTTATTAAAAGCACAGGCATTAATATTAAATATTAGCAACTACAAAAGAAAGCAAAGAAGATAAAAGAGAACCTAGCACAACAGAGATAGCAGTGGGAAATTTCCTGGACAGAAATGCTGCAAGAGTGGCAACGGAAGGATGGGTATGTATGAGCCACGTGGATTCGTGAGGGAAGAACACACCTAGCAGACGAAAGCATATAAGATACACTACAAAGAGAGCATGAACACATTTCTACCTAGGGTCATTGGCAAAAGAATTGAAGTCATAACATGAGAGTTTCAGCAAAGATTCATTAGAAGAAAAACCCTTCTGTTGAAGAGAATGGAACCTATTGCCTAGCATTCCAAGTGGACAGGGCCAATCAACTGGACAAAGGACCACTCATTAAAAAAAAAAAAGTGGCCTAACCTTAAACCATGCTGAGGAAACAATTGAAACAAACATTCTTTAGTGAGATATTATATTTTTCTTTCCCAGAATTCATGCCTCTGAGCACTGTGGCTGCAAGATGTCTTGAGGTTCAGCAGGGCCTGCCTACCTTTGGGAGCTCTTGTGTGAGAAGCACAAGCTTCTCATTTGCATTTTCTGTCTTTTGGTTGCTGGCCAGATTCTAAGTATTCTTTTTTTCTGATATTTTGGCTTCCTTGCTCGTTCTCCCATGCTCCTTACCATGACAAGTGGTTGCTTGTCCATACATCTGACCTCTGTGACCATTTAAATGGCATGGCTTTGTTTCCTTCCTCCTTCCATTCTGCTCTAGGGAGCTGTTCCAGTTCATAACTTACACATCCTGGGGTTTTTCTTTTAAACTCTAATAAAGTTGTTCTTGAACTTCTATTCTTAAATAATTTTATTTAGCAAGACTAAAAACTTCAAGAGAGGTGCTGATTTCCTTTGCATTAGTGATGATAAATAGTAAAACATGTCAGAAAACATCTTAATTCTCAGAATATTTTTAAAGGATCTCACCATCTGGTACTTCTTTAATTTATTCATTTACTCTTGCCATGGTTAGTACTGCAGTCTACACAGGCTGGTAAAACAAATACACCACACACCGAATGCTGGTGGGTTTGCTGTCTGGTCAATATGACTCTTACTTCATCTTCACATGGTAGAAGAAGCAAGGCAGCTCCAATTGCTGTTAAATTGAGAAAAGTTTGAAATTTAATAATTGTACATTTTGATGAGTAGCAGTTTGATTATCTTTGTTTGAAATGCAACATGATCAAATCAAGGCAATTCCTATTCTGATTCTTTCAAAGATTTGTCATTTCTTTGTGTTGCCAGCCTTGAAATTATTCTCTTCCAATTTCTTTTTCACCAGTAGGGCTTACAAGGCCAAATACCTCACAAGTATGAAATTGTTTTATTTTTAAGATATTTCCTTGGAAATGAATAGGCTTTCCTTCAGCCACACAGCAAGTAAGGAGCAAAGGCAGGATTCAAACGCTAGCCCCCTGAAAGAGACTCTGTATACAATAGCACACAGTGATGCACCTATGTTAAGGTGTTAACCACAGTGAGCTGGGCTAAGTGGTAACACTTGCTGATGTACTAGAAGAATGATTATGGAAGCCAATAATCGCCTTGTGCTATGGAAAGCTGGAACTTATCCCTCCTGTAGAAATGCTCATTATAGATGGAGTTTGGATAACTAGTACTATTTTGAAGGCACTAACCTCATTTGGGGGACTCTTCTCTTACAATCTAATCACCTCTCCAAAGCTCCCATCGACTAACAACATTATATTAGTACCTTAGTTGAAGGTGTAAGTCACAAACAATCCCACACCAGTTTGGAATTATGATTAATAGAATGGTTATTTATTTAAAGGGGAAAAACTTACAGATCACGGTCCCAGCCAACAGCCCTCTGCGCAATCAGGAAGGGAGCCTAGTTGTCAGAAGCAGAGCAGGAAGCCAGAGAGCGAGCAGAGGGCTTTTTTAAAGGAGAGACCATGCCTCAGTGGGCTGGTATCTCAGCAGCTATTGGCTGAAGGAGCGGAAGGAGCTCCAGCAACACCTCCCCCTTTTGTTTAAGTAAGAGAGTTCTAAACATACTATGAAATTATATACAATAAGTACAAATTCCCTATTCTAACTTGCTTGAGTCTTGTATAATAAGTAACGTGGCCAAGTCATTAGAGGAAGGTAACTACATTTATATAGTCTTCAACAACATCGAAGATCTGAGAAGGGAAATAATGTTACCTAAGTAATTAGGAAGTGCATTCAAACAACTTCCAAAACATGCGACAAATCACAGAGACAACTAGCTACCTGGACAATCACCCAAAGTCACATTTGCAGCATTGAAGCAACCAACTTTGGCTAAGGCCTAATGTAACTGACATACCATTTTCAAAGGCAAGAAACTTTTCAAAACTATCTTACCCTATCTTGGAAGGATATGACAGTCCTGTTTTATCCTTTTACGGCTACTCTATATCTGTCAGTGGTTGAGGTGTGGGCATTTCTTTGCCCAAAGGCCAGTTCTGCCAAGAAGAAAGGCTCCATGTGGAGTGTTTTTGGTGCTCAACATTCTCTCGGGAATAGACCGGTGTTGCCAGGAGCAATTGTGTCTCACTACCAAATTATTTGTCTACCATGGAACTCTGAGTTAAATTAAAGGCCATTTTCTACAGCTCTTTGAAGAGGTTGAAGATTATCTATCTATTCTGAGTATAATCTCTATGTATCTAACAAACCTGATTAGTCTAAATATAAATGACAAACATAGATGACTATTGATCTATATAATTCTCAATACCTACCTAACTTAAAGACTAAGACAATAAACAACTGTGCAACAAATGAGGACAATGACCTCCAAGTATAAACAATGTACAAGTATACATTGCAATATGGTAAATATATAGCAATACATAAACAACATATAAGTGTTTTAATCAGAAGTAGAAATGTACACTGCAATATGGTAAATATACATATATCAATAATATATATATATATATATATATATACATAAAAAATGTTTTAACAGAGGTAGAAGCATGTATGCATACAATAATCAATATAATTTAACACTGTATCAATATACAATACTAATATTTCTCTAAAAACAGTAACTAACAATTACAAATCTATTATCCCATCATCCAATTATCCCTTTTTTTTTCTAAAAGATCCCTGAGCTTATAAAACTCCTCCCCCAGCCCCCAACCCTCAACCGTATACTAATTATAGTCAACCCTTAAATAATGTCCCTAAGCCCAAGGACAAACTTTACGGGGAGAGGGGACGTCGTCCTCTAGAATTACTTCCAGCTTTCATGGGGGTGACATTCTTTGAAGCTGTGGGCAGGCCTGCTTTTCATCCCGCCCGGCTCCCACATAGCTAGCTTAGCCCCGGAAATAACAACACACAAACTGTATTCTTTTAAATACTGCCTGGCCCATTAGTTCTAGCCTCTTATTGACTAATTTTCACATTTTGCTTTAACCCATATTTAGTAATCTGTGTAGCACCACGAGAAGTGGCTTACCAGGAGAGATCTTAACCTGCGTCCGTCTTGGAGAGGAGAGGCATGGCAACTGTCTGAGCCATCTGCCTCATTTCCTTCTTCCTGTTCTGTCTCCTCCACCCACCTATGTTCTAACCTATCAGGCCAAGCAGATTCTTTATTAATTAACCAATGAAATCATCAGATAGAAGACACACCTACATCACCTTAGTGATTAATTTTCAATCCAATACTTTTAATAGGACACAAACATTTAATATACCAGAAGAGAGTACCCATGAACTTAGTTCCCCTTGAATATTGTGTTGGATAGTTTTATGTCATATGACACAAACTAGTATTATTGAAGAGAAGGGAACCTCAATATAGAAAATGCCCACATAAGATCTGGCTTAGGCAAGCCTGTAGGGCATTTTCTTAATTAGTGCTTGACTGGGGAAGTCCCAGCTCATTGTAGGTGGTGCCATCCCTGGACTGGTGGTACAGCATTCAATAAGAAAGCAGGCTAAGCATGCCACAGGTGGAAGCCAGTAAGAAGAAACCATCCATGGCCTTTGTATCAGCCACTGCCTCCAGGTTCCTGCTCTTTGAGGTACTATCCTGACTTCTTTCAATGAACGGTAATGTGGAAACATAAGCCAAGTAGACCCTTTCCTCCCCACCTTGTTTTGGGCCATGGTGTTTCATCAAAGCAACACTATCCCTAACAAAGACAGATATTGAAGCCTCAGTTAGTACTTATGTGCCTAGGCACCACTTCTGTCCACTATTTGCTGCCTTATCACATTTCAGCATGAATGCTAAATGTTCATGGATTCAGAAAGTAAATGCTGCATAAGGGTTTCTTGTTTCCCACTCGTCATTTATGGTCTAGAGAATTATAACAGCTCCCTTTAAAATCTCACAGACTATTGTCTCATCTATAGTGATTCAGTCCCTACTGATCGACAATACATTTTCCTGGAAGAAATATATTTTATAACATCAACTCTGGTAGCAAAAGTATACATATTTCATCAGAATGAGTTGGACTTCAGAGTGCCTGATGAACTATAACATAAAGATATTCAAATTATTAAAAAATTAAAGTAAAACATTGAATATATAAAGTATATTACACTGTGGTCAAATAGTTATTTTGTCATTGCATGTAAGAGACCATGAATTGCTTTCTAACTATATGCAACAAAACATCTATGATTGATTATATCTTAATTTTTTATTTTTTAATGATTAGTAAAATGATTTATAAATACTAACAGAAAAAGAAACGAGTATTTCACAAAAAGAAAATATTTTAAACTATATATTAACTTAACAGCAATTAAACAAGCTTATATATTTCTGACTGTTAAAAATAATGTCTATGGTTTTATTGAATTGTAATATACAAACCAGTTTATTTCAAATTCAATATAAGTAGCTTCCATTAGCAATTTTTTCCACTTTATACTGTATAAAATTCCATATGTTTTATATTTTGACAACTTTAATAAGTTCTAGTATTTGAGCAAATACACAAAAATACCAAGGGCTTTTAGTAACAGAGAAATGTGTGACATGTTTGATACATGTGCACAACTCCCTTCTTTCTTTTGGAAAAAAATATTCATGCTTTATATTCTGATCATACTTTCTCCTCCCCCACATGCTCCCAGATCCTCCCAGACCTCTCCACCTCAATGCTTTTTTTTTTCTCTTATAAGAAACAGGCAAACAACTGAAAAGTCCAACAAACCAAGCCAACAAACAAACTACCTCCAAAAAGAACCTCACAGGAAATACAAACATACACACACACACACACACACACACACACACACACACATCACAAAACCATAATATACAATCAAAGTAGCAATAAGAAAAAAACCTGTCTTAACAAGCAATATGAGACAAAACATCTACAAAACTACCACTGAGTTTTTCTGTGTATTGACCATCTATTGCAGGACATGAACCTACCCTGAAATGTGAGACTCCACTGGAGTTTCTTTGCAAGTGTGTCCCAATACAGATAGCTTTTGGTTAGGGTTAGCTTTGAGATCCTGTGTCTTCTTTCTCATCTCAATGCTCATACCAGTTTCTGCATAAATCTTTGAATTCCATGTGTGAGCTGCCACAGTCACTGTAAATTCTTCTGTGCATCAGTCGGGTTGTTTCTGGAAAACACTTCTGCCTTGGTGTTGTTTATGTTCTCTGGCTCTTAAAATATTGATACCTCCTCGTCCCTGCAACTCCCCGAACCCTGGGGGAAGGATTTGATGAAAACATCCCATTCCAAAATCCCTCACTCTGCACATTGTCCTGCTGTGGGAGCCCCTTTGGCCAGTAGTCTTTAAGATAGCAGCCCACATGGGTGTGGACTCTTATACTATAAATGCAGCTGTAAAGCCTGTGCTCACTCTCTTGCTACCGGCTCTCACTTCCAGCTGCTAAACTAGAATGGATCTTTTAACCACATAAACGAAGTAAAAAATTAAACACTTGTGTGGAAAAAGTCTTTGAATTAATTATAAAAAGAAAATTGAGACTTTGTCAACTAGCAGGCATAAACCCAGCAGAGATTTTAGTTCCTTTACTGCTGATAAAATTAAAATATTATGGGAACACAATGAACCATGTCAACGTGCTTGTGCTAATTTCTTGGAAGAAATTAGCAGCAATTATCCTAAAAGTGATAGAATTAACCTTATAAAGAGAACTACTTGGATTCTTCCCCAAATTGTATGTAACACACCAATATCTGGAGCACGTACATTTTATATTGATGCAAATAAATCAGGAAAGGCAGGTTACAAACCAGAAGAATTAAATAAGGTGGAGCAAGGTTCTTATAATTCTGTCCAAAAGGCAAAGTTTTATGCTATTCTTATGGTACTAAGGGATTTTAAAGAACCTCTCAATATATTACTGATTTGCAATATGGAGAAAGAGTTGTCTTGCATATTGAAACCACTGAATTTATACCAGGTGATACAGAATTGATTTCATTATTCATGCAGTTTCAAGTTATAATCAGGAATAGGCTTTGTCCCATATACATAACACACATCTGATCCCATTTGGGTCTGCCATGTCCTCTAGCTCAAGGTAATGCAGAAATTGATCTTACTGATTGGAAGTGTGCTGGAGGCCTCAGAATTTCATAAAAAACATCATGTCAATAGCAAAAGTTTAAAGAAAGAGTTTCTATTACATGGCAACAAGCTAAAAAGATTATAAATAGATGTCCTACTTGCTCTTTCTATAACCAAACACATAACCTGCAGGGAGTAACCCAAAGGGCACTCAAAGGAATGAAATATGGAAGATAGATGTGTTCCACTTTACAGAATTTGAAAAATTAAAACATGGACACCACACCATTGACACTTATTCAGGTTTTTAATTGGCAATGCTTGAACTCAGAAAAGGCTGATTCAGTAATCACATATTTATTGGAAGTTATGGTCATCATGGGTATACCTGCACAAATAAAGAGAGACAATGGTCCAGCATATGTGTCTAAGAAAATGAAACAGTTTTTTGTTTGTTATAATATGAGGCATATTATGTTAAGATTTTACCAAACAATCCTACAGGTTAGGCAGTTATAGAAAGATCAAACTGACTATAAAGGATATGATAAGCAAACAGAAAGGAATGGAAAATATCCCCAGAAATAGATTGCATAATGCCCTACAACAAGCACTATACTTGGTTGATATGACATCATGATGCTGATAGCACTACTATGAAACTGGCTTTTGGGTAGCAGCTGCAGAAATGGTGTACCCTCTTACAACATTTTGGCCAGAATTCCAAATAAGAAATTTAATAAAACCAAAAACAAAACAAAAAACCAACAAACAAAAAGTCCCTATTGACTAGTCAAAAACCATTTGCAATTATACACTATTATTACTATTAGTGTGAGTAAGTTCACACCAATCTACCTATTATCCTATAATTTCTACCCCAACTCCAACCCTATACAAGTAATAATCAACCCTGAAATGGTGTCCCTAACCCTGAGGACAAACTTTGTTGGGAGAAGGGATATTGTCTTCTAGAGTTACTTCCAGCTGTCATGGGTGTGGGGGGGGGGATTTTTTCCTATGGGATCCTGTAAAAGTAAAATGATGGTAAATTTCATGATTGTGCTTTTGTATAATGGTTTTTGCAAATGGTTTGTTAGTTACTCTAGGCCTTGGCCAAAGTTGGTTGCTTCAACATTGCAAATGAGACTTTGGATGATTGCTCAGGCAGCCAGTTGTCTCTGTCATCTACTGCACATTTTGGAAGCTGCTTGCTTGCACTTCCTGCCTACTCAAGTAATATTATCTCCCTTCTCAGGTCTTCGATGGGGTTGAAGATTAGATAGTCATAGTTACCATCTTCTTATGATCTAGCCAAGCCATTTCTAATACAAGACTTATACTCCTTAGGAAGAATGTTTGTTAAAACATTAGGATACGTTATTTGCTTAATATTGTTGATGCTGGTTGTAATTCTAACTTTATACTAGATAGCTGTTCTTAGTGTACGTAGTCACTTAAACAGTATCATATTTGGGTCCTATCTCATGGAGGGGTACTTAAATCCAATCACAGAGTGGCTATTAACTTCCACAATGTTTTTTCCACTTTTATATCAGCATATCATGTAGACAGGTCACTGTTGTAGACATCAGGGTTTGTAGCTTACTTGATAGTTACATTTCTCCTTTGGTAGTGTGTAGAGTATTTTCTAGTACTGCAGATGTTAGTCAGTAGGGGTAAAGGCAATGGCTTAACTTCTCCTTGTTCAATGAGATATGTAAGTGTTGACTTCAGCAATAGGGCTTTGCCATCAGCTTGTGGGGAACAACCAATAACCTTGGCAATATCACGAAATGTTTGAGGGTACCCATGGGGACTGTTTGTCAAACAAGGAAACTGGATGTAACCAAATTATGGCAATGGAGGTTTTGCTTGGTGTCATATCTAGTAGGATCATCATATGGTGACTCCATCTAGATTGTTTTCATATATATATATATATATATATATATATATATATATATATATATATTAGAATGCTTCAAAAGTAGATTTTAGACTATATAAAACTCATAGCATTTATATTTTGACAGCTTTTGTAAATTGTATTATTTAAATTAATACACAAGCATACAAATAGCTTATAATAACAGGGAATGTGTGACACATTTGATACATATGCACAACTTAAATATTTCTTTTATAGTACTTGAAATTAGTTTTCTCAAATCACTGGTTTCCCATTAATGAATTGAATAAAAGTTTTCAAGTGATCCCTATTTACATAAGAATTGCATTGCTAGCATTTTGAGAATTACATTTGACACATGATTGCTCTTGTGATATCTGATCCAACTAGCAAAAGCCATAATGAAAAGTACCTCCTATACACAACTCTGAATGCTATCTTTGTGGGAGACTGTTCCATAATTGTATCTAAACTCATACTTGCAAAATATTCTTTGGGCATTTAAAAATGTTTGAGAAATCAATTTTGAACCAGTACTTTGTAGAAAATAAAAATTATAATATGATTTCAAAGGTTTGGAAAAATGTTGATACAGACAAGTAACTTTTCTCTGTAGCATTTCCACTGCTTTTTGTGTGAACTACGTTAGGAGGTGATCAGCAATGAATGCCTTGAGATCGAATGCAAAAAAAGAGATTGCTTTTAAGCACTGGAACTCAAAGTGTAGTATTAAGCACTTGCTTATATTTAGTAATTTGTGCTCTGGAAGTAAGCAAGGTCATGACAGAAGTCACTTAAACAGAAAATACCTTCAGAGAATAGATCAGAAGAAAGAGAACTTGCAAGTTGAAGAAGTTATATGATTATATGAAGGAAGAGATTATTTTCACTACACAGGGCAGCACTATTCTCATATTTTAAAATAAAATATAAATTCTGAAGTCATTTATAGTAAATTGGTATCCATGAAAATTGTTTTTGGCAGCAAGGTTTCTAATAAGATTAAATCAAGAAGGCAATGTGGATTTACAAATAGCAAGTTGTTCTGAGGAACTAGATTAAGAGTAGAATTTTGATAGTGTGAACACCAGAGGTGGACTGCTTGGGTTCAGTGCCTGCTGGGTCTACACTTATTTGTTGTATTTGTTGACAGTTAAATAAACTACATCCACTCTGCTCCTGACTATCATTAGCAGAAACATGTCACTGATAGCTATAATTGTTATATAAAATATGTAAAGATTGCATTCAGTAGTAAATATAAAATATTGAAACATACACCTAGAACAAAATGAAGGCTATGTATATATTAGCTACTATTTTATCATTATGTGTACATTGTATGTATAAAGGAAATAATAAAGAGAAACGATCATTTCAGAAACAGGTGATGTGGTTGCTTCTTTTGTTTAGAAAGTTAAAGTATGTAAACACAAGGACATGTTTAAATGTAGACCTATGCATATATGTGAGTATATATGTTTTAAGTAATTATATATATGTTAAATCGAATTATATATGGGGCAATAATGTTCTACCAAAGCACTGCAGACTATCTAACAAAAACTCCAGTTTCAATTATAAAGAACTTCCCTTTGAGTTTTTCAGTTTTTTTTGAGTCTAAAGAGTATTAAAGCAATATAGACTATTGCTATTACCCTTCGTTATCTCCCAGAACTTAACAGAAAATGCCTATTATAAAGACAAGACACACATTTTTGATGAGAGAATAGAGCTAAAACAAACCTGGAAGCCTCCTTCCTGAGAACTAGATCTCATATAGTATGGCAAGATATTATGTAAGTTGTCAAAGGAGAAAAGCAATTAGCAATGTACCAGGCTGTAAAGCCTATGAACAATAACAATGACATGTCTAGCAAAATTTCACCAATAGTGCAATAGTGGTGATATTATTTTGGGGTAACCAATAGCCATCTCATTTGATTTAAGGTCTGTTAATAGGAGAGAATTTGTACCTGGTATTGTAAACCTATCCAGCTACTCAAGACTAAAAAAGTCATACATCCTAGAATATAACATATTATTCTTGTTTGTCTAACCCCACATAATGTTGAGCAGTATTATAAATATCCTTAAATCCATAGATAATTATAGCTTTCAATGCTCCAAACATAAGATTCATTTACAGAAACTGGAGACTTTTACAGTGATACAGAAACTTGTCAAAATACAGAGACTATGTGATTGTGGGTACCCAGCCACAAGTGGGTACCTGTACACTGCAACCTCTACAGCTAAGGCTAGAATACCATGGAAGTGGTGCCAAAAACCAACAATGAGAAGATCCTGGCACTGGTTGCCAGCTATTGTAATCTAGACATGCCAGGGACGATGCATTCTTGAAATCTCGTTGATACGATTGCTTGTTAAAAGGACCTATGTGCAAGGGAAAATGCTCATTGCCATGCTAATATAGATGGGGAAATTTTACAGGTTTCTGGCTTTAGATAAAGAGCTAAAATCAATAGCTACTGAGAAATGGAGAAGCAATTTTTCCCAGGGATTAACCCCTACTAGAGTATTCAGTCTCCAGTGGTTAGCCTTACACACACAAGCAACATTAAATAGATTCTGGAGTTATATATTTATATATTTGTGAACATGTGTGTGTTTTTTATACACAAACACACACAAAGAAAAAAGAAAAAGCAAAAAATAAAAGGTCATGAACTTGAAAGATTAGTGTGGGGGGGCATGCAAGGAGAGCTGAGAGAAGAGATAGAGAGAATTCAAACATGGCACTCAGGTGTACAATTCTCCAGCAAATTTAAAAGAATGTTAAGTAAAATGGATTTCTAAAATATTAAAATCTTTTTTTATGATTCAAGCATGATGAAATTTACTTGAAGAAATGTCTGGTAGATTTGTGACTGATAAAACCTTTTGCACTCAAGTAATATAAAACTTCAAACCCAGAGAAAGTCAGAAGAGGAAGGATTCTGGACAACCTTTATTAAATTCTAAATATTAGTTTGTATATGAATCACAAACAGAGTCTGTAAAAATACTGATGCCTGAATAATCTTTAATACTAACAAAATTAAAAAGCATTGGGATGTCTTTTTCAAATTGTTATACTGCAGTTACATTTGAAGGAATATCAGTTTTTATTATGGTTCATTTGCCTCATTTAGAGCACTGAAAATGAACCAGAGAGGTATACAATGCTTGAGGAAAATTAAGATTCCCAATATCCCCTTTGAGGCCAGAACTCTGGCCTCCTTTGTCCTGATCTGTGTCTCTCCCTCCAAATCACCATGAAGACTGCACAGCACGAGTGTCGTGTTATAACTCTTAATCAGGCTGAGTAAAGGACTGAAGCATCCATGAGCCTTTTGACTGAATACTCATTATACCTTCTCAGGCATCTGCAGCCTCATAGGAAATGTCTAAGTGTTGCTTAGTAATGGCATTGTTCCAGAGCTTAGAAGGAAAGCAGAGAACACAATGAGGGTGTCTTATTAAATGCACCCATACATCTCAGCTTTGTATTTCTTCCAGTAGAATGTCCCATGTCTAACTTTCCTACAAGTGGGGAAATTGCTAGTCCTCGCAAAAGATGATTCTGACATGATACCATCTTCATTTACTAAAAACTGTTCCTTTGTGAGAGCTGGAGGAGATGATGAGGTGTCAAACATATGTTCCTCTTATTTATTTATTTTTTGTTCATTCTCATCAGAAAAAATAAGACATATTCTAGAAAATTGATGCACTTAGAAGTTATTTTCTGCCATTACTTTAAGTGTCCCCTGACTCTTTATTATCACTGTATTTGAAATCCCCTCTGCAGGGAATTCTACCCTAGGCTCCAGAAGACATCTGGCAGCAGTGTGGAGCTGGATTTGCCTTATGGACAGTCGCTGGAAGGATGTGATAATTCCATTTTCTGTTGAACAGCCGAGTGCATGTTGTTAAATGTCAAGCATTTCCACAAACAGCTGGAAAAATGAAGCCCCAGAAAGTCTTGTTTATTGCCCTATCGTCTCTTATCCTTTACAGAAACAACTTTGACCATGTGGTCAGAATATTAATAACATCTCCATTCAGGAAAGATTTACTCTCTCTTTTAGCAGTAAAAATGTCTACTTTTTCTTTCTTTCATTTTTCTTCATACTACTTTGACTCAGAAATCATCTGAGGAGGAATTTCCAAATCTGCCTTCAAATTGACAGGAAGACAGTTCTCCAAAAGCTAATTCAGGCACATGATATATTGTGTGTTCTCCAGGGACTGCTGAACAATGTAAAAAGGCAGTAAAACATGAATGGAGCTACCATCAAAGTGATAATTTAACCAATGTTATGATGGACAATTTCTAAAATTTGAGAGACAAACCAAAAGGGACATTTCTTGAAATACCAAATCATTAAGCTCCATCTTCATGTTGTGATTTGACTATCAGCCTATAACTTCTAGATATTGGTAATGAAGGCATTTCCAAATTCTTGTCTATAGATTCTGTTCCATATTGGAAAGTACTTCTAGAATGAGCAGTCCTTGATTAGAAGGAAAATAATTACTTTTTTGCATCTAATGTAAGAATACATTAGAATACTGAGGTCACAGTAAGTTTATTCCATTGATAATATCATGATTGAAGCTATAGGGAGTTCCCTTGTTCAGCTCTCAATTTAATTCAGTCAATCAAATGTGGTCAAATTAGTTATTTTAAGAGAAAGGGCACTAGACCAATGTGAACAAGGAGGAAAGTAAAATACTATTAAGTTCAGAGAGCTGAGGAAAGAGGTGTGTTTGAGCTGGTATTTCATTCTGCAGATAGACACACAGACAGACAGATACACACACAGAGAGAGAAAGGCTGAAACCAGGATGGAGATTTAGTACCAGCTGCAGCAACCCAGAAACTCAGTGTGTTTATTATATATAGGTAAATGATGAGGCAGGTTTATTATATACAGCTGGAAAGGGGGGAGAGTTTGTGTTATACAGCTGAAATTCAAGGCAGGTTTAGCTAATCATTGTAGGAGGAATCTGGGGGAATACAGTGTCAGGCTTCAGTCATTCAAGAGGAAGAAGGATAATATCCATGGGATGCCATTCTAAGAACCATTGGGAATTGTTGTTTTGGCTTCATAGAATTTTCTAGAACAACTTGCAGTGTTTGTTTATTCTATTAAGAAACATAAAAAAAGTTGGGCAGTTGCTAAGAAATCTAGGTAAGGAGCAGCATACAAGACTCATCAAGAATAAGTGCAAGTGATTTGATGGACATTCAGGAGGCCCCCAGTAGATGTTATGTCCACCTACGCTTTGCTCTCAAAGCCCCAGACTTTATGATCTCCATTCAGCATGGTAAGTTTGACGAGTAGATCCTCTAGGAAAGCTACATAAAAATGGCAGATGGGGAAAATACTCAATTTAAGATGACCGTTAGGTTCAGAGAGAATCTACTCTCTTCAGAGGCTTGTTTCAGAACCCCTTCACTTTCAGACCATCAACAATAGAAACGTGTTTCAAATGACAGAATGAAATCTAGAGCTGAGCATAATAATTTAAAATTAAAATGAAATTAAAATTAAAATTAAAATGAGGCCCCTCCCCTCATGTCAGTTTTCTTGAAGTGGCCACCACTCAACCCAGCAAAGTGAGTTAGTACTAAACTCATCCCTTCAAGATCTCTCTGTGGGCATGTCATTGCTAGCAATTACCAGAGAGGAAGAAGAAAAGAAAACAAACAAACAAACAAACAAGTTACCAACTCCACACAGGTGCCAAATAAAACAGTCAACATCAATTTGAACTTTAGCTCAATTAGTTATTGAAATAAAATTAGTTTTATTTTCATTTTTGCACATTCCATTGAATTCCATTCGTGCTAACTCCTTAAATGTAGTGTTAGTATAAATGCAAACAACATTTTGTAGCATGTGGTTTATAATTACATTTATCACCCCAAGAAAATTCATTCTGTTCTGCTCATACCCTGGACAACTTTGCCTCCTGCCCCAAATCTCCATTATTAGGCCCAACCAGCATTCAATGTGAAATTTGGCACAAAATGAAGACCCAAAATGTATTATCTAAAATTTAATTCCCTCTATTCTATTTATTGATAGAAATGTCTTTTTATTTGAGACTGCTAATTGTTATCCAGAATGACTGATGACTATCACACTTTAGTAGAAGGTCACATGCTAAGTGCTCTTGTTATTGGTAAGGTCTGAGGGATGTCAGGGTGTACAACACAGTGAATGGACAGCAGCAGCTTCTGCGTGATCAAATTTGCTTCAGTTTTGTTGAGATGTTACAAGAAAAAAAATAACCGGCTTTGTTCATGTCAGACTCGAATTTTCTATGAGCCAGCCCTGGGTTCTGGCCATTGAAGTACTGATTGATATGGAAACAAAAAGTCTTTTTCTGTAAGTACAAAAAAGAGTATAAAATTAAAGTCTCTCCTCTGTGTGCTTTGTATTTTCTTTCTCCCACAGATAATCAGGGAGAAATTTTGGCCAAGAGTTAAACTCTGTTGTTTACTTGAAAATGTCAATCAGCAGGGTTCACTTCAAACTTTCTAATGATTAAGATCTTGAGGGAAAAATTAGCCCATTTTTTTGTTAAAAAGAAAACATTAAAGACACAACCACAAATCCTAACATGCAGAAGAAAGATGCTTTTTAAAAAGTGCTTAATTAGAATGAAAATTCAAGGGCAGAAAACCAGTTTTAAATAAAGACTAAGGATTGATGCGCTTAGACATTTCTGAACTTAAATTTGAAGACTCTAATGTGATTTAAGGGATTACTAACTATTAGACTGAAGTTTGTAAGAAACTTTGGAAAGGCTGCAGACTCGGGTCTTTCATTGCTTTTAGGTGGAGAGCCATGGTCTTTATGGGAAAATTCTACCACTGCTGTTTAACAGCACCCTGATTCCTAGACAATATCAGGTGGTGTCCAGAGAAAAGGGACTCAGAGATCAAATTTGAACTCAGCCACCTACTCTTAATCTGTCATCTGATACTTAGGAGGAACAAATTCTCCAGCTTTTTAAACTTCCTTCTTAGTTCTTGACACGATGGGGGGAAAAACAGCATCAGGTGGCCCGGATGATTTCCTCTCCAAGAACTTGACAGGGCAAAACCTGAAATAAATGCATGGTTGTGCAGGACAAAGGCAATACACACAAATGCTATGTGATGGATTTCACTTTTCAGCAGCTTTTTAAAATCTCCATAGACACTTCCCAGACCTCCTCTCCCTGGGTTTACCTCCCTAGTGATTCTCCACTGGAAAGCCAAGCTTTGAATTCAGCTTCTCCTGTTAAGAGAGTTGCTTCTTTTAATCTGACATTGTAATTGGCAAACTGTAACATCTCTCATTCCACCACCATTATCTTCCTTTCTGTTTTCACTAGGCTTACACAAACTTATCATTTAGCATGACTTCCCATTCTTGAGTTAATTGTGATTACTGTTTACTTCCTGTCTGACCATGACTGTGAAAGAAGGGGCCTTTCCTGTCTTCTTCACAAATGAATCCCCGGAGTGCTTAGAACAGTGGCTGGCTCATAAGGGATCCTAAATTAAGTTTTGTGAGTGAATAAATGCATGAGTAGATAATGAAAGATGAATGTGTGACTGGATAAAAAAGTTAGGTTAGATATTATTTGCAGGGGTTAGTTTGAAGTGTTATCTTCACCCATTAATGAAATTTTCTGAAACTGCCTGAAAAATTATCATTCTTCTTATCTCGGCAATGAGAGTCAACTATTTTCTTGTTCTAAGATTTTTATGAGCATGCTGTTTGGAGCCTGATGATTCTGTACTTGAAATTTACCTCTGTCATTTGCTAGAGGTGACTGCAGGCACATTACTTAATCTTAATAAGATTAAAATTTTGATTAAAAATGAAGACAAGAACATCCACTACACAACTTCAATGTCAGCACTAATTATAACATTTATAATGTACCAGTCCCATGCAAGGCAATATGAGAATTCCTTGACTAGCTGCTTCCCTGGAACTGTCTTTCGGGGTCTCCCTGCACTGGTATTCATCAAAGCCACAAATGTATAAATGTGCTTAAATTGATCTAGCCCAAGGTAGGAGGGAGTGCTTTGGAAGTCTTTCAGAACATCTGGGAAATATACAATTAGATATGTTATCAATACATCACTGGGTCTCAGTTTCTCATTAACAGAAGAGTTTTATCTAGCTTCTGTGTTCTTGATATCAAGTATCAAATGTGACATTTAAAAACTGAGCAATGAACTTACAAAGATGATGTAAGATGTAAACATTCCTGGAGGATAAATCAGCCCAAGTGCTATTGATCTGCCTGCCCCTGAACACTCCTATTGTGCAAACACATAATACACACACACACACACACACACACACAACACTCATGGCAACTTCATTTAATCTTAGAGTTATTGAGAACTCAGCAATCAACTATACAAATATATGCATATATCAGAAATTCAGATTATCATATTTAGGGTGATAGGAAATACCAGGATACAAAAGACAGGTGAATTAATTCCAACAAAATTCTTCACAGACCTGGAGAAAACAATAATCAACTTTATATGGAAAAACAAAAAACCCAGGATAGCCAAAACAATCCTACAATCTAATGATCAAGTTCAAAGATTTGGGCTTTAGTCTGTAATACAAGACAAGTTTCCAAAACTTAGAGTGATGATCAGGTTAATAGTAATTAATAGTCTTCTTGCCATAGGTCCTCTCTTCCTCAGTGTATCTTGAAGAAGATTATAAGAACAGTGTTTCTATTTTTTTTTCATGGTTTATTTTTTTTATATTTAAAAATTTCCATCTCCTCCCCTCCTCCTCCCCCTTCCCTCCCCTCCTTCTCCCCCTTCCCTCCCCTTCTTCTCCCCCTTCCTTCCCCTCCCCTCCAACCATACCTCCCCTCCAGTGTTTCTAAAACACCACTATGATTGTGATTAGTCTCTTACTTAATATTCCCTAGACCAATTTCTCATATACTTTGATAAAACAAGTTTATCACTAACTAGTTTACATGGGATATGTATTTTTTTCTGGATTTGATTCCTGCTTATTTCTTTTATCATTTCCTCATTGGTTGCCACTGCACGTCCATAAAACTTTTATCACTGTAAGTACATTTGTTGCATAATATATCTTATCTTACTGCACATAATTTTTCCACATATCTTCTCATTTGGCCTTTATTGCTATTCTCAGCAAATCTACTAAATTCCTACAAGAGTATCCTAAACATTCCATCCTAGGAAATATTTACCAAAGCACCTTAAGCTTCCTGTATTTCTTTTGGATTTGCTCTCCTATCACAGTGCTTAGGCTGCATGCACAAGTGTATTTCTCTCACGGTACGTGCTATTTGGCTACATTAGGCTATCCTGCTACATTGTGTTGACTTATATATGTGCTGTCCTTCAAATGAGAAATGTCCTCTAGAGACTCATGAATTTTAACACTTGGTCCCCTATTTGTGACACTATTTGAGAACGCTTTGGAACCTTTAGGAGAAGGAGTGATGTTGGAGGAAGTTAGTAAAAAGGAGTGAGATTTGATATTTCCCAGTTTAGTCTACTCTACCTTCTCCCCTTACTTCCTTTGCATGGATGAAGTTGCATAGCTAGTTCTGACTGTCAGGTGGCAATCAAGTTCTTGCTACCATATCTTCTCAGCCATGATGGACAGTATCCCCAGTGAAACTGTAAGCCAAAATAAACCAATTCTTACCTAAGGTGCTTTTCACCATGATATTCTGTTATAGTAACAGTACAGTCACTAATAGAGTAAGACATTATATTGCAGGATTAGATGGATTTCATCTTTTTTTCAATATCATGAGTAAAGTAATGTGTCATCAATACAGTTATCCATGTTAACAATGGTTTCTGAATTATGGGTTCAAATAACTGTAGTTTAAAAATATTTGGGAAAATTGCTTCTGTAGTGAATGTGTAGATTCTTTTTCCTTGTGATTTTTAAAGAGGTATAGTATAACAACTATCTGTAGTATTTAAATTTCATTGTGAACTGCTGACCTAAAGTAAATGGGAAGATGGGATAGGTTGTACACAAACACTACGTCACTTTCTACAGGTGCATCTTTGGCATTTTCAGGAATCTTACACTTAGTTCCATATCCAAACTAAGGGTAATTATTGAACAGTCGAACAAATACATAGATAATTACATACAATTTAAAATTTAATTATGAACAATATGTATCTAAAAAGACACAGCTAGACTAAATCTTCTTGAGATTTACCTACTGAATAACTGGAAAAATAAATTCCTGACCCCAAATTCAAGGCAAATTCTATCTATTCTCCAGAGATCCATTGTTTATAACCATTCCCCTAAAGATACTGAATGAAAGCACTCCTTAAGTTGATAGGATTAATTTTATTTTCATTACATCAAATTGTCAAATGGTCCCTTAACACTTTCTGGAAATTCTGCTAAGATCTACAATAGATTTGCTGGCTCACATTTCAGACTGCTAATTCATGTGTTCCTTCCTATTTCAATTTTTATATATCTTGTAACCTCTACAAATATCCACTTTTTAATTTCACTGAGAAAATGGGCTTTCGGAGTAAAAGAACAAAGAAAACCAAACAAAAATACTCATGTCTACACCTCTTCTCCACATCCCCATTTTTCTCTTATTGTTTACAGGGGACTTGAAAATTCCAATCTTCCACAAAATAAATTATCACTTTGTCTTGGCTATGATCATCCTCACCTCCATGCCACAAGAAGGCAAACTCACAGAAGATAGAATTTTTTTCTGTGTTTTGTTCACTTCTGAGCCTCCAGCTCCTAGCCAAATCCATTGTAAACAATCCAAAAACCATAAAATTATGAATGTTCCCACCGAGAAATATGAAAATATTTTCAGTCTCTGAAATTACACCAAGGTTATGTCTATTCTATCTTAACAGCTTAACTGCTTATTTTCTAATGTATAAGGCCAACTTCATTCTTATGATCTTAATACAAGGCTATTATACATGATGATACCATTTATCCATTGTACAACAATGTGTGGATGAGAGGACAATTGATAATTGAAATGCATCTGCCCAGAGGAAAGGACTTTTACTGAATAATTTCAGTAGGCTATATTAACAGCTCTAATTAATTTTTACAGTATTTCATGTACTCTAGAAGTTTTATGTGAAATTATCATAACAACTCCCATCATATTTCAAATAACTACCCTTGAATCTACATTCTCTTCTAGCTATTGCTCCATATTTATGTTATTCTTAATAACAAATTTTCCAGTTTTTGTGATCATATTGATACAGATAAAACAGCTATATTTCTATAAAACTTAATCTTGAAATATCAATGGGCTAGCACAACAAAAACTTTGTTTTTAATCTGTCTGAAATCTGAGGCTGGTTGGTCTATGTAAGAGTTATAATGGAGACCAAATCGTGAACAAGAGTGATTTGAGCTACATTTTCAGAGTTTGCAATTCTGGATTCATTGATGAAGGAAGAAAAACTCAAGAGTCTACAATGAGTGTGTTTCTTAAGAAATGATGCCTAATATTTGGGAAGGCTGAGATGGCTGAAGATAATGCCATCCCTGAGCTGGCAGTCCTGAATTTTATGCAAAAGCAGGCTGAAAAATCTACAATGAGCAAACAAATAAACAGTACATCTCCATGGCCACTGCATTTATCTGTCTCCATGTCTCTACCCTGCTTGAGTTCTTGTCCTGATTTCCTCCAATGATGAACAATACTGTGGAAGTGTAAGGCCAAATAAACCCTTTCCGCCTCAAGTGGCTTTGGTCATGGCATTTCCTCAGAGCAGCAGAAACCATTACTAAGACATGTGTCCAGATAATGGTTCATATTTTTATACGGACACAGTTGGAATCATTTAGCTTATAACGTCATATTAATAATATGCTTTCTGCTTCTACCAACAATCAGCAGCTCCATCATTCTCCAGTAACAAGCCTACTTCCAAATAAGGTACTCTTATCCTTTCATTGAAGAAATGTTTTTTACTATAATAGGAAAACAAACATTTGCTGTGTATTATTGAACCTGAAAAAAGATACCAACATCCCTAGTCCCTATCAATGAAGAAAAATCAAAGCTTTCCTAGAATGCATGAAAGATAAACTACCAAATGTATTTTTATGAATCATCCAAATGCTTTCTAGCAGTTTATCCCAATATACTCCCTAATATTTATTTTATTTTTTTATTTTATATTTTTTTTTTTTTTTGGTTTTTCGAGACAGGGTTTCTCTGCAGCCTTTTAGAGCCTGTCCTGGAACTAGCTCTTGTAGACCAGGCTGGCCTCGAACTCACAGAGATCCGCCTGCCTCTGCCTCCCGAGTGCTGGGATTAAAGGCGTGCGCCACCACCGCCCGGCCCTAATATTTATTTTAATTTAAAATTCTTACTTGTTATAACTCTTGAAGGGATGTCATTTCCCGTGACAGAGAACAAACAGGGATTCATTGTTCTTCTATAGATAACAAATTATGGGTACGACATGAAGAAGACTGGTCATGCCTTGAGTGATTCACATTCTCATATATGATGATTCTTTTTCTGGCCCAGCAAAGAGAACTTGAAGAGCTAAGAAAAGAAAGTAGACGGCTAGTGGTGTGGCATTGCCCTCACCCCAGCACGTGAATAGGAGAATGGAGATTTCCTGTTTAGAAATGAAGGAAATGAGACTATCAACAACAGAATAATTTCAAGTAGTCTTCAAAGATTACCTTACCACAGAGAACAAGACAGAGATGTTGGCTGGAGAAAGTATGGATCCCAGCATTCATATCATGTAGCTCGCAAGGGCCTTTAACTCCAGTTTCAGAGTATCCAATGCCCTCTTCTGGATTCCACAGGCCTTCCATACATGCGATGCACATATATACATGAGTTCACACAAATACATATAAATAAATAAAATTACGTTGACATTACAGTAATATGATACTCTTGAAATATTTAATTCTAATGTTTGGTTCTAAACTTTTCTTTTAAGCTTTACTGAGGTAGAATTAACAGATTATATAAATTATTTCATCTAGTGAACTGTTCAGTGGATGTGTTTACAGGTTTATTAAACCATCACAATTTCACTTAAAATATTTATTTCTCTTAAAGGAAACCCAAGTTGTCTGACCTACACCTCAAATTAAATACTATCCCACTTTTTATTTCTATAGATTTGCCTATTCTAAGCATTTACTATAAGTGTAATTATAGCAGTCTTCTGTCACTTACAGCTAATATTATAAAGCTTTTAAAATTCACTCATGTGATAGCAAGTAATAGGTTTCCCTGCCTTCTTATATCCAATATTTCATTGGATGCGTATACTGTATTTTATTTGCAAAATTCATCACTTTATGAACATTTAGGATTTTTACTACTTGCTAGCTATTATGAATAGAACTATTATAAATATTAGTATATAACATCTTGTGTACACACAACTTTGTTTTTTTAAGTTTTATTTATTTTATTTTCATATGAATGTTTGTGTGCCTATATGCTTAGCACCATGCATGTGCCTAGTGCCTTTGAAAGCCAGAAGAAGCCATTGGACTTCTTAGAACTGGAGTTATGGATGGTTGTGCCACATGTAGGTGCTGGTAAAAGCCTGTTTTCTCTGCACGGGCAACAAGTACTCTTCAATTACGGAGCCACCTCTCCAGCTCCAATTTTCTTTGCTCTTGAAAGTATAAGTATGTTTCTCTCTCTGACAAAATTTGATAGTGTTTCCCAGGTGACTATCATTTTACTTAAACACTAGTGGTACCTAAGGATTGTGATCCTCTTAGTGAATGTCACTTGGTCATCACTGGGTTTTAATAATCATTTCATAAGAACCAAGAATATTATCATATTTCCTTGCACTTGTGTATCATCTTTGAAGACGTTTTATACAACTCCTTTGTCCATGTGAAATTTTGTAGCCTTTAATTACCAAATGTTAAGTATTCTCTATATACTTAGGGTACAAGTTCTTTATCAGACAAAATTACATAACATTTCCCCAAACTGAGATCTTTTACTGAACTCTCTTAATATTATTCATACCACAAAATAATTAAATTTCAATTGAATTCCACTTATTTTTACAGATGTCTGTTGTGCCTTTCATGTTCTGCGAAAAGAATTCTTAACTATCTTCGTTAGAGTTTCTGTTGCTGTGGAGAGACACCATGACCACAGCAACTCTTATAAACCAAACGTTGGGATGGCTCACTTACAGTTTCAGAGGTTCTGTCCATTATCTTCATGACAGGGAGCATGGTGGTAGCAGGCAGATGTGGTGCTGGAGCTGAGAGTGCTACATTTTGCAGACAACAGGAAGTCAACTGACAGTCACTCTGAAGGAAAATCAAGAAAAAGAGAGTTCAGTCCCACCCCACACTGACACACTTCCTTCCACAAGACCATGCCTCCTAATAGTGCCACTCACTTTGGGGGACTTTTCCTTCAAACAACCACACTAACTCAGTGTCACTGAGAGTTATTTGTATGTTTTCTTCTAAGGATTTTTATATATTTTCTTTTTCTTTCTTTTTTTGTTTGTTTTTTTCCTAACATCCTTCCCGAACTAATTTTTTGGGGAGTACAGTGAGTAGTTGGGACTTTCAACTTAATTATTTGTAGGTGCTTCTTCCTTCACATAAAGGCGTTATCACTCATGCTTGAAATCAGGTGAACATAAAGGTAAGAGGCTCTGACTCTCATTGCCTTGAGAGTCTCATTGACTGCACTGGCCTACATTGTTGTTCATATGTACCTGGGTTCTTGTACTACTGAAATAAGAAAGGGAGGTGTTCTGACTTTGTTATTCTACAATGAGTGTGTGTGTGCATGTGTGAGTCCTTTGAAAAGCCACATGTGCCAAGCCCTTGCATGGTTGCAGGGATTGACCTGAGTGGAATAGGGAGGGAATGAAGAAAAGAGAGACACAGAAAGACATAGAAAAGTTTGTTTTGTGTGGAATGGGCTCTCTGATGGAGAAGCTTCAGGACCCTGGAAGCTTAGCATGTTTATTAACTAGAGTTGAGCAGCAAGGTGGAGTAACCAGATACAACTGAATCAAAAGGCAGGAAGGAGATGGGAGGGCCGGATAGAGAAGATAACACTGGGAGAATAACTAATACTAACGGGCTTTCGAAAAGCCTTAGAGAAGCATACTATAATAAAAACTTACATACATACATAAAATAAATTTAAATCGAGTTATCATATAAAGGGGGAGACAATGCCCCAACTAAACATCATATGGTAAGGAATAGAGCCCGATGTAACAGAAATGGGTTAATTTTTTTGTAGTCTTTGTCCAAAGCTATCCCACAGATACTACCCCCAAACGCTACAGGTTATTGGATACTTTTCATGGTTTTTTCTTTCTTTTTTTGTCTGTTCTTGTTTTTTATTTATTTATTTTTAAACTCAGACATATTTTTTTTTCTCTCATGGTTTATTTTTTTTTATATTTAAAAATTTCCATCTCCTTCCCTCCTCCTCCCCCCTCCCTCCCCTCCTTCTCCCCTTTCCCTCCCTTTCCCTCCACCCATACCTCCCCTCCCTCCCTCTCAAGGCCAAGGAGCCATCAGGGTTCCCCACTCTATGCTAAGTCCAAGGTCCTCCCAACTCCCCCAGGTCCAGGAAGGTGATCGACCAAGCTGAGAAGGCTCCCACAGAGCCCGTCCATGCAGAAGAATCAGAGCCCAGCGCCATTGTCCTTTGCTTCTCAGTCAGCCCCCGCTGTTGGCCACATTCAGAGAGACGGGTTTGGTCGCATGATCCATCAGTCCCATTCCAACTGGAATTGGTGATCTCCCTTTAGTTCTGTCCCACCGTCTCCATGAGTGAACGCACCCCTCACGTTCCTGACTTTCTCCCTCATGTTCTCGCTCCTTCTGCTCCTCATCAGGACCTTGGGAGCTCAGTCCAGTGCTCCAATGTGGGGCTCAGTCACCTTCCCCATCTGTCGCCAGCTGGAGGTTCCCTCACAGTCCTGACTTTCTTTCTCATGTTCTCTCTCCTTCTGCTCCTCATCAGGACCTTGGGAGCTCAGTCCGGTGCTCCAATGTGGGGCTCTGTCATTTTCTTCATCTATCGTCAGACATATTTTAAATGGAGCACATTTTTTTTTTGGTTTTTTTTTTTTTGAGACAGGGTTTCTCTGTGGCTTTGGAGCCTGTCCTGGAACTAGCTCTTGTAGACCAGGCTGGTCTCGAACTCACAGAGATCCGCCTGCCTCTGCCTCCCGAGTGCTGGGATTAAAGGCGTGCGCCACCACCGCCCGGCTGGAGCACATTTTTATATTTACAACAATGATGAAAATGTTTCCAATTCTTAATAAAACCTTTATAGAATGAATTCCATTTTCTGGAAAAAGAATCATTTTGTTTATGCTCATAGTGAAAACGGTTACCTTCCCCCCCCTCTCTGTGTGTGTGTGTGTGTGTGTGTGTATGTGTGTGTGTGTTATTATAACAATAACTGCTATGTGGCATGCTGTCTTTTTTAGCATTTTTTACACTTAAGTTTTGTTTTCAAGAAAGGTTCTGTCAGAAATTAAGCAAGGGACCTCTGTAGAGTGTAAAATATTCCTTATCACATTAAAAACCATTGTGAAGATTCTAGCATCTACAATTTAAATATTGCTGAAATCCACTGAAATGGCCCTACTGAAACCCTCTCCAGTGTATTTGAAAGGGCCAAATAAGCTGTGCCATCGCTGTTCACAGTTACCGTGTGGAGAACTCTCCACTCTTCTGTTAGGTTCCTTCTGAATCTTACACAAGATATGACATTGAAGAGGGCTCTAGGAAATCCAAATAATTAGATTCCATGATTAATTTCATTTTAAGATTAAAAATACCTGAAGGCTAGGGATCCCTATATTCAACCTGCTTTGGCAAAGCACAATCTAGGAAACATGAGTACCAAGTTGTCAACTTTTAATTCTAAAGTGACCAATGCTGCCAAAAAAAAATACAGTTGCTGAAGCATTAAAAACAACGCCAAAATGTTGCCAAGTAATTAACAGGTGGATTTGGTTTCAATTTGCTATAATGCAGGAGCACAGGTGTGATCTCAGGAAATTAAGGAAGCATAACAAAATGAAGAAAGGCTAACAGTGCTTCAGCAAGGACAAAGGAGTTAGTTACTTGACATGACACGCACATGTTCAATGATGTAGAGACTCAGATAGTGTTTGGCCTGTACATCTGAGAGCGGTGGTTAGAAAAGCTGCTTCCGTAAGGTGTTGTGCCCTGCTCTGCTCCAAGGGCATAGGGTGAAATCCCATGTCTACAGTGGCTGCATTTGGACAGAAGCTCTTGGAGGAGGTAATCAAGGTTAAGTGGAGTCATAAGGTGGGACAGTCGACAAGAGTTGATGTCCTTATAAAAGAGTAAAGGCATCTGGTTTATACAATGTTCTGTGTGAGAACGGGTACAAATTTCAGACAATGAAAATGGTTTGCACCTGAAACATGATGTGTAAAATGTGGCCGTGTGCCTTTATCCCGTGAAATGGTCAAGGCAAAAGATTTGTGCAAGGAGAGAAATCTGATGAAAAAGCTCTTTGTTCTGGAGTCCTAACATGAAATGGGGAGAATTATCTTGTGAGTTTTGAAGTCGCAGGGGTCATTGTCACAAGTATCTAAACAAAGGGAGAATGGGAGCAATTTGAGATCATTTTAGATGTTAACTTCCTTCCTCTCTTCTAGGTGTTTGTCCAATGAACACGCAGGGGAAAACAGAGAACTGTACCCACTCTAGTGCTAAGATTTGCTTGAAAATTGACCTTGGATTTTCCAGTGCTCTCACTGTGACAAACAGATTTTGGTTAAAGCACAGACTGCAGTGTGTTGGTTATAGAAGCATAAAGTGATGATGACAGTGTGTTTCAGAGTATTTGCAGGAATAACGTCTCATAAGATGTAGTGTAAATTGTGAATCAAATCCATTAAGAACAATGAGTAGAGAAGGGTAACAAACTGAGTTATAGGTCTGCCTAAGCTCCTCACCTTAATAGAGTCTTTATTCCTGTTCTTACTCCAAGTTAACTAGTCTTTGAAAAACCCTTGAAATTGCTCCTGAGAATAGTGAGAACCTTTCTAAGCTTTAAATGAGGCATCTAATATATATTTTTTTTTAAAAAAATGAAATGTTCTCTGTGAAACAGCTAATTTACTGCCTAACAAGTATGCAGTCAGTTGGTGAAAACATTTTGAGTTCCACAAATACAGTACGAAAAGAACATATGTAATCATCATCTTTATGGCTTATACCCATCTCCCCTTATTAGCAATCCTTCACAACATAGTACCCCCCTGTGTGGCTCAAATACTCTCTATCTGGCAATAATGCATGTTACCTTAACATCCAGGAGGCCAGATTTTGTTTAAAAAATGATCCTTCGTAGCAGGGCAATGAGTATAAAGCATTCATGGTGAGAGCATCACCATTAGGTTAGCCGAATGTGATGTTGGTGTGCTCAGGGAAGGGAAATTGGAATTTTTATGAAGTAACTCCCTTTTGATCATGTCATTTAAAGCCTGAAAGATAAAATGACCCCTGTACTCCCCAAATCTCACCTCCAATGCCTGCAGAGTTTTACTGCTTCATAAAACTACAATAAAGCCCTAATACTTAAAAAAAGATCCCTCACTCCATCCCACGGTGTTTACAGTCTTTGATCATTTTAGAAAGGAGAGTTGGAGAGCTGCCAGAATCATGGAAATAGCAGGTTTTTGTCCTCTCCTAGCTATTACAAAATTCTTTTGCGTAAAAAAAAGAGAGAAAGAATAGCGTCCCAAACTAGGTACTTCGGAACTGTGTAAACGTTGTGATTTAATTTGCTCGTTTCCAAATTTGCCTTGGAAAATAAAAAGCTAGCTGGAAGCTGTCAGCCTGGAGATAAATCTTATTGTTAGTATGCAAGCCTGTGAGCCTGTTACATCTGCTCATGACATGTGGTATGGCTTCTGCATATTCCATGAGTCAAACAAAACATGAGTGTAGCTTTGGTGACGAACAGCCAAAGATTACTCACCAGTGTTTGGTGGCATCACTGATAGGGGTCATTTAGGATAGGGCAGGGTGGTACAGCATGTGATCACCGCTGTCAGAAATCTGGAGGTAGAAGAGGGGAAAGTTCATGGAGCCTGGGCTCCATAGAAAATATTTTCTTAAAAATGTCTGTAAGAGTGTGGTAATTTCTTTAAAATGATTAGGAGTCTTTATGATGCCAAAGACTTTGTGATAACACCATATGATGTAAGGTCAAGAATACCATGAAAGACTTTTTGAAAGTGTGCATTGTCAAAACAGGCAAGGTTTCCAGCTTTTTGAAATAAGCAGATTATGTTTGGGGCCAAGAGGTCAATGGCATCCAGTCCCCTCTTTGACATAAGAAACAGAAAGCTTGTATTTTTGTTTGTTTGTTTGTTTGTTTGTTTGTTTGTTTCTCCTGGCAGCTCTAGGGTTACTTTCCAGACCTTTGGTAAAACTGAATGTGTGCAGGGAAAAGTTATGAGCATTTCAACTAAGATACACTTTGAAGCAAAGTAGGTTATAAATAATACTTAAAGTGCATTTTAAATTGTTTTATCTCTCTCATTAGGTTTGAAAGTTCTTGAAGAAGATGATGCTAACGGGTAATGCTTTGGGTGCATTTTCCATAGTTTTTGGCTGCACAAACACACTTGACTTGTGTCCAGAACCACACACACTTTAATTTGCCCCATTCAATCTGTTTACCATCAAGATCTCATCACCTTATTCAATCTGATGAGGTAATTCCGTTTTCATCATCATTCAACATTTGGTGAATGCTTTCTGCCTCAGGGTGCCTTCCTTTCCTCCTGCGCAATGACAGGCAGAGTCACCAGCCCACTAATCTAGTCTGCAGAATGCCTGCTACAAATAGAGTCATGTGTGGTAGCAACCCAATTTGAATGGTGTGGGTCAAGCTGAAACAGCGCTAGAAAGCCAGCACCATGCTTCTCCACCACAGTGTCTGCTCATAGCTATGGTTACAAAGAAAGAGTTGGAGAAGAGAGTCTTATTTCAAAAGTATGCGATTCACTGTACACCGCTCTGCATGACCAAGACCCAAAGCACAGACAACCCCAAGTGCTGTGCAGGATGTCAAGCTGGGGGGTGACCTTCATTGCAGATGGAATGAAAGAATCCAGCACTTTGAAAGACAATAGGCAGTTTCATGAAAATCTAAATAAACTCACAACATAGTCCCAAATTACGCATCCCTTGAATTTGCCCAAATGAGCTAAAAATGATTTCCTCATAAAATCCCACAAGAGAAAATTTGCAGCAACACTTTAATGAAGCTATACTTGCTAGTGACCATGATTTTTCTTGCCATATAAATGAATAGATGAAACGTGGCACCTTCAGACAATCTAATATTACTTATTACTAAGAAGAAATGAGCCAGATGTGGTGGCATATGCCTTTAATCTCAGCACTGAGGAGAGAGCAGGCAGATCTCTGTGAGTTTGAGGCCAGCCTGGTCTACATAATGAGTTCCAGAAGAGCCAGAGCTACCCTGTCCACAAGAGAAAATAGATCAAGTTGAAAAAAGGAGATAATATTTAGAAGAAACTTAAGTTCATATTGTATACTTGGAAACTAATATGGACAATAAACAAGAGGTACACATTATCAAATTTGAACTATTCAACCCCTAATTAAATGTTTTCTTTCATAGGGGTTGCCTTGTTCATGGTGTCTTTTCAGAGAAATATGACAAATACTTTTTCAGAATTTAACTCTAAGTAGCTTAATACATGGGAAAATGCAGGTACCTAAAAATATACAGAAATGGAAAAATGATCAAGAAAAAAGTCTAATAATATGCTAATGAACAAGAAGTATGATGATTTCAAGAAGCATATTATTTGAGTGTGTGGTTCATAGCTTTAATCCCAACATTTAGGAGGCAGAGGCAGGTGGATTTCCAGGAGTTGGGAACCAGCCACTGTCAAACTAACTGAACTACCTGGAGGAAAAACAGCCCATTGGAACTGACAGAAATAAGCAGAAACCAGCCAGGTTGTCTGGAAGATGCTTAGATAGAGGTAGATTTGGCAACCATGCTATCTTTGAGCAGTTTCTACTATAAGCAAATCCTCATACATATTCCTCTTAGTAAGCTTTAATAAATCCGATGAAGCAGGATTTCATTATGCATTTATCAGTTTTATGGATATGTATAGTGATACCATTTCCTGGTTGTTGTAAATAGAGGAACAATGAACACGACTTAGGAAAAAAATCTCTGTGGTAGAATATAGCAGCCTTTGGGGTATGCCCCAAAATTGTACAGCTGGATCATATGGTACACGCATTATAAATTTTTGAGGAATGTCCACACTGATATCTGGAGCCAGAAATCTGATAATCATTACTTAATTGAATTATCTTTGTGCAAGTTTGGAGACGCCAAGCATAAGCAAATACACTGATTCATAGCCTGGGTAACAAGCAATTGTATGACACTATTCCAGGGCAGATGAGAACAAATCCCTACTCTCCCAGAATGAAAACGGATATCAGACCAAAGTAAAGATAGCCACAAAACCCAAGGTGATGAACTTTTGCGTTTTTATTAATATTAACATGGGTAGGAAGTTACCTACAGCAAAAATGACTCAAAGATGGCTAGTTGCCAAAGCCTACCCTAGCAAAGGTGAAATCTTGTGATTGTTAGGAAGCCTGTAGCACCCTACACAGCCCACAAGCAGCTCAGCAGGTGGAAAATCTCCTTTCATAGAAGCTTCGTTGATCTAGGACTTCTCCAGATTGTGTGCTTTATGCTTCTTCAGTCAGCTCGACTTATGCATTTGTGAGTCTCAGTAGTCCTTATTATACGTGCATGAGGAGAGAGGTGCTAGTGAATCTGATACGGTTCTGGCACTTCCTGAAACTATTTTGAACTGTTTACTTTATGACGTTAACAAGATTTCATGAAGGGTGTGATGTGGGATTTCCCTCTAAATGGACATGCGGGACCCACAGAAAAATGACTGCTGAACTTGCCTAAAAGTGAGATGATCCTTCGGGTTTCCTGCTTCATGAAAGAGTCTGCCAGGCATTCTGCAGGACACAGAATAAAGTGACTGACAAACTGCCAATATAGGTGGAACTGTCTTTGAAATTTCCAGCTTTGTGGAAAAGTCTGCTGGACACTATGGGCCTGTAGGTTAAAGATGGATGCCCCATTGGTACAGAAAAACTTTGGGTGACTGTCCAGGCAGCACTATGTCTTTGTCACTTCTAGAGTTTTGGAAGTTGGTTATAATGCACTTCCTGTTTACTTAGGTAATATTATATCCTTCTGGAGTCTTTGATGGAGTTGAAGAATTTATATAGTTTTTCTTAGTTATGATAAAAGATAAAGTAGATATAAATACTGTAACTGTAATTCTTGCATGATAATTATTTTGTTATATGTATGTTATGTTACTATGTTAAAGTTGAAACCTTCCTCCTTATTTAAACAGAAAAGGGGAGGTTGGGGTGGGATTTCCCTCTATATACTGTGACTACTACTAATGAATAATGAAACTGCTTTGGACCTATAGCAGGGCAGAATTTAGCTAGGTGGAGGAAAACTAAACTGAATGCTGGGAGAAGAAGGCAGAATTTAGAGAAGCTATGGAGCTGCCAGCAGAGACAATGCCCTGAAACTTTGAAGGTAGGCCATGACCTCGGGGTGATGCACAGATTAATGGAGATGGGTTAAATTAATATGTAAGAGTTAGCAAATAAGAAGCTAGAGCTATAATCATCCTATAAGTTTGGGATCCTTGAGAAGATAATAAGAAGGTGAACTCCCAAAAAAGATATAGTAATCCTCCTGGATATTGGAAGTAGACACGATCGCCAGGCAAAATTGGGAACTTGAGGGTTGGGCAAGACTGGGCCAAGGGAAGATGGGGAGAGAAAAGTGTGAAGGGGAGAGCGGGGGGAGCTCGGAGGAATGGGGTGCTTGGGATATAGGAAGGGTGGATATGAGAGCAGGGAAGCATATATCTGAATTTAAGGAGCTACCTGAGGGTTGTCAAGAGACTTGACCCTAGAGGGGTTCCCAGGTTTCCAGGGAGACGCCCCCAGTTAGTTCCTTGGGCAGCCGAGGAGAGGGAGCCTGAAAAGGCCAGTTCCTATAGCCATACTGATGAATTTCTTGCATATCACCATAGAACCTCCACCTGACGATAGATGAAGAAAATGACAGAGCCCCACCTTGGAGCACCGGACTGAGCTCCCAAGGTCCTGATGAGGAGCAGAAGGAGAGAGAACATGAGAAAGAAAGTCAGGAACGAGAGGGGTGCGTTCACTCATGGAGACGGTGGGACAGAACTAATGGGAGATCACCAACTCCAGTTGGAATGGGACTGATGGATCATGCGACCAAACCCGTCTCTCTGAGTGTGGCCAACAGCGGGGGCTGACTGAGAAGCAAAGGACAATGGCTCTGGGCTCTGATTGTTCTTCATGGACGGGCTCTGTGGGAGCCTTCTCAGCTTGGTCGATCACCTTCCTGGACCTGGGGGGAGTTGGGAGGACCTTGGTCTTAGCATAGAGTGGGGAACCCTGATGGCTCCTTGGCCTTGAGAGGGAGGGAGGGGAGGTATGGGTGGAGGGGAGGGGAGGGAAGGGGGAGAAGGAGGGGAGAGAAAGGGGAGAAGGAGGGGAGGGAGGGGGGAGGAGGAGGGAAGGAGATGGAAATTTTTAAATATAAAAAAAATAAAACATGAGGAAAAAAAAAAAGATGGAAAATACAAAAAAAAAAAAAAAAAAAAAAAAAAAAAAAAAGAAGCTAGAGCTAATGGGCTAAAAAGTCATTTAAATAATATAGTTTCTGTGTGATTATTTTGGGAGTCTGGGCAACCGGGAACCCACTAGTGGTCTTTCCTGTAACAAGGATGAATTGTTTCCTTCCTGCTGTAAGGAGTTTCCCCAACTAGATGGCAGTTTTTAATCTTGGAGGAAACTGCTACACAACACATCCCATGCTCTGAAATTTGGGAGAACGATCCTAAGATTTGGTTTCAAGTCTGGATTCCCTTTGGAATTCTAAAGAACAGAATCAAAGGACAAACTGGCCCAAATGCTGCTCTTTCTCTGGGCTGGATAGACTGCCTGTGTCTCACCAATATGGACCTCTTACCAGAATCATCACAAATCAGACAATAACAAATGCCCAGCAGGACACAGCAGGCTGGGAATGGTAGATATCGCATGTGGTTAAAACTTACCCTGAACCTCAAGGAATTTCTAAAGTAATGGTTACAAAAGTATCCCAAGTAATACAATTCAGCAGTTAGAACAAGGTAAGACATTTCCATAAACATAATCATAAGTCTATTTTCCAATCTTTAAACACAATTGACATTTCGTATATGCATGTAAACACATTATCACAACCAAAAAGCTTGTTTGTGTTTCCATGTACAATATGTTTTTTTTTTTTTTTACTTTTGGAAGTGGCAGAGAGAATTCATTCTAAATTCTTTTAAATCTATATTCATTAACACATAATTGAGATATGATAAGTATTTCAGACCTTTTGATGTAATAGAAAATATCTGATGCCCAATGTTTGTTATTACGCTACTTCCTAGTCAAGTGTACATAAGTTCTGTTCTTTTGTTTTTTCTCCTTCTGTTGCTAGAGGTAGAAATCAGGGCCTGGTGCATCCTAGGTTTGAACTCCATCACTGGCCAACACCTACAAAGGTTTAGCCTTGGAACACAATGGTGAGGAACTGCAAGGGCTCCAACCTTCCCGATTGTTCACTGTGCTGCCTGCCTGCGGCCTTTGGATCCAGCACTTCAGAATGAATTAAGAGGCCTTTCCAAAAACCACTTGATTTTCTTAGATTTCCACACATTTGGTATTTATTAGCTGACACAGAGCATTGTACACTCCTCTGAGCTCTGCAACCGAGGTATTGTAGTCAGATTTAATTGCGGAAAATAGCTACGGCTAGAAATTCACTCGCTACAGCACTCAGACACACAAAGAGCAGTGGTGGATGGAACGCGGTTCTGCAATGATGATTGCAACCAAATGGCCCGACAATTGTTTGTACCCTGTCTATTAAGTCGTTCTGACTTCAACCCTCATTCAGATTTCCTGAAAGTGAAACATTCTATACAGTGAAAGCTGCTTATCGGGCATATTCTCCATATTTGTGATTGTATTTCAAAATGAGCTTCTCCACTTTCACTTTCAAATGGATTGAAAAACAACTGTCCAAAGGGGTCATCTCAGTAGGAAAGCCAATTAGCTCAAAATAAAGTCTCTAATGGTACATGAGCCAGAACTCATAATCAGCCTCCCTCGGGGTACTGTCCCCATTCTTGCATTAAAATTTGTTATTGTGATCTTTCTCCGTCTTCCTCAACTCCGTCACCCTTTTAGCCAATATTTTATCTTTTATGTATAATCTATTAGATAAATACATACATGTATGAATATGAGTTTGCTGTGCTCAATTTATTTTCTTTAGATTCACTTAGCTACCTGGTCAGAAACATTTGCTTCTTGCCTCAGAGAGACATAGAGACTCTTCTAATTTGCCAATTTATATTGTTTATCAGTTGCATTTTTGAAGAGTAGGTTAAGCAAGAAAGAATGAAAAACAGGGGGAAGGGGAGAGGGAAAGAGAAAGCGGGGGAGTGAGAGAAAGAATGTCTAATGATACAGCAGATGCCAGAAGTGGTATTTATTCACCAAAACTCTATGGGTCATTCATTAAAATCTTGGTTTTAATTAGCAAACACCTGTTTTCTGCTTGATTTTACACTGATATCTACTGTCTGCAATTTGCTTTCTTCAGTGAGCAATTAGCTAGCCCTGACAGTAACGGTTAATCTAATTAGTGCAGAGGTGCCCTGGGAGGTAACGATCGACTTGCAGAGATTACAGATACAAGTGATCACAGCTTCACTCACCTGGATGGATAAGGTTTTTTGCACAATTATTGCCAGGCACCACCTTTGGGATTGGCCCTTCCTTTAGGACCAAGTTTAGAAGGAAGGAAGAATAAGCTAGTGCAAGTTTTCAGTATAGATGATATACTAGTTGCTATACAAAGTCCAGAGAGTATTGCGCTGAGAGATAAAACCATTGTTATCTTCTAGGCTGCAAGAGGTTAGAAGCTGATGAACTCTTCCATATAACTAAGTATAGTATGCCTAAAGAGCTTGTAAACTCACAGTAGCTAGGGTGCATTCAAGTTATTTCAGTCAAGAATTAAACTGTCCTTTAATCAACTTCATTTGCCATTAAAGAAACAGCATAAGGGCACTGCCCCCCTCCCCTTTCCAAAAGGAGAAGGCTGTCCTTGTTTGCAAACTGGCAAAACTATGTTTGCAAACTCCTAATCTGTATGGCTGTACCAGAATGCTATCAGAGCTTAATGAGGTTCTCTGATGTCGCTTGACATAGATTGTGGTATACATGAAATTCTTTCTCTTAATTTTGAAATTTAGTGAGAACGAGAGCCACCGAAATCTAGGGCCTAGAAAGTCTGCATCTGAGAAGGAGTCAGTCATCAGCCCTAATTCTGTATACATTTCCATAATGGTGCAGTTAGATGATTGGAGTGAATCGTCTCCTAAGTAAAGCAAAGGCTAATAATTGTCAGTACTAGAGATGTCTGCCAGTGCTTCTCTTCCGTTCCTCTGGCCGTGCTCTCAAATACATATCTGGAAAGGAAAGGAGACCTGGATTACTCTGCTCCACTCACAACCTAGAAATAGAAGGAGAATGGGTATCCTTTAAACACAGAAGGGTTGACACCCAGCCACCTGGCAAACACACAGACAGAACTCTGACCGAATGATGCTTTCCTGACACCAAAAATTAAGAAAGTGCAAAAATGCTTTACATCTGAAGAAGCTCAGGAGTCAAGTTCTACTTCCCCTACCACCTACCTCCCCAAGGCATGTTCAACAGACACCCATCTGCTGGTGCACTAAACGCGGAGCTACAGAGGCTAGGATTTTGTTTTGTTTTCATGTAAAACAGACTTGTTGGACCTTTCCTAAAGATGGAGTTTGATCGGCTAAAAGGTGAGCATGCTGAAAAGTTTCTTGCCTGTAAATGCTGCACCTGCCATGACAGTGATCAGTGTTACTGCTGTCACTGGGATTCGGCACCTTAGACTGCTTTGCATATATAGAGACAACACTTTACCACACAGCAGCACGGGAAAGGCGGTGGACAAATGACAAGGACCTACACAACCAGCATTGCCAGCAGCTGCCTCGTCGCCAGCTAGTCTCACGTATATCATGTCAGCTAGATATTTAAAATTTGTAAAATATGGAAAGAGAATTATATTACTGAAGCATTTTTCTTAAATGACATATAATTTGGAAGTGTCAAATCACTGCCTTTTTCAAAGCCCTTCTAAGTATTTTTTTATTCTATCTGGCTAATTGCAGGGGGAAAAAAACTAATAGTGATATTTAAATCATAGTCTATACTTTAAAGTATGGCTTTTAAAATTACATATATATTTCTTACTGGGGACAGTGGATAGCATTGGATCCTACATTTGAGTGTTACAGAATGTCTGTGTCACTGTTAGGGCAGTCTTTATTTTTATCGTGTTAGAAGAGATGAACAAATAGCAAGTGTAGAAATTTTCAGAAATATGATAAAGACAACTAAGTACAGATAAATGAAGATGAAGTAATACAGGTCTTTCCAATTACAATGCACCATGCCATGTAGAGAATAGTCCTATAGCAATAGAAGGTACGCGTCAATACAGACAATGCAAAGGTCTTTGAAATGAAGGTAATTTTCCTTCAAGGTGCAGCCATTTATCTACTTCTAAATGACATGCACCTGAAAAATATTTGACTTTTCTGTGTTTCATTTCTTCAAAATGAAGTAACGTGGGTCAGGGTGTCCATGATAGCATATGTGGGTAGTATAGAGAACTAGCTGCAATCACTTGTACACAGACACTCATAAAAAGAGAAGAGGGAATGACTTGTAATATTTGCCAGTTTCTACAATGTATATTCTTGCAGCTTCAAACTCTGACTATGACGTAAATAGTAACGAAATGGAGAGATAGTCACAACCGCTCTCTGGAACCGGTGAATAGTGGTTTCATTACAGGACTTGCAGACCTAGTTCTAGAGTAGCAGACGTTTTCTTGGGAGCCCTCATTCCCTTTCAGAACTCATTCCACCCTCGGTGAAAAGTCCTCTCATTGGCACACACCCTAACACTAATACCCTCACATCTTCTCCTTCCCTGGGACAGTTAAATTAGGAAAGAACTAAGTTGTTTAGTCACCTGGCTGGGAACATTTATGTTTTAACAATTAGGGGAAAGAGTGATAAGGACAAGCAGGTAAGGAGTGGAGACTTTTATAATTGCCTAATTATGGAAAATAGGGAGAATAAATAGGTAGCGAATGAACTATGAACATAGAAGAAATGCCTGAGAAATTCTGTACTTTGCGGCATTAGTGAGACTGATATGGGAGTCTCATGCTTGGATGATGCAGGAAAGGTGCATTGTAGTAAGCACATTTTGGCAGAATAAATAAGGTTGCACAAAGGAATGATTGATAGAGAGAGTCGCGGGGGCATGAAGCATTAGTCAGCCACACCTTTATACTGCCATTCTCATCAGAGGAGACTGATACTGTCAAGGGCCAGGAGGCATCTTGAAGAATTTAGTTGGTTGTTTGGTAATGGGGCTCCTTTGCTGTTTACTACTAATTCTTCTTACTGCAGTAAGATTTCCGTTCCAGTTTTTTTTTTTCTCTTCAGTCCAAGCCTCTTTGTTCTCACATCTTAGTTACTAGAGTGATGCCGAATCCAAATTAATCAGTGCTGTCGTTACCCTAGAATTGTGTGGGCGGTGGTATGAGTCTCTTCGTACATGGAGCTGTGGTATGTTTCGCTATTTCCGCTAGAGCCCTCTCTTTTATTGCCTTTATTTGTCAAACAGAAAAGAAAAAAAAGAAAGAAAGAAACCTTGGCTACTTTTGAATTCATATTCAATGGCTTGATTTGAGTATTGTTGTAATACTCATCAGGAAATTATCTTTTCTTTTTAAAAGGTTTGCTGAATTTTAAAATATCTTTCCATCATAACTCTGGCCTTGTAATTTTTCCACAAAAAAATAAACAAATTTTCAATTTAATCATAGATGTCACTGAGAGACTTGCACTTTGAAATTTACACTTCAATGGTCTATTTGTTGAATAATAACAGCGGACACACATAGTATTTGGGAAAGACATTGCACATGATGCTGTGCATATGCTAACTTGAATATTCCCCTCAGCCTACCGCTAAGTGTAATTTCTCCAATTTCACAAACAAAGACCCTGAGGCATAAAAACTGATAAAATGTAGTAGAGTTGAGAGTGATTTGAATCCAACCATGTTGTCTCCATAGTATGACTGAATCAGATCCTGCAAATTTCAACTAAAAATAAAAATTGTGGTCTGTGATTTGGTCTACCATATGGGCAACAACAAAGTCAACAGCTATTCAATATTTAGGATAAGCTACTGCTATCCTTCTGAAAAAAGAATACCAGAGACAGCTGTTATGTAAAGCCTATTCTCTTCTCAGATAATGGGAAATCCTGACTAGGATAGAATCTCAGAAAGCACTATAATATTTGGGGAAGATAAAGCACTCGAATTAGAAGCTTTGTGCGAGCCTTCCATTGTGTCTTGGCTTCTTTTACAACAGCAGGATATATTTTGCTGGCACCAGGAGAATGGTTACTCACTGTAACTCTCCTGTAGTGACTGGTCAAAGAACTGCACCCCCAGTCCTTCATAGGCTTTATTGAGTAAAGGAAATTAATAAAAGCAGGACATTGTTGTTGTTATTGGAGACTTGACAGAATCAGAGAAAAGTTTACTCCGAGTGTAGATTACATGAACGCTACCCAAATATAAATTCTGGTCGGAGGATCAGAACATCATGAAACCTCTTTCAGCAGGAATAAAATATACTGATCATAACTGGAAATTACGTATGTATATTAAACTTGGTGGGTACTATCCCTAAAGTGATAATAGTCTATGAAATCATATATGCTGTGATAAGGTTAAAAGTATGAGCCAAATAAAACAAAATATGTCACTTCTGAAAACAAGATATGAATATGGATATTGAAATAAAGGGGAGACCAATACAGATGTTGGTGGGGAATAAAACCAGTAGACTAATCATCACCAAGTGTGAGGAGAGAGGAGTAGTTATGTTAGAAATTACTTGATATCAAGAAAGACATTTAACAGGAGAGGCCATAAGGCTGAGAATTTAATCCACAGGTAAGAATTGAAATTGTGTTATAACAAAAATATGTGAGAAATGACAAGTCCATGAAAGAAGACTTCCTGAAGGGAGGCATGGAGGAGGCACTATTGGTAATAGTGCCAAGCAAGAAATGGAGAGGGACTCTCCAGCCCATTGAGAGCTCTTCCTCACAAACTGAGAAAGAGGTTCATATCCACTCATACCACAAGGACATTTGCTCAACTATGTTCATAGCAGCATTGTTCATATAACCAGAACCTGGAAATATCCTAGATGCCCCTCAACCAAAGAATAGATAAAGAAAATGTGGTGCATTTACACAATGGAGTATTACTCAGTGGTAAAAAACAATGACATCTTGAAATTTGCAGGCAAATGGTGGAACTAGAAAAAACCCATTCTGAGTGAGGTAACTCAGATCCAGAAAGACAAACACTGTATGTTTTTATCTTTAAAAAATAAAAATAAATAAATGTGGAGTACAGAATTCAGCAGAGCGTTCTCAAAATATTAAACACGAATGGCTGAGAAATGCTTAAAAAATGTTTAACACCTTAGCCATAAGGGAAATACAAGTGAAATCTACTTTGATATTTCATCTTATACTAGTTACAATGGAGATCAATTAGAAGCTGACAGCTTATGCTTGTGACGATATGGGAAAAGTGAAAACTTATTCATTTGTTTCTTATATACTTAATAAACTCACTCATTCAAAACATAAATGCAGATGTCATAGATCATTATCTGAACTGTACAAAACATATACCAACCCTCAGGAGGGGAAGTGATTTTAGCTCAGCTCAGCATTGTACCACACATTGGACATCTCTGATGACCCTCCCTTGGCTTCTGAACACATTATTAATTTCTCTAATATTTCCACATTGAATTTGTATTTAATGCGTGGATTCATCTTGCTCTCCTTGCTCTTATAATGATAATAATAATTATAGTGGCTCAACTGAGATTTAATGAGTGTGCAATTGGCAAAGAAGGATTTTGACTCCTACGGACTGCATCATGTAAGCTGTGTTGACCACTATACCCACCACTATGATATTAACTCAGTACAAAGATCTTGTGTATCAGCACTTGGACTCCACACATTCAGCTCTCTTTTGATGAGCATTACGTATTCTGCTTTGGAACCTCAATATTATTTCTGCTAGACTTCAAGTGTCCAGTGTAGCTATCAGCTAGGAAGCAGCACTTACCAAGTTCCTAAAATCAGATACCATGTTACTGGGGAAGACCTCTGTCAAACTGAACACATAGATTATGTTACTCATCCTGAAAAACAGGGTGAAAATTTAACTTCGAAGTTCTAATCATTGGCATAGATTTCATTAATAACTCTTTTGTCTTTCACAGGGTGCTCCTCAGGAACAACGCTTTGTCAGTCAAGTTTCTCAGGTTTACAGAATGAATTTGTGAAACCTGTTGCTAATCTGCTGATAGGGAAGGTGTGTAGGAGTAGCTAAAGAAGTCTTGAAGCTTCTTTCCTCCAAAAGCTTTCTGATAATCTTAGTGGGTTTGTACTTTCTAATTGAACTGGAGGCTAGCTACTGACTCTGAGACTTCACGTTTTTAGTTATAGTGGCATCTTCCCACATTATTAGAAAAGAAACACTTATATTTCTGTCACTATTCCAATGTCAAATAAGTGCCCATAGTTGTAAAATCTGGTTCCAGCACTCACTCATCGTTCATGTTTCTTGCCTGAACATGAACATCATAATCTTCCTGTGTTATTACCCTTGTGATGTATCCCTATACTTGATTTTGGACCTCCACTCAAATGAGTTAACCTAGTACCACTTTTTTTCTGGCCCTGATTACAGATGTTGTCTGTGGTTACAATTCAGATTTAAATGCCTGTTTATGTCATCCCAAGTAATTATGGATAAACATGCAGTTTCATGTGACTCATTGTTTTTTTTTTTTTTTTTTTTTTTTTTTTTCCCTCTCAGGCCAACCACAGCTCTCAGGCTCACACAGGCTTTATATGGAGACACTCTCCATACATCTATGCTTCGTTCCTGAAATTCCTTGTTTCTCCTCAAATTCAAATTCAGTCTTCGTGTTCTCCAACTGCCAGTACATGGAGATTTTTTTTTTTTTTGCATGAAGCTTTCCTGGCTGCCTATTTGCATGGCCTATGTGCAGTAGTTGAGGGAGAAGAGGATCTGGGTGGAAGACTTTATCTGTATGTGTCAGGTTCAACCCCTAACTGCATACTTTCTCTCCAACAGAAGAAAAAGAACACTTGGAAATAAAAGAATCTGCTAATGAAGCTAAGTTGTAACAGCCTAGGAAAGTTGAGTAGTGTAATTAATCTTAACCCTCTTACAGGACCAGAGGGTCCTCCTTTCTGGATGTTTTGGGTGGAAGTTAGTTAAGAAAATAGAAATGATATCAGTTTCTGAGTCAAGTAGGTGAAGTAGATCCTGCCTGCGTAAGGCAATTAGGCTTATAAGGGAGGCAGAATGTACTATGACTAAGCTACACTCATTGATTTCACGTTGAAGAAGTCCTGAATTAATGACACTGATTTCTCCCTACAGAGACCAGGCAGCACAAAAGTTATGAGATGTCTCAAAATTGTGCACAAATGCTGTATTTTCCTCTGCTGCATTAAGGGACAATCTTTGAAATCAAAACTAAGAAGTAAACCCCACAAAAATGCATTCATTTTTTTCATAGTAATAGAGGAGAAGGGACAGAAATAAAACAAGAGGATGAAACATGCACTAGATAGCTATCAAAGTATGGGCAAGAGTATAAAAGCCCAGGAGGAGAAGGATGATATTGTTGGGCAGGAGTGGTAAAATTTTCATTAGGAGAAACATAAAAGTAGTTTTTAGATTAAAAAACTGAAGAGTACTCAGTGGTAAAAAACAATGACATCTTGAATTTTGCATGCAAATGGATAGAAATAGAAAACACTATCTTGAGTGAGGTAACTCAGACCCAAAAAGATGAATATGGTATGCACTCACTCATTAGTGGATTCTAGCCATACATAAAGGACATTGAGCCTATAATTTGTGATCCTAGAGAAGCTAAATAAGAAGGTGAACCCAAAGAAAAACATATAGTTATCCTCCTGGATATTGGAAGCAGACAAGATTGCCAGGCAAAAATTGGGAGCTTGAGGTGGGGGTGAGGTGGGGGTAAAGGGAGATGGGGAGAGAGAAGTGAGAAGGGGAGGATGGGGAGAGCTCGGGGGAATGGGATGGTTGGGATGAAGGAAAGGTGGATATGGGAGCAGGGAAGTAGATATCTTAATTAAGGGAGCCGTTTTAAGGTTGGCAAGAGACTTGACTCTAGAGGGGTTCCCAGGTGTCCAAGGATATGTTTCCAGCTTGTTCCTTGGGCATCTGAGGAGAGGGAGCCTGAACTGGCCCTTTACTATAGCCACACTGATGAATACCTTGCATATCACCATAGAACCTTCATCTGGCAATGGATGGAGATAGAGACAGAGACCCACACTGGAGCACTGGACTGAGTTCCCAAGGTCCAAATGAGGAGCAGAAGGAGGGAGAACATGAGCAAGGAAGTCAGGACCGTGAGGGGTGCACCCACCCACTGAGACGGTGGGGCTGATCTAATGGGAGCTCACCAAGGCCAGCTGGACTGAGACTTATGGAGCATGTGATTAAACCAGACTCTCTGAACGTGGTTGACGAGGAGGGCTGACTGAGAAGCCAAGGACAAGTACTCCAAGTACTGGCTTTGTGGGAGCCTAGTCTGTTTGGATGCTCACCTTAATAGACCTGGATGGAGCAGGAGGACCTTGGATTTCCCACAGGGCAGGGAACCCTGACTGCTCTTTGGACTGGAGAGGGAGGGAGAGGGGGGAGGGGGAGGGAAATGGAACGAGGGGAGGAGGTGGAAATTTTTAATAAAAAATAAATAAAGTTGAAGAATATAATAGAAAAAAATGTAGACAGTAAAAGCTTAGTCAGAAGTGTAACTAAGGTTAGATCATGCCAAGAGCCAGCTGTGAGCCTCAGCGAATGTAAGTGTCCCTCTCTAGAAATGAGCAAAAATAGCAAGGAAGGTACAAGTAGATACAGTGAGCTAAAAGAAGAGTCATATGATGAAACCTGTGTGGTGTGGAGAAGGATTAAACAACATCACAATGAGCATGTCTCTATTCCCAAATGATAGCCATGCATAGGTATGAACAATGGGTAAGATGATCTGACATGATTTGATGGGCCATCCTGCCTGCCCAGTTAAAAGTATGCTTTAGTAGTCAACGTAGAAACAAATACAGATAGGAGGCCAATGTTAAACTCAGTGTTAGTCATTGGTAGCTTGGATCAAACAAAGGATAATTGTTTGAAAGCTTATTCTCCATGTCGTAGTCCTGTTTAGAATGATGATGAAACCGTAAGGAAGTGGAGCTTTGCTTGAAGAGTTAGGTTATGTGCTTGGGGATTCATAGTCTGGAAACACTTCCAGCTTGTTCTCTCTGCTTTCTTGGTGTTGATCTGTGGTCAAAACAATGACTCTGGACTGACAGCGGGGGAACCTGCAAAGGACCAAACTAGGCCCTCTGAATGTCAGTAACAGATGTGTGAATGGGGCAGTCTTTACGGCTACTGGCAGTGAAACCAGAATTTATCACTAGTCCTTGAAATGGCTTTTTGGAACCCATTCTTTTTGGAGGAATACCTTGCTCATCTTAAATGTAGAGGAGAGCACCTTGGTCCTGCTCATAGTGATGTGTCAGATTTTGTAGACTTGCCATGGGAAGCCTTACCCTCTCTGACAGGTGAGTGGGGATGGGTTGGGGAGAAGGTGAAGAGATGGGAGGAGGGGAGGGAGAGGGAATCGGATAGGCTTGTAAAATGAAGAAAAAAACTATATTTTAGTTAAACTAAAGAAAAGAACTTCCTGCACCCGAATCAATGCTCTCTGCTGACTGTGATGCTCCCCTAGCATGAAACACAAGCCAAAGTGAGAGCACCTGAGGCCAAGGCACACCTGCCAGTACTGGAACTGCTGCGCACAGCATCTGAGAGCCATTTGTGAGAAACTGAAAGTGAAGCCTCCACTGGAGGGGAGACTCCAAGTGGCTGTAGATGCCCAGAGCTGCGAGACAGGAGACAAGAAGCTAGTTCCAAGACAGGCACCAAAGCTACACAGAGAAACCCTGTCTCGAAAAACACAACACAACGAAACAAAAAGACAAGACTATGAAAGATGGGACAGCAGAAAGGGAAGTAAGTTTAGGATACAATGAGGAGCTCCATTTTGAGTTTGTGTATCTCTCCACCCTGCATCCAAATGCCCATGACACACCGGCATCTATATCAAAACTCCTTGTTTTTTTTTCATTGTTATTTCTACTCCCCTCAAAGGAAAAGGAAAATATGAGGTAGAATCAGCTTCTTCCATTTGTTTATTGATTTAGTCATTTTGAACAAGTTTTGGGTTATAGCAGAGACGCAATTTATAACACAGTGGAAAGTGATGATATCCTTAGAGCACAGAAATACTCCCTTGATGTACTGCAGGAGGCACAGAGGTTACTGGGCTCACTCATAAGCACTAAGGAAAACATGAATGCAAAACGCAGAGTGGTCTCTTCAGTGGGAGGGATGTATACCCTGTTTTCCATACATAAGGCTAGGTGCTCAGGTGTTTCCTAGCCAGGTGACATTTGTGCTCACTGTATGACCAAGACCACATCATATCCTCCCCCACATCCTGCTGATGTCTCATGTAGCCAATCTATAGAACCCCTCTTTACAGAAAATGTCACATGTACTTTACACAGCGTTTCACTGTAGCCATGCTTTAAGCTTTATTGTACACATGGGGTTGAGTTAATTAGCCCAGGGAAACTTTTTTTTCCCCAAATTTTGCTGTGATCAAAGATTAAAGTAAATTACCTGGTTCCAGCCTCTCAAAGTCCGAACCAACAACAGCTACTGAGCTGTACTGAACTGGACTTCCTTCTTTTCTCACATGGATGAACATGCCGCTGGCTGTGGTGTGTGCAGAGACTCCCACAATACACTTTCTTGGTACGGTCCATTATTGGAATGATAATGAAAAGCCAATAGAGGCTCTGAATTGTATTAGCTTTATATAATTGTATTAGTGTTATATCACAGCACACACATTAGGTCAGTGATTTCATCTTTAATTAATATTCATCATTGACTTTGACTTGCAAAATTTGAACACCCACCAACCATACTTCCTTAGTTACCGAGAATCTGAGGCCAATATTGATATTGATTTGTAGGTTTATATTTTCATGCCATGGCTCTAACACCACCACCACCACAACAGCAAGAACAAAAAAAACACAAATGAGACAATGGAATATATCTCTTGGAACACAATTACTTTCCTCCTCTATGAGGAATTAGTAAATGAGAAATTACAACTCAAAGATAAATATCTATCTTTTGCATATGTCCTGCCATGCCCCGGAAGAACACTGAAATGCCTGTGCCTTGGGTTTCACCCTAAATCATGTCCTAAAGCATCAAACAGCAACTTGTACACTATCCACACTGCACCAATTCTGTGATCAGATTTAGAAAAGGTTTCCATCATCCTTTCCATATTCCACCCCTACATTTCATACATTTTTAGCTATTTCTTGTTTCTAATGAACAGTCTGTTTTTCATCATTTTTAACAAATGGCAATTATTTTCCCTTCAGCACATACTTTTATTCCCATTTATTGCCTACCTAAGTGACCTTCAGACTGCATTAGCCATTTATATTGTTAAATTGCATCTTATTTAATTTTAAAACTGGAACAAGATGAATAAATGTTTGGTCATTTTTGCCCTCTATTATACCACAGCAGTGCTTCTCAAGCTTCTATTCATGATGGAAAAGAGAGAGCCTTTTAGACATTTCCTGCCTTATTTTCCATTTCTTACATAATTTTAATTCCATGGATGTACTATCTATTTATATGCTGTGCGTCCTAGAATAATGGTTAAAACCCTCTGCCACGAAAGCAGTCTTCATTTTTTTTTGAGTACACTATGCCCCTGAAGCTGACAATGCCCTCACAAAGGTTGTTCAGTTTTAGAACTATGAATACAAACAACAGAACAAGGACAAGAAACAAGCAGATTCTACTGCTCTGCTCCCATTTAGAATGAATGAAATGAAACTCTTAATCAAGTACTCTGTTTCAAATGATTCATTCACATGACCACCTGATATGACCTTAGTCCTCTATTCCTCTGAATCCGATAGACGTTGTTCTATCCAAATCATTCCATGATTTTTTGATTGCTCCTGTGCAATAAAATAGTTCCTCTTAAAGAATGAAAAGTTAGCTAAGATCTTTGTAAAGTATAAATACTCTAGATATTCCTTTGTAGTAATTTCCAGGAATATTGACAAACCCATGAGAGTATGAGAGAAAGATGAGCAACTAGTATAGCAAGGGAAAAGCCAGTGTTATCAAGGCAACTTGGGGTTCTTATTTTGATTTGTCAATCTTATTAATAAGAAGCTTACTAGAACTGGGCTCAGAAGGAGACTCAGGGACAACTTTATCAAAGATTGAGGAAAATAAGAAAAACAAGGTAAATAAGCACTAAATCATGGCAATTTCTTAAAAGAGGAGAGAACCTCATACATTCAAGAATTAAGACAGGACCCGCGGTGTAGGTCAGTGAGGAGTAGCTTAACGAAAGGAGAGCAGGAATGCAAACAAAGAGTAAGAGAGCCCAGATCACCAGTAAAAGCAGGCTTAAGCTTTGGGCCAATATCCCGAAGAAAACAAGGTAATAAGGAAACGGACAGCCCCGAAGATGTTACAGCTCAACAAACAGCTGTCATAAGGAAGAAATTTGCAGGGAAAAGAGCAAGTATGGCCCAATAATGAAAAAGAATCAGGTGGCCAATCTTCGGCAACCTTTGAGGCTGCTAATCATGACCCACTGAAACCAACTATAAGGTTTTAATGAATAAACAAAATGGGGTCTCGGTACTGACCTCTTATTTAGTTGCTATACAAATAATTCTGCATTTAACAGATAGGTGAGTGACAGTATGCCTTGCTATCTGCCAGTACCAAATGAACTTAACATATTTTAGAGAACATTTCATCCAAACACAAAAGGATTCTTTTCAGCACCTTATGAAGCATTCTCCAAAACTGACCATATGTTCAGACCCAAAGCAAGTCTCAAAAGATACAAGAAAATTGATATAACAGCCTCCAACTTATCTGACCACCACAGACTAAATTTGTATATCAACAACAACAGAAACAGTATAAAGCTTAAAAATCCACGGAAACATGCAAAACTGAACAAGACTCTACTGAATAAAAGAAAAATCAGTCAAGAGAGAAAGTAAAGATCTTCTAGAGTTGAATGAAAATGAAAACAAAACATGCCCAACTTAGTAGACACATGAAGGCAGTTCTAAGATGCAAATTCAAAGTACCAAGTGCCTACATAAAAACTTGATGAGTTTCCATAATACTAACTGAATAGCACACCTGAAAGCTCTAGAACCAGCAATGTAGCTGGATGCAAAATTAATTCCAAAAAAATCAGTAGCAAAACAAAACAAAAAAAACAACAAAACAAACAAACAAAATCAGTAGCTATCCTATATACAAATGAAAAATAGACTGAGAACTAAATCAGGGAAACAAGGCATTTCACAATAATCTCAAATAATATAAAATGTCTTAGGGTTACTCTAATGAAGCAACTGAAAGGCTTGTATGATAAAAATTTCAGTCTTTGAAGAAAGAAATAGAAGCTATCAGAAGTTGAACAGATTTCCCATGCTCATGGATACACAGGATTAACATAATAAAAGTACTGTCTGACAAAAGCAATCCATAGACTCAATGCAAATCCAACAAAATTCCAACACAATTCTTTTAAGGACAAGTTTTAGCTTCGTGTGGAAATATACATTAAAAAAACAAGGATAACTAAAATAATCCTGAATAATAAAAGAACTTCTGGAGGTATCACCATTCTAGATCTCAAATTGTATTACATAACTATAGTAATAAAAACAGTATGGTATTGAGATAAAAATAGACATGTTGATCAATGGAATCGAATTAAAATCCAGACAAAATTCACATATCTATATTCTCCTGATTTTTTATAAAGAAGAAGCACACACTGGGAAAAATGATAGCATCTTCAATAAATGGTGCTGGTCAAACTGGACAGTTGAATGCATTAAAAATACAAATATATCTATATTGTCTTCCTGCACAAAAATGAACTCCAAATACATCAAAGACCTCAACCTAAAATCAGATACACCAAATCTGAAAGAAAAAAAGTGGGGCATTGTCTTGAACTCACTGGCACAGGAGACAATTTCCTGAACAGAACACCAATAGCACAGGCATTAAGATCAACGATTAATAAATGGGACTTCATGAAACTAAAATGCTTCTGAATGGCAAAGGACACCATCTTTTGGAAAAATAACAACTTTCAGATAGAAAAATATTTTTACATATTACAAAATCTATAGAGGGCCAGTATCGAACATATAGAAGGAACTCAAAAATCTAGATATCAAGAAAATAAATAACCAAATATTAACTGGGCTACAGATATAAACAGAACTCTCAAATTAGAAAATGCAAACATCTCAGAAACACTTAAAGAAATGCTCAACATGCTTGGCCATTAGGGAAATGCAAATCAAAACTATACTTTTGGATTTTTATCTTACACCAATCAGAATAGAGTAAAAAAATCAATAAAATGAAAGCTCGTTGGTAAAGACATAGAGTAAGGGAAAACCTCATCTATTGCTGATGGAGCTGCAAACTTGCACAACTACTATGGAAATTAGTGTGTAGGTTTCTCAGAAAACTGGAAATAAATCTAACCCAACCTCCAGCTCCACAACTCATTTCATCCTACTACAGAGCCTACCATCCCACCTTGTTCGACAATGTTCCTTGCTACTCTATTCATAAAATCCAGAAATTGGACACAATCTACATGTCCCTCATCATGAGTGAATAAAGAAAGCATACATCTGCCAAATGCAGTATGACTATGCTGTTAAGAAAATTAAATCATGAGAATCACAGGTAAATGGGTAGAACTAGAAAAGAAAAACATCCTGAAGGCAGTATCCTAGATCCAGAAAAATCAAATATGGTTTATATATGCTTATATTACAAAAATTACCTCTTAAGTTAATGATAATGAAGCTATAGTCTATAGACTCACAGAGGTCAACCATAGAGTAAGGTGCTACAGGGGACAGATAGATATCAGTAAGAATAGGAAATAGAATTGGTAATTATGGGTGGGAGACTGGAAGTGGATGATTAAATGGAGAAGGTGAGAAAAGAGAACAGCAAGGGAAGGAATATAGGATAAGACAGTAAAATTAAAGGCCATTTGAGGAATAGTATGGAAACCTAATTCAGTAGAAGCTTCCATATAGAGAGAGACAGTCTAAAATAAATTGCCAAATAATCAGGGAGGCAGAATCCCAACTGGCCATTTTTGCCACCAAATGACACTTCCATTACCTGATATCTGAAATATATAATTGAGTTGTTGGACATAAGGGTTCACATGGGAACCCACAAACAAGTCAGGTTGTTGCCAAGACAATAAGTTGCTCTCCAAAATCTGATATCAAGACCCTATTGCTGAAGACAACACCTACACAGCTCAATAATATGGAGAAGTCAAGCTGGAGCCGACATAGACCCTTCATCCTATGTACTCGTGTGTTTGGTACAGGAAGGTACTATGTAGGCTACCAAAGAAGAAACTAAACACCAACCCAGCTACAAATCCATTGATCTACAATGGTTTCCTGCCTGTAAGATATAATAATGCAATGGTGACACAAAATTTGTGGGAGTGATCAACCAATTTATAACTTGACTTGAAGCCCATTCCATGACATGGAACCCATACCTGACACTATTTGTACAACCAAGAATCTGAAGCTAGATAGCCCAGAGAAATAGAGAAAAATCAAATGTTCTCCTAAAAGAACAGCATTAAAAATTTTTCCTACTGATATTTGGCTATACTCATAGATCAGTACCTTGCTTAGCCATGATCAGATCAGTGTCTGCATGTAGCAGATGGGAACATATACAGAGTTACACAGCCAGACATTTTGCAAACTGTGAGAGACTTTGGAAAACTCAGCTGGAATTGGGATTTCTCCATCAAACCCTTTTTCCTGAGGGTTCAGGGAACCTTCTAGAAGAGGAGGCAGAAAGACCATAAGAGCCGGGGTGGGGGCGATGGAGGACAAAACAAAGCCCTCTAGATCAACTATAGTTATGCACATGTGAGCTCCTAGAGACTGAGGCAGCATGCACCAGGCCTGCACACGTCTGTAGCAGCTAGGATCCTAGAGTTGAAAGCTGAAGTGAATACATGTCCCCATCCTTAACCTAGACGCTATCTTTAATTGATAACCAATTGTAAATGAAAATTTAGATATTTCCAAGGAAGTCTTACTGGGGAAACAAACTACTTTTGCTTACAGGCGGCTTATCCTACAGTAGTTGCCTAACTGAAAATGAACTCAAGGGCATCTTTGGAGGTTCCTTTATTATAACATTATGTCAGGGCTTTTCTTTTCAGCTCTTTTGTCTTTCTATTATTTTATTTTATTTCATATATATGCATATATGTGTTATATACAAATACAATTTTCTGTCTCTTTATCATATAGGTCCTCTAAATATATATTATAGCTTCCAGTGTACTGTTTTTATGAGATTGGTGAGGGTGCAATTGAGTGGGTCTCTGAATTTGTGGGGTTTTTGCCTTTTCTTGAGTTTTTTTTTTTCTCTTTGTTTTGTCCTGTTCTGGTGTGCTTGATTGTGTTTTATTTCGTTATATTATATTTTATTATTATCCCTTAGAAAAATGTTTGTTTTCTAATAAAGAGACAGAAAGAAGGTAGATCCATATGGGAGGTGAGGGAGGGAAGATCAGAGAGGACTAGAGGGAGAGGAACCTATATTGTGTGAGGAAAATGAGTTTACTTTAAGTAAAAGGGAAAAATAAAATAGTTGATTGTTACATAAAATTCTGCATAGTTTCCATGTTTACTGTTTGATTAACTAACTCTATTTAAATTCTTTATGATTGTGTCTTAATACCAAACATGTATGCAGTATGAGTAGTACTAAGTGAATATTTTATGTTATTTAGAGATTTATATAAAACAGCTCCTTATTAAATAAAAGAAGTAAATTTTATTTATTCATCACATTCAGTTGACTTTCCATTTGGTAAATATATTCATGATGCAAAATAAAAGCACCTTCAGGACATAATTTGTTCTTTCGCCACCAGTCTGCAGCTTCTAACGTTATTATACTTTTCCAGGACAGCTTTATTTTCATGTCATCTTAAGAAGTCTCCAGTCTAGCGACAGTGGCGGATTTCTTGGTATCAAAAGCTTTTAGTGGTTTTCATATTTAGATCTCACAATAAAAATACTCACCTTAAAAAAAGTTAATTTTCATTTTCTAAGTGGCCTCTTCCCTCATGTTGATTCCGGACTGTTCTACTGTGTATAAAAGGGAAGCAGTTTTCTAACTGAAGTCCGAATGCTTTTCTTTTTTACATGGATATAAGATATCAGTATTTCCTAAGGTGTGGGAATTCCGTGCTTTGGAGTGTCATTTGCATATCTACATCTCTATTATTTTATCTTATAACATTTATTTTGATAAATATTTCCATGTTTCTTTAATACCAATGCATATTTTTGACACTGATGAAAAACTCCAATGATTTTACAGTTTTAACCATCTGGGGCTTACAAATTTTATTGTCTCTGATGAGATTATGGAACACACAAAGCTTGAATTATGAAATATGCAGCAATAGTACTCTAAGGCTTATGGCAATCTTCCTACTAATAGATTTCAAACATTTAGAGATGTCGTCATGTATACTAGGTCAACGTGTTCACTAGATCATATCAGCAAAGAGAATAAAATTTAAATGTTGTTCTTTTCCACAAGAATATATTCCTTTGAGAAATAATAAAAGAAAACAAAGAAGTACTTTATATTGAAAAATTGTGATTTCTGTGACTTTCAAAACTTTTGATTCAGCTCAGTGTTATAGAGCCCACCTCCTGATTCTTAAACACTAGTCAAGGAGGCACAATACAGAGATGGCTCTCATTCCTATGAGGCTCCTGGGACCCTTATATAAGATTTTAAGGTGATGTATAACCCCTACATGTCATGAAATGTTCTTTTTTTCATGAGTAGAGAATAAAAAGTTTGTCTATACATGCTCGTCTGCCTATCCAAGGCAGACAGCAGAAGACTACCAATTTACAAGGTGGTATTTTTCCTTCACACCCTTTGTTAGCCTAACGGGCAAGTAAGGGACACTATTTCATGCTCCATTGATTTCTCTTTTCAGTCTCTGCCTAAGGGATCAGGAACTTCCCGAGATTTGAACCAGAAATAATTTAAAACACACGAGACCAACTAAGCTCCTGAATGGTTTGCCTTATCTTTAATTTATAGATTTATCCTTACTGAAATTGATGTATTTTGAAAAGTTCCTTGAAAATTTAAATATACTTTGCACTGCTGTGGTACAGCCATGTTTTAAAATAAATGCCATCACATGATAAAAATGGAATTCATAACTTAAGAGTCACAGCTCTAAGAATGAAGTTAGACAGGTGAAAATCTGGGGCCTTTCTGGGGCTCATCCTCTCAGAGGAATAGCAATTGGAAAGAGAATCTACCCTGGACGATCTCTTCATATGAGTCTAACTGCTGCTTTGAGATACACTGAAGAGGCAACTGAAGCTTGGCTTTCTTTTTTCTGACATTTCCAGCAAACTCAAGCAGGTGATAGGTTTATGTGGGATATGGGAAGAAAAGTAGGCAACTGATGTCCATCATGAGGCTGCCTGAGATAATGCTGCTATATGGCAGGCCCCCATGATGGCAGAGATCAAGATGAACCAGCAGTGCCCTTTAATTCCAAGACTACTCAATGAACTGGTTGTCCCTTATGGACACTATTTTTGGGCCCAGTCCATTACTCTTGGTTCTAAAATGTGTCTCACTTCCTATACCAAATCGGTACTTGACACCTTTGCTACGTGGTCAGTACCACATACCTATGTCAGTCCTTTCTCAGGTAGAAGATCCAATACCAAGTATTCTCCAAACACTCGGGCTCAAAGCCCAGCCTATAGTTTACTGCTGTAGTAGAATGAGTGTCCAGGTCCATCTAAGTGGCCTGACCATGTTTAGCTGGATACCAGGCCCACCAATATCTGATCCTTTCTTAGGTTCTTATTAATGGTTCTTTAAAGCCTCCTGTGAACCTTTGTGTAGACAGAAATTTCTATCCTATCTGGTCCTGCAGCCATTCGGTCCCAAAGAAGCACACATAGGCTGCTACTAATTATAAACTGTTTGACCCAACTTCTTCTCAGAATTCTCTTAGTCTGCTTACCTTGCCTATATTTACTGGCTGGCTACTAGCCAATCGGTGTTTCATTAAACTAATACAAGTGACACATCTTTACGGTGTATAAAAGCATTATCCCATAGCACCTTTGTGTCGACCAGATGGATCCCACAGAAAGTCTGCATGAGTGGACTGGTAAAGGGCTCTCCCTGACAAAGTCATCTATGAGAAAATGGAAGAAATTGTTTCTATGCTATTTTAAACATGCAAAGACTAATTCAAGGCCACAAGATGCAAGCATAGTTAGGAAAATATAGCATCACAAAAGAAACCAATGAAGTTCTAGAAGCCAAAAGCAAATATATGTTGCCTGACAACACATTATGAACAAAACTAACCTATGATACAGGATTGATCTGTTTTGATAATGGCACCATACTTTCATCATATATGGTAAATAGCATTGAATGAACAAAAAGGCAAACTATAAGGAAAAATATAAGCAAAAGTAGGTATGTACCTTGATCAGAAGAACACATAACTGATTCAGAACAACAATAAAATCTGTATCACTTTAACAACAGATTTAATTAAGCAGAAAAACAATCAGCGTGTTTAAAGAAAGGTCATGTATATTTTCTCAGGAAACAGGGTATAAAATAATTATAAAGTGAAGAAAGTCTACTCTAGACACATGGGCCACATCAAGAGACCCAATATGGCAATTAAGATTCCTAAAGCTGGTAGAGGACTATAAAGGGATAACAATATTATTTAAAGAAACAATAGCAAGAAAATACTGACATTTGCAGAACTGAAAGTTCAAGAGCCATAAATTTCAAAAGTTTCAAAATTTGTAAAAGAAAAGGCATCTTTACAGAAATGAGATAGGACCAAATCCTCAATAACAAAAAATGTAACATAAAAAACAACTACTTTAGGCTATGAAAAGATGTGACAATTCAATCAAGCCACTTAAAGAACAAAGGTGAAGATAAAGGATATTTACGTGTCAAATTTGTCTTCCAGAAATAAATTAACAATAAAGGTTTTCTAAAGCAACAAAAATTGTGAGAATTCATCCTACCTAGATCTGATTTACCAGAAATTCTGAAGAGTTCTTTGCTGAAATTAACACTGAAATGAAAACATATGAAAATATTAAAAACTCAAAAGAGAAGTACAATCAAATTCTGAATATTTAAATATTCAAATAATGCTGTAGTCGTGCATGAATCACCCTTAACCTATTGTAAGTATAAAAAGGCAAAAAGCACTAAATTGACTATAGTTACACTAATTTATTGATTGATAAAGAATACAAAAATGTCTAAATGATGACCTCAATGCAGAACATTTTAAGTATAGAACAATTTAAATGTACTTACAAGATATACTAAAAGTCCATCAATTTAATTGGTTCAAAGTATATCTAGCAATTTTTAGAAGCTTAATGTGAACCTTACAGCATGCAGAAGTCAGCATCCAAAATGATATTTCTGGTAGGGACACCAATGGGAAGCCAAGGCTCCTAAAGATATTTTAATGGAAGATCATTGCCTCACAGATAAAGACAGCAAAACGGGAAGCAAAGAACACAGGAACAACAAAGCAGTCAGAAGAAAACTAACAGCATACCAGTAGGTCCTTTCCTAACAGTAATTACTTTCAAATGCAAATGAGAATAAAGCTTCAAACAAAAATGAAGATGATAAACTGAATTTTGATGATGTGCCTAGATAAAAATTAAAATGTAAAAGATGAACAGTAAAAGTAAAGAACAGATACTATACCGCCGAGTAGTACTCTAATATGTATATATTCCACACTTTCTTCATCCATTCTTCCACTGAAGGGCATCTAGGTTGTTTCCAGATTCTGGCTATTACAAATAATGCTGTTATAAACATAGTTGAACAAATGCTTCTGTAATATGATTGGGCATCTCTTGGGTAAATTCCCAAGAGTGGGATTGCTGGGTCCTGGGGTAGGTTGAACCCGAATTTCCTGAGAAACCGCCACACTTGAGTTCACCCATTGAGACGGGTGGGGCAGAACTAACGGGAGACCACCAAGTCTAGTTGGAATGGGACTGATGGAACAGGGGACCAAACCGGAATGGTTCACTCTCTGAAAGTGGCTGACGGTGGAGGAGGACTGAGAAACCAAGGACAACAGCGATGGGCTTGGACTCTACAGCATGGACGGGCTCACTGTGAGCCTTGTCAGTTTGGTTGCTCACCTTCCTGGACTTAGGGGGAGTTGGGAGGACCTTGGACTTAACATAGTGAAGGGAACCCTGATGGCTCTTTGGCCTAGAGAAAGAGGGAGTGGGGGTATGGGTAGAAGGGAGGGGAGGGAAGGGGGAGGAGAAGGGGAGGAGATGTAAATTTTTAATAAAAAAAAGAATTTGTATCTTTCACTAAAGGTCACAGATTCGAATAAGAGAATAACCTAGTCATTTATACCCTGCCCTTAACACCTATGACTTATTATTTAATATGGCAAAGAAGTGAAATCTGAAGTGACTATTCTATTTGTAATATTTAATAATAAAGTCATAACTTCTAATTATAAAAAAAGAAGAGATACTATATATAAATTGAAATAAAATGAGAATAGGAGCCACTATGCTGATAGCCAAGAGGTCGATGTAAGCCAACACTGTTACAAGAAAACCAGTTATAGTGGTGTTAAATATTAATCTTAGCATTCAAGAAATTGAAAAATAGGAATTATGTTCAAGTCCAGCATTGGATACTTAATGGTCACAGAAAGCCAAACTAAACAATAGTAACAACAAAATCAAATTGTTGCAAGAGACAAATATGGTTACTGAATCATGATAAAGAAGTTAATCAAAGATTATAAAAACTGGATGTCCGTGTATGCACATGCAACATTGCAACACCTGAAAATGGAAGCAATTACTTAGAGAGCTGGAGTGGGAGTAAGCACCTTACTGAATCTACTTTAACAATAGGTATCAAGCTATAAAATTAATGAAAAATCAGCAAACATGATCAACTGTATGAACCATGCCCAAACTGCTATCCAGGGGCCATAAGAACCACAGAAAAGCTATTAATGGAACCCAATTATTTGTAGACCACAATGTTCCATGGTGTCAAACAAAGAGATAAAAGTTGTCAAAGGAGAAGAAAGAGAGTTACCTTGAGACAAACAAAAAGGGAAATGTAACATACCAAAACTTATGTGTTAACACAAAAGTAGAAAATGTTTGTGTTTCAAAGAACTAAATAAAGATGAAAAGTATTCAAATTTAGTAGAAAGTAAACAGAAAGATCAGAAGAGAAATAATTTAAACAGAGACCAGGAGATGCTTTTAAAAATGAAAATAAGTTTCATTTTAAAAAAGAATCAAAATTAACATTATGATTGACTAAGAACAAAGAGAGGATTCGAATATCTAAATTCACAAATAAGTGAAATATGACATATTAAAGAAATATAAAGGATAACAAGAAACTTTTCAGCAAAGAAAAACAAATTATTTGACTATGTATAAGAGAAAATACATAAATTTCAAGAAGTGAAACACCAGGAGTGAACAGTAAAAACAAGAGAGGCCAAAATGAGTTGTCAATTCAGAAAGGAAATGTGACTTTAGCCAAGGTAAACCACCCATACTAGAGCTTGAGAATCCAAAGAGGAAATTAGAGATTACTCGGGACAAGGTATCCTGGTTCAGGAACTTTCATGATTCAAAGTTAAAGCTGCAGACCACAGGAAAAGACCAAAGCTAACCCAGGCATGGCACACAGGTGCAGAATGTTCTACAATTCTCACCTGAAACTACATACCACGAAAGAGGATGAGAGTTGATCTGTAGGAAGTCATTCAAGGATGGGGATTTTCAAAACTGAATTCAGAAGAGGAAAAAGTCAGAGAGGAGAAAGAGTTGATCCAGAGGGAGGAACCAAGCTGCAGAAAGTCTTTAACATTTTCCCCCAACATAATTATTTTTGATTATGTGGAAATTTCCCTTCATACACTATGAACACCATCTCTTCCTAGTCCTCACATGTTCACCCCACCCTTGTGACTGCCTCCTCCACCAATAAAGAAGGGACAAAAAAGAACAAAAGTCCAGTTTGCGTTGTCCTTCTACTCACTCAAATTACCTGTTTTCAGCTGGTTAAGGAAAACTGAGTCCTCCTCCATCTGCAACCCAGCCAGAAGCCATCGGCTGTGGAGAGCTACACCTCAGCATGCTCATCACAATTTTTAAGACTTCTGTAGATGACTTCCATTTTTAGGCTGCTATACTTGGGGGTTGGTGGTTGGGATAGGAATAAGAGTTATCAGTGAAGCCTTCTATGCCTCTTATTCTCCACTGCGCATGAGCAGTCATCCATATCACTGCAGAAGTAGCTTCATTGCCCTTTCTAATCAACAGCAGCTTGGATCATAGGTGTCTATGTGGTTTCTGGCAACAGTGTGTAGCACGAACATCCACACAATCTCCAACATCAGCAGGCACCAAGGACCTCCACTTGGTCTATGGTGGCAATTCAGTCCAAGGACATCAAGATGGCCATCTGCGGAAGCATAGGGCACAGACACCATCATAGCCTTTGTTGGCAACACAGGCCAATGGCATCAACAGCCTGTGTGTCAGCATAGTCTGAAGAAAACAGCATAACTTAAGGTAAATGCACAGGCCACAGACATCCCCACAGCCTTAGGTGGTAACACAAGGCAGAAACATCAACACGACTCAAACTTGGCCTCTGTGACAGCATAGACTATGGACAATGTGGCCTCACGTGACTGCACAGGCCACCCACATTAACATGGCTTCAAGCCTTGGAAGCACAGACCACAGGCATTCAAATGCCCTTTAGTGGTAGCAAGGGCCATGGACATCAACATGTCCCCTATCTTTGAGAAAATATGAAAAGTCAAACCTTCAATTATGGGCATAGAATAAGAGATGAATGTCACATCAAAAAGTCTTGAAAATATTTTCATTCATACCATCGAAGAAAATCTTATGAAGTTAGAGGAAAAGATGACTACTCTATTGCAGGAGGCCAAATAGAGAGGATGGAAAATCCAACTGCAAATGATGTGTTATAGTTAGAACATTAAGTAGCCTCCCCCAAAAGGATTTTAAAACTGCAAGAGAAAAGGGTCAAATCACTTGTAAAGCCAGGCCAATCAGAAGAGCAGCAGCTTTTGATGGAAAATTTAAAGTTTGAATGTCTTGGAAAGATGTAATCAAAGTTTTGAAAGACCATTACTGCCAGATCAGAACATTATAACCAAACACATATCTATTATAATTGAATAAATTAAAATTTCCAGTGATGAAATAGACTGAATGAATTTTTGGCCACTAAGCAAGCTCTGCAGAATAAAGGAATACTTGATCATGAAGGGTATATACATATGTAAGAAGGCACGAAGGTAAATGTGCAATACCCAGAACCCTTAACCAAAAGAGGTCTAAAGAAACAAAATAACAGGAATTGAAACTTATCTCTCAAATATAATTCAGTACGTTAATATTCTGAATTCTCCAATAAAAATACAGACTAGTAGATTGGGCTACATGGTAGGATTTGTCCTTTTGCTGCATCCAAGAAGTATACCTGACAATCAGACAACACCAACTGAAGGAGAAAGTGTGGTAAAGGTACTCTAAGCACAGGAAAGTCAGAAACAAGCAGGTGTGCCCATTCAAATACCTGACAAAATAAATACGATAAATAAATACGACACCACAAGTCAAATGCACCTAACAGGTATCTCCAGAACAAGTCCACTAAAATACTAAAATATATACATTCTTCTAAGCAGCCCATGAAGCTCCCTCTAAAATCGAGTATAAGGACACAAAGTAAGTTCCAATGAATACACAAAAATTAAAAATCCTGGAATCGCTGTGAACACCATGAAATAAAGGTAGATAAAAGAGCAACAGAAAGTACAAAAACAAATAAATTTATTGTTATTAAACAACATGTATTAAAATAATTGAAACAGATATTGAATCAGATTAATGGGTCAGTGCAAAATAACAAGAAGAAAAATTTAAAAAATTATAGAAACTAAGGAAAATGAAACCCAAAAAAGGAAAATATATGGGAATGGCAAATAATGAAGACACGTTTAATGAAAAACTCAAACGTGCTAAGTGCCACATCAAAAACTTAGAGTTGGAGGCAGGGAGAGATTAATGCATGTAATCAAAACAAATATAGATGCATGAATAGTTCAAGAAACAAATAAAAATAATACAAAATTCTGTGAGGTCAAATAAATATATGATGAGCCATAACCCCCCAAAAAAGAGTAGATGGGAAGGGATAATTAAAATCAGGGTAGAAATTATATATACAGAAGTGTACTAAAAAATCTTAAAGTGTCAGTGAAAAGTAAACAAGATTTAAACTCTTCTTCAAATAATCCCAAATAAAGGGCAAAATAACTCACATTAATAGAAAGTAGAGGGTAAAATAAATACAACACTTATCAATTAAATTTAGAAAAACATAAGAACTCAAATGAAAAACCTATATTAAATTAGAAAACCTAAAAGAAAGGGATTGATTTCTAGATCACAGTTTTTTACCTAAAGGAAACCAAGATAAAATAAATAATTTAAATAGATCTATAATCAGTAATAAATTTAAGAACTAATAATAAGCCTCCCAGTGAAAGTACTCAGTACCTGAAGGATTCACTGCATAATTCTACCAGATTTTAAAGGACACTAAATAATACTCAAATTATTCTACAAAACAAATGAAGAAGGAATGCTTCAAGACTGTTCATATCAAAAACAGTGTTTAAATGTTATAAAATCATGTACACACACACATACACACACCCACTCACACACACACAAGACCAATTCTCATACATTATTCAACAAATCTAATTTATCAATGTAAGTGAGGTACAAGACAGAAATCACACATTAAGTAAGCTCATTGGGTGGAGGGAATTCATCTGACAAAATTCAACATCCTTTAATAAAAATAAAACAAGGATAGGGAAATGATCATTTGGAACTCATAAAAACCAAAAAGGAAACCCTACTGTCTGCTTAATTATTAATAATATTTGAATACCTCTTGCCCACAGGTATTTGCAACCTCAGAAAGCAAAATCATCAGAGCAATTCTTTAAGTGTAATTTCATTTTGGTTTTAATAATCATCTACCTGATGATTTTACCACATCATTGGTCTTTGCGGAAGTTATATGATAATTTTTCATGTGTGTCTTTTTTACTAAATTGTAGATTTTTTTCACCTTTTTCTGTTTTTTTCTCATGTAAATTTACAAATATTACTTTTTGCCAAAACTGGCTTGCCTTACCTTTCTACTTTCTTATTTATTTATTTATTTATTTATTTTTATTATGTATACAATATCCTGCCTGCATGTATGCCTGCAAGCCAGAAGAGGGCACCAGACCTCATTACAAATGGTTGTGAGCCACCATGTGGTTGCTGGGAATTGAACTCAGGACCTTTGGAAGAGCAGGCAATGCTCTTAACCACTGAGCCATCTCTCCAGCCCCACCTTTCTACTTTCTTAATGTCGTCTATCAAAGAGGGTTTTCTTTTTGGTTTTTATGAGGTCCAAATGATCATTTTCCCTTTCGTTCATGTTTTTAGTGTTATAAAAATCTTGCCCAAGCATTAAAGTGTTGTTTACTAGGTTTTTTTTTTGGAAATAGTCCGGTTTGTGTTTTGTGGATGACCTACTATATATATTAATTAGTGTTTATATCAGCAGTTAGATCACTATCCATGCCATTTTCCTACACGCCTAACTAGTGATTTTGCAAAAATAGTTGAAATTACCTTCCCTTTCCACTGAATGATGTTAGTATCTAAGTTCAAGTTTAAAAACTGTACTTGTCTGAGTGTTCTGGAATGGGGGCTGGTTTTCATCCATCTACAGGATGCTAGATCAGAGGTTCTGTTGGCATGAAAGAAATAGAAATGAAATGTGGAGGCCAAAAAATGCAGGACCATTTCCACCTTGTTCTATGGTCGGAGAGTTTGGAGATTGGCAGGCTTTGCTGCACATCTCAATTCAGGATGTGACTGCTTGGTTCCTTGAAATTAAGATAGCTCCACGCCATTCTGTCAGGCGGTCAGGATGTGCAAATGTACTTCTGATCCTTCTTTTGTCACCTAGGGGAGGGCAGTCTTCAGAATACAGGATCTAGAGCAGCTTCACTACCTAGGCAACAGAATGCTAATGATTTGATGTCTCAGAGTGATAAAGCCATTGACTGTGTGAGTTATCCTTTGTATCACGTTATTAAAGTCTTTTGTTACCTTTTCCCCTCCCCCCCCCTTATGTTGGGAAGAAAAGCTGTGGGAAAATAAACGGAAGTGATTTCAGGATTTCAGTCACTGGAATGTCCTCCTGATACTATGTTTTCTGTCTTATTGTTTTTATGTGTCCTCAAATTCTTTACTATATTTCTAAGATTTCCATGCCCCTACCCTAGCAAGAAGTATTTTTGTTGAGACTGGTCCTTGACAATGAGACACATACATTATCAAGAAGTCAAATCAAGCTTTAATTGGATGTCAGTCAAAGCTGGCTAACTTCAGCTCTAGCTAAGGAGGGAAGAGGAAAGTAATGATCACGGAGGGGTTTGTTTTGGTGCTGTCGTCTTGAGTAAAGGGAACAGCAACATCAGGGATAAATAGCTGATATTTAGCTATTTTTCATCTGTCCTAGGCATAGTTTTAGAATTTTTTTCTCATACACAGGATGCCTAACATATACCTGGGGAGCTAACCTCAGTTGATTTCTCTGAGAGAGCACTAAATTCTCACAGCTGTTGTCTTCCTCCTACATAAACATCCGAGCTTTGTGATTTGTCAGGACTTGAGCTGATGTTAAAAACAAACAAACAAAAATGGGCATATAAATGAGGCAGCCTGAAGGTGGAAGTCACAAAATAATCCCACACTAGTTCAGAATTACGAATAATAAAGGGTTATTTATGTTATGCCCAAATCCGCGGGGTTCCCACAAAAGCTAACAAAGGAGACCAAGTCCCGTCTGTAAAAGCAAAGAGCCTTTATTTTAATCAAGTTTGCAAACTCAGTCTCTCTCTGCATGTCCAACGTATTGGAATATCTAGAAAGCCCCAAACTCAATTAGAATTGGGTTCTTATAGCAGTAAAGGTGGGGGTGAGGGGTTTCTGAGGTTCAGGACCTCTAATTGGCTGACATCTGTCTAGGGGGTATCCTGATGAATGTGTGCTGGCAGGTGATCCTAAGTACAATGGTTGGAATGCCAGGCATTTCCTTTGAAAGGTCTGTTCTTGGGTGAGGTTAGGGGAATCTCAGTTTGTGGTTCCTCTGGCAGCCAGGCATTGCCTCAAGGTAAACTACTGAGACTCCAGCCTCTATTAAATTTATCAGTGGCCAAGTTCTACTCTGGCAAAGAACTTCTTTTGGGTGACCTGTCCATATTTAGCTTATTATGGCTGGCGCCCACAATTTATTTAAGGAAAGCTTATAGATCACTGTCCCAGACAACAGTCCTCTGCACAAATGGGGAACAGGAACAGAGCTAGCAGGAGGAAGTGAGAGCCGGACACAAGAGAGAGAGTGCCCAAGCTTTACAGTTGCATTTACAGTATAAGAGACCAAGCCCAAGTGGGCTGGTATCTTAAATGTTATTGGCTGAAGGAGTAAAATGTGCTCCCATAACACCCCCAAACAGAACTGGGTCTACTGGGAAACAAGCCAATTTTCACCCTGCAGTTTAAGCTTGAGAAAAATGTATTTAAAAAAATCAACATGTCTACATGTAGAGATGCCTAGAATCTGACCAAGAGGTTAAGGTAACAAAGGAGATACAGTACAGAGACATAGATACTCAACATTTCCCTCGCATTCTCAGCCTCCATCTGATATCTGCATACTCAGGAAAATCAATGTTCTCAGCAAAAGTGGCCACAAGTACTGCCATTTATAGCCCGAATAGCAACTGACATAACAGGTCACTGGTCATTTGTCCTCCCTGCTGGTCTCCCACTGTGTCATAAATACTTCTATTTCCTCCAGTGATGTCTTAGAAATAAATGGGATTATTATATTCTAGTTATTTTAAAACTATATGTCAAGATAAATCCTTTGCATTTTTTTTTTTTTGGCTGAGAATACTGATTTAATTTGTCTTTCTTTTTTTTTTTCTAGTTAAATCCTAATTCTCTTTTTTCTCATTTTTTTATTAAAAATTTCCATCTCCTCCCCTCCTCCTCCCCCTTACTTTCCCTCCCGTCCACCCATACCCCCACTCTGCCCCTCTCCAAGCCAAAGAGCCATCAGGGTTCCCTTCACTATGTTAAGTCCAAGGTCCTCCCAGCTCCCCCTAAGTCCAGGAAGGTGAGCAACCAAACTGACAAGGCTCACAGTGAGCCCGTCCATGCTGTAGAGTTCATGTTCATCGCCATTGTCCTTGGTTTTTCAGTCCTCCTCCACCATCAGCCACAATCAGAGAGTCCGGTTTGGTCCCCTGTTCCATCAGTGCATTTTTTATATTTAAAAAATCTTATAAATTCCTAGTAATGAAAGCCTCTACTAGAGCTTCTTTAGATTATGGTGAATAACTGGGATAAAGGGGTTGTTTAAACACATCAAGTTTTCTAACACGTGAGAGAACATACAAATTTTTTGTTATATTTCTTTACTTTTCTCTATAGAGACATCAGACAAATTTTATTATATCAATGCGAATTATCCTAACACATGAAACTCTTACTAAATCACCTATGTTAAATTTTTATCTTTAAATATTATTATTCTTACACTTAAAATTATGTTAAATTAATTTCTTTGTTTTTGTAGTTGTTTTGCTTCTCTGGGTTTCCTTATGCAAGAAGTTATAACATTACTAGATAGCAAAGCATGTTTTCTTTTTCTTTTCTAAACTTTTGCTTTTTTCCTTCTTTCTATCTCATTGCAGAGTTTAGGGCCTTCTGAACAGTGCTGGGTTGCAGAAGCAAAAATGGGCACTCATTTTCAGCATTTGGAAAAATAAATCACATCTTTCATTTGTAAATGAAATTACATAAGCTAATTTGTTATGGGTGATTTTTATCAGCTTGAAGAATTATCCTAATGTTTCTGACTTGCTAAATCATTTCAATCTGATCACATTTTGAATTGTGCTCAGTATATTTTCCAAACCTATTGAATTATTTACTTCTTTATTCTGCTAAAAAAGTGATTTACATTAATTTGTATTCTCAAATGTAAAATAACTTTCACAACTCTATGCAAATAATGCTTGGCTATACTATATATTCCTATTATTTGTTAAAATTTATTTATAATGTTTTAAATAATTCAATGTATATTCCTAAAATTACTTTTTTAATTTATCAAAATTTATAATCAGAATTACTTTATCTTGTGTTTTCATTTCTATAAAATTTGGCTTCTGGCTATATGACTCCAGATGACTCAGTAAAATAACCGTCTTTAGGCAGAAGTAAAAGAAAGGCTCTTGCTTTCTGGTCCCATGCTTATGATTGCCTTGTGATTCCCAGAGCAATGCACATAAGTTAGAAGGGAGCTAACAAACAAAGGATGACTAAAGTTTGAACCCTCTATATTTTTACAGCACAGGCATTAAATATTTGAAATCATGGTTATCTTCCTACCTGATAAAGAATATACTAACATGTTCTGGACTGGGAAAGCTTATAGGTGAATACATATTCCAAACTTTGCCATATCTGAGTCTCTGAGAATTCCTTGCACATTTCTTAATACGGTCATTATATTATTCTAAATATGAACAGAACTAAAACCTGAAGGTCAGGTAAGGTTATTAACATTTCCTTTGCATTGTTTAACTTGAAAATTATGTGTATTGTATGTAATATGAAGTAAAGAAAGAATTCTCAGTAAATTTAGTAATGACACAAATGGGTCAGTTGGAGAAAACAGAGCCACTTTATATATAGATGATACTGTATTTTTAATATTTCCACTGTGGGACAGTTGTACTGGCAATACTAGGAAATTGTTTATCATTGTTTAATTCAATCATAATACAAACACTTCTGTAACTAGTTTCCATACATAGATTTATATAAAATAGGCATTTTCAGTGCACTCGACTAAACTATATGTCTGCCTTATGTCTTAGTATACTTTCCTATTTGCACACATCTGCAGCTTACTTACCTCTTCTCATGGTCAGCCCCCAAGGAGACACCTGGGATGGGTCGAACACACATCAAGATCCTTTTGGTATGGATTCTAATGAGACCCATAAAACCGTTCATTATACTGTTTGGTGTTGGGGCAGCTGGCCCAATCCCTGCGTTCAGGGGCGTGGCTGCCCCAGGGGAGTAGGGTACCCTTAAAAAGGACCGGGGCCCCGGAAGGAGCCCCTGTTCTTGTCCCCCGCGTTACCTTCTGCTTCGCTGGAACCTTGGTTCTGTAAGTTCCCTTATTTTCTCCTTTTATTAAAACTGATTTACTATAAAAGGACTATTTTGGTTATTTCCAAACCCCTCCGACCGCCGGTACAGTTTGGAAACTGAATCATGGACAACGGGCACAGATTTAGGGAAGTCCCAGATTTCAAACGAAGCCTGAGAGGTATCTGGCCTAACAAATGAGATCTACCATGTGTGATATCCATACTCATTCGGAGCCACAGTTCATTCTGTAGAACAAGCCAACGAAACCCTTTATCAACCATATCAATGGCTTCATTCTTTCAGCTACTCCGTACCTGTCCTTCCTAACTCTTCAAGCAGGGTAGCTATGGAAATGTGACACAACCTAAGGATCAGACGAAAATGCAACAGGAATCCTTCCTCCATCATTTACCAGAGGTTTTATGGACTCCCCATGCCTAGATCTGATCCTCTGTCCTCTGATGTCATTACTTGGTCCATATAACTTTACTGTTGCCCACTCTTAGGCCTACACCCCGCTAGTTTTCTTGCCAATATTACTATCTATTACCAGTTTCTCAAAGACTCTCCTATATTGACTTACATTCCTATGCTGGCTGTTGTGATGGTCCATTCGGACTCTCCTAGTACTTTTACACTGTTTTCTCTGTACTAAATAGAGGCTGAAGAAGAATATGCAAAAGAGAAAAAGAAAAACAAGGGATCTGTCCTAGTATCTTTGTAACTGGATGCATTTCTTATGTCATCTGACGCTTTTAAAGGTTATGACCAAATGAGAATGCCACGGCAGCTCATGTATGAGCAGTGGTGTCCAACCAAGATCGTTCTCTCGGTACTCTGGTTAGTTAGCAATGTTTCAGCATATTCTCATACTTAAATAGGGTAAATACGGCCATTCTTTTCATCCACTTAGTCCTGGCAGAACAAATAAGACCCTCCAAATTTATACGTCCAATTACTTTTAGGTTAACAAGCTCTGAAGTGCTGCAGAAATGCTCCCCCGGAGCTTCACTGGGGGCTAATGGAGAATCATACAGGCTTTCTTCAGGACGATTAGAATAATAAACACAAGGCAGTTCAATCAATTAGACACTTTTTCAGGACCATCACTCACGCGGACAAGTAATTCAGGCCATTCCCCAAGGAAAACCAGCCTCGGTGTCCGCTGCTCTTCGCTAAAATCAAGGCAATAGACAGCTAAGAATTATTCTTCCCGTAACACCAGAAGGTCCTGTAAAAACGCTAAGAAAATCACAACTTGGCTGCCTAAATAAGACCTAAACAATCCCAACACTAGTTGAAACATAACATAGAAGGCAGAAATCTCACTGGGCCTGATCCCAAGATGACGACCTACAAGAACTTAACAGCTACTAAGAAAAGAATAATTACCTCCTTAAGAGGACTTGGTATTCCAGGAACTGTCTCACAGAGCACACGTGCTTCAGATCACTCTTTTGAGTTCTAACTCCTAAAGTGTAACTGGGGATGCCGCTCACTGGCCTAGAGTGCTCTCCTAGCATGCGGGAGGCCCCGAGCTTGACCCCAAGCTCAGGGATCACGTTTATAAACTGTATAACTGAGCATGGTGGTGCATGCCCACATGCCTGCACTCTCAAAACTTCTCAGACAGGACAGCAGCCTCAGAAATTCAAGCACATCTTTCACTACAAGGTGAGTTTAAATTTTAGGGCCTCCTGTCACCCAGGAGACTGTGCTCAAAAATGAACAAACAAATACATACAACATAGAAAAAGGTATTAAGATGCTTGATTTATCTTCTTTTTCCTTTTCTATTTCTTTAGTAGATACTGACCAACCTTTGAGCCTATGTGGCATCCTTATTCTTGGAGGTGCTCTGCTGTCCATGCCTCTGCTTGCAGACTTCCTGCCCTTCGGACTTCAAACTCAAAAACCATAAAGACTCTCTTGATCTTATCCATCCTACTCATCCCCAAAGCTGCTGCAGTTTACAGCTCACCTGATCTGATTGCTTTTCTCTCACACTAATAAAATTGCCATCAAGCTACTTTCTGAGTCTGTTTTTTCTTAATTCTTTTACCTATAAAGTTGAGAACTCATGAGGTAAGCCCATGTTCTTTCTAACAAACCATGCCTAGCTCTTGTATCTTTCAAATGTATACAGTATATGGTGAAAATGAACGTTCTGTATTATTTTGTTAGAATGGTCTTCAGTCGCTGGTGAATTTTCCCATACATATAAGAATGATTTATGATAATATATCAATTAATTGCTTATAGTGGTGCTTCTCAAATACAGGAATGAGCTACCAATGCTAATGTTCAAGAGCCCTCAAAAATTGTGTCATTGGAGTGTTTTAAATAATCTTTCAACACACTTATTTATATCATGATCCATTTAGAAAGTTCTTTTTTGATTGCTGGCTAATAGATAAGATTCATAATAATTCTAGTCAAAATTGCCAAAACGCTCATGTAATGTTCTTTGCCTATTTTGTTGTTAAAACTATAAATTAAGTTTTTATTATAAAATCACAGCTACTTTCATATCAATACATTTTTATTTTGAAAGACAATCAGGGAAGGAAAGCTGTATATGAAATAAGATGGAGTATTTTTAACATTCCTACTGCTAAGGTTATTATTTTTCATATTGTCATTATAAGGTCATATTATAAAACATTGGCCATAACTTGTAAGTGAGTGTGTGTTTGTGTGTGTGTGTGTAGACTGTTTTCTCAGTTGTCTCACATATACAATGCTGTTGTCAATTATGCTGGTGAACTAAGCTAAACAAACAAGATCATATTGAAAAGACTAATTGCAATTTAGAATTTGAATGATTTCTAATAGCTTAATGTGGATATGAAACCAGACATATATTTTCTCCTGAGTTTAATTATTAGAACTCATCCAGATGACAGTAGGCTTTCTCCTTTGGTAATGCTCTGGTTAGAGATTTGTCTTACTTAGGCACAAGTTAGAGTCACCTAAGCAGAACAACTTTAGTGAAGAAAATGTCTTTATTACATCACCTGCAGATAACTCTTAATTAATGATTGATGTGGGAGACCACAGCCCACTGTGAGAAGTCACAACCTTAGGGAGGTGGTCCTGGGGTATATAAAACACAGGATAAGCAAGCCATTGAGAGCAAGCCTGTATGCAGCATGGCCTTGGCTTCAATTTTTGTCTTCAGGATCCTTCCTTGACTTTCACTCATAATAGACTCTAAGGTATAGAGTGAAAAAAAACCCTTGATCCCTGAGCTGCTTTTGTTCATAGTCTTTATTACAATAATGGAAACCTAACAAAGACAGGTAAAAAAAATCAAGATCATAGTCCCAAATCACTAAGAGAGAAAAGGGTTAGACTAGTTATATTGCTGACCATGTGTAGCAAGCTTACATAAGAATACAAGGAATAAGTAAATATTTCTTGATCTTTCAGAAAATAGTGAAATAAACAATTGCTTTTCAAAGTTCTTTATTGAGTACCTAGTCTGCACTTGACAGCATCCTTGTTAGCATGGAGATATTACTTGGAAACCTAATACCTTATGCATCATCGAGCTCATTTTCAACCACTTGCCTTTACTTCTACTACCTTTTAACTTTCTATATTGTATTTTCATAATTCTTACCATTTGAATTCATGTTCCTAGACATTATTCTACTGTGTAGTGTGTTCCGGGGCTGTACTGTGTGCATGAGCATATATTCCTGTATACGAGCTTGTTTGTGCAGGGACATGCATGGGTATAGATAGGTTCATCTGAAAACCAGAGTTTAGCGTTGGTTACTCTGCCTGTATGTTTTTGAGACAAGGTCTCCCATTATACCACCAGTTTAGCTAGGCTATCTGGGTAGTGAGAGGGAGCAGCTTCCTGTCTCCATCTTCTCAGTTGTGGATTTACAGGCTGTATACCCACACCTGACTTTTTACATGGGGCTTTGGGACCCAAGTTCAGCTCCTAAAGCTTGCATGATATCATGCTACCACCTTACCATCTCCTCGCCCCCCCATTCGCTCTTGAACTTCAGCATAGTTGGTTTTGATTATGCACACACAAGCATTTATCTTCCTCGTATTCCTCCACAATTTCATAATGTCTCCAGACACAACTCTTCTTTCTTTCTATCTTCTCCCAATCCCCAGCTTACTTCTCTCTTCAAGGGCTGAGTATTTGTCCATGAAGAAATGCTTTCATTTCAAAATAATCCTAGATGAATATTTCCAGCACCAGGGACTGACCAGGAATCATTCCCCAGTTGGTGACTTTATTCTTCCATGTTCAAAGGAACTCAAAGTGACATCTGAACTAAGTCTCTGGAGAATAGGAGTATGGGTTCTTGGATTTTAAAGCCATCATTTCTACAGTAACCCTGACATTATGAATATGGGGTGGAAGATTCATGTTATTGCTTCAGGCTGTTATTTGAAGCCATCCCAGATTTAATATATATAGAATCCACTTCATCTCTCTGGCTTTATTATTTCAACACTCTAAACTTCAGTGTTTATTTAGACCTCAAGTAACGTTATTCCTGCTAAGAACTAGGTCCCAGTCTCAAGAATTGAGGTTAGCAAGTTGGCTTAAGAATAATATTTTAGAGGCTTCTTACTTCCCTTAGAGCCTGATGTATGGATAAAAATCCAGGAATCTGATAATAACTTAAAAGTTATCACTGTAGCATTTTTCAAAACGTGGATGTGCTGAAAAAGAAACTAACAGGTCTTTCTTTATTGTAAAAAAAGAATGAAAGAAAGAAAGAAAGAAAGAAAGAAAGAAAGAAAGAAAGAAAAAAGAAAAAGAAAGTAGAGAAAAATTACCTTTGCTTTGCTTAGAGCTTTTTCTGTATATCATCAGTTCTTTTAAGCCTCTGGTAGATTTCCTATGTGTCCTGAAATGGGGCCCAGGAGTGGCACAGTTGAGCAGTCCCCACTTGATTACTGCATGTTCTTTTTATGTTAAATGGCTGACAATGCCACTAAGCTTCATGTCTTCAGTTAGGGGCACAGTTGGATCTAAAACTAAAATGCTGGTTCCCCAGGAAGCTGGTAATTTCTTCCTAAACTCAGACAGCTAAACAATAACGAATAACGTGTCCATGGTTTGATCTGCTTTGAATGAATACCAGGGCTGTTTACCCTACAATGGAACACACAGCAAGACTCTCATACTGCTTTCTTAGCCAGGCTTCTAGACTGAGAAAGAAAAACAGCCAAGCAGCAACTCGCCTCCCTCCACTCCCAGAAGTGGGAGCTGGAAATAATTTAAATTTTATTTTGAAATTACTGGGTTTAGGAAAGTGGGGACTTAGATGAAGGGTGATACAACTTATGTATTTGCCTGAGTTTGTCTATTTTATATTTTAAATTTCTGTGGCATAAATAAATACATGAATTTCTATATCCTCAAGACATTTTCCTTAGAAAGAGTGGACAGGCATATCTGTTGGTGAAGACATTCTCAAGGACTCCCATGGAAGGACAAAAAAGGTATTACTTTGAATAGCAACAAGTCCCTATAGCAAATAATTTATCCTCCTCTATGAATCAGATTATGGGACCATAGGATAAAGGATACAGTTTAAAAAAAGAGTCTCTGCTTATAAATAGATACCATTACCAAATATATACAAGTTTCAATGTAGGTGGATAGATCTCTCCGAGTTTGTGGCAAACATGGTCTACATAGTGAGTCCCGGGCCAGCCATGGCTACATAGTGAAATCTGCCTGTATAAAAATCTTATTAGGTTCTCAAATTTTAGCAGAGATCTAAATCTTTGTTTTGTCATCTTGAGGGCAGCTCTAAGAATTCAGCTATAAATTTGAAGGACATAGAACTGAGTACACAAATGCAAATTATTGTGCTTTATATATGAAACTGTTCGTCGCTTAAATCACAAAGACCTATGCAAAGTAAGTTTTTGTGTCTGCCACCTTTCTGCCACCCCAAGGAAAGTATCTGAGATAATCAGTTTACAAAGATGAAAAGAATACTGTTCAGAGTGTGGGAGGTTTCAGTGCATCATCAGTTGATCTCAGACTTTTTGGAGTTGCAATGTGACGGCACAGGAAGATAGGCAGAGCAATAGGAAACCATGACAGAGCAACAGGAAGGTGTGGCAGGGCAAAACAGCCCACCTCACTCCCAGGAAGTGAGCAGAGAAGGAACAAGGCAGTAGCATACTGTCCCTTCCAGGGATAGAATCCCAGGTACATAAGGATTTCCCTATCTAACTGCACATTGTAATCTTGTGCCTCTTTCCTTCACTATCAAAAATTTGATACAATGGACCTTAAGGCGTTGGAATGTCCGTAGGGGTGTCATGCAGGATATGGAAAAACTTGGTCACTGCCAGAGGAGGGACTTGCCTCTGAAGGAGATAAGTCACACAGTTCTGATAACTTGTCAGACCCCTTTACTAGAGAAACTAGAACCTTGTAGTGATGATCACTAATGAAAGGGAACACACTGACCAGGACCACTTAGCCATGCATACCCTTGACTGTCTACCTTTTTATGTTATTTGTTACTTATGTGTTTAGTTGGCCCACTGAGGATGAGCTTGTGACAACTATGAAGTCACTAAAACTTAAATAATGCTTAAGGTCTCCATCATCTTCCATATCTCTATGCTGAGCATAACTTCCCTGGGAAGGAAGCCTTTAGTGCCTGGGTCCTTGGGGGAATACTCACCAGTCAAGCTTCTGTGCTCAGTTTTCCTGTTTGTCAAGCATAAATAAATCATTGGTGCTATGATTACTTCTTGGTATTTGCCATTTTCCCCTCTAAGATAAAAGAAGGTTTCTGTTAGAGTAACCCAAGGTGCTGTGAATGATAAATTTATTAGTCATTATAAATAACTTGCAGCAATGTCTGGCACAGAGTAAACATCGCAATTCCTTTTATACTTGGTGGTGGTTGTGATTGTGTCTATCTTAAAATTTTTTGTCTCACACCACACATTTGGTATTGAGTCATTTGGGGTCATATTTTTCCTTGGTCTCAATAATTTGAAGGTTTGCAGGTAAAAGAGAGTAAGTCTAGAAATACTAACCAAACTTTAATTTTGAAAAGATTACTTAGGCTAATTTTTGGGTCTCCTGCCCAATATTTAAGGATTATTGCATCTTATCATTGGTTCAGTAAGCACTAACCAGGTTGTGCCCCCAGAAGAAAGAACATATAGTATGCAGCATAGTGAAAACAAGGGTATTCTACCAGTGAAGACAGAGTAGGAGAAAAAGGTTGGCTCTCTTTCTACCAGTGACACAAATGTTAAAACAGTGCCAAAAGTATCCTGAAATAGGTGTCTCAAACATGCTTCAAACAGCACTCAGGTCTTATACAATTTTAAAATCATGTGATATTCACTATACAAGCATTATCACTTAAAAATAGCGCTAAAATATATCAATAGGGCAAACGTTTGAATACAATCCATGGTGGACAGTTTGAAAACTACTAGGACATGTAAATCACTTTCCTAAGGTCTGGATATAGAGCAGAGTGGCTCTAAACTGTACAGTATGTGTGCTTCTGAAATAGATGTACAGGCAAATAAAACTCATGGAGAGATTGCTCAGTTGATAAGGTGCCTTCTGCTCAATCAAGAGGACCTGGGTTTAGCCACTAGAACGCATACAAAAGGGGCAGGCATGGCGCCATGCACTTGTAATCCCAGTTCCTATATATGGAGACAAAGACAGCTGCAGCTCATTGGCTAGCCAGCCTAGTATAAGTGGCACGTTCCAGGCTAAGAGAGAGACCATGTTTACAAAAACAGTGAGTGTCTCCCAAAGAATGACATTTGAGACTGAGCTCTGCTTTCGCATGCAAGTGTACCCATGTTCACACACACACACACACACACACACACACACACACACAGAGAGAGAGAGAGAGAGAGAGAGAGAGAGAGAGAGAGAGAGAAAGAGAGAGAGAGAGAATTCCTTTTGATATTGATAGGTCACTAACAAATCATGTACAATGGTAGGACTGGGGTGAGGACTGCTATGCTTAGGAGATGAGTGGAGTCTCTAAGATGGCTTCGAGACGGTCTGGGATGATGGGTTGAGAGGGCTTTGTGACTTCCTAGAAGAGATGTTCTCTTCATTCTCCCTCAAGCCCTGAATGTGTTATTAACATTCCCATTTGACTCATGAAGAAAACTCCCGGTCTTTATTGATTTGCCCAAATGTGCACAATTAATGAGCAAAACTCCCAGCGTTTAAACAGAGCTTTGCCTCTGAAGTATGTTCCCATAATACAAGCTTCCTTAGCCTGTTGAGGGAAGAAATCACTTACTTTGACTGTTGCACCTAAGCCCACACCCTGGACTGTGGACTGTTTCTCAGTCAGGGTAAATCATTTATGTATTTACCATTTTCTGTTCTCCAGAACTCTTGTTGATAACAGGCTGTCTGCAGGTGCAAGTTATTGGACGTTTAGAAAACAGGAAGGTACCTAGGGACGAGTCGACAATTATTTTGACTCTGTAAACCTTCCTCACATTTTGAGTATCTTGAGCAGGTCTGTAAGGGAAGTGAATTTTAAATTAATTTTCTCCTGTCAGGCTGTGTCTGTGATAGATTGGAGAACTCCAGAAACCATCCACATAGCCAGGTGTTTAATAGCTCAGCTACTTCAGGGCTCCACTGGGGTCATTTTGATATACTTTTTTCCTTTTCTTTCTTCTTCTCTTGTTTTTTTTTTTCCTTTTTTGTTCACAATAGCGTGGAGCCTCAACAAGACTAGAAAGCAATTTTGATATATAAAAAAGAAACCTACAAGACAGTTCTACTTTTAATAAGTCTTAATACCAGGGCATCAACAGTACTCTTGGTGCCACAGCCAAAAATGACAGTTTTATTATCCTTTCCTTTGAAACTGATAAATTGGTTCAGGTCAAGAGTAGTTCTTTCAGCTGCCACAAGGAGGAAATGGTAAGGAAAAAAAGTGGACTATCTCTAGAGTTTGTTAACACTCTACAGAAAACTCTTATAGGGCATTTAATGTGGCTGTTGTCAGAGAATGTCCTGAATGTTTGCAAAATGGAGAGTATATGTGTTTGAGATAGAGAGAGAAAGGGGATAAAGGAATAGCAAGAAAGACAGAAAGAGTGAGAGAACATGTGAGGATATTTGACTTTGAGTATTCAACAATCTTGTTAGCTTTGACAAATATTATCAGTGCATATTGAACTGTATAATCAACCTCAATATAGTCATCGTGATAATGTAAGAGTCTCACAAAACCCAACTTCACAATGCTTTATTAATGATGTCACACTACTTGGAGACTGTTATTATTTTTCTCACTTTATTGGTGTACAATTAAAAATTAGAAATGATACATTGGAGCTGTGAAGGGAAGTGATAGGGCATGCCTCTTCATTCCAGAATAAGCACACAGACAAGTGACTTATCATACCCACCATCTCATATAGTTGCTTTATAATTGTTATGATGAAAACACTTAGCTTATTGCCTTTGTTAATTTGTAATTATAAAATATGATATTTTTAATTATTGGTATGATGATACACATTTCGGCCTCCCTAACTGAGACTGCACACTGACCAATGTCTCTCACTTCCACCTCTGCCCTAAGTCTCTGAAAAACACCATCTTAGTCTCTGCTTTAGAAATTTGTCTCTGGGATGAAAAGATAGCTCAATACAGTCAAATAAATAAATGTGATACAATCTATTAATCGAATGAATGATAAAAACATAAAAACTGAATATGCATAGAAAAAACCCATGAGATTCATCATTCAATCACAATAAAAACTCTCAATACATTAGGTATAAAAAGGAATGTACTGTAGTGTAACAGGTCACATATAACATCACACTGAACATTGAAAAGCTGAAGTCCTTTCCTCTAAGATAATGAACAATACCGGCATACTCATTTTAACACTTCTTTTTAGCCCAACAATTGAATCCTTATTAAACAATTAAGCCAGAAAAGGCTGTAACAATCACTGTGCAAGATGTAGAACTATTATTGGATGACAATAATAATAATAACTTGATCATATGTATATGTATGGGCACACACACACACACACACACACACACACACACACACACACAGGTGTTCATGGAAACCCAAAAATTCCCCCATAAAACCTTTAGTACTGATAATCGAAACCAGCTAATTTTCAGGATACAAAATAACATACAAAAAAGATGGGGTACTAGAGAGATTGCCAAGTGAATATTGGCTCACTATAATAAGCATTGGCTCACAATAAGAGTATTGGCTGCTACTGTAGCAGACTGGGCTTTGGTTCCCAGTATCAACATGGTGATTCAAAAACATCTGTCTCTCCAGTTCAGAGGGATCTCATGTACTCTTTTGTCCTCTGAGTACCAGATACATATGTAGTACACATACATACATACATGTCGCCAAAATATATAAACATAAAATAAAAATATGATGAGTCTTGAAAATAAATAATGAGATGCATTTCTCTATAGTAGTTACAATATTAAGGAAATATCTTAATAAACAAAATGTTAAGTTTATAATGTATAATTGAGTGACAAAAAATAAACTCACATTTTCATGATCAGCAAATGTATCATAAACATAATAGGATTAGGATGTCTTTCAATACATGGATAAGGTGTGAAGAAAGAAAAATTCTGCTGTACAGATTTTAAGAATTAAACTTTAAGTAACTGTCATGAAAAAAAAAGTGTGGTTCAAAAAGTTAAACATGGAATTTTCATAGGATCCTTCAATTTTACACTGAGTAAGAAGTCAGTATTAACATGGCTCTGACAGTTTAGCAACACTCACAGTGCCAACTTCTGCAAAGTGAGTACTTGAAGAACAAGTAAGAACAAGTAGGGGTAATGGCTCAGGACACAGGCCTGCAAGTGGCGTCATCCTAACTATGCATTCAGCCTCCAGTGTTTTATGAAACTTTGAATTTATATCCGTATTGCTTAAAAATATGACCTAAAAATTTTAAGAAGTAAATATGATAATTAAACACATATGTGGCATATATATTTCAATCAAAAATGGAATTAGATACTGTCATTGCATCATTTGTGTAATCCAGTCCTTAGATGAACCAATAAACAAGTGTTTAATGAATACAATCACAAAGTGGATATGGGACTTTTGAAATAATAAGTGGAAGAGATTATTTTCTCTATATACCTATTCCTTGGTACCTTTCCATTTCTCAGAGCTGATGAGGTTAGGCCACACATGAAAATGTCCTTTGTGAAATATGGCTGTCCAAGTTTTTGTATTAGTAGGTATTTTTTATCATAAAAACTAAGACATTTTATTAAAATACTCTTATATTCAGATGCTCATTTGGTATGGAATATGGAAAATCATGAGCTTCAAAACCTGATGCATTTGGACTGGACTCCCTGCTTCATAGCTCTAAATGATTTAAAAATTAATTTGCTTTTTAGGAAGTAGAGTATACTTCTTCAGCTAGGATTTTATGGATAAAACTCTCAGCACAAAACATCCTCTTACTTCACATAGCTCCTAGGTGATAAGTCAGTCACCTTCCATTAATTCATTCATTCACTCGGACGAATTCATTTATTCATTCATTCATTCAATTATCTACCGTGGAGCTCAAGAACAGTTCCACCATTCAACTTCATCACCAGTCTCAGCCATTTACTGTCCTATTCCTCAGTCCCGATCTTCCAGAGAGGGCCCGACAGGTACATAACACACTGTATGAACAAAATGGAGAACGAAGGAAACCATCAGCAAAAGCCACCACCGTCAGCAGCATTATGCGCTGATGACTGGCTGCCTTCCAGAAGTGCTGGCTTGCTCCCCTGGAGACACTCATCTGGCTAGTTTCACACTACCTGGTTTCTCAGTGGCATCTCGACTCAGCTCTGAATGCCCCATCCTGCTAGGAATTATCATGAGCATTCTGCTGCACTGTGGCCATTTTCCAAGAACAAGTTAAAATTTTCAAAGGGGAGACTCCTGCAATGGTCCCAGGCAAAAATCAGTGATGTATTTGCCAGACTTCCGGGGGTCATGTTGCACGCGTTAATGGAGCAAAGTCTATAACGGATGATAATTTAGATATGGAATAAAATACAAGACGAGATCCTCAAACCCTGAACACAAATATTTGTCTCATAAATGTCTTCTTTGCATGGAATCTTCTAACGTTCAGACTATAAATTCCAGAATATAAATATTATTTGACAATACAAATGAATCAAAAAAACCAGTATGGTTTTGTTTGCTGTCATTTGAATCATGATTTTCGTTAATGTTGATGGACTTGAGGCAGTCTATGGACATAATTCTATTTACTTCAGTAAATTTGGATTTCAGTCTGGGTGGATATGTTGTGTAAACTCCAGTGTCTGCAGCAGAAGGGATGAAGGACCATGTTATGCCAAATACTACACTCTCTAGTCTGTAAATATTTGACGCTTTGGTTGTGAAGGCTGACATAGCATTGCAATCAATTAAACAAACAAGGTACAAGGGTACTATTGACTGGAAGCACAATGCTTTGGCAAATCTGGGCACTGGAGTGCATGTATAAACAAAGAATTATATCTCGCTCAGCCTCAACCATTTACGTATTCAAAATAAGAGTTTAGTTTTCTCTACATAATGCTCTGCCATATTCTATCTGCCAAATAGACTTTTATTTTAAAAACTAATTTTTAACATTGAATTCTGGAAAAATATTTAGTGTTACATTGTATACTACATTTTTAATTACTCATTAATCTGTCTTCTCTTAAAATTTGAATACCTGTTTTATTAGTCTCTCCCATTTTATTGTCATATTTATAGATTGACTTTTTCCTCTAGCCAAAGGCATTGCTTTTGATCTGCTTCTTCAATTGTGGGTCTTGACTACTTCCTTGGGCATGATCACTCCATCTGTGACATCACCCTGTACAGGGGAAAATTACATGGACAAATGAGAGAAGGGAATTAATTTTTCTTATTCTATTACTCCTGTCTGCCATATAAGGTACAACCCTCTCTCTAGACTAGCCATGTAGCAGAGAAATTTGATGTAATATTTTAATTATTTTTGTAAATTTCACACATTCACACAAATGTATTTTAATCACATTTATTTTTTTATGTCTTCACCTAACTCATCCTAGAACAAATACACCCATCCCATTTCAACTTAATGTCCTCTTCCTTTTATAATCCATTGATTTCCATTTGCTCTGTCTATACACTCATAGGTATGGCACCTCATACAGAATACATCACGGAAATTTTAAAACATTTTGTTATATAATTTAATTATAATCATTGTCATGTGCCATGTAGAATGTTAAATGGAACAACTTGACGAAGGAGAAGAGCTGCTCATGGTGTATTTTTACTGTTAGCCTTGTCTCTCTGGCTAGCATTCATTCTTAAGAGGATCCTGTGATGACACATCATGCTGATGGGAATACATATAGAGAGGGTGTATATGAGGTCCTAGGTCACAGTTCTCTCCCTGGGTACAGTCTGCAACCAAATTCTAGCATCAGCTGCAAGTTGTCAGTCTCAAATGTTATTCACACAAATGAACCATGTTAAAGGGTCATTCCCATTAAATTTTCAGATGAGTGTGCCAGTTGTGTCCAGTGACCAATACCTGACATAAGCGTCTTAAGGAAAGAAGACCTCATTATAGCTCATGGTCAGTACCACTTGGCCCTATGTACTTGGACAGAAACAGTGGTGGGACAAGCACATGACAGATGAGATCGATTCATTACATAGAGGACAAAGCAGAGAGTGAGGAACGGAAGAGCGACAAGGTTTACACATCAAACTCGTATCTCCTAGGGTCTTCTTCCTCTTCCTAGACTCCACATCCTAACGTTTCCAGAGCCAAAGTAGCATCATTAGCCAGGAACCAAGGGCTCAACCAATGAACCTGTTGCATTGGCGCTCCATATTCTAAACGTAGCAATATTTGACGATCCATCACAAGGGACCACTATAAAGATCCTCCATTAGAGCCCTGTCAACAAATTCTACTCTAAGTGATAATAATTTTATAAGTCATAAAGTTCTATGTAAGAATAGATAATCAAATATCTAACTGTCTAATTAATAAAATTTGTTCATATTCTCTCTGTGATGGATGTTAAATTTATCTGAATATTTCTAAAAGTAAAAAACAGCTAGAGATATTAGCAGACTTATTTTAACTCCACAGTTAGTCATATTATACATATCATACATCCCACCACTGACCTGGATCTCCTACAGGTCACTTGTGACCTCCTAATTGCCAATCACATTCTTACAGAGAAATAGTCAGATTCTTTTCTATGTTTGACCTCTGTGGCTTCTTTATAGCTGTCGGCATGCGTTCAGCCTTGAAACTCTAGTCTTTGATTTCCCAGTGAGCCATTTCTTTCATAGTTGTCTTTTCAAACTCGGAGAAAGATGGGGAATGACATCTTTTACCCAGTGAAGAAATCGCTCTGAGCCCGGAAAATGATAATAAGATCAAATGAAGAAGTCTCAACAGAAAAGAAATATAGAAAAGACAGGTGAAAGGTCAGCGAAGGGGTTAACCCTTTCATTGATTCAGAGTACCTGTGATCCAATTATGCCCTTTACAGGTTTAAAAACCTCTTTTATTTGCAAGGAGAGGGCAGTAAGAGGACTATTAAAAAATACTTTTCTACATTCTAATATACAAAGCCAATATGTATGTATGTGCATCACTTGTGTGTCTGGTGCTCACAGAGGTCAAAAGAAGAGATCAGATTCCTTAGAACTGGAGTTACAGATGGTTGTGAGCAGTCATGCGTGTGCTGGGACCTGAAACAGGGTCCTCTCTAAGAGCAACAGATGTTCTTATTCCCTGAGCTATCTCTCCGGCCCTAAACACATTCTATGATTAACTCAGCATATGCTATCAAATCTCTTTTAGGAAAAAATATTGTGTCATTTTTCTCTTATGACTTGAGACTGAAAGGGGATAGTGAACTTTGATCATGAGATGAAGATGAATTATTGAAATTTTCCCAGTGAGTTCACCTTTGTTAGAACCTTTATCTGTTTCTCCTTTTCCTTTTCATCTTTTTTAAAATTAATTATTACTTATATTTTAACAATTATTCAGTGATCCTTTGGGAATTTCACATCATGCACCCATTCCTGCTCGCCTCTCAGTCCCTCCATAAACAACCCTCACTCCTGCAGCATGCTCCCAAATTAAACCCCAAAATATTAATTAAAAACCAGACTAAACAAGCAAATCCATCTCACTCCTCCATCTTTCCATCACTCTATCCACATCGCTTCCATTCTTATATTTGTTACTTAAATATGCCATTAGTTCAGAAAAATAGGAGATGGATTTGTCTTTACACTGATGATTTCCATTAGCAGAATGCAAGGTAGTATGCAACTGTGGACAAGCAGGGCAAAGATTGATAGGAAACTGGACCCATCTCTAGCATGACATAGAAGCACAAAAGATGAAACATTCTCGTGCTGCAGTACCACCAGGGCTTCTCTGTGAAGCGGGCATCACTGGGAGTTAGGATGTCACTGAATAACTGCTATCTATGTGACCTTAATTCCTGAACCTGTATCGAATGCAGTTACAGTCTCAGTTTTCTTAGGCACTTAGGGTGCACACATAAAACTCTGGAACCTCAGAGTTAAGAAACACAATTCTCAGCAGAAGAACGAGTAGACAGTAGAACCGAAGAGTTTCAGTCTTCATTCTAAATTTTGTGAATTTTGGATAACTAGAGCACTGACCATTCTGAGTTACGATTTACTTATTTGTAAAATAAACATAATGTAAAGAAGATATATATATGCTAACTATTAAATAAAACCAAGAAATGGAAAGAATATGTAGTTGAAATGTACTTTTTTTACAGTAACTTACACAGGACTTTATCATTTATTATTATTTAAAAGATAAAGGTTCACCAGCCCCACCCCTTGCTCCTTGCTGCACAGAGTGAACTAGCCTGGGCAATGCTGGAGAGCTCACCCTGGTGGTTAGGCTGGAGGAGAACAGTCCTACATCCACCCAGTCCAGAAACAGAAACAGAGCTATAAGTTGGCCCACCCCAACAACCATCCCACCCATGATCTGCTGGAGCACATGAAGGGGCCAGGCCTACAGATTCAAAGCTGCAGAATTTCCACGACACAGAGTCACCACGGAATATCCAAAAGGAGATTCTGTAATGACCCAACATCGATAATATAGCAGAAACCAGAAGTCTCAAACCAGAACAAGGACTCTGTGCAACGAACGCTTGCAAATAAAGACATATGGATAAAGGGGTTTACTATGTGATTTGCTGTGTGACACTAAAGTTTCCATGGTGCTGCATGACTCACTGTGTGACGCTAAAACTTCCTTGATACTGCTTGAATCACTGGGACACTAAAACTTCCAAGTTGAAATTTTTCCTTTTTTTCCTCTCTATTTTTTCTCTTAGTTTTTATTTTATCTTAGTTTGCAGAAAAGGTTGCAAGGGCAGGTACAAAGAGACAGGGAGATGTATGGAATAGGGATGCAAGATGTGAAGGCCACAAAGAAAATTAAAAGTTTTTTAAGTCCTTAATTAGATCCATCAATATAGTCCAGAGTTATTATACACTATTATTAGTTTAAATATAAAAATATTTGTGTATCAGTTAAGAACATGATGATTGTGTTGACCAAAATTGAAACTGGAGGTTTTCCATGAGTCTAACAAATTTTCAACATCTCCCAACTGAAGATGATCACCATGTTATTCAATAAATTTTAATATTTAATACATCTAAATACCATATACAGCATCATTAGATTATGACAAATTTCAAAGTTCAGTCTTCTCATCTACTTCCAAAAACATTAAATACTACTGTGTCTCTCTTCTTCTGTGTTAATAGTATTCAAAGCTGTTTACTAATGTGATGTCATTAAATATGGAAAATACAGACCTGCAAAATTTGTTTTTCACAATTGTAACTTATTATTGAAATTTTCATATGGTCTATGTATTGAGCTCAATCTACTTACCAGAGTGTACAATAACCATTGAATTACTGCTGAATGGATATTTCTTTTAAAATAAATCTCTGATTTACAAAATAAAAGCAAGACCCTTCCCAAAAAGTAAGAAGAAAGAAAGAAAGAAAGAGAGAGAGAGAGAGAGAGAGAGAGAGAGAGAGAGGAGCAGGAGAGAGAGAGAGAGAGAGAGAGAGAGAGAGAGAGAGAGAGAGAGAGAAAGGTTCATGATACAGTGTTGTTGGAAATATGCCCTAGACTTTGTCCAATTTTTCTTCCTAGTATTCTGATGGCTGCTATAGGTCCAGACACTGTACATATAAAACAGGCAGAAGGAGGAGGGAATGTGCAGCTCACCTTCTTGATAAGACTTCTTATGAAGAATATAAGATCAACTTTCATATTTAGAAGATATGGTGGTTTGAGTCAGATGCTGCTCATAGTCTCAGGGATTAGAATACTTGATCCTCAGTTGATGCCACAGTTTGGGGGTACTTTTTAAGAGTCGTGTCCTTATTTATCCAGAAAGTTGTCCATTTCCTTTAAGTTTTCCAATTTTGTGGAGTACAGGTTTGTTGGAGAAAGTGTGTCACTTAGAGGTAGGTTTGAGAGTTTAAAGACGCATGGAACTTTGAGTTTGCTTTCTCTACCTTCGGCTTGCAGTTTATGATGTGTGCTCTTAGCTGTTCCTGCTTGCATGGCTGTCAGAGACTTCCACATTTCCTTTACAGAATGGACATTTACACCTCTGTTATTTAACCAAAATAAATCCTTCCTCTAAAGCTTGCCTTAGTCATGTTTTTTTTGTTTTTTTTTTTTTTAATTACAGGAAAAGAAAAGTTTTAAAAATGTAGAAGCCAATTTCCTAATTTGACCATTTAGCAAAGTAATAATTGCAAATTCTACCCAGGGCCTATGACTTCACCATGAGTTTTTCAGAATTATAGTATGAGACATGAAATTCCCTCCTGTGAAACAGGCCTCAATTTCAATCATGAAGCTATTAGTACCCCGGGCTTTCCTGATTGCTCACTATTGATATTCGCAGGCTCTAGCCCTGAGTGTTATCAATTATTTGTTCTTACCTCCAACAGCGTGCATAGCATCTTCTGGTACTAGCGAAGCTAGTTAACAAGGCAGGGAGGTTTCCTAGCAAGTTTGAGATCCATTTCTCTAGGTCCCATAGCCAAAGTGTTGTGTCTTCAACAATGGCGTCTTATCCATAATGGTGGGTTGCCAAAGGCAATGAAAATAGCCTGGATATTTTGCAGACATTGGGGATTCCTTACCCAATATCTCACAGGTATCATGTGCCTTGTACTGAGAGCTACATTTAATCATAATTTGGAGCAACATGGTCCACTCAATCAGAGTAATCAATTTGAACTCCCGCCTTTCTAAGTTGTATTTTACAAATAACTTACAAATTGGCTTCCACAGGATTCTTGTGCCCTCTAATTATTATTAACCCACTCACTCCCCACTCCTCTCCTTCACTCCCCATCACCACTTAACCCTTTAACCTTCCTTCTTTCATTTCACATTCATTCATATTACCTCTCCTCTGATTTTTAAGGGGGTTGTGAGACAGTGAGTTTCCTTCCATCTGGCCTCTCATACCCTTTCCTTTGGTATCACCTTCCCTATCATTCCCAGTTTTCCCCAAACCCTAATGTCTGCTCTGATGACATCTTTCTGTCTCAGTATTCAACCGCACAATCTTTCTTTTCCTGAAAATTTCCTACCCCCATTCCCTTATGATGCCTCCAAAATACATTTTGTAGTTTCATGATTGCTCTTGTGCTCCAAGTCAAACATAGAAAACAAATATTTGAAGCTTGGATTTGCATCTAGATGAGGATAAATGCATTTGTCTTTCTGGACTTAGCTGTCTTAATAAGTATCATTTTTCAAAACTATCCTTTTACCTGAATATTTGATGGTTTTACTTTTACTTACAGCTTAGTGATATTGCACTGTGTAAATGCATCAGATTTTTTTTTATTAACAAAACGTCCATTCATCTGTTTATGAACATCTAGGTTGATTCCATTTCCCAGCTATTGTGATGAGCCAATGATGATATAGTGCTGACTTACACTTGTCTTTAGTGGGAAATTCATCCTGGGCATCCCCTCAGTATTTATTTATTAGAAAATAGTCAAGAAAACATCTTCTATACTGCTTCATATACAAATATAAAACGAATGTCTTCAAAGAACTTTACAAAAGAAAAAAAAGGTAATAATGGAAATAGAAAACACTAATGCAAAATCAAATGACACAGTATATGTCCGTGTCTCTAATACTTCCTGTATATTGTTCCTATTTTTTAAGAATGGGGAGTGAGTGCTATAAAAACATGTCCATGAGTATCAATATTAAATCTCTCCTTTAGTTTTTTTTTTGTTTTTTTTTTGTTTGTTTGTTTCTCGAGACAGGGTTTCCCTGTAGTTTCTAGAGCCTTTCCTGGAGCTAGCTCTTGTAGACCAGGCTGGCCTCGAACTCAGAGATCCGCCTGCCTCTGCCTCCCGAGTGCTGGGATTAAAGGCGTGCGCCACCACCGCCCGGCCTTAAATCTCTCCTTTAGTTATGCCTTTGGCTCTCTTCATGTTTCATGAAGTATCATTGATCTACAATACTAAATTATTTCTCAAGAATCTTGACTTCTTTATTCAGTCACAGGAAGTAGGTCTTCATCTTCTTCCTACTTAGGATGAGATTTACTTCTATATTCACAATTAAACAAAGTTGTGATACTATAAATCAAAGGCTTTCTCCTTCAAGCACAATCCTCCTACCTGTATGTAGAGAGATCTTTCTCTTGCCTAACTCTGATCTTTAGGCATAAAAATCCATAGTGTAAGTACTGGGTGTATGGTTGACTGGGCGGGCAGAGACCACATATGCTGATTTAACAAGGACTCCTATTTCACAGTCCAAAGAGTGGCTACGGATGTTGAATGCAATAGCACATAGGAAGATGTTCAGGAAACTATAAAACAATATAAAAAGTCTCTTCACATTTGAGAACCAGACACTTTTATTTAGCATTAAACTGACTTTTATGTGAAGGGGAAATTTTATCCCAGAGCTGGATCCTGGTTCTTGTTCATCGTGAGCCCTCCTGCGGTCCTGGGATTGTTGTTCACTTTATCTTTGACTTATTGTTTTTCTGAATGATCAGTTTTTTCTCCATTGCTGTCTTAAAAGCCTACTAACACTGATGAGAAATATTCAAAGGATGAATCAACACATGACAGGAGCACCAGTCAATCTAAATTGCCGCCCCCTCTACAGCTTTTTAGTTAATGGAAAGGAAAGAAAAGACCTGGCTGTGGGTCTGGTTCATTCGTTATGTGATGCTATTACTATTCAACAAGGGAATATTAGCTAGTGTGAAATTCAGGTGAGAACACGTGGTCAGTTTCATATTCGGTACCTTTGTGAAGTAGAAGGAAAAGAAATGGAACAAAGTCTGTGTGAGAAGAACAGTGCTTCTACTTTGCTGACTTCGACTCACCCATTATACCTGTGTGTGTGTGTGTGTGTGTGTGTGTGTGTGTGTGTATGTGTGTGTGTATGAAACAGGAAGAAGAAAGAGTTTACCATGTTTGCAATTGCTGGTACCAGAAAAAAAATATAGCTGAACATATTCCCAAATTTGACATAGTTTTTCTTTGTGTGTGTGTGTTTTTTTTTAAATTAACAAATTATAATGCTATGTATTTATGGGGTAAAACTTAATGTTTTGATGTAAACTTACCTTGTCCCATGACCAGATGCCTATCTCAAGGTGACTAACATCCTCTATGCACTGCATGTGGTGCTTTGAGACAACAGCACTCTTCTGTTTCCCTGACCTTTAAGATGGGAAGGAAAGGGATTCTGAGTTTCTTTACATATGATTTATGATTAGCAAGTGTTATGGTATTTATGAGTGGGGAGAGCAGAATATTTAAACCCATGTACTCTTTCTGAGCTTCTGTTGCTTGTATTAGGTTTGCCTGCACTTATATTAGTACAAATGTTGCTATCATCTCCTCACTGATGACTTAGATTTCTAGAGGAAAGATGCAGTCTATAATAGCTGTAGGCCTGACTTGGAAGAAAAGTTACCTGGTTTGTGGATTTTCTAGTAAACTTTTCAGTACTGAATTACCTCCTGATCAGTATATTTTAAAAATAATTATTGCTTCCTCATAGCGGTAATAAATGGTGACCAGGTTCTATGGTATGTGTTTCTGTATCTGTCTTGAATGCTTAATCAAAAATCAGATTCCATTCCTTCAGTCCTACCGACTTTCATGAATTAAAAAAAATGCCTTGCTCAAACTGGTTGGATTTGGTTTTCTAAAACCAAAGATTGATTGACATTATAATTAAAACCAGCAGGGTTTACACTCGGGAGATCCACAGGAAACGGCAAATTGATTTTGGTGATTCAAACCATTAGGTGCAGATGGGAAAAGAAAGTAGTTAATATGGTGATCCATGGGATCCACAGCAGATGTTATATTTATTTCACAAAGAGTAATGGAAAACAAAGAAGTAGTGGAAAATAGCCATTTTCTTGTGGGGTTCACTGTCAAACAAATTCATAATACAAAAGTGTGAATATGATGGACAGTTCAAAAGCAAGAGTAATAATAATTTCCTGTCTCTTCCCAATCCAGGGTAGGCTTACATTTAAATAGGAACCTGAGACAAATTCTTAGTGGTATTCAATTTTAAAAATTGTAAATATATAGACTTCTAGAAAAAATAAAGACTGGAGCTCTTTAGGAAAGGAATAGCTTACAAGAAATCATCTAATAATTTTCAAATCAACTTAAAAAAAATTTAAATACCCTAGACTCTGTACTGTGTTGGAATGCTACTGTCAGTAGAAGCAGCCCCTCTTCCTTCAGGAAGGCCATTCTCTCCTAGCTGGAACCCTAAAATAAAAGCCCCTGATGATTTATTCATGAAAGGAAGCCATTTTTCCTAGTGGCATCACATTGGATGCCACAGTTCTGACTCAGTAAACTCCAGAGAAAGAAGAACAAAGTTTGATCTTCACTGATAGCTACACACCAAAAATTCTGCAAGATTTTGCTCATTATGTTGGGATAGACCTAGGAAAAATGTGTAGAAATTGATTCTGTTGTTCATATAGTAAGGTAGAAAGAATATCACTTTATATTGAGCCTAATTTAGAAAAACTTAATAAGGTATTCTGTAGTGAGAAGATCCATTTGTGTTACTGAGAGGGGTTCAGATAACTACTCATCTGAGTTGCAATGTAGACCCAGGGTGTCATTGTGTTAAAATGAAGTGAACCTGTCAAACAGTGCTGTGTGTAATACTTAAAAACGTTTAAGTAGTGCAGAAGAAATGAAGATATACTTGTGTCATATCAACCACGCATTAAACCCATAAATATATGCCCTAGATGACTGAGAATGCATTCCATTAGGAAGAGCTTTAGAAGAATATTAGTGAAGAAAAAATAGCATTATTAAAAAACATAAAAGATATGAGAATTTCTCTCCTCTAGGAAACAAAAGTGAAGTTAGTAGATATAACAGATGCTGACTCCATTGTGCTCCCTTTCTTGAGTGCAGAGAATCAGACTCGAGTGGCAGAAGATGCGTCTAACACCTAATGAAGAAACCCAGTCCCTGTTTCTGAGTTAGTTCACAAAATATGAGTCTTGCATTTTAAGAAGAGCCTGGGAAACTTCCAGCAGCTGTCAATCATGCCATAAAAGCTAGGATCTACCTCTTTCTCATGGCCTGCTCCAAAGGGGCCTAAAAACGTGGAGAAATCTGCACAAAATAAAAATAAATGCTCTACCTTTTGCACCTCTGAGCAAGTCATACTCTACAGAGTAAGAGCAGTGCTCTGCTTCATTTGTCATCGTCAAAGTGGAGGGGTTTAGGTGAGCAGTAACTTAGTGTTCAGGTGAAATTAACTGTAGGTCCTTAGAGTCTACAAAACAAGTTCTTGTTCTTTGCTTAATACACAGTGGGAATAACCACCTGGCAAATGTCGCATACCGGCTTTCTATCCACAGGAGAAGAGGTCATATATAGTAGACTGGAGCAAACAGCGCTTTTTAGATGCAATAAATAAAAATAATGCAAGGATTCCTAATATGTTTCTAGTATATAAAAATGTGAAATTAAAGATTGATTTTTAGTTTGTTGTTTTAGACCGCCAGGATACATATTCCTTAAAAATATCATATTGTAAAAAAAATCATATTGTATGATATTTATAATTCTAAAAATTCAAAATGAAACAAATTTTAAAGCAAAGAAAGTGCCCATATATAGTCTTTCCTTTTCCAGACCTTCAAGGACATTCACCCTCTAGTGTTTCCCTACTCTTTATATCTTGCTTTAAAGTGATGCATGTGTTATCTTTGATAAACCAATATTGACACATAAAGGAAACACTATAGATCCCATTAAGGTTACTCTTTTATCTCCATTCTTTAAAACGTTAGATGATAGTAGCGATCTATGGCTTTCAGCCAGCAGCCAATATGGACCTGACGTATCAGTATCACAGGATAGAGTTTGATTGCCCTACGAACCACCACATGGTCCATGACTCATCATTCCTTCCCACCCAGTCTTGACAGTGGAATATACTTTTATATTTCTTATTTATATTTTCCTTAGCAGTGTATGAATAGAATCATAAAATGTGGAGTTTTTGCAGCCTGATTTCTTTCTGTGACAGTCTATATTCAAGATTTTCTAATGTCTTTATGACTAATAACTCTTTCCATTGTTAAATTATATTCCAATATAAACAAAAACAAGTTTGTCTCTTGTTCATCTACTGGAGAACATCATAGCAACTTCCAGGTTTGGGCAATCATCAATAAACCTGCTATACACACTCATGCGTGCATTCTTATGTAAACATAAATTCTTAAGCGGTTCATGTATATATGCATGTGTTATCTGTGCATGTTTGTATGTATATCATCACAGGGTTGGACTTTGTATTATAGGCTGTCTTAGAACTCACTATGTGAACCAGGCTGGTCTCAACTTAGCAATCCTCCTGCTACAGTCTTTCTAGTTCCAGAATTACATAATACAACACACTGGTACCTATCTCAAGTTATTTTGATAGATATAAAATATCAATCCTCCTAGTCTCATTTCTGTCCTTTAGTCTAATTTCTCCAGACGTACCTTTAGTCTTTCTGCAGACTGCCTGAAGGAGCCTCCCCTCCAAACCCACTTTCATTTTGCAGGACTTGGCTTCAGGGTCCAGACCCAGGGTCCCCATAATTTTTCCTGCAAGCTCATATAGGACCAAAACACATATGAACTCACAGAGTCTATGACAACACTCACAAAATCTGCATAGACAAAACCACAACATTAACAAAGAAAAATCAACAAAGTCCTATCCCTATTAAGAAGTTATTTGCAATTGATACCTGCTGGGAAGAGGACAAAGCTTTTTTCTCCAATGGATTATCACTGCATATATCAATAGAGGGTAAACCTCTTGCCCAGGAGTACTTAGACAACACAAAACACCTTCACATTTTTGTGCTCTGTTTGATTTTGTTGTTGTTGTTTATCTGGGTAATTTTTATTTATTTAAATATTTTTGATTTATTGATTTACTTTCATTATTTTTAGCTTGCTTTGATGTTCATTATTTTTGATTTTGCTTTTCTTGTTAATTTTTTTAAGAGATGGAGAAATAATGTGAATTTGGATGGGTAGGAAGGTGGGGAAAGTCTGGGAGAAGTTGGGGGAGGAGAAAAATACGGTCAAAATATATGAAAAAAATTAAATAATTTTTAAAGATTATTTTTTACTTCTTTGCTTTTAGGATGTGATTATATTTAATCTTGGAAGAAGCTGGCAGAATGTCCATCAAAGGAAGTGTAGCACATATTATGCCACTAGCAATGATTGAGTATTTCTGCTTCCCCATGACTTGCCATTACTTTGTTGATTTTAGAAGTTGGTACTTATTTGCCGTGACACCTCATTATTTTTTCATATAAGATGGTGATGCTTGCTTTTAAGATTAGGTTCAAAACACATAGGTATTTTAGAATTGTGTTTTAGTTATACTTTTTATGCTGTGGTAAGACACCAAAACAACTTATAGAAGAGTTTGAGGGGGGGCTTACTGTTTCAGATGGTGAGTCTATCAACATAATGGCAGGTAGCACAAAAACAGGCAAGTAGGCATGGCTCTAAAGTAGTAGCTGAGAGCTTACTTCTGGACCTACAAACACAACAGAGAAAGAGAACATGAACTGAGGTAGACTTTTGGAATCTCGAAGTTCATACCCGCTGACAAACCTTCTCCAACAAAGCTGCTCTTACCAATCCTTCCCCCAACGTTTCTCCAACTGGGGACTAAGCATTAGAATATATGAGTCTGTGAAGGCAAATATCACTTAAACCTCCATAGTATTTGAAAAGTGAATTTCACACATTTTCGTGGGCGATGAGTAATTTGCACAGCTGTTCCATTTGTTGCCTCTTTATTACATTTAACAATACATAACACCTGAAGGCAGGTGTTGAGCTCACTTTTCTTGTCCCATCTGTTTTACTCTTTGCAGAGACCAATGCTGCTGTTAAAGACTTAAAACTCTGTGTCCTTCGTAGTGTAACCTGAAGACACCTTGATTATTTGAGCATCTTGCAGGACATCCCTCTGCTCTGCTATGTAGATGGTAATGTGTCAGTGGTCAAGAATAAGTACTTTTCTAAAGGTAGGAGTTAAGCTTTATTTGGGATGGTACCATGCCACTGCCCATCACTGAGGTGTGAAGACAGCAGCATGCGACAACACTCTGCAAAATGTTATATTCTTGAGTGACAAAGAGCATCTGAATTTTATTACATTTACTATAATAACCTACAAGTTTCAATGTGAACTTGTTTTTGTTTATGGATTATTGTTTGGGAACACTGAAAGCAAAAGTTTCACATTTATCTGATTAAAGAGAAAATTATATTATTATTGTTCTTATATATATATTTATGTAAACACATAATCTATAATTACAATCTGCTGAGTCCACTTAGTGTCACTTATATGCCCAAAGTTTCAAGACTGACACTTTTTATTAGATAACTAAGTAGAGGGCTCATCTGTGGAGAATATTTATTTCTGTAGCAAAACTGGCGGCAAATATGAATGGGATGGGGGCAGGGGGCATGGGAGATGTGGTGGGAGGAGGACATGGGATGGAATGGGGAAAAGAAAGGAAAAAGAGAAATAATGTAATTATATTTTAACTAAAATTTAAAAACATTTTAAAAAGTCACATAAATCCATTGGTAGGAGCCCTGTCACAGCTTTGGATAGGCCTGTGGACTGAGCTAAAGTGCAAACCCCATTATCACTTGATCCATACATGGAAAAGAACATGTATTACAATATATTGGAATCGTAAATGAAAAGTACAGAAGACACTTGTCAGAGAACAGCAGCCATAATAGCAGGGTTTTAGGGCAGGGCCTCATACTATTGGCAAACAATGCTTCTATTGTTGAGAATTAACATTTTTTAGTAGATGGAAAAATAAACACAGAAGAGTTAAACATTTCTGGTAAAGAGATTACCATGAGTGGAAATAAAAGCACAAAAGAAAGAAAATATGATGTTTAGGAGGAAGCTACAAACCTACAACTATATCACTCTGGGCAACGATGTTTGTGCGTGTGAGTAAATTATCTTAACTGGGGGCAAATTCTTGCAGGCATAGTGTATATTGCTGACTGTGTGCAGAAGAATTCAAAGTAGTCTGACTCACTAATGGTTTTAGAATTCCATAGCCAAGATATCTTTCACTCTGTGCAGGACAAACTGTTCTTTTGCAAGCCAGGCTTGGTACTATGAGATTCAGTTTACAGCTTGACACAACTGGAAACCACACGAGGCTGAAATCAACTCAGCATCCAGTGGTGGCTTAGAAAACAACCTATATCAGAGAGCATTTAATGTCATCACAAGCTACAGAGTTCCAGAAGAAAACCCTCCTTTGCATTTACAGATATATAGACAGACAGACAGACAGACAGACAAATGCTTGGGCATGCACACACATGTGCACGCACACATACCCACAATGAATTTGGATATAAAGGATATTAAAAACTTATAACAAAACAGCAAATATACTGCCATAGACCAAATAGTATATAACCATAATAACTGTACTTATGTATGCTGTGTCATTTGAGATTTGAGTTCTTGGCAGGTGAAATATAAAATATTAATTTTCTTATTCAGTATTTTTCTGGGTCTCAACATAAAATTTTCAGGAGTGGATTTTTTTTTTTTGCTATCCACCGATGTAAGTTCTCAGAAGAATACTGAGATGAATGAGGTGAAGCATGGGATACACTGGTGACTGGTAACTGGGTGGTCCTGGCAGCCATCTGTGCTTGTCCCCTGTAGTCAGTACTAAAGGCCCAGGAGAACATAAGTCACTTGCAGCTGGAGCACGATGCACATATGTGTAACTGTTCACCCACAGGTAGAGTATTTAAATGAGATGCTTGAATCCAGAGTGGCTCAGAGTTCGGACTTTCTCGATTTTAGAACACTTGGCTAGATATAATGAGATACCTTGGGGATGGGACCTGACTCTAGCGTACAATTTGTTTACATTTCATATATACCTATTCATATAGCCTGAAGATAGTTTATAAAACTCTCTTAAATAATTGAGTGTGTTGATGTAGCCTGCCACTTGAGGTCAGATGAGGAATTTTCTACTTTTGACATCTTGTGGATGCTTAAAATGTTTAAAATTTTTGAGTTTTCTGACTTTAAGCTTTCAGATTTGGGGATTGGAGATGTCCATCTCCTGTTTGTCTGTCTGTCTGTCTCTGTTAGTCTATATATTTACTATTTATGCATCTGTCATCTACCTATCTGCATAGCTATCATTTAATACCTATCTAGAGCCGGGCGGTGGTGGCACACGCCTTTAATCCCAGCACTCGGGAGGCAGAGGCAGGTGGATCTTTGTGAGTTCGAGGCCAGCCTAGTCTACAAGAGCTAGTTCCAGGACAGGCTCCAAAGCTACAGAGAAACCCTGTCTCAAAAAGAAAAAAAAATACCGATCTAGGTACAATCTATCATCTTTCTGTCATCTATTTACAGATGTATCATAATCCACCTGTTATCTACCAACACACATATATACAGCCTTACACATATACACATGGGTGTATATATTACACAGTTAAATGTATAGGTGTACACATTATAATATATATTTCATATCTATTGCTATCAGTTTGTGTCACAAAATCATTAAAGCATCCTATTAAACAGTTAGTCTCAGTCCCATTTTTAAATTTGTGATTTCTCCCCTATCTTTCTAAGGGTTATAACTTACTGAAACAACTGAACAGGAAGTGTTCCTATCACTCCAGTAAAAATAAATGTATAGTCTTCCTCTGTGTTTGACCAGTGGCAATGCTGTGATTCTAGGATCAGTTATTCTGTCTTCACTTAGCACTGCTGAATTTCCACATCCTTGTACACCCTGAGGTGATTCTGAAGGGAATAAACTTGTCTCTGCACATCTCTTGATCAGCCACATTGAAAAGCAGCACGCACAATACAGATACTCAAGTTAATGATTTTATTATTTTCACTATTTTTAAAATTTCTTTTCAAGTAGTAAAAGAAGCAAATTGCTCATGTTTTTATTCTAGATTGAGTCAAAAGTCCCCAGAAGTAAAATATAATTAGCAAAATATGTTTTTCCTCTAGTGCCAAATTTCTTTCCTGGTATGTGGGTGGAGAGTGATGTTTTTGTTCCAGGAGCCAGATACCCTCTCCCAGACACAGGAACTGGCACACAGTTGGGATTCCAGCCTAGCAAATGTTAAACTTGAGTTCCCGGCACTCCTCTCAGAAACATGCTATTTGTGCAAAATGTTTCAACAGTTACTGTGCTTTGCCTTTATGAGGCAGCATGTCTACTGTGCAGCTGAACCCACAGCAACACCCCAAAAACATGCCAGGAAAGCAGTCAATGTGACACTGGAATTCTGAGGCAGTTTGTGGGGAAAAGAATGCCTAAGGAGTTAGGGAGTGTTGTAAAAAATTTCCAAGTTTTAGTATTTTGACAAGAGATACAATTTTCTATATAGAGGCTTGGACAGTGAACATTTTGACCACTCTAATCTCCTTATCAAGATAATTTTAGTTAGAATACATTTGATTATAATTTACATTTAATTACTGTAAGAAATATATGTTGTAACCAATTTTTTTAATTTTTATTTTAATGCATTTTTTTATTTATTTATTTTACATCCTGGTCACAGTTTCCCCTCTTCTCTCCTCCCAACTGTCACATATGCAGACTGCCTAGGCCAATCCCAGGCAGGTTCCCTGGTTCTTGGTTCAGTCTCTGTGAGTCACTATGAGCCCAGGTGAGTTTACTTTGTGAGTTTTCTTGTGTTGGCCTTGAACCCCTCTGGTTTCTGCAATCCTTTGTCCCCCTTTTCTATAGGATTCACCAAACTCTACCTAATGTTTGACTGTGAATCTTCAACAAATGCCAGCAATTTTTTATCTTGGCCATTCTGTCTGATGTAAGATGGAATCTCAGAATCATTTTGATTAGCATTTCCCTGATGGTAAGAATGTTGAACATTTCCTTAAGTGTTTCTCGGCCATTTGAGATTCTGCTGTGGGGAATTCTCTGTTTAGATCTGTATCCCATTTTTAATTGGATTATTTAGTTTGCTAATATCTAGTTTCTTTGGGTTCTTTATATCTTCTGAACATCAGCCAATGAAAGAGAATTCCAGACCATTTTCACTCATGATCATTGATGCAAAGTACTCAATAAAATACTGGCAAGTCGAATCCAAGAACACTTCAGAAATATCCTATACCATGACTAAGTAGGCTTCATCCCAGAGATACAGGGATAACCCTGAAAATCTGTCAATGTAATCTGCCATATAAACAAACTGAAAGAAAAAAAAACCACATAATCCTTATGTTAGATGCTAAAAAAGCCTTTGACAAAATCCAAAACCACTTCATGATAAAAGTCTTGGAGAGATGAAAGATACAAGGGACATATCTAAATATAATAGAAGGAATATGTAGCAAGCCAACTGGCAGCATCAAATAAAATGGGGAGAGACTCAGATAAATTCCAGTAAGAGCAGGAACAAGGCAAGTCCACTCTTTCCATTCATAGCCAATATGGTACTTTAAGTTCTAGCTAGTTAAATAGGACAACTGAAGGAAATAAAGGGGATAAAAACTGGAAAGGAGGAGGTCAAAGTATCATTGTTCACAGATTGTATGAATAAGTGACCCCAAAATCTTGACTGGGTAACTCTTACAGTTGATAAGCAGTTTTAGTCAAGTGGCTAGATCCAAGACTAACTAAATAAAATCAGTAGCCCTCCTATCAACAAATGATAAATGCACTGAGAAAGAAATCAGAGAATCATTACCTTTTACAATATCCTCAGACAATATAAAATATCTTGTATAACTCTAACCAAGCAAGTGAAAACCTGTATGATAGAAACTTTAGGTCTTTAATAAAGAACTTGAATATAGCAGCAGAAGAAAATATCTACTATGCTCATGGATTGGTAGGATTAGCATAGTAAAATTTGCAATCATTCCAAAAGCAATCTATTTGTTTAGTGCAATCCACATTAAAATTCCAACACAATTCTTTACAGACCTTGTAAGAACAATACTCACTTTCATATTGAAAACAAAAACAAATAACAACAACAATAAAAAACTCAGGATAACTAAAATTTTCTGCACAATAAAGAACTTTTAGAGGTATCATCATCCCTGATTTCAAGCTCTATTACAGATTTATAGTAAGAAATAGTGTATGTTATTGGCATAAGAATAGACAGTTAGATCAATGGAATAGCATAGAAGACCCAGACATAAATCAAAATACCTATGGAGGCTATATTTTCAACAAAAAGTCAAAATATACAGTAGAAAAAAAACAAAAACAAAGAAAGCATCTTCAACAAATGGTGCTGATCTAACTGGATATCATGATGTAAAAGAAAGCAAATTGATCTATATCTATCAGTCTGAACAAAATGTTCATTTTTTAAACAAAATATTATCGTTTTTCACCACTGATTAGTTCTTTGTTGTGTAAATGTACCACATTTCCTTTATTTTTTTCTTTATCCATTTTTTGATTGAGGAGTATCTAAGTTGTTTCCAGGTTCTGGCCATTATGAATAATGATGCTATATAATATAGTTTAGCAAATATTCCTTGTGGTGTGAGCATACATCCTTTAGGTATGTACTCAAGAGTTGTATAATGGGGTCTTGAGGTAGACTGATTCCCAATTATCTCAGAAAGAACCATACTGATTTCCCAAATCAGCTGTACAGGTTTACACTCTCACCAGCAATGGAAGAGAGTTCCCCTTAATCCACATTCTCTCCAGCATAAGCTGTTATTAGTTATTTTGGTCTTAACCATTCTGACATGTGTAAGACAATATTTCATCGTCATAAAAGCAATATATAGCAAGCCATCAGCAAAAATAAAACTAAATGGAGAGGAACTCAAAGCAATTTCACTAAAATCAGGAATAAGACAATACTGTCCACTCTCTATATCTATTCAATACAGTACTTGGAGTTCTAGCTAGAGCAATAGAACAACAACAACAACAAAGATCAGAACAGAAGAAGTCAAACTCTCACTATTTGCTGACGATATGATAATATACATAAATGACCACAAAAATTCTACCAGGGAATACTTAAAACTCATAAATACCTTCAGTAATGTAACAGAATACAAGATAAAGTAAAAAATTCAGTAGTTCTCCTTTATACAGATGATAAATGGGCTGAGAAAGAAATCAGAGAAACATCACTTTTTACAATAGCCATAAACAACATAAAAATCTTGGGACAACTCTAACCAAACAAGTGAAAGACCTGTATGACAATAACTTTAAGTCTTTGAAAAATGAAATTGAAGAATATACTAGAAAATGGAAAGATATCTGATGCTCTTGGATAGGAAGGAACAACATATTAAAAATGAAAATCTTACCAAATGCAATGTACAGATTCAATGCAGTCCCCAACAAAATCCCAGCACAATTCTTCACATACCTACAAAGAACAATACTCAACCTCATATGGAAAAACAAAAAACCCAGGATAGCCAAAGCAATACTACACATTAAAGGAACTTTCAGAGGCACCACTGTCCCTGACTTCAAGCTCTACTACAGAGCTACAATAATGAAAACAACTTGGTATTGGCATAAGAAAGACAGGTAGACCAATGGAATCTAATTGAAGACCCTATAATTAATCCACACACCTATTAACACCTGATTTTTGGCAAAGAAACTAAAATTATACAATGCTAAAGAGAAAGCATCTTCAACAAATGGTGCTGGCAAGTACCAGTAGAAGACTTCAAATACATCTATATCTATCCTAATGAACAAAGCTCAAGTCCAAATGGATCAAAGACTGCAACATAAATCTGACCACACTGAACCTCTTATAAGAGAAAATGGGACGTAGCTTCGAATGCATTGGCACAGAGGACCACTTCCTAAATATAACACCAGTAGCACAGACACCAAGAACAACAATTAATAAATGGGGTTTCTTGAAAGTGAGAAGCTTCTTTAAGGCAAAGGTTATATATGGTCAACAAGAAAAAAAAAAACAGCAGCCTATAGAATAGGAAAATATCTTTACCAACCACACATCTGACAGAGGTCTTATCTCCATATTATACAAAGAACTCAAGAAACTAGACATCAAAATACCATATAATCCAATTTTTAAAATGAGGTACAGATCTAAACAGAGAATTCTCAACAGAGGAAGCTCAAAAGACCAAAAAAAAAAAAACACTTAAGGAATTGTTCAACATCCTTAGCCATCACAGAAATGCAAATCAAAACATCTCTGAGATACCGAGCTTGCCTTTTAATTTTTGCATTAACAAGAAATTTAAATTCAAAATATCCCTAGATCTTTCAAATCTTCCTTTTATTGAATGAAACAAACAAAAATCTTATGGATAGTTCTGGATTTTCCACTAATTTCTAAATATTAAAATTAATTTGGTTCTTATTTTACATTTTAATTCACAATTTGCTTTTATTTTTAGTCAGGGATGTTTGCTTTTTTTTCTTTGGAAATAAAATAAAGACTTTTAAAGAGAAGAGTATCCCTAAAAGCTATTTCATAAGAACATACACAATGATTGTCTAAACTTTACCATTTATCCAACATAAACTAAATCTTAAGAAACAAACATTAATTAAATAACTTAAAATCTATATGAAAGTGTTTTTAATTTGCATAAATAAGAAGCTCAATAACTACAACTGGACAACAGCTGTCCAAAGAAGAGAGATGGAGGAGTAACTAAGTAAAGACAAAATATCTCCAAAGATGGTCACCAAATAATATTTCCAGACTAGAAAAAAAATTAACTAAAAGTACTCTAAAGTGCATTGGAGAAGGAAATGATTAGGACCAAAATGCAAAGGAAACATAGTGATTAAAGAAACAAAGATGAAAAGATGAGGAAAATGTGACACACCTAAGCACAAAGGGATGATGAGAGATTTCTGAGTAGACTTCATTTTCAAGAATAATTTCAGGTAATCAAAGGCTCAAGTGGCCTCACAACCATCTGAGATGAATTAACTCCAGAAGACGTCCAGCAAAAACAAAGCCTATATTATGTAAAATGGCATAAAATGAGAAGTAAAGAAAATATTAAGAAAAATATTGCATGAATAATATTTAAATACAATTGCATAAATTGTATTTAATTCTTCATTAGTAGAAGAACATTATGGGATGTGAAAGGAAATTCAGTATAAAAAACATAATTCAGAAATGTGAAAAAATAAATATTGGCAAAATAAACCAGTGAACTCAAGCAAAAGAAAAAAAAATACTTATCTTGATAACTTAGAAAGTTCCCCTCAGCATCAGAAACATGAAACTTGGAAATGAGGGAGGCACAGACAAGTGAGTCTGAGGCAAACCTGTTCCATATTCTGAGATTTCATCCAGCTAGAGCTACACTGTCAAAAATATGAAAATGTCGTGAAACTAGAGAAAGACTTTTTGTTGAATTTCTAAAAAGCATCCTTCCTGATGACTGTGTTTCAGGTGTGAATATATGCACATTGGATACCAAAGTACAAGCTGTCCTACAGCAAAAAGACGGGACAAGCAAAAAGAAATTGATGGCACACTATACACATTGGTGTTTCATCTGTAAAGCCTGCTCTAGGTGACTAATGTGGGCAAAAGCGACTTACTCCTAATAGAGCATACAGCTTCAATGCAAACATGAAATATGATTAGATATATTTTAAATTGTCACAGAGAAATCAATATCATTAACAGAGCAAAAATAATATAGTCTACATGTCTAATGAATACAAATCAAAACAAAAGAAGCTCCATAATAGAGCTTTAGAGAATCTTTAAAGAATCATACAAAGCGTTACACAAGAACACTGCCAATCAATATGGTGAGATACAGTTAGATTAATAGCAAGAAGGCAATACGAAGCTGTGAATGTTTAGGCCAACATTAAGTTACAGAAACAAATAATGACTAATGTCTTAAGTAACTAGAAAAATTTAACCTATTAAAAACAAAAATGAGGTAAGAAAATAAATATTCAACATCATATGAAGGAAATAATAACCATTTCTGAAACACTAGCTAATCTAATTCTAAAAACTAGTAGACAGAATGCACAGCCAAGATATGTGAGCAAGCAAAGATGTAAAACCATCCCAAACAATTGTCACAACATTAAGCAAATCAATTTTAAAACCAACATAGAACAGAGAATTATTCTGGGAAACATAATTTTCTGGAACTGCTCGTAGCAGATACAGAATGTTTGAAATACCAATAATCAGAGGAGAATGAGGACAAGAGCATTTTCAAAGGATTATTGACAAGAATATTCAGGTCTTGATTTCTTGTATCACAAATTCTATCAAAACTTCAGAGACAAGATATACTCAATTCTCAGGGTAAAATTAATAGCTGAGTTTCAGAAATGTCCAATAAAGATTACACCAAGATGAGTGCCTATGAGCCTTACTCATGAATTCGGCTGCAAATGTTACTGACTGTAATTTAATAATATTTGCAAAGAACATATTGTGACCAAAATAGGACTTACATGATAAATTGAAAAATATAATAGTTTAAGACAATCTGTTCATAATATTTTATATTTTGACAAACATAAAAGAATAAAGAAAATATTTCAGTACCTGATATGTCTAGAAAAAATGGTTGATATAAATTATTTCCTTAAAATGATAAGAGACACAAATTTGATTGCAAAAGTTAGTGTCCTCCCTGGTATACATCAAAAGCCTGTCTGATAAGATCAAGAAGAGGGGAAGAATGTAAAATTCTGACTCTGTTTTTTACTAATACTGCCTTGGAAACATTAGACACAGCAGTTGGACAGAATAATTTTTAGGTACCGCATGAAGGTGATATGATTTATTATCCAAAAAGCCCTAAAGCTTTAGAGCTGCAATGAATTCAATTGGAAAGAAAACTGTGTTATTAGAGGAATATAAAATTAGCATCTAAATGTAAATAATACTTGTGTTTAGTAAACAAAACTAACAAATATTTTGAAGACGCTTCTGCTTAAAATAGTATAAATAAAAGCTTAGAAGTAAGCTCAATAAGGCCAAAATAACTTACATAAAGTAAACTTTGAAAAACATATAGAGGGCCTGGAAAGATGGCTGAGCAATTACAAACACTTGGTTCTCTTGTAGATGACTGGGGTCTACTTTCATCATCAACAATGCGTACACAACTGGCTGTAAATCCAATTCTAAGGACCCACAACTTCTTCTGGTCTTTGAGGGCACAGGGCATACATGTACTTCACATGCATACATAGGCAAAAATCAATATACACACAAAATAATTAAGAAACATTTTTAAAACTTCACATGCATGCATAGGCAAAAAATCAATACACACACAAAATAATTAATAAACATTTTTAAAACTCATGTAAATAAGAAATGAAAGTCTTGAACAAATGTAAAAACCTTCAATTAGGGGTAAGAAAATTCAAAATGCTCACAATTTGAGTGCTAATTCTTCCCAAGTTAAAATACAAATTTATTATGCTAAGAATTGGTGTCGGAAGTCCTTCTGTATGTGTGTTGCTTTTATTGGTTAATGAATAATGAAGCTGGCTTGGCCTGTGATAGGGCAGTGTAGAGCTAGGCAGGGAAAACTAAAGTGAATGCTGGGAGAATATAGTGTAGTTAGAAGCCATGTATCCCCACCTGAGACAGATGCCAGATGCCAGATGCTGAAGGGAACTTTACCAGGTAAGCCACAGCCATGTGGCAATAGGCAGATTAGTAGAAATGGGTTAACCAAAGATAAAAGAGCTAGCCAGCAATACACTTTTGATTGGCCAAGCAGTGATTTAAATAATATAATTATAGTTTCTGAGTAGTTATTTCCAGTTTGGGCAGCCAGGAACAAACAAGCGGCCTCCTATAACGAAGAATATTTCATTCTGAAATTACCAAGTTGATAGCAAAATACATAGAGAAGAAGGAAGAAGCAACAATCATTAGGACTCTAAGAATGAAGTGTAGTGGAGGAAATGCAACTATATAAGAGGAATATCTGATCATATGTGAGAAACCACTTGCATTAGTGACTGAGGTGACAAATGCAACAGATTAAGGAGGGAATGTAGAATGAAACACATAGATACACGCCAAATAATGAAAGTGGTGTCTCCAGTGACTTGGAAGGTATGGACTGTGTTTTAATGATTATTTGGAAAACTAGATTGCTTTATTATTTTCTCAGACTCTTTCCTAATTCATTACATACAGATCACTCAGTTGTTTTACTCTGAAGAGAAAAAAAAAGACAAAAAACAAAATGTATAATATGATACTTCTCGTAGATAAAAATAAAAGATAACATTAGGGCGACAAGGTCAGGAGAACTGAGTGGCATAACGTTCACATCTGGGAATGAGAGTCAAGTTGACACAGCTGGAGAAAGGCTGTAGCTCTCTGAGAAATGAGGGACAGGATATAAGGAGATGCTGTCTGGAACTGTGGGACTCTGCTTTGCTGAGCAAACACAAGGTACCTCCTATCCCTACAACACTTCCCCACGTTATGGGTAGCGACACATTCACATAAACTGAGAGCTGTCGAGTTTTACTGTAACTGAACCAATTTGAGGTGAGGAAAGTTTTTAAGAAACCCTCTGTGTAACCTTTGAAGACAAATCTAGACTGCATAGTGGGCAGAAAAGAGAAGTGGTAGATAAAGACCTGTCATGTGCAAACACAGAGGCACCTGGCTTCATCTGCCCTTCACACTTTTGCTTTCTCATCTACTGTAAAATGTTGGCCCCTGATTTCTCTACTGTGGCTCCTGTGAGTTCTTATTTAGAAGCACAGGAACAAAGATTGATGTCATAGTTGGGATGGGTAGAAGAAAACTTGGGAAAGCTTCCCTGACTGAATTTTTATGAGGAAACAGGAAACCTTCAGAGAATTCTTGGAATCATTTCTAATCTCTCCATTGTGATAAGTTACTATGAAAGTTTACAGTGCTAATGAGATTATGATTGTATGCTATCTGCAATCTTTGGCCACGTGACTTATTAAATGTATTGAAAGTATAGCAGAGTGTTAAAAATAAGTATGCACATGCATATTGTAGAATTCCAATAACATTTCTGCATGTTACAAATAGCATAACATATCTTGGGAGTAACTCTAACCAAACAAAGGGAAGACATTTATGACAAGAACTTTAAATCTTTGAAGAAAAAAAATTGAAGAAGACACAAGACAATGGATAAATCTCCCATGCTCTCAAGTAGGTAGAATTAACTTAGTAAAAATGGCAATCCTATAACTAACTTTGTAGGCCAGGCTAAACTCAAACTCACAGAGCTCTGCCTTCCAGAGTGCTGAGATTAAAGGCATGCACCACCACCACCTGGCCCACACAAATTATTTTTAATATCGCTTTTACATGACAATTCCTCAAATATTTTATATAAATATTTTCCAGGCTCAAACTGTTCAGTTTCCAATTATTTTTTTACATGCTCAGCATTAAGCCCCTCTCCCGTCCCTCTTTTCTGACCCCCTGGAATGTGATGGTTCAGATTTCTCTTTTAAAGTTTGTTGTCAAAATTTATAAAGATAGACAAGGAAGAAAGCACTCTTTTCCTTGATCTGGCATGTGTTAATCCACAATAAATTAGATTGGACTGGGGGAAACAATATCAGTGCTGGATCTGAATTCATTTAGGATGAGCTAAAACAGAAAAGATCATGATAACCCTTTTTTATATTTCTGTTATTGTGTCTGCATCCTCAAACTGACAAATAATGAGTAAAATTCAAGCAGGGATGTTGAGGTTCTTCAGCACAATTTTCCCAGTTTAGATATCATGAGGCTTAGAAGTTCATACGATGCAGGACATGGCAAGATTTTACAGCTGGATTTGATGGAGTTCAACTTGCAAATCCATATAGCACGATTAATATAAACCCAGAGACAGATATTGGGGTTCAATCTGAAGGTCAGAGAAACAAAACCACCAGCTACTGACTTTTACTTCTCCCTCAGTTCAAAAATGGCAATCCTGCCTCCAGGAATTCTCAGAAGGAGACTCTGAGAACTGTCTCCTCCCATTTTATATTCCTCTCTAGTGCCAGGATTAAAGGCATGTACCACTTACTACTCAGTTTCTATAGCAAACTAGTGTGGCTACTGGGATTAAAGGTGTGTGTCACTACTGCCTGGTCTCTAACGCTGACCAGTGTGGCTGTTTTACTCTTTGATCTTCAGGCAGGCTTTATTTATTAAAATACAAATGAAATATCATGACACATCTGACTGTTAATTTTTGGTTAGATCACCAACTTTGATTCTCTACAAGCTGGTAATCTGGTTATTAGTGTATTGAAAGTCAACTGGCACAATTTAGACACAGTTTTCTTTCTCGTGTGTTTCTTATTTTGCTGTGAAAGTCATGACAAGATGCTTAGTAATAGGAATTAGAGGGAATATCTGTGTCATAAGATTTCTTCTAAGTATCCTGCAGCAGCTAAGCCCTCTGGACATTCAATATTATTTGTTAACATTTCTATTGTGTTTTCTTTAGCCACACTGGATAATTTAAGAGTATCTCTGAAAAAAATCATTAAGGTAGCTTTAGCCCTCTAGTTATAATACAAGAATGGATTTTATCCAGATTTGTTCTCCAGTAAACAAAATTTTCTGTCCCACAAATTGACCCTATATAGCGCATATTAGTTTTGGAATTACTGTGTATTGATTATATGTGGCCTGCCATTCTTTCTGGGCTAATAATGAGAATTAGAGGAGATTTTAGATTTTATCAGGTTATTGTCAAGTCCCACGTGACACAGTTTGGAGAACAAGGTGTAGAAGAGACCAAGATTCTTCAATGGAATATTCTGTAGGGCATCAGACACATGACAGACATCAGAGCTTGTCTGTGAGTGATTAACACTGTCTCCTTTTCAGCAGGGTCAGTGGGTACCATCCCTTTGCAAGGGCAGCAGGCTGATCGGAATCAGTGGACCCCAAAATCTTTATTTTAGCAGTGAATGAATGAAAGTTCTACTCTCTTAGCAAAAGGGAAGTGTGTAGCTTTAAAAGTAAAGCCAGAGAAATTGGAAAGAAAATCAATTGAATTTGCAAACATGTACCTGTTTATATTGACTGATTCTTACTGAGAAAAACAAAGACTTGAAGTAAACAAATATTCTCAAGTATACAAGCTCGGACTTACAAAGAACACCCTACACACACACACACACACACACACACACACACACACACACGCACACGCACACGCACACGCACACGCACACGCACACACACACACACACACACACACTCGCAGGCACGCGCAAACACACACACGTACAAACTGAAACTGTGTATTCAGGGTTCCCTCACTGTAATCCACCTTTGTTTCTCTTGGCATCTCAAAGCTCCTCACACTATAGTTTGTCTAACAGCCACTAAATATGGCCGCGTTGCTCCTTTACCTCCACGTCTAAGTCATTATGCAAACCATCACATTCTCTCACCATGGTTTACTAGCCTGCGTCATGACTCAGGAGTAGCCCGATGTCTGAACAATGCTTTTACCTTTTAAACCAATAAGCAGTTTACTTTGTTCCTAATTTTATAAGTAATACAGTGTTTCATCATCTAAATTTTGTGAACTCACACCCACAAATTCACCAAATACCGCTTTGTTTCTAATGTTTATAGAAATTATGTTTTAAAGTTATATTATATTTTTAACTGATCCTTAAACAATCAGCTGCTAATACCATTTAGTAACTAGACATTAACTTTTAGCTATTTATGAATTCCAAAGAAGAAACTGTATCTCTGTACTAAACTGTACTGTTCCTCCTCTCTTAATGCACCTCCCTGCTCCCTCTCCCTTTCAAGTGATTTCACATGAGGTCCTTGTAAAATACCATTGTCATTTGAAACCCTCTGCTCAAATCGATTGGGGAATCTGACTAACAGGTCTTCCATCCTCTAACTGTGTGAAGTCTGAGATTTCAATTGTTGTTCTTCTCTGAAATTCTCATCTTTATTGTGCTCAATGTGGACTGGGAAAACCAGTATCTCACTGAGAGTAGTGCAAGCTCTCATCAAAGTGGAATCCCAGTCGTGACTTATTTCAGTTACAGAACATGGAAGCCCCATTGCTTGACTGAAAATTTTTTTTCTTTTTTTTTTTTTGGTTTTTTTCGAGACAGGGTTTCTCTGTAGCTTTGGAGCCTGTCCTGGAACTAGCTTTTGTAGACCAGGCTGGTCTCGAACTCACAGAGATCCGCCTGCCTCTGCCTCCCGAGTGCTGGGATTAAAGGCGTGCGCCACCGCCGCCCGGCGCTTGACTGAAAATTTTTTAATCTCATTATTTTTTAGGGGGAGCCTCCTTTGGATGGCAAGTCATAACTCTTGTGGCACTACTATGGAGCTCTAATGACAGGAAACTTTGTTTTCCATTGATGCCGTCTCTTCATCACTGTAACTTCGACCTTTGTTTCTGGCTCTCTTGTTTCAATAGGATGAATCTAAAAGAGCTTAGAAGCCATCAGGGTTCCCCACTCTATGCTAAGACCAAGGTCCTCCCAACTCCCCCCAGGTCCAGGAAGGTGATCGACCAAGCTGAGAAGGCTCCCACAGAGCCCGTCCATGAAGAACAATCAGAGCCCAGCGCCATTGTCCTTTGCTTCTCAGTCAGCCTCCGCTGTTGGCCACAGTCAGAGAGACGGGTTTGGTCGCATGATCCATCAGTCCCATTCCAACTGGAGTTGGTGATCTCCCATTAGTTCTGTCCCACCGTTTCCATGAGTGAACGCACCCCTCTCGTTCCTGACTTTCTGACTTGGCCTTGAGAGGGAGGGAGGGGAGGTATGGGTGGAGGGGAGGGGAGGGAAGGGGGAGAAGGAGGGGAGGGAAGGGGGAGGAGGAGGGGAGGGAGGGGGGAGGAGGAGGGAAGGAGATGGAAATTTTTAAATATTAAAAAAAATAAACCATGAGGAAAAAAAAAATTAAAAAAAAAAAAAAACTAAAAGAGCTTAGACACCAATTCTTAGACACCAGGTTCCTAAGCAAATCTGTTATGACAATGGAGTAAGAAAATAGTTTCTTCTGCCTCACACTGCAGGGAGATGAATGGCAGTAGTTCTCAAAACTTTATTCATAATAAATGGTGAAAGTTTACGACTTAGTCTGTTCTTTTCTCTCATAAGAAAATGTAAAGCCCCAGAAGAAAATACATGCACTCAGCATGCACTTAACATTTTAGAATTTATTTGGTGACCTCTGGTTGAGGTGGTATATACACACACACACACACACACACACACACATATATATATATATATATATATATTTCCATAATATTTCAGAAATGAATACTAATTTGAAATACTCTTTAGCATATCAAGGCTGCTTGAGTTTCTTCCTTTTATTTTCTACCTTTCCCACTTATTTTTATTTTCTTTGCATCTTAACCCAGAAAGTGACCTACTTTCTTATTTAATACCTAAGAATTTACATATTTTATCCTTAGTAAGAAAGTTTTCAAATGATCTATTTGTTATTATGCTTTGATTGGTTGATATAGCCTTTGAATAAAAAAAAATGTTCATTTCCTGTTTTCAGAGAGTTATGCTTGAATAAGTTGATTTAGTGGATAAGAAGAAAATTGGTGCATTTCATGGATAAAACAACCAGTTCTCTAAAGAGGCATATTCTGCTTGCAGTGCGGGAGTCCTAAGCAAGCGTGTCATAGTGTGGTTCATGTAAGAGGCCATCACACTGGTTCACCATGTAGCAACAGGGGAGTTCACATGCAGATAAACTAATAGAATACACACTGGAACCTAGGCCAAAGGTTCACTTAGCTGATCTAAGAAGGCTAGACCTTCTTGCTGCAAAAAGGTTGAGTCATGAAACTACAATGTCAAAACATATAACCTTCTAAAACCTCTGTTTCCTGATACTCTGAACTGACAATATGTGTTTTAGCTGCCAAATCTTTTTTAAAAATTCAAAGTTTTAGTCTTTCTGATTGGGTGTGTGCTCTTTCTAACTCTTATTTCACATAAAGAAGATATCTAGAAGTTAAACTATCAGTTATTGTTCAAACAAGCAAAAAGTAACAAGATTCAACACATAAATCTTACCAACAGACAATGAATGCAGAAGATGTGGCTGAGACATGATTTCATTTAAAGGTGGCATATCTTCCTTATGTTTACAAGAGGCAAAGAACTCTAGAGTGCTTACCTCCTATAATTTGCCAGATTGGTGCTAATCATTTTAAATTGTTAATTTACTTCATATCTCTAAAAGTTTTATGACTGAAAGACAGAACAGCAATGTGAGTTGACTCTTTCTGTTTCCCAGTCAAAATGAACAAAATCAGGAACCAATGGTGTGACTAAGTCAGCTCTCACACTCAATAGTCCTTACTCAGAGGCAAACCATCAGAAGAGCTAAAACTAAACGTGTATGCAAAAACTCACTAAGGGGATCTGGCTTTGTGCTGATGTGGTCAACACAGGGCAAAGTGAATTCATCACAAAAGGGAATGGCATGAGGACTTAGCAGGAGACAGGCAAAACCCAGGATTCAAATTTCAGAAGCTTCATAATTTCACCAATCTAACTAGAAATAAGAAAGGAAGCTTCTCTCTACTTACTTAAAATGTATTTTTAGCATATTTTCAGTACCCACAAGAAGAAAAAGATGGTACAATCATTTCCTATAGCAAAATAGTCAAGCTTATATGGCATATAGGCCATAAACTGAAGACCTTTGAAGAAAGCTTTAACATCCAATGTAAAGGCTCTGTGATACTCCTTCTAGGGAGTTCAAAACGGAGGGCTGTTTGGAGAAAGAAGAAATGGCATTCATGCTGCACTTCACAGACTAGATCAAATGGGGAGAACGGATAGAAATTTCTGTCCTAAATTTTGTTTGAATACTCAAAGAATATTTACTTTCAGAAAGCATTCTTGGAACCTCAGTGAACAGAAAAGAATTTCACTTTATGGCTATTGAATTGATGGCTAAGAACTAACACAAAAAATGATGTTACTAATCCTATGAAAAGATGGCTGATTGAAGTAAATGCCTATGAAGTGTATCAGAGAACTGCTGCATTTCTTGAAACAAGGGCAACTCAGTTTATTTTCTGCAGTTATTTGGAAGGCTGCAAGCAGAGCCGTCCATAACCAGTTCAGCTATAATTTAAGTGTTAAAAATAGAAAGAAGGAAAAAATATCTCAACAACCATAACAACAAGAGAAGCAGAAACTAATTAGCACTGAGTTGTACATTAATTGAAAACAGTTGTAATCTGTGCCGCTAAGGTGAGGCTGGGTGAGAAAGAATGGATTGCGACATGCTAGACTTGGCAGGAGGGGTGGGTGCACTGAAGAATGACCTTAGAGTCAGAGGCTCAAGGTTTTACTCAGAAGAAAAATAATATCCATGTAGTTCATTTGTCTTAGTCAACCTAGGTTGCTGCAACAAAGTACTATGGGCTGTGTGGCAATATACTTCATTCTCACAGTTCTAGAGGCTGAAAGTCTGGAATCAGAGTGCTGTCCTGGCAATGTTCTGGTGAATTTGTATTCCACATCTTACATGTCTGATTTCTTGTGTTCACCTGTCATGGAACAGAGATGGGAAAGGTTAGATTTCTGTATCAATATATTTGGAAATAAAATCTCACCTCTGTCAATCATTACAGTATTTCAGGATTTAAACATGAATTTGAGAAGAACAAAGGCATTCAATTAATAGTGCCTCCATTTGGTTTCCCAAATGCATGTGTTTTTAACATGTTGAATAGGCTGGCTGCATTTTTCCAACTATAACCTCAACTTCAAACTCTAAACCACAAGTCTCATCTAACATCATAAAAAGCATGCATAAAGTAAGGTGTTAGGTTTTCCATTCCTAGGCAAAATTCTTGTTCAGATGGAAATCTGTAAAACTAAACAAGTTAAATCTTTCTAAAATGAAATTATGGGATAAATTGTACAGTTATTACTAATCAAAAAGGAAGCCAAGAACAAGGAAGACAGAATAGATTCCTACATAATCCAAATCTCTGAAAAATAAAAAGCTTCATGAGCCTTAAGGTCTGAGAATAACCCACTTTAGGTCAAAGTTCTACTACTGTGACAATCTTGTGTTGTGTCTCCATCCACCAGATGCACCAAGATAGCAATCCAGAAGCTTCTGCCATGCTCAGAGCCCTGCTAATTAGTGCTCTTATTGGGCAACTCTATCCATAAAGCTAAAGACATCATCTGGCATATCAAAAGGAAGACATTGCCTGTGCCCGTGGAATAAAACAGCAGCCCTGATGATTTATGAGTTGGTTCTCTAGCCTTCTGTTCCTCATTCTCTCTTTCTCTTTGAGTTAGAATTTATACAACCCAATGGAGTACCAGGTTGGCTATGGAATCCACTTCATCTTAATAGCAAAGCAATCCATGGCCATGCACTTAATGTTCTTCTATTATAATCATACTTTGGGGAAGGCGTTCAAGACAGGGTTTATCTGTGTAACAGTCTTGGCTATCCCGACACTCACTCTGTAAAATAGGCTGGACTGGAACTCATAGAAATCTGCCTGCCTCTGCCTCCTGAGTGAGGGGATTAAAAGCTTGTGCCACCATCTTTTGATGTAATCATACTTTCTGTTTCCTTGTTTCTTTTGTTGAATATGAGTTAGCTGAAGATTTTCTAATTCCTTACTTTTTAGTTACTCTTTAATTAATTATTCCATATTTTATAATGAATAGATTTTTTTTATATTTTATGCTTTTGATAATAATAACAAATCTCAGTAAAGGTTAAAAATAATTTCTGAATCCACCACTCTTCCATTTTCTATCCATTTCTTTACATCATACTCTCCTCAGTCAGAAGGTTCCAAGCCACATTTTTTACCATTGTACTTAGAATAAATAGCTAATTAAAAATTTTCAATTAAATATTTTTAAATTATACTATTAAGAAACAGTAGACATGAACATAATATATTTTGCATTTGTTACTTTATAATCATGTTGGTATTTTTTCATTTCAACATGAGAATTTATTAGAAAGGCTTCTATTATCCATCTGTCTGCCAGTGTTCTGATTACAGTGGTCAATGATCTATGCTTCCTCTCACAAGTAAAGAGGGTTTCTGTGCCTTTCCTTGTTGCCCTCTGAGCCATCCCTAAAATACCCTTTAAAAATCATTTCCTAGCTGTCTTGACTCCTTCTACACGCAACATAAAACTCCTGCAACCTGTGTCTGAATTTATTTCAAAGCTGCCCCCTGTTTTCAGATATTTGTTATAGCAAATCCTCAGTTTCTGTTGGAACCAAATCCCACCTTTATTGGGATGTTATAAAAAAAATATATCCTTGATGGCATAAAAACACCCTTTTCAAGGTTCAGAGACCATTGTAGATGAGATGGCTAAAAGATATGAGAGCCAGAAGATTAAGAAGGGAGATAAAATCCCATGTATTGTATAGTATACAATCATTCTTGCAAACCTTGATCAACAGTGGACAGCTGTATTGGGTCTATTATAAGAATGGTCCCATTAACGGCCAGTTATGAATAGAAAAACTTGCAGGATTCATAACCTTCAGTATTAGATTCTGTGAAAAGATGTCACTATCTTAAGTCATGTGTTCACTAGTGACTCTTCCAATCTCCAATAGATAGTCACTATTCAGTCATCACAAACAAGTGCCCATCTAACCTAAATTGGTCACAAAACATAAATATTAGAAATGGATATAGTGGGGCTGGAGATGATGAGATAGGGAGATGACATTTTGGAAGAAGACAATAACTGAAATGTGTTATATGTATGTATAAAGTTGTGAAAGAACTAACAACAACAAAAAGAAAGCAATAAAAATATGGATATGGAGGTTGACCAAAACAAGCAATCAAACAAAAATAACAAAACCTAAGGGGGTAAAAAAAAAAAACACCCCACCACAATAGAGAGGTTTATCTATAAGATTAAGTTTGGGATAAGGGTATCAACATAATGGCCTTCTCAGAAGAGAACACTTCTGACTGATGACCCAGTTTTCATTATGTCCTCCTGTGTCAGAAAACAGATTAAAAATGCAAAATTTCTAGATATCTTTTTATTGTATAATATACTAAGTTCAATCATGAAGATCTAGCCCTGTGATGTGATTATCTTCCCAAGGCCTTACCTCTGATTATCATCATTTTGTATGATTTTAATACATGAACTCACGAAGTAGAAAAGCATAAATATTCAGTCACTTACAACAAGTAAATAACATGGATGGGCATAGGGTTCTTAGTTTTAGTTTGTGTAAAACTATACTCATGAATTCAAAGCAAAGATTCAGAAATTGTAAATGAGAAATAATTTTTTATCAAACACAATTTATTAAGGAACACAACCACAACAAGGAAAACATTACCTTGTGTGAACCATTGGAAAAAGAAGAGACTTGAGCTTTCTCTAATATTAAATTGGATTTCAATGTCAGAGAAGAACATTTGATTTCTGGTTAGTGATTGGCTAGGCTAAAATACTGATTATACTTAATGGTCAATTGAGAAGTTCATGTCTGGATTGTTTGACTATAAGATTCAAGGTTCAACTTTCAATGTAAAGGAATTTGAAATAAAAGCAGAAAAAAAATGTTTCTTTCAAAATCTATTGCAAACTAGTTTCAGGGATACTGAGTGGGAAGTTAATTCACAGAATCCAGAGCAGATCTACTTTATAGATTATCAGAAAATTTCTTCAGAAATGAAATAGAGAGGAACCAAAAGAAATTAGAAGTATATTAAGTAGATATGGTATTTCCTTAATCTAATTAAAACATACATATTCCTCAGGATATGTGTGCTTGGAGGGGTATCTCACTGATGGAGACCTAACCTAAAACCACAAGCCATAAATTCAATCTGTAGTACCTCAAAATAAATGAAGAAAGCATAAAATCCAATTTGAACATTTAGATATCTGTGGAAAACTTCCTTAACTACAACCCATGACCTAACCCAGCTTGATTTACTCAAGGGCTCATCCTCATACATACACCAGTGTCTATTTAATGACACTTTACAAAATTAAAATAACATCCTTTGTTACTTCAGCTCATATGTTTAAAATATTCCACCATATATATGTAGCAATTGGGTTTCAATGTGGAAAGTAAAACAAGAACCAAAATCCCCTCTTTCCTCTTTGGTAGAGATAGGCAAGATTGGACATCAAGTTTTATTAATTATTTAAAAGGACAGAGTGAGTATATGTAGGTAAAAGAATTTGCTACATGACATGTATTGTGAAATGCTTCTTTGAAGAAAATATTTTCAAAAATTGATGAAGAGAAAACCAAAAAGAAACTGTGAGAAGATTCAGTGAATCTTCTAGGTTCCATGAATCTAGAAGAGAGAACAGGAAGTGCTACTGAGGCCAGGGTGTGTGTGAGTAACAACAAAATGATCATTCAGTTATGATGGCATGCATAAGGCAAGAAAAAGCCAAAGACTATTTGGGAGGAATGCAACAGAAAAAAAGAGAGAAATTTATTTTATTGTTTTATGGATTTTTGTGTTTTCTTCCAGATACAAGTGAAAAACATTGAAGATTTAGGAAGACACAAGGCACAACATTTCTTGCTTCAAAATGATGATTCTAAGTTATGTACAAAGAAAAAACTTACGTAGGAGTGTTTGAAAATAAATCGTCCTGAGCAGTTTGCAGTTCAAAGCTGATCTTTAGGTGGTGTTTTTCAGTTTAGTGGGCTCCAATATGTAGCACAAGTTCTAATAAATTTTACTAATAAAAGCCCAAAGTCAGATATTGGGGAGTATACTGAGAGATGTAAAGGACATGTATAACTGCATGTATAACTGTTATAGAACTATGACCCCTGTACTCTGGTATAGAGGCAGGAGAATAAACACTTCATGGTCATCCTCAGCTATAAAATGAGTTTAAATTCTGCTTGGAAACCTTGAGACTTTTATCTCAGAAATAAATGAATCCATTAATAATATAAATAAAAAATATATGAATCAAAACCTAAAGCAAAAGAAATGAAAAGATGACTTTCATAGTAACGAGAGATATAAAATGCCTGCAAAAATGTCAGAAAGAGGAGGTAGTAAATGTATGCTACCCTAAGACTGTTACACACCAACTGGAAGTCATGGTGTTACTCAAGTATAAAATGATATAAAGCTATTTATGATAGTTCAAAGATTTAAAACAAAAAGATATAAAATTGGCAGTGATGAAGAAATAAAATCATAATAACTCAATATAAGTCAAGTAATCCATAATGACATCAGATGGAATATTTAAATACATACAAAATATAGATTGTCAACTCAGATAAAAATAAAAATCCAACTTATTTGAACCTCCAAGAAATCTACTTTAAATATAAAAGTAAGCAGATTAAAATGAAGGCTTGAAAAAGATAGTCAGCATTAAGCAAGAAGCAGATATTCAATATTACTACCTTAGGAACCCTTGTTGGATTGAGGGAATATATTGCTATAAAATGGCTTTGAGCAGCTGTGTGCAGTAGCACTAGGAGAAGTACAAGATGTTCAACAAATGAGCATCATATGTGAATCTAAATGAGCAAGCACTAGGTTCTAAGGCAAAGCGTGCTCTGGCCAGACAGTTTTTTTCAAAGAATTGTGACAAATAGAATTTTTTGTTTTGTATTGTTTTTTTTTATTTATTTTTTTTTTTTTGAGACAGGATTTCTGTGTAGCTTTGGAACCTGTCCTGGAACTAGCTCTTGTAGACCAGGCTGGCCTCGAACTCACAGAGATCCACCTGCCTCTGACTCCCGAGTACTGGGATTAAAGGTGTGTGCCACCCCCGCCCAGCTGAAAAATAGGATCTTATTAAAGAAGATTCTTACAGAGAGTGTGTTGAGGCAGACAGAAGCAGTGAGTGCTTGAAATTTTGGATACAGCAGGAATGTGGTGGGTTCAATGAGAATGTCCCCCACAGACTCATGTTTTTGAACACTTGATCACCAGTTTGTGTACTGTTTGGGAGGTTTGAGAGGTGAATCCTTGTGGGAGGCAGAATGTCACTAGAGGCAGGCTTTCAGAGTTTCAAGGCAGATGCCTTTTCCAGTTTGATCTCTATGCTTTATGCTTGAGGTTCAAGATACAATCTCTCAGCCTTTGCTCTGGCCACTATACAACTTCCCGCCATGTCATTTCCTGCCATACCTCCAAACCATAATGGATTTTTATGAATCTAGAACTGCAAGTTCAAATAAACTCTTGTTTCTGTAAGCTACTTTTACCATGGTATTTTATCACAGGCACAATAAGTGACAAATAGAAAGACCAAAACAAATGCCTGTGTCAAGAGATTTGTGCTTGAACTGGGGACAAAGGTGGCTTTAGGTTGCCCTTGGGCAGGGTGATGCATTTTTGATGATTCACAGGTTCTGAGAAGAACCCTTGAGTTCACTAGATTGATTATGTTCCCACGGTTCAGGCTGGCTACCACTGTGACATGAAAGCTGAAAGAGCTGTGGGAACGGGACAAGGTCAACATCTAGCTAGAAAGCAGAATCATCATACACATGTTTGTGGAATCCTCTGAAAAACTGAGTGTTACTCAGAACGTTTGTGAACTAGAGCAGTTAATTAACAACAACAACAAAAAAACCTCCAGTGCCTGGGAAAATGTACTAAGCAGCATTATATTGATCAATTTGGTATTATAAATACATTGTAACGGAGCCATGTCAAACTCAATAGTTCAATAGTGCTTTGTTTGTTTGTTTGTTTGTTTTATGGTGTGTCTGGCAGGGAGGCAAGCTCTTCAGGTGGCCTGATTTTCCCTTGGGGGCTGACTGAGAAGCAAAGGACAATGGCTCTGGGCTCTGATTGTTCTTCATGGACGGGCTCTGTGGGAGCCTTCTCAGCTTGGTCGATCACCTTCCTGGACCTGGGGGGAGTTGGGAGGACCTTGGTCTTAGCATAGAGTGGGGAACCCTGATGGCTCCTTGGCCTTGAGAGGGAGGGAGGGGAGGTATGGGTGGAGGGGAGGGGAGGGAAGGGGGAGAAGGAGGGGAGGGAAGGGAGAGGAGGAGGGGAGGGAGGGGGGAGGAGGAGGGAAGGAGATGGAAATTTTTAAATATAAAAAAAATAAACCATGAGGAAAAAAAAAATTTCTATTGATCTTATTGAGCTATACATTTTTCTTTGCTCCCCTCCCCTTTCTCTTCCCTCCCCTTCTACTCTCTCCCATGGTCCCCATGGCTCCAATTTACTCAGGAGATCTTTTCCTTTTCTACTTCCCATGTAGATTAGATCCATGAATGTCTCTCTTAGGATCCTTATTGTTGTCTAGGTTCTCTGGTATTATAACTTGTAGGCTGGTTTCTTTGCTTTAGGCATTCTAAATGACCTTCCTATGGTGGTACCTTTAAGAGAACCTCTCTTAAGAGACAGATGAAAGCTACTGCATCAGTTTTTCCGTGGAGATCACGCTCAGATATCACAGCAGAGATTTTTGGATTCATAATAAATTCATTGTATGTACGTTATATGTGTCTGTGTCAGAGTATGTTCATGTGAGGGGAGGTGCGTAAGAATCTAGAAAATGTTGGATCCCCTGGAGCTTGAAATACACAGTTGTAAGCTACCCAAACTTGGTTCTAGAAACTAAACCTTTCTCTCAAATTTGAACAATAACTTTGAATCTGCATATGTGTATGTTTTGTTTAGAAAAACTGAGGAAGTAAAAAATGTATTAATGGGTTATGGGGAAGGCTTTTTGAATGAACGGGAGATATGATGTACTGTTATAAAAGGTTAGAAGGGAGTAATGGAGTAGGATGTGTTAAATTGGTAGGGGGAGAGGAGGACAGGCTAAAAGGGGTATACAGGGAGTGCTAAAAAACACAAAAGGCCTTTGTAAAAAGTAATAGAAAACTACTAACTTAGAATCTTTCTAAAATGCACATAAATATATACACAAAAATAATGAAAATAGAGTTACCCTATAAAAATTAGCAATGCCCCTATTAGATACCCAAGGCTAATAAATCAGTAGCCCCATGCAAGAAATGAGTTCCTTGCAGTCACTGACATGTAAGGTCTCATCGATTCCCAAACATTCCAGAGGGTTGTTAATGCTATCAGTACTCATGACCCTCTGATGAATACCCTACACGCTTGATCCCTAGTAGATGGAGGAATCCAGCTGGTGCTCACTTGGAAGGGTTTTCCCTCGTGGATAACTTTCATTTTATTGAAAGATACTATATACATTAAAAGAGGAGAAAAGGAATCAGGAATCTCACCCACCTATGAATCATATGGACTACCACAATGACTGGTCAGACAAAACAGCCCATTCGTATAGTAGTAGCCCTGCTTCCTCACGCATAAGTGTATCTGTGTGTGGATTATGTAAGTTTTGAGTGTTTCCTACTAGTGACTGTTTCTCACACATAACATTTTGGTTGGGAGGCTGAAGAGTGGATGGGTGCTATGTGTACAAACGTGGGAAGGAGTTATAATGACGTGGAACTGTTTGCAGGGCTGAACTTTCCGCAGCTATTTCTGTTTTATTAAGAGCATGCTGCTTTTTCCGCACTGGTAGTTGGGTGTGACATTTGTTGTTTAATAAGGATCCACAGCACTTATGTAGAGCACCCTAACACTCCTTTGAGGTAGTCAAACTTGAACAGACTTAAAGCAGAGCAACTTTACATAAAGAGCTCAGTACATAACTAATTTGACTTACTGTAGGACTTTTCATTATAAAAACTTGCCAAATCTCTGTGCTTTATGTAATGCTTTAACAACACTTCTAGTAGACAAATATGGGTTCCTTTTTTGTTAACTTAAAAAGATTTAAATGTTAGAGGCTTGCTTCATCTAAATGACAAACTTAAGTGAAATATATATGGACCTAATCACAGAATTTCAAAATGCCTTAATCATAAACCCTCCCTAACCATGATAAGACTTTGATATGTTCAGTCTTGTACAGGTCTTGTGCACTAACCACCACTGCATGAATTCATGAGTATTGTCTGTGACATGTTCAAGAGACAGCTCACCACTGCAGTACTGTGTGTGACATGTCCATCAGACATCATTCACTGATACCACCTCTCCTCAACCTCTGGTGGGTGTTGCTACCCTGTCTTTTGTGGTGCTTCCTGAGCACGGAATGGAGGAAGAAACTGACCTTTTAGGAGGGGAGAGAGAGCTTCATTTTCTCCAGTGACATCGCCGCTGCTACATGGCCACCACCTGCACTTGGTGAAGTACCTCTAACTGAACTCAGTGGGTCACACAACCAAAACAAACAAGCAAACAAAAACCAAGAAACGAAAAATATGGAAGGAGACTCATGAAGAAGGGTTTTAGCAAGAGACGGCTGAGGATAAAAGAGAGGAATTATGACGAAAACAACGAAAACCCATTATAAAAAAGGCAGGAAATAGTCAAAAAATAATTTTAAAGTGTTTAAAAATATGAAACTTTAAGTGTTTTTACATATCTCTAATTTTAGCTGGCTACTCCAACATTCTCCAGACCACAAGTAATGGAGCAAATAGACACAGAGAAGTCAAAAATACCATTTATCAACCATGGCCAGAGTCAATTTGACTTGCTGTACTCTAAAACAGAGTATGCTTCATTCTAGTCGGTTCCCAGACCATTCTCCTAGACATTACTCGATACATTGAAATAACTGCGGTCATATGAGATATACTCATAGTTAATAACTAAAAAGATTTCTCAATAATCGCACAATAAAGATGGCAGACTAGGAAAGCCTCCGGCTGCTCTCTGTATGTCTAACAGTAATCCCTTTAGGATCACAAAAGAAACTTGCTTCTGCCTTGCCTGGAATCAATACTGATAACGATGACACAGGACTACAGGTCATTTAAAATACACATTGGTTTGCACTAGCACACTTTTAATATGATTCTCCTCTCCTTAGTAGATAATGGAGAAGATGGGAGAAAATCCCTGTCCCCTAGTTTCTCCATGAATACAAGAATTGGATCAGATCTCTTTCAGCTTACATAGGTTACTGAGGGACTAATTTTATCTCCAAAAGCATAGAGTCCACCAAGAACTACCAGCCATAAGCATGTGCAGAACTTGAACTACAACTAGGCACCAGGGATGTGTTTCTGAATAAGAAGCTAGCAGAATCTATCTAATTTGACATTATAATTACAAATAATTAATACAATTATATATTCGTAATATATAATGTATTAAATATGTTACATGAGCTATGTAACTTTTTGTTGAGTCCTTTGCATTGCTAATCAGGCTGATAAATGTTGTTACTGATCAGTAAAAGGGAACACATAAACAAAAGGCTATTTTTCTCAAATATATAAAATATATAAAATACCAACAATTACTCCAAATAATTAAAGCTTTTGTTACCAATCATACTGACACTTTTAACTAAAATGCAAATAAGTTACTAAAATGTATATAGACCCAAAAATAAAAAAGATGGCAAGATCTTCAAATAGCACGGAGATATAAATCTTATGTTTCTTGGCTTCAAGACACTAAGAATATATCACACTTAAAGAGGTATGGTATTGCATAGCAATAGATATAGAACCCTGGAATCAAATAACAGAAAAAAACATGAGCACATGCCTAATTAATCTACCAGAATCCAAGAATAAAAAACTGAGATAAGAAAATCTCTTCACAGAATAGGGAAACCTTATATTAATATATGTGTGTGTGTGTGTGTGTGTGTGTGTGTGTGTGTGTGTGTGTGAAACTGTAGCCTCAAATAGTGAAAAACAAGCAAATAAATATCAACAGCAAGCTAACATGACCTGTCACATTTCTAGTATATAAGCTGATCTACACTTAAAATTGTATGACGTGCTCGAATGACAATACTCAATTAATTCTACCTAATAGTGAATAAATAAGTTCTAGGCTCTCTATTGAGTTGTTGTTTTAGGCAATAGAAAAGAAGAAAATTTTTCCAGTAAGAAAAAACTGAACTAATATCAGTTTTCATGATGAGTGCTATGTTAGCTCTTTAATAACACAATTGTGTTTATATTTATCATTAATTTTCCACTATAAGTCCTGTTGGATACAATAGGCATAAACAGAAAATGACAAAAGCATCAGAAAAGAAGTAGAATTCTATCTGAAATGGCTATGTATCTGTGTGAAAAAACTTCTCAAGATGTTAAAAAAATCAATTATTGGGGCTAAAAATTTATTTTGTATGTTTGATGGCTATAAGATGAATATATAAAAATCAATTAATTGTACATGCATAACCAGTACTAGCAACTAACCACTGAAATGAAAAAAAATGAGGTTATTTGTACGAGTAGCAAAAAGTAAGGCATGCTGAAAGCAGGAGGTTTAGTTGTCTTGGTATAACTGCCTGCATTTAAAACCATATATATATGTATAACCTTGTATATATATATACAAGTCTGGATGGACTCAGTAGACTGTAGTGTGTGTGTGTGTGTGTGTGTGTGTGTGTGTGTGTGTGTGTGTGTGTAACAATAGCAATAGTGAAAAAGGACATGAATTTGAAATATAGTGACAGGTAGGAATGGGGGCTGAAAAAAGGAAATGAAGGAAAGAAAATAACAAAATTATATCTTTTTTTTTAAAGAACTAGACCTAAATAAGGCGATGCATTGATTTCATACTTTCAAGTGCTCACATTTGTACAGTTGTGATCCTCTGGTATCTACAGATGTATATGTAGATCTAACATAATCTGAATGGCATTCCACAACAAATCTTATTTTCAAAGGCAAGAAATTAAGTAATGTTGGGAATTGGTAATGCCATACAAGGACTTAATCTAAAAGCAATGATAACATATTAGCCGGTATAAGACTTAAAAGAATACAATAAATGAATTAAATTCCTCATGTTAAGAATTATTAAAAGTCCAGCATGGTAAAATCTTATGAAACTAGTTAAGAGTTAGACATGCAGATGAAAAAATAAGGGGGAGCCCCGGAGTATGTCTAAATACTTCAAATATGAAGAGAAAGCACAGTCAAGGAAATATAACAAGATAAGAAAATTTTGCTTTGGTGTTTATTGTTTGTATTATTTATATTTCTTCTTTGCATCTTTAGAAAAAATCTTTGCCTTCAAAATTAGATATCTTTATAAAAGAAAACAACCTTCATAGTACATAGGTAAACAAAATGAGTAACATATATAAATGTGAGGTATACGGAGTTCTAGAATGAGTGTGAGATTATTTTGATCTTGAGTTAAGTTATTACACAGGACATAAAATATGCAAGATACAAAGGAATAAACAAATAAACTGAACTTCATGGATGTTAGTTTTGTTTCTACAAACATTATGACAAAGATGAAAGCATTCTATATTCTGGAAAGATAATTTTTCAAGATAAACGCCCAGTATAGGAAATAAGAAATACTTGGTTTTTAAAAATAAAAGTATTTGGAAAGATGAAATTACAAAAGATAAAACATAACCCCATCTCTTGAAAAGATCTTTAATACTGTTATTATTTATAGAAATGTGAATTAAAATCAAAATGGGGCACAACTCTATCACCTCCTAGAAGAACTGAAGGCAACAGGCACATAAAATGTTCTGGCTCATTTTATGTCAACATACCACAGGCTGGAGTCATTTGGGAAGAAAGACTTGAAATTCATAAAAATTTCCTATCATATTGTCCTCTGGGCAAATCTGGGGGGGGGGGGAGCATTTCTTTTCCTTGATTAACTATTTATATGGGAGGGCCCAACTCATATGGATAGTGCTAGACCTATGCAGGTCTGCCTGAATTGTGTCAGAAAGTAGGCTGAGTAAGCCACGAGGATCAAGTCAGTGAGCAGCATTCCTCTATGGCCTTTGCTCAAGCTCCAGCCACCAGTTTTCTTCCCTATTTGATTTGTACCCTCACTTCCTCCACGAGAGACTATGATATGGACATGTGAACACAATAAACCCTTACCTCCCCAAGTTGCTGTTGGCCATGGAACTTCATCATAGTGATTGAAATTTTAACTAAAAAAAGTGATAAGATTTGTTGAAGATTTAATCAACTCTAACTTGTGAATTTGTCATTTTGGAAAATATCCAACAATTACTGCTAAAGTAAATATGCTTTTGCTGTATGTTGCAGAATTTAATTCCTAAGTGCTTAAGCACTATAAATGAGAACTCGCTACCTGAAAATTTATATATTTATACAAGTACATTAAGTCATTCACAGTAGCCTCAGCATATAAAAATCAAATGCTTACAAAAGGAAAATAACATTTTGAAGGTGTCTTATCCAAACAGTGAAATGCAGCAACAATAACTAACAAGCTAATGGTAAATAGTATAGATACAAAAAAATCTTGAAATTTATGTGGGAAAAAAAGCACAGATAGATGGAAAAAAGTCTATAGTGTATGACACCATTTGCATGAAGTGTTGTGGAAAAGCAATACTTACTATTTAACAACAGAAATCAGATTGTAAGAAACTATTGGCTGGTTTAGAATGTAAGGGAATTCAGGGATGTTTCTATCGTCATTAATGTGCTAGTTAATTCCATCCACTTGATTGGATGAAAGATAATCTTCATGATCAGGGAAGCACAATGATGGTGTTACTCTGAAGATTTTTCTAGGAGAAAACAGTTGATTAAAATGAAACTTCTGAACTAAGGAATCCCTCGATGGATTCCTGGGATGTATTAAAAGGTGCCTACGACCTTGTGATGGCCATCCATGGTTGTCAACTTGACTATATCTAGAATGACCTACAATACAGAAATGGAAGGCATACCTGTAATATATATATATATATATATATATATATATATATATATATATATTTGGTTTTTTGAGACAGGGTTTCTCTGCAGATTTTTTAGAGCCTGTCCTGGAACTAGCTCTTGTAGACCAGGCTGGCCTCGAACTCACAGAGATCCGCCTGCCTCTGCCTCCCGAGTGCTGGGATTAAAGGCGTGTGCCACCACTGCCCGGCCCTGTAAGATATATTATGTTTGGTTTGAAGAGGGTGAACCCACTTCTAGTATGCACCCCGCTGGAAGTTTATATAAAGACATAGAATAGGGAAACTTTTACTCCTTGCCTGCTTTCCCTAGCCTTGATCAAACATCTATTCCTTTACTGGCATTTGAAGTCTACTTCTTAGGATTCCAACATATACAGAAGACCAGCTGAGACATCTAGCCTATATATACACAGTGAGAGAGAGAGAGGGAGAGGGAGAGAGACAGAGAGATTTATTCCATAAGCTCTGTGAGTCTAAAGATCCTTGACTAAAACAGTCCTGTAAGAGGTAAAGTTAATCTGGAAGCTCCACTTGCCCAAGAACAGATAATTTTCTGGAATGCTGGTGGCCGTGGTTCTCCAGAATTAACAAGCCACGTGTTTTTTTCTTCCTTAAACAAGTTTTCTTTGCACCAGAAGTGTTTGATTGGTTGTGAATATCAGTACACAAGCACAAAATACATCTGGATATATAGGATTAGACCTAAAGAGATATACAGTGATCCTGTGGTTTTGCCTTTTTTAAGTCACTTCGAAATGTGATCCATGTTCATTTCCTGGAAACCCAGGAATGGATCTGGCTAAAGTCCATCAGCCTGTCTTGCATTTAATTAAAGCTTTCTTCAAGTTTGGCACAAAATTTTGGAACTGATTTTTCTCTTTCGACTCTCAGGATGAACAGTCCTTGGGGTTTGTTCTGCAGGCAATGTAAAGCTCAGGCCCCTTCCTTTATCTACCCTCTTTTTGTTACTGGCCCAGTAAAATGGGAGAACAGTGCCTGTCACATGCTTCCAATGTTACCATGCTTTGCCTAAGTGCTTAGGTCTATTCATCTACGGATGGGAGAAGTGTGGCTTTAAGGCTGGGAGTGACAGAACACATTTACATATAGACAGCAGTGAGGCTAAGAAGAAAAATGAATAAACCAAGATAAGCAATGGGCTGGGCACAGATCTTGCACAGAAACGTTGGTACAGAAAGATATAAAATGGGGTCACTGTTCAAAGACAGCGGGTTGAATTTAAGAAAAAGACTCAAGAAGCAGCTGATGCAGAGAGCAGAGGAGGGATGCAGTAGAGATAGCATGGAAGAAAGCTGGGTGTTGTGGAAAGAGCTCAGAAGCCATTTATGTTTCCACATTGAATTTTACCCCTAGCATCTTTGCAGAGTACTGAGTGCATGCCCAAGGCTGCACTCGGGGTCCAGCAGAACCATGTAAAAAACAGAATGTGTTTCCTTCTCCATGGAGCTTCTACCAAAGAGTGTGCAGCACAACATTATCAGTAAATAATCAATAGAGAATGCTTTATGAGCTGAGATATGGTATGGAGAAGATGAAGCAGGATGCTGGGCTCGGGGGTCTCTAGAGGACATTGTCGGGATGACTATCGATAAGGTACAGAGAGAGCTGTTTCCACTGAGGAGAGTATTGAGTGAACAGAAGCCTGGCTAGGCTAATGGACCACCTGGGAATATAAATTGTGAATTTAAGAAAAATAGCAAAACGGATAATAAAAACAGTTATTAGAATTCCTCATGCGCGGCACCTCATCTTTAGCCTGATACAATCTAATTCCCAAGCTGACCTTCGAATCTGCAGTGTCTGGACATCAGTTCCTGTGCTGTTTTTCTAAGAGACTTGCACCCAGTGGGAAATGTACAATTTCAAATTCAGAAGAGAAAAATCACAGTGGTAAGGAAAACATAACAAGATACAGAGGAGTGTTAATTTTCCACCTCCCCGAGGGCCCAGGACCTCATTCTGTTCTATTTCCTAACAGCTGGCAGGCTTTTTGTTCTTTTTTTTCCTCTGTAACTGTTTCTCCAGCAGGTGAAGCTCCATTTGGCATCCGGGGCATAGATTGTTAGGAGCGAGGTCCCCATGACATTTCATTAAGCTAGAATTTCCACACTTAGTACCAGACTACTGGAGCCTTGTTAAAAGCACTTAATTGCAGCCTCTTTCTGAGGCTGTAGCTGTACAGGGAGATTCTGCTCCGTGTTAATTTCGTGTGTATTTCTCCCAAGGTCTTATTGCTGGTTATGAGATTTACCAGCTTTCTCCTACCTTTCCTTCTTTGTCTCCTTCCCCCATTCCCCTATAATCTGGGAAGTTTCTGTCAACTGTATCAGGCTGTACTTCCTTGATGATGCCATAGCTCTCTGCCTGGGTGTCAAGACTCTGAATTGCTTTGTGTCTTCATGTGATTTTGAAGTCAGGAATTCAAGACAGTACTCACCCCTACAACTGTCTTAGGACACCGATTCCTAGGTCCCTCGCTGATGAAATAAATAATTCAAATGCAATAGTTCTGGATCTTTTGAAAACAGCCTGTTTTTAAAGAACTTAACTCCCATCTTTAGCTGATCCTCCTGAAATCCCATGGCCACTGGATAAACAATCTAATGCTGTGGGGGAAGAGCAGAGGGCAGTGCTTGTCAATGTGTCTGTGACTGGTGCGCTAACTCTCATTCCCAATGGCATCCAGATGTGCCAGCTGTGGTTCTCAGCACATATCCGTTTCCTCCTTTAATCCTCATGACATTATTCACTTTTAAGGAAAGGTGTGAGGGCTTTTCTCTTTCTAGAGATCAGAAATGGAAAGGCAGACATGTTAAGTGCCTTGTTCACGCTCTCCAGCTGTGTTAAGTGGTAGAAAAAGATCCAAATCCGTGTGTTCCACAGAAGAGTCCAGGGTTTAGAACTGCCCATCTCCAGAGGATTGTCGCTTTCATACAGTGAACTACTCTTTCCCTACATCCTCCACATTGTTTCTTGTAGCTTTTTAGAGTCACTCCATTGAATTATACATTTACCGTGGCAGAGTGTCAAAGGGACCGGGGATACAAGCTCCCAAGGAGAATGAGGTATTGTTGTGCATGCAACTTCCTCACTCCCATCTTTTCTGCTCATTATTCTCAGAAAACCCAGCTCTATCTCACCCAACTTCATTCCCCTCACCAACTCACAGTATACGTTGTAACACACGGTTATGAGCTGTCATTCCTAAGCCCCTCCTTCTAGACTGTCCATTGCCCGGCTTACTTCCTTTATTCTTGTTGATCTGAAAACTCAGTGCACTCTACCAGCCAAGCCATACCTTGTGACAATTCTCAGACCTTTTTATATCACATGCTATGTTTAGTTACAAGTCATTCCTCTTCAATAGACTTCTGCCTTTGCTGGGAATGCTTTTTCTACGTAGCAAAGTTCACAAGAGAAGGAACTGTGTCCTTCATACATAGAAGGTGCTGACAAGCCCATGTCTGATGAATGAATGCTTGAATAAAGAGTTTACATTATATACCATAAAGCAGATAGATAATCCCAGCCAGCATGGTCGGATTGACCTGGGGAGGAAAAACAGGGATTTCTGTCTCCTTTGAGTTCATGCCCGTCTTTAAAGAAATTTGCTCTCGGGCTGTTGAGATGGCTCAGCGGTTAAGAGTCCTGACTGCTCTTCCAAAGGTCCTGAGTTCAATTCCAGCAACCACATGGTGGCTCACAACCATTTGTAATGAGGTCTGGTGCCCTCTTCTGGCCTTCAGGCGTACACACAGACAGAATATTGTATACATAGTAAATAAATAAATATTAAAAAAAAGAAATTTGCTCTCACACTATCTGCTTTCCTGAGATATAGAAAACAGTATACACCATTTTATTTTGGAGTTTTGGGTAAAGGAAAAACAGATGCATATCAACAGAAGCACAAGGCTGGTTGAAGACCTTTTGTATCAAGTATTGATAATGACTCTTTGAATGATTACCTTATCTTCCCCTAAAAGCTTTTAGATCCCTGCTTACATAGATTCGGTGGGTCACCACATTTTTCTTTCACGCCTTTTTGAGCATCCACCCCAATCTACTTCTACTCTCTTAAATCTTGGCTTTGTCTCATTCTCTACTCTTTTCCCCCCCGGCGGCAATTAAATTGGTCCCTATCACTTTACTTGCTGATTCTTCTAGATGACAGAGACTTTCCAGCGAGCTTTATGGAATGAAATATTAAAATATCTCAGTCACTTTCTATGGAAATAGTCAATAATACACACTGGTGGGGAGGGGCCAGAAACTTAAAAGATCCTGAAGTATAAATGCTTTATTTAACTGCTCTTTTCACTTGGATAGTATAGGTCCAGAAGCCTCGCAGAGAATCATTGGCTCTTTTCACATGTTCAAGGCTATGTTTACATTTAAGAACTGTAAGTAAAATGCTGTGAGTAAGGATAAAATGGTACTCACGTCAGAAGTACTCTAGAGTATGCATGAGGGATTCTTCTGGTTTTGTAAAGCTATCTCTTGAGGGTGAAAGGCATTACTAGGTGCAAGTCCTCCTTGAATGTCCTGGTTTCTAAGATTCGTCATTCTTTATAAGTGCTCACAGTAGAAACACCTAGTTCATCCCTGAGACAGACTACCTACTGGTTTAGAATCTTTGCTTTTAATTATCACATGTAAAGCTCAGGTTGAATTTTATTCCAGAGTTTATCGCTGAAGCAGATATAATACAAACATTATAGGAAAGGACCTGGGGGTGTAGCTCATTTGTGCAGCATTCTTGAGACCCTGGGTTTAAGTTCCAGTGTGTACTGAGTGTGGTGCAGTGGTGCACACCTGTAATCCCTGTAGCATGGCAATGGAGGCAGGTGGAGCAGACATTCGGTGTCAGCCTTTTCTACAGGATTCGTTTGAGGATGCCTGGGCTACACGAACCCCTGTCTCAAAAAGCTTACACTCATAAAAATATAAATAGTTTTCTATTGCATTACTAAATGGTGTGATATGTGGATCTGAGAAAAATTAATCCTTCAAGCTTCTGTTCAATGAAGACTTGATAAAAAATAGTTCATCCTCCATATTAGCTGCCTTGCTCATCCTCCCATGCATATATAAGAAGCAAATCACTGCAAAAACACTGTATTACAGATTTTATGTAACAGAAAGCCAACCGAATTCAATCCCTTGAAGAACTGCTGTTAGTCATAACATTATACTTTTACTCTCTCCAAGGAAATTGACTTAAATTGCTGCACATTTGAACTTAATTTCTAGCTTACTCTAAATGGATTAAATCTCATCGCAATCTTGTTATCTCATAAAGCCTATATTAAAATGTACATCCAGGTATTAATTTCATTCTTTACCAATTATTATATTTGAATTTAACTACAGCTTTCTTGAGCTAAATCACACACAGTTACCCAAGTGGAAGACCCACAAAGTTCAACTCTGTTGCAAGTTTAAAACTTTCCCATTCACCCAACTTCTACATTTATGTGGCTCCTCTCCTTATTAAAAATGAATACGCCCAGCACCAACACCATATCAAATAAATCGATTCACGAAGGGGCCAACAAGGCCATGGCATGGTTCTGACAAATTACTGGGCTCTTTCCTAACTAAATAAAAGCCATAAAGGGTTCTTTCTACTGAAAACCAGAGTCCTTGGTGACTTGGTTTTGTGACTGAACATCACAGGGGAAGAATTAATTCTGAGGTCTCTTCATGTAGTCCAAAACTATCAGGTTGATGTTGCGGTCCTTCACAGGAGAGGGCTGTTTAGAACCTGGGCAGAGCTGGGATTGCTCACGATGGCTGCTTTCCAGCCCCATCAGTTTAGAGTGCAGCAAGCTTTCAGCTATGGTGATTTGAAGGCTGTTCAGTGCAATTCCATGTTGTTTTATGTTTACCTTGGGCATCTTATTATCCTTACACAATTTTAATTAATCCATTATGATCCATAGTGAGAGCAATGCCAAGTAGCTGAATTCCCCTTCCTCATGCAAGGTCATGTCCACTGGCCATTAAATCGTCTGTACTCTAATGATGGTGGGACCCTCATCTGCATTAATGTTGTGGTGTCGTCAATTAAGAGCCACACAGCAATATGCACTTACTCTTTCAACAGCACAGCTGCTTTCTTGGACCAGGCCCAGGGATGTGTTCACTGAAGAGGTTGGGGTGAGTCTTGAGGGCCCAGGTGATAACTTCTATTGCAGCTGTAGTTCTCAATTCTTGCTTCTTCCGTGAGGCTCAGAAAACTATGAAACCCAGACTACGGTGTGGGTCTGCCTTCTATTAGCAGATTTTGAATTCCTCATTGGAACATATCTTTTAAGAAAACCTTCTAGAGCTCCTTGGGGCAAAGGCTTTTGGGGTCATGGAAAAGGCTATTTATATACCACAGATATTGAGGGGAAATGTTTTTTTTTTTTATTAAAGATTTCCATCTCCTTCCCTCCTCCTCCTCCTTCCCTCCCCTCCCTTCCACCCATACCCCCTCTCCACCCCTCTCCAAGACAAAGAGCCATCAGGGTTCCCTTCACTATGTTAAGTCCAAGGTCCTCCCAGCTCCCCCTAAGTCCAGGAAGGTGAGCAACCAAACTGACAAGGCTCACAGTGAGCCCGTCCATGCTGTAGAGTTCATGTTCATTGCCGCTGTCCTTGGTTTCTCAGTCCTCCTCCACCGTCAGCCACATTCAGAGAGTCCGGTTTGGTCCCCTGTTCCATCAGTCGCATTCCAACTAGACTTGGTGGTCTCCCGTTAGATCTGTCCCACCGTCTCAATGGGTAAACGCACTCCTCACGGTCCTGACTTCCTTGTTCATGATCTCCCTCCTTTTGCTCCTCATCGGGACCTTGGGAGCTCAGTCCGGTGCTCCTATGTGGGGCTCTGTCATTTTCTCCATCCAATGCCAGGTGAAGGTTCTATGGTGATATGCAAGATATTCATGAGTATGGCAATAGGATCTGTACATTTCTGGCACCCTCTCCTCAGCTGCCCAAGGACCTAGCTGGGGGCGTCTTCCTGGACACCTGGGAACCCTTCTAGAGTCAAGTCTCTGCCAACCCTAGAATGGCTCCCTTAAGTAAGATATATAATTCCTTGTTCCCATATCCACCCTTCCTATATCCCAACCATCCTATTCCCCCAAGCTCTTCCCATCCTCCACTTCACACTTTTCTCTCCCCATCCCCCCCTCCCCCCATCACACCCCACCCCCATGTTCCCATTTTTTGTCTGGCAATCTTGTCTACTTCCAGTATCCAGGAGGATAACTATATGTTTTTCTTTGGGTTCACCTTCTTATATAGCTTCTCTAGGATTTTTTTACGCATTATAGGCTCGATGTCCTTTATTTATGGCTAGAACCCAATTATGAGTGAGTACATCCCATGTTCATCTTTTTGGGCCTGGGTTACCTCACTCAGGATGGTGTTTTCTATTTCCCTCCATTTGCATGCAAAATTCAAGATGTCATTGTTTTTTACCGCCGAGTAGTACTCTAATATGTATATATTCCACACTTTCTTCATCCATTCTTCCACTGAAGGGCATCTAAGTTGTTTCCAGGTTCTGGCTATTACAAATAATGCTGCTATAAACATAGTTGAACAGATGCTTTTGTAATATGATTGGGCATCTCTTGGGTAAATTCCCAAGAGTGGGATTGCTGGGTCCTGGGGTAGGTTGATCCCAAATTTCCTGAGAAACCTCCACACTGCTTTCCAAAGCGGTTGCACAAGTTTGCATTCCCACCAGCAATGGATGAGTGTACCCCTTACTCCACATCCTCTCCAGCAAAGGCTATCATTGGTGTTTTTGATTTTAGCCATTCTGACAGGTGTAAGATGGTATCTCAACGTTGTTTTGATTTGCATTTCCCTGATTGCTAAGGAGGTTGAGCATACCCTTAAGTGTCTTTTGGCCATTCGAACTTCTTCTGTTGAGAATTCTCTGTTCAGTTCGGTGCCCCATTTTTTAATTGGGTTCATTAGCATTTTAAAGTCTAGTCTCTTGATTTCCTTATATATTTTGGAGATCAGACCTTTGTCTGTTGCGGGGTTGGTGAAGATCTTTTCCCAGTCAGTAGGCTGCCTTTTTGTCTTAGTGACAGTGTCCTTTGCTTTACAGAAGCTGCTCAGCTTCAGGAGGTCCCATTTATTCAATGTTGCCCTTAATGTCTGTGCTGCTGGGGCTATACGTAGGAAGCGGTCTCCTGTGCCCAAATGTTGTAGAGTACTTCCCACTTTCTCCTCTAACAGGTTCAGTGTGTTCAGATTGATATTGAGGTCTTTAATCCATTTGGACTTGAGTTTTGTGCATGGTGATAGACACGGATCTACTTTCATTCTTCTACAGGTTGACATCCAGTTATGCCAGCACCATTTGTTGAAGATGCTTTCTTTCTTCCATTGTGTGCTTTTAGCTCCTTTATCAAAAATCAGGTGTTCATAGGTTTGTGAGTTAAGATCTGGGTCTTCTATTCGATTCCATTGGTTGACTTCTCTATTTTTATGGCAATACCAAGCTGTTTTCAATACTGTAGCTCTGTAATAGAGTTTGAAGTCAGGGATGGTAATGCCTCCAGAAGTCCCTTTATTGTATAAGATTGTTTTGGCTATCCTGGGTTTCTTGTTCTTCCATATAAAGTTGATTATTGTCCTCTCAATATCTGTGAAGAATTTTGATGGGATCTTTAAGGGGATTGCATTAAATCTATAGATTGCCTTTGATAGTATTGCCATTTTTACTATGTTGGTCCTCCCAATCCAAGAGCAAGGGAGATCCTTCCATTTTCTGGTGTCCTCTTCAATTTCTTTCTTCAAAGACTTAAAGTTCTTGTCAAATAGGTCTTTCACTTCCTTGGTTAGAGTTACCCCAAGATATTTTATGCTATTTGTGGCTATTGTGAAAGGAGAAGCTTCTCTGATTTCTTTCTCTGCTTCCTTATCCTTTGTATATAAAAGGGCGACTGATTTTTTGGAGTTGATCTTGTAACCTGCCACGATACTAAAGGAGTTTATCAGCTGTAGGAGTTCTTTGGTGGAGTTTTTCAGGTCGCTTATGTACACTATCATATCATCTGCAAATAACGAAAGTTTAACTTCTTCCTTTCCAATTCGAATCCCCTTGATCCCCTTGTTTTATCTTATTGCTATTGCTAGCACTTCAAGCACTATATTGAAGAGATAAGGAGAGAGTGGACAGCCTTGTCACGTTCCTGAATTTAGTGGGATGGCCTTGAGTTTCTCTCCATTTAATTTGATGTTAGCGGTCAGCTTGCTGTAAATAGCCTTTATTATATTTAGGAATGACCCCTGTATCCCTAATCTCCCCAAGACTTTTATCATAAAGGGGTGCTGAATTTTGTCAAATGCTTTTACTGCATCTAATGAGATGATCATATGGTTTTTATCCTTCAGTTTATTTATATGATGGATTACATTGATAGATTTTTGTATGTTGAACCAGTCCTGCATCTCTGGGATGAAGCCTACTTGATCATAGTGGATAATTTTTCTAATGTGTTCTTGGATTCTGTTTGCCAGTATTTTATTGAGAATTTTTGCATCGATGTTCATGAGTGAGATTGGCCTGTAATTCTCTTTCTTGGTTAAGTCTTTGTGTGGTTTAGGTATCAGGGTAATTGTAGCTTCATAAAAGGAATTTGGCAATGACTGTTCTGTTTCTATATTATGAAATACCTTAAGGAGTATAAGTATTAGGTCTTCTTGGAAGTTCTGGTAGAATTCTGCATTGAACCCATCAGGTTCTGGGCTCTTTTTGGTAGGGAGGTTTCTGATAACAGTTTCCAATTCTTCGCGACTAATAGGACTATTTAGAGCATTTACCTGGTCCTGGTTTAACTTTGGTATATGGTACTTATCTAAAAAAGTGTCCATTTCTTTTACATTTTCCAATTTTGTGGCATACAGGCTTTTGTAGTAAGATCTAATGATTCTCTGAATTTCCTCTGTGTCTGTGGTTATGTCCCCTTTTTCATTTCTGATCTTATTAATTTGTGTGTTCTCTCTCTGCCGTTTGATTAGTTTGGCTAGGGGTTTGTCAATCTTGTTGATTTTTTCCAAGAACCAGCTTTTTGTTTCATTGATTCTTTGGATTGTTTTCTGTGTTTCTATTTTGTTGATTTCTGCCCTCAGGGGGAAATGTTTTTATATGGACGTCAGGGTTGCATGGAAATTGTCCACTTGGCACATTACCCACCCCCTCTTTTATCATGATAGCTTTAGTTTGCTTTAATCTAGTTTTGCCGAAATCTCGGAGCAGATCCAATTGCCACGCACCATGTCCCCGTGTCTGCGCTCTGTGCGCTATTACCCAGTTACGGAGCTTCGGGCAAGGGGGCTGGAGGTTAAAATACAGAGACACACACAGACAGACAGCGACATGGGTCATCCTTGAATTCCCCAAGAATGTCCTCTTTATTGTGTTCAGGGGCAGATTATATAGAGATAGCCACGCCGCAGCCAAACCCACCAGAAACCACTCTCCTGCCATCAGGAACTCCTGAAGGTCTCCTGCTCAGAGCAGCTGTAGGCACTCAGATCAGGGGATTACTAGAAATTCAGGATCTGTGGGCTCACTGCTCCCAACATAGTTTCATTTGGCATTCGGTTTTATTTTAAAATCTGAGGAGGCATGTTCAAGGACAAGACTGAAAAATCAAAAGACGTGTTGAACAGAGATGGCCATAGTGTGCAGAAATAATGCAATTTCAGTTGTACTTCCTCCCTATTTATAAACTAAGGAGGTGTTATAGCTGATAACAGCCAGCATTGTACTGAATCAAAAAAAAAAAAAAAAACCCACCCTAACATGAGAGGGATAATGAAGAAATCTTGAAATGTTCAAGAGGCCAAGCCAATGTCAATGAAAGTTGGTGGATCTCATGATTCTCATGTCATGACATTTAATGTTATTCCCAAATTGCAAAGTGAATGCAGCGGTGAGGGTCTAATAAGAAAAGCTGTATCAACTATTCAAATTCTGGTAACTTAAATACCCTCAGATTTTAATGTTCTTTTCTAATATCTCTTATCCAGAGAGATCAAAACATTAACAATCACCAACCTACATACTTCTTTGATTGCTAAAGGAAACATTCCCTTTTATCAAACCTCCTCTCCAATTTTCTGTTTACTTTTTATTTCTTTCAGATTATACAAAAATAACTATAGGTAGGTTAAAAATTTTAATGTAAATTCATCATTATTAAATTACTAGTGTATACCTAAGGAATTGCACTTAATCTAAAGAGATTAGTTGTGCCATATACGTCAAAACAAAAATAAAGAGACCGTAACTCACAGAGTAAACAGCAGGCACAAGGGAGAGATGGGAAATGAGGTAAGCAGAAAACATATTTTTAATGAGGTTAGGAAATTTACAGAAGAAATAAACTATAAATTTATGGGTAGAGAAATTCACTGGAAACCCTTTGAGAAATGAATGTAATGATTAGATGCATGTGGTATGTGAACAACCTCAAGGGATTTCGTGCAGCTTAGAGGTGGAACACTTGCTTATTATGCATGATATCATATGCCATATTTATGGAATGATGGCATATGAGCACCAAGGACCCTAGGATCTTAGGTGGTGGTTATGAAGTTTTGACTCAAAGCAGTAGATCATCTAGACAGAAAAAAAATGTGTAAATTTGTGACCATAAACTAATGTATTATAATTTAGAAGTGAAAAAGAATGGGATCCTTAGTGTTCAAGATATTTCTCAAATTTGTAACAATTTGTAAAAATGGGTAACGTGAAGGGAAGGATTGTTTTAGTATTTGATCTGTGAGATCTGACAGTTGGAGAATCCTAATAAAAAGTGTGGGGCTGCAACATACCAAAAATGTGTATGAAAACTAGCTAGATAAAAACTCTGATGGGATATGTGATAGAATTCTGCAGAACATTCTTGCAACAGCAACTGGGTGGTCATAGCCTAACTCTGCTAAGCATGCAAACAAGGGAACAATTACAGCTCTGCAAGGAAAAACTCTGCAGTGAGGCAATGGATCCTCTTGCTGGGGAGGACATGAAATGATGGAGGAGCACTTTGGAGTTGCAAGACCAATTTTTACAGCCATACTCATCATCATCAGATCTGTCATCAGAGATGTCTAGGCAACAGGTCCTCTGTCTTCTTGAAAGAATTAAAGAGAAAGTAAACATAAAAATCATATATGTGTGTGTATGTTGTGTGTGTGTGTGTGTGTATTTTGTGTTCTTTGAGGCTAATGTGAAGAAATAAATGATAATCTAACCCTTTCGATATTTTCATACTTAAATACTGTATTTACATCATTTTCCCTAATCATCTTTCATCTTACTCCAACTTATTATGCGTTCCATGTTCCCCAACTCCTCCTCAAATTCAAGACCTCATTTTTCATTATTACACCACACACACACACACACACACACACACACACACACACACACAATGTATTATTAAGTGGATATAAAACAATACACTTCCCCATCACTATTTAAAACATCCTTAGAGTTATTTAGACCTCATTTTCGGCACTGGCCTCCCTCACACCTTCACTGCTAAATCTTGCCCTCCAATTTTCATCTTCACCTCCTAGCCCCTGTATCCTGAAGACTCCCGCTCTTAGAGATTGTTCTCTGACACCACACCATGGTTCCATTTTACTTTTCTAGCTTCTGCAATAACTCCGGGTTATATCTTGCATGTAAATATTTGTATCTAGGATCCACAAAGGGAGAGAACATGTGGCATTCATCTTTCTGGATCTGTATTACCTCATTCAGAATAATAGTTTCAATTTCTATCTATTTTTCTGAAAATGATATAGTTGCATTTTTTTCTTACAGATAAATAGAATTCTAGTGTGTATACATATCACATTTTCATTGCCCATTCGTCTATTGAGGAACATACAGATTTCCTTTATTGCCTGGCTGTTGTGAACACAGTAACAATAAACATGGCTGAATGAGCATCTGAAGAGGAGGATGTAGATAACCAAGGAAGTGAAAGATAGCCATAATGAAACTGTTTAATCTCTGGAGGGGCTGGGGATGACATTAGAAGATGAAATGCTCTCACAAGCTCATAAATTGGTAGAGTTAATGTTGTAAAAGTAATTATTCTAACGAAAGAAATTCATAGGCTCAATCAAATCACCATAAAAATCTCCCTGTTATTCTTCTAAGAAATATACATTAAAAATTCAAAAATTCATATGGCACAACAAATCACTGATAGGTAAAGTAATACCGAGCAAAAAAGATCAATGTGGGAGTGATCACCATACAGTTCAAATTATATTACAAAGATATAGTCATAAAAAACAGCATGTTAAGCCGGGTGATGGTGGCGCACGCCTTTAATCCCAGGACTCGGGAGGCAGAGGCAGGCGGATTTCTGTGAGTTCGAGACCAGCCTGCTCTACAAGAGCTAGTTCCAGGACAGGCTCCAAAGCCACAGAGAAACCCTGTCTCGAAAAACCAAAACAAAAACAAACAAAAAAAAAAAAACCAGCATGATCAATGGAACAAAATAAAGAAACAAACATGAGATCATCTAATTAACAAATTAACATCATTTGATACTTGACAAAGATGTAAAAAACACTAGAGAAGAGATAGCAATTTCAAAAAATGAGGATAAGAAACTAAGTGTTCACATGCAGAAAAATAAAATAAAACCCATATCTACCATCCTGCTCAGAAATAACTTCCAAATGGATTAAGAGACCTCAATATAAAACCAAAATGCTGAAAATTCTAGAAGAAAACAAACACAAACAAACCTTTTAAATAAAGGTACAGAAAAGAGCATATTAAATAGGAATCCTTTACCTAGGAATTAAAATCAACAAATGACAAATGGAGCCTTATAAAACTAAAACGATTTTGTATAGCTGAGAAAACAATCCAATGAGAAGCCCAAATAATAGGAGGGAATCATTGTCAACTATATAATAATAGAGGATTCATGTGTAAAATAACCTTAAAAGTCAAAAAAAGACCCACTAAAAATGAACTATGTGTTTGAACAGAGAGTTCTCAAAAGAATAAATAAAATGTCTATTAAATATCCTTAAAAGTTATCAACATACTTAGAAATTAGAGAGATTCAAACTAAAATTAGTTGAGATTTCCTTTATTCCAATTTGAAAAGCTAATTTCCAGAAAACAATGATAATAAACTCTAGCAGGGAATAGGGATAAGGCAACCCTCATTCTTTTTAGGTGGGTTCACAAACTGGTTAAGGCATTATGGCAATCAGGGTGAAGAACTCTCAAAAAGCTAAAAGTGGGAAGGGGGAGGAGGAGCGGAGGGAGGGGAGGAGGAGGGAAGGAGATGTAAATTTTTAAATATAAAAAAAATAAACCATGAGAAAGAAAAAAAAAAAGCTAAAAGTAGGTCTGCCATATGATCCATATGAACCTCTCCCTGGAATAATTTGCCAGTCTTAATATGGCGTAGACTTGAAAATTTGATTCGTTCCTTAGAAATGTGAATGATTGAGTGTACAGATGTTTCTAATGACCTAGAAATGGGTGGAGTATTGAACAAAATTAAAGACTTGAGGCAGTCTTCCCAGTCTGTAGTAAAGTGCACCCCCCCCCCCCAGTCTTTAGTGGAAATTAAAACAACTAGTACAAAAAGTGTATCTGTTGTACCAGGAATAGATTTGGGAGTGAATCGTTGATTTTAAATATCAGTACAGGGGGATGAAAGCAGAGATGGAATCTTAGAGAATGGTCATTCTGTAAGGAGAGGAACAGGGGCTTTTGAGAAATTTTCTAATCTCAAGATTTGGCAAAGTAAGAATAAAACACATTAAGAAAGATTTTATGGTACCCCAAAGTTGGGGAATTCTCAGAAATTATGGGAACATGCCAGAGAACATGGAAGTCAACCTGAAAGAATTCCCACACTCTATTCTGAGACAAACTGCGTAATTACAGGAGAGTTGACAATGATGAATAAGAACCTATGTGTTCACACAGAAAAAAGTAAACATTTGAGCAGTCAGACGAGTGCCAGATAGCACCAAACTAGTCTTTGCAGAAATATCCTGTGTGTAAGAATAATGAAGGCAATGCCAAATTATTGTGCAGGGAGCCTCAGAACAAGGTGTTTCAGGAAATGAAATGGAAGCTGTAATTACTGCCCAAAAGGGAAAGGCACAGGAGATGCACAGGCTCAAATTGCCCTCCCAGGGGATCCTGAAATCAGTTTAGGATGAGTTGTCAGCTTTTTCTTCTTGATTATCTAAAGGAGGATTTTGTTAGTTGAATCTTTGCTGTTTTGTTCTCCTTTTTCGGTAGCTTCAGTGAATGCATTCGGTGTTCTAGAAAGTCTTTAAGTCTCTTTCTCTCTCTGTCTCTCTGTCTCTGTCTCTCTCTCCGTCTCTCTCTGTCTTTGTATGTGTGTTTGTGTGTGTATGTGTGTGCGTGTATTGTGTGTGTGTGTGTGTGTGTGTGTGTGTAAAGGGGTGGCCTTTGGTGTTCTTTGGTTCCCAAATTTTTCTCATTTATTTTTTCTTTTACTGCTTCTTTCCCACAGATATAGGATTTTCTTTTATCTCTCCTTTTCCGTTGCACAAGTCTTCTTGCGTTAATTCTAGTTCTTTCTTAGGGGTACTTCCCTGATCATCCAGCATCTTCCACAGATGTCCTCTTCTCTCTGTCCTGCCTTTTTTCAATATTCATATGATTCTCAAAAAAAAAAAAAAAAACTTTTCAAGAAGAGCTATGCTGGAAGATTTTATTAATAGGTATTTTTCTGAATATAGGGCATTTGAATTATATGAAGTGTTTTGTTCTCTACTAATAATACTTAACGCAATTGATTTGTAGATTATTTTCTGGATTGTTATTTTCTTTTTGGTCCATTGGAAATGAAATAGAGAAATTTGAAGTTAGATTCGTCTATGTGATTGTTAATATAGAACTTTTTTCTGTCATAAAATTCAAGCTATGTTTTATTTTCCACGGTAGAAAAGTTATGACTTTTCTTTTAACCGTTGGTTTAGCTCCATTTTCTCTATATTTTTATATCATTGTCTCACTTATTGTTTGATTTCATTACTATTTCATTTATACATGAATGATTTACTACTTTCTAATCCTGCTGAGTTGTCTGTATTGTATTGTTATTTTGTAACTGCTTTAAATTTCTATGATTTATTTATTTAATTATTTATGATTCTTCTCTCATACATTACCATCCCAACTGCAGTGCCCCTCTCTCCACTCCTCACAGACCTCCCCACCTCCCGTCTCCTCCAGACTATTTTCTAAATATCCTCATTAGAACTGCCATTTATATTCAGCACAGCATAGCTTATCTTCACAATGTTCAAGGGATTTTCTAAATACCTTCCGATGACTATGATACCAGTACTCTTTCTGAACACTTTGATCTATATATTTATTTTGTAATGCTTCATTTACCTTTATATTCATTCAGTGTTCTCTGGAGACAGCGTGTTACATGTCTCTGTTTCATTTATCCTGAAGATATGATGACTCCTTTGCCCCGTTTATCGTGTTTTACAAATGCCAGAGTGGATTAAGGACCAGCAAACTGTTTGATCTGCCTTTAAACCTACTGTTTATGACTGTGACTGAAAATCCACAGGGTACTCACCCTAAAGGTGGAAAGGAATAGTTTATTTTGAAGCTAACCATGAGTAACCACAGCCTTACAGCACAGATTCAGGTTGTCTCAAATCTTATATTCCAACAAGGCAAAAATTTCATGATGCTTTGTAATGATAGAACAAAAAAAAAAGTCAAAAACCAGCGTGCTTCTTAAAAACACCGAAGGACACATCAGATAGTTGGGCTGCAGAAAAACAAGGGAATTCCCTCCACGGGTTATCACATGCTAAATGATATCATTCTTTGCATTGATGGAATCTAGGTGTCTGTTCATCCAGTCCCAAAGATTAACTGACAGATCACAGGTTGTTAGGTAACATGAAAAGGGAAACAATGACTATGCAAGGTGTCAACATCACCCCCAAAATTTGTAGCTATGGCCTGGACCGGAAGCCTCACACACTCTCCTCATCATTCTAATATTAATCATTGATCAGCCTTACAAATTCAGTACAAGATGGAGCTTCTTTCCGTGGAACGCTCCTTTGTACAGGCTTTAAGATCATTCCTGAATGTGGATTTTCTCCTATTGTTTCAGAAAGAGAATTCATTTTGTTATACTTCCCGCATCACTGCTAACATTTTCTACTGATATTTACTAGGATGATAATGTTTCATTTATGCCCTTGAAAATCTTTATGATGGCAACTTTTAGTTTGGCTACTAATTTCATCTATGGCTTGTCTAATACTTTTAAATGGACTGATTTTATTGGGGACAAAATGGTTTATTATGTTATTTCTGTTTCTTCACACATAGTTGTAGTGGTGTATAAACAGTGTGAATGGTATGTCTGATTCTCACCTCTTGCACCTAAGGACTGTGAGTTCTACTTAGTTTAAGAATTTGCCAGATATGGATCACTTAATTTATACCCTTAGACTTAGGGTATAGTCTTTAGGCTAAGATATTGTTCTTATTTCCTTCCTATGGCTATTGTGATGCCTATACTAAATATCTCAATACAGCAGTATCTTCACTGTCTCTGGATCACATTTGTACTATCTCTAGGTCCATGGCTACATCTGGTATTATATGTTACTTCCCTTTTTTAGAGACGCTTATTTTTGCACAAACGTCACAATGTGCACCGTGCATGAATAGTTTAGCCATTAGTGAAGCTTCCTGCCCACTCTGAATCTGTGCAGCTACCTTTCTTCAAATATTCTGCAGACAAATCATTTTACTTTTAAAAGCAAAGTCTGCTTCATCGGCTCCTTGAAACCTCAATACTTCTTTGTTCCATATTTCTTGCTCCGTGATAGACACTGGACATCCTTGGCCTTAGAGTGTCTGAGTTCCTTCCATCAAACGTCATGGTTCACCACTGCCAGGCATCCAGTGCAAGAGAACTCCTGTCCAAATATGCCTCATGCAGCTTGATGTTTACTATATCAGTTCTTCAGTCTCTGTGACTAGGCTATGGTTAATGAAATGATGATGAATGTCACCTGTCCACAATTACATACGTATTAAGTGTAGAAGGAATAGTCACATACTTTATTATCGTGGAGATAAAAGCAGTGACTGGAGGCTTAATCTCATTTGATGTTACCAAGAAGAACTTTATAATAAGTGATATAGTTGAAAGAATATTGCCAAAACTTGAGTCAGTAGTATAGCTCAGAGGTAGAGCACTTCCTTAACAACTTGAGATTCTGAGTTTGATCTCTAGCACTGCAAATAAGTAAGGAATTACTCTCCTCTGATAGAATTCCTGTCACATTTACGGATCAAAATCAGAAAAAAAACCTGCAGGACATTGGCTATCAACTAATGAAGCCGGGCCCCTAAATAAATACTTTCTGTCTCATCATATCATTAATCTATTAATAAGTTCCCAGAAGATATTTATTATAAGCTTGTTTCACATTGAAAACACTTCAGACATGTAAAAGATTGAAATTTAAATCATAATGAATAACTAACATATTTAGGAAGTTGATAACATAATACATCTCCATATGGCTTGGTCATGCAAACTTAGTGTTAATTGTTCCTCCCATCATTCTCTCCTACCATACACGGGGGAATAATCTTTCTCCAACACGTTGTTGTTATTAAAAAAAACAACAGGGGCTGGAGAGGTGGCTCAGAGGTTAAGAGCATTGCCTGCTCTTCCAAAGGTCCTGAGTTCAATTCCCAGCAACCACATGGTGGCTCACAACCATCCGTAATGGGGTCTGGTGCCCTCTTCTGGCCTGCAGGCATACATACAGACAGAATATTGTATACATAATAAATAAATAAATATTTTTAAAAAAACAACAAACTAGGGCACCAGGTTTTAGTCAAAGGCAGCTCAGAGATCCGCAAATTAATACAGGTCAGTCCCATTTTCTTACTAGGATCTGGTAAGCAATATTAAAATCTTATTGCTAAAAACACTTCATACATGTGAACATCAAAATACATGGATACATCAAGTTGATACTGACATGGAAGCTTCCTTTCTGTTGACTAGATTTTACAGTGGCATAAAGTACAACATGGCAAGACAAAAAACAAAAACAAAAACAAAACAGAAGTCTTGACCAGCTGTGAATCCTATGTACCATTATACTATCTTGACTGCCCAATATATCACTGATGCAAAATTGGTATGGTTGTTATAGGTATACCCAATCATTTTATGACTGAATTTGAGACCTGCTAGACAGGATCCCTCAAGCTTTTGAACTGTAAGCCTAGCCAAGAACCAATGGTCATAGGCTTTGTGCAGCAGATTTATTACTATTACTCTGCTAAATGAACATAATATCAAAGTGCCTTCTACTTACTTATTTTTATAATCACAGATTAGTTTATTCTCACCTTTACTAGAGAAACTTATTTCTCTGGTGGGCAATAGTTAATACAGAGATTCAGAACTGGTCAAAATACAGAAAAGAAGTTACTGTAGAATGCCCAACCCTAAATTGGACATCTATATGACTTTCCATCATCACCCCCAAGGCTCATGAACTATAAAATAAAGACTGCATGATCCAAAAGTTGGGAGGATTTTTGGGAAAAAATATCTGCTGTACACGAGGCTCTTTCTTTAGATGACAAACTATAGGCAAATGGGGAGGAAAGAGGCATTTTTATGAGAAATATGGCCCCTGTTTGAATTTACCAAATAGCCCTATACTTATGTGTATGTAAGGCATCACCAGCTGAAGTAAGTGATTTATAAGAGAAGACGAACGAGATGGAGGAGGTGTGGCCTTTTGAATAAGAAGTGCCTGCGTAGACTCATATATTTGAATTCCCAATCATCTGGAAGTGGTACTGCTTGTGAATCACTAGACTGATTAAGAGGTGTGGCCATATAAGAAGATTTGTGTCACAGGTGTGGACTTTGTAGTTTCTAAAACCTATGCCAGGCCCAGTTCTCTCTCACAGCTTATAAATCATAATGTAGCTCCTAGCTACTGATCCAACACCTTGTGTACAGCCATGTTCCCCACCATGATGATAATGTACTAAACCTCTGAAACTTTAACCCAGCCCCCAATTAAATACTTTCTCTCACAAGAATTGTATTGGTCATGGTGTTTCTTCAGAGCAGTGGAACAGTGACTAAAACAGGAAGATAAAATGTAAAAGGGAGATGAGGGGCAGTTGTGGGTAGAGTTGAGGGAGAATAATGGTTGTGGATATGATTTAAATAAATTGTATGCATGTACAAAGTTTTCAAATTATGCTATTAAATAAAATAGATTTAATAGCTGTGGACATATAAAAATTCTTACAAATTGTGTTATTGAGAAGTATTTTCTAAGTGTAATACCAAAGCTGCTGCCATAAAGCAAAGGTCAACAGATTTCACTATTCAGTTTTCTAATTAAAAAGGATCTCTTGTCAAATATGCATGAAAATGTTAAATGGCAGGGAGTGAGCAGAAAAAGCCATTTGCAGAATACAGAAATAAAGACATGTTCTTAGTATGTATTCAGTTATTAGATGTAACTTAAAAAATATCTGTCTGAGAATATATAAATAAGCTTCGAACAAAAATGAAATAGATAAACACAGAAATAAACATGTCAACAGTACGAGAAAATATATGAACCCATTCTTTAAAAATATGTCTATTAACAGACATATTGATTTATAGTTTTCACTTAAATTTAGAAAAGTTAATGTTATGATATATTATAGACTATATTTATAGGAATACTGAGACATGAAATTTTTCATATATTCCAGCTAAGATGATATATTGATAATTGGTAAAAAGGAGCTAGACTTGCAAAATACATACATTTTACCATTTAGAAATAATCTTATATTAATAATTACACACATATCTCATATATACTAATATATAAATGTGTTTATATATTTATATAAACGACATATAGTTATAAAACATATATATATATATATGGTAAGTTATATCTATATATACAAGACAGAAAAAGGGAATATGAATATGAGGATGAGAGAATGAAAAGAGAGAGATAATTTGGAGTATAAAACATATGATAAGTTTAGGAGCTACTAACTGTCTTAATATGTTGATTTAAAGGATTATCACGTGTGTATATTATCAAGAACTGCAAACATGAAAATTCCATGGTACTGGAAAAACATAATGTTAGAATCAGGTGCTCCTGGGACACAATACATGCAGCAGACTTCCCCTGTCATAGACATTGACAGGAACCCTACTGCGACATTGTGAGTCACTAGCTAATAGATGCTCAGGTGCCAAATTCTCTCACCTGAAGAAGCATAATTACATCAAAGTGGTTATTGGTGATCACATAACCTGCCCTCCTCCATCCCATTCACTGGCCTCTGTCCAGAATCAGAGATCTAGGCTTATCTCGTAAATTCTGCTTACTTAGAAAAGTTTAAGAGTCTCCCTCTTCTGCCATGTTTACCCTGACTCCTCCTCTTCAGAGCCATCCCAATTCTGTCTTTGATGCTGAAGTATGAATTTCCTTAGAGTCCCTGTCGTATTGTTTATCTGTCTGCCCATGACACTAATAACCTTTTAACCCCACCAACGAATCTCAGATTTCCCCCAAATTCCCCATCTGAGAGCAATATGGTATATTTTAATAGAAGGAAATTAAAATTAGATTGTATAAACAAAATGTTGTTAATATTTTAATTCTTATCACATTCACATACAGATTTGTAGGGTTATTTGTTCATAGTCAGAATTTATTTTCTTTGTTTTGATTGTCCTATCTTTTATAGTACCAATGTCCTGAAATTTTTTATTTACTTCAAAATGCTACATACACCCCCTACACACACACACACACACACACACAGAGAGAGAGAGAGAGAGAGAGAGAGAGAGAGAGAGAGATCATACAACTGAGCTCTATATACTTTTATGTCTGTATCTCACCTCCTAGACTATTTCCTTTTATCATGGAATCCGTTTCTTGGTCTCTGCTTTCTGGAGCACTCTGCTATCTGCCTGAGAATCTCTAGAAGGAGCCCCAAGTTTGATTCCATGAATGAGACTATAATTAATACCTGGGGGCAGTGTGTATGCTACATGAGGAGGGGTAGGACTTACCACAGATGGAACAATCCTGAAAAAAAAATGCAATCAATTTTAAAGCTCCAAATCCTGTCAAAGTGATACATGTGTTTGAAATATTTCTAGGAATTTCCATTGTAGGCAACTCCATGGAAAGCTATCCCAACGCAAAGAACAAAAGGAGTATAAACAGACAGTACACTTACGTTCAATCAGCTCTCTTCCCCGATCCAAAAGACTCCTGGGGATTATTTGGCAAGCCTCATTTTTGAGACTCCACATGCTTCAGTTTCCCTGCTGCCCATTGATTAAGGCAAGAGCTGGTATTCTGAAATCCATCCCAGCACCTTGTGTTAGCAGGCACTTGGCAAATAAATTCTAGAGTTAACAGCTGCCTTGAAGCAACAGTGTGCCTGCCTCCTTCCTGGACTGAAAAGCAAAACTGGACCCCATCATGATGGTGAGCAGGAGGATCTGAACTGAAGGGATGCTGTGTAGAGTGGGAAAGCTTTGCCAGCTGAGAATCTGGACCATTGCTGGTACAGCTTCCTCTTGTAAGCCCTCATAATCCTTAGGGCTATCCTCTGTGGGATGTACAGGTAGCCAGACGGAATCTGAATTAGGCAGAGAGCTAGGAAAGGCTCATATGCTTGCTTTTGCTTCTGGGCAAACATATGCCTATTTATGACTTAGTTCTTTCTCTGTGCGTCTATTTTGAACACTGTTGTGAATGTGGTCACTTTTAAAAGGGGCGGGGTGACTTCCTGCTTTGCCACCATTTTCAATAAGAAGGTGTTAGATTTGCAGAGTACCAGCTGTCTACTGTAAAGATAATCAGTACAAACAGGATCATGTGCAGCCCTTCTCTGCATGAGCAAGGAGTGTTTCATATCACAGTGACAATCTCAGTGAAATACTCATTTTTGTGATATAAATGTGCACTCCAGTTGCATAGGTAAGAAGTCCATTTCCTTAGCTCGGGAACCTTCTTCATCCGGATTGCATTCCTGTCTCGGGTGTATCTCAGCAACAGTTTACTTACTGTTCCATGAATTACTTTCTTTTCTCTTTGGTACTCGAGGCAAACTCAAGAAGGTTCGTAAATTTCACCTCAACTAGTGGCCTTTACTTAATTCTCCAGCCATCTTGTGAGGGGCTGAAGATTTATCACAGGGAAAATAAACGGGATAATTCTCTGCAGAATGGTCAGTGGTATAAATGAACACGGATGTGAAGAATAGGACCATGGAGCCACGAGCAAAGGTCCAAATGAGGAGCAGAAGGAGGGAGAACGTGAGCAAGGAAATCAGGACAACGAAGAGTGCACCCACCCACTGAGATGGTGGGGCTGATCTAATGGGAGCTCACCAAGGCAAGCTGGACTGGGACTAAAAAAGCATGGGATAAAATCGGATTCCCTGTACATGGCGGACAGTGAGGGCTGCTGAGAAGCCAAGGACAATGGCACTGGGTTTTGATCCTACTTCATGTACTGGCTTTGGGGGGGCCTAGCCTGTTTGGTTGCTCACCTTCCTAGACCTGGATGGATGGGGGAGGACCTTGGACTTCCCACAGGGCAGGGAACCCTTACTGCTCTTCGGACTGGAGAGGGAGGGGGAGGGGAGGGGGAAGGGGGAAAATTGGAGGTGGGGAGGAGGCAGAAATTTTAATTAATAATAATAATAACAATAATAATAAAGATAGAAAAAATAAAAAATAAAAAAAATTCCTTCTCTGCAGAAACAACAAAAAAATCCTTATGGAAACAGTTTTAAATTTCTGGAATTCCAAGCAGGGGAATCAGATCGAATGGAGGCACATCAGGAAAGGCAGGCTAGCAAGAGCAGTGCTGAGAAGGGAGGTAATAGCCTAAGCTGTCAAATAAAACAAAACGTAGTGAAGGGATCAGACACCCAGATGGAGTAGTTATTAGAGTCATGGCCAGCTCACGTTAGTCAGCGTTGGAGTCCTTCCATTGCGCAGGATACACAATGCAATATGTGATAGTAGCTCCAATTTGGCAGCAGAGTAAATAATGATAAATATTTTAGAGAAAATGGTCGAGTCTATGAAATGGTAACAAGTGATACCACCTAGACCTTTCATTTCAGATTAGTAAACTTGCTGTATCAGAATTTTTTAATTCCTTAAATTTGGCCTTCAACTATTTAAAAAAAAAATTCTGGGATTCCAAATCACCACAGAAGCTTGAGGGTTAGCTTGGGCGTCTGCAGTAGTGTGTGGAATTTCCTTAGCTTTTCATCTTTCTTTCCAATTGAGTGAAGCTCTCTTAGACTTGTGGCTTTGTGTTTTCTGCTCATTTTAATAGGTGAAAATCATGTTGAAATACACACACACACACACACACACACACACACACACACACACAGTGGACAGTGGCTGTGCTCAGAGTTTCTGAATCAGTTACGTAAGCTGGGATCATGTCCTTTCTCCAGATTAATTGCAAGGAGGACACAAGTTGAGTCCACCTCAATAGCAATAAGAACTAAACGGAAGGAAATCACTAACCCCAGTGTCCTCCCTAGGCAGAGACTCATAAAACAAGAAGTTTTCAAAGCCTCCACACCTCCAACTTGTAGGAAGACAGAGCCTGCTGCCTATTGACTGAGATGTATTGACACTTATCTCCAACTTGTAGGAAGACAGGCCCCACTACCTCCTGACAGAGTTGTATTGACTCTTTCTGTCAAGTTGTCCTTATGCTTGGATTTTGCAATGGTTCGCTTTTTTTTTCCATTTCTGTGAAAACAGAGGAGGGCTGGAATCCACAAAGAAAGTGCTATGTCTGATTAATTCACAAGATACTGCTCTGTATGTAGTTCTGCCAAAGTCTCATTTCAAGACTCAGCATTGTACATGAGCAGGGAGCAAATATTCATTACAGCCATCCTCTTTGTAACTTGTCATACAAAAGAATCAACAGACTCTGGGACTGTCAGGAAGGCTGTAAGTAAGGATAATTGCTCGCCTTTGCACCTGCCTCAGCCCCTGCCGTCATTGTGTAGTCGGAAGGTCTAAATATTGTGATTTACTCGCATGGCAGCACGTCTCCTCAGAATGAATCTCTTTTATACTTACCTGAAGGCTTGAAATTTCCACAGCAGCTGTGGAGCAGTGAAAAGAGGGGTGCTCAGGACCCTCATGTCATGTTCTGTCAGCAGCAAGCTATCCATGGTTTCTCCCAGAGAACATCTGTGGACTATCTCTGTAGGGAGATGATGCTTTTTATTCTCGCATGTTTTATGAATAAAGGACAAGTTAGACAGTCGGGTTCTGTGCTGTTATCTGGGCTGGTAGGATTAGACGCTGGGCCTTCACAGCCCCTAATGAGCAGGCACCACTACATGTTGTCAACAGGTCATAGCTACAGAGGGAAATCCCACATCAGTCTCGTATCTTTCTCCGTCCATGTCTTAGGAGATTAAAAGTTTCAATTGAAGAAGCCTTTTACCTCCTTGGCTAGGTAGTTTATTTTCTGGCTAGATATTTTATTGTATTTGATGTGATATATGGAAGTATGCCCATGAGCTCTTTCTCAGAATATTTTGTTGGTTTATTAAAAAGCTACTGAATTGTATGGTGATTTTGCTTCCTGCTGCTTTGCTAAAAATATTGATCATCTTTAGTTTTCTGGTGTAATTTGAGATCTCTTGTGAACAAAATCACATCATCTGCAAATAGACATAATTTGATCCCTTTTCCTATTTGCATCCCTTTAATTTCCTTCTTGCCTTATTGCTTCATTGGTGATTAAGTACTATTTTGACAAATATTGGGAATATAGACATCCATGTCTCGTTCTGATTTCAGTGGGATTGCCTCAAGTTTTTCTGTCATTCATAACCCTTAAAAGTGTTCAGGTATATTCCTTCCAGTTTACTCTTTCTAGAGCTTTCATGGAGAAAGAATGCTGGATTTTGTCAAATGCTTTTCTCTGCATATATTGAGATAATTGTGTGAATATTTATTACATCAATAATAATTAATACTTAAATAATTTATTACATCAATTGGACTACATCTATTGTATCATCCTAGTATCTCTAAGATATAGCTGACTTTGTCAGGATATGAAGGCCAGGCTGAACTTACGTGTCTGATATAATGCAGGTAGGATAATGTCAGATGTTTGTTTGTTTGTTTGTTTTTAGGATAATATTTTTCTGACTTCAAGAATCAGAAACTAGTAAGTGATGGCTAACTTTTTTAAAAATAAACTTTTATGCTGCAGGTTAACCATTTTGAATGCTGTGAATACGTTTGTTCCCATTGGCTAATAAGATAGCTGATTTGGCAGTTAGAGCTAGGTGGGAAATCCAAGCAGCAACACAGCGAAAGGGCAGAGTTGGTGGCCAACACCAGCCAGCTGCTAGAGGAGTAAAGCATATTAGAGCACAGATGAAGTCATGAGACATGAGTCAAAACATAGATTAATAGAAATGGGTTGATTTAGTTGTCAAAACTAGCTAATAATAAGGTTTAGCAATAGGCCAAACAATTTCTAATCAATATTAAGTCTGTGAGTGGTTACTTTAAAAGTGGCTTCAGGACCGGATAGGAAAAAAAAAGGCCTCCACTTACACGTTTATGTATTTATTTATATTTATAAGCTATTGTTTATTGTCATAAAATGCCCTCTAATTGATTGATTGTCTCAGACATTCTACTTCAATAACCCAAATACTTGACAGAACGGCTTTTGAAAACGTGAAAAACCGACTCTAATTTTAGAGATCGCATTGATAGCCATTTTTATCAGAGCCAAAATGAGGAGGGATCATGCTGAAAAGGGGAGCATGTGGTAGAAAAAAGCCACTCACCTGATGGCTAGGAAAAAAAAATAAACGTGGTGAGAGGAGAAAGAATACAAGCAAAGGCCAAGGTCCAGTGTCCAGGGACACATGTCCTCTAGCTAGGATGCAACTCCTAATGTTTATAGAACCCCACATAACAGTATGTTCCTCTGAGTGCTAAGTATTTAAATATGTACACCTGCAGGAGACATTTTGCATATAGACCAAACAAACTCTAAGGGGTGCTTTTGAAGACCTCTCTCCTTGGCTTTATGAGACAGCAGCCCTGGTTCTCAAAAGGTTTCTAGGTTTTGTTCTTTGTGTTATAGATAAGCACATTCACTGAGCACTCCACTACCTAGTCTGAAAATAATCTGACCACACTCGAGTTGTCAAAACTACATTCTGCTGAAACACATGCGATAACAACATTCTGATTGAATAAAGGGTAAATGTCAAACCAAGATCTCGTGCTGAACATCCACAGACTGGGCAACTGCTTCCTCATTTCGAATATGGAAACAAAAATCCACTTTATTTGGTATAAATAACATAGGCTGCCCATCTAAGACATATGTGTATGTGCACGAACACACATGTATATGAGTAGTATATGAGAGAGTTATATAACAAAGTTAATTATAGATAATAGATGTTTTTAATGATACAACTGAACAGATAAACAAAACTATATAATCAATTTGCATTTTATTTTGAAAATTTAATAGGAATTTTACAAATTAAGGAAAGAAGTATGAATGAGAAAGTAGATGTGAAAAGTAGTGGATATTTAGGGTTCTAGAAACTAGAGAACATGTTAGAGACCATAAACTAAAAGAACTTAGCTGGATTCAACCAGAGGTATTAAGATAAAAAAATGGGGTAACTTGACCACAGAGAGACTACAGAAGTCCTACATCATTATCACAGGTTATCCTGAGAGGAGAAAGTGTACTAAGAAAGAATAATGGCTTGAATGAAAGTAGAAATCAATGATGATATTGGCCATGACTTATGACAATGGTGAATACCTCATTTCATCTTTGATAAAGACACATATATAAAGACAGATTAGATACATAGATGATAGATAGATAGATGATAGATAGATAGATATAGATAGATAGATAGATAAAGATAGATAGATCTTAGATGACAGAATTTTTATTTGCAGATTAGTTAAAGGAAATGTATTTGTCACAAACTTTATTCTATACAGAAACAGCTAAGAAAGTTATACTGTATAATATCTGAGAAACACAGTTTCTTCAATATATATCATTTACTTTCAACTCAGTAAAGATGATAAGATGTGGAGACAGCAAGCGTTCTATACAAGGCCAGGAAGGTGATACATGCGACACAAAGGGTCAATGGAGAGTGCATCCTAAGAAGTCTCTGTTCAGTTAGTTTGTTAAATGACACTTTGTCATGTTGCCAAATTGCTTTGCATTAACTATGAATTATTTATAAATGATGGCAACATAAATATTAATTTATACTTCTGCCACTAAACAGTAACTGCTCTTAAGTTTTAAGTTGTAGGTCAGAATTTCCAAAAGAGAATTATATTAATCTAGCATCTTTTAACATATAAAAAAGTGTTACTGGTTGATAAGTGCCCTTGAAAACTACTTAGGAGGAGAAATACTTTATACAATGCTGAGTTAAATACAGATGAGTATAAAGAATTTTTAATGTACTTTCACAAATGTAAAACAAATAATCGTGAATATATATATGTGTATACATATATATATATATGTGTGTGTGTATACATATATATATATATATATATATTTGATATGAAAGCAGTTAAAGAGAAAGAAAAATCAGAAAATAGGACAGAATGAAGGAAGAGATGGACTAAAAGGAATGGGTGTAAGGAGAGGAGATGAAAGGAGAGGAGAGGAGAGGAGGAGGGGGAGGGGTAATAAAAGATGGAGAGAGAAAGGCAAGGAGGAAGAAAGACAGAATGTGCTTACTATAGCTGGTAATATTATGAAGCCACAGAATATTATTGACAGTGTTACTTGAGCAGCCTTGGCTGAGGGACTCCAGGGAACAATATAACATTTCTTCCTTTCTACTCTTCCAAGACTCCCTTAGGACCAAATTCTAAATATGCCAGAACATGAAAGAAGCCTACTCCTGGAGCAAATGATTTTGAGTCTATATGTACCCCTCTATGTGGAGCAAGAGTGAGCAATAAAACCTCTATTTCTCTAGCTCTTCCCTGCCATCCTTTAGCTCACTCTATGGTGGAGTAAGCACACTGCCAGTTTTATCCTTGTTCCCACCAGTTTTACCTTGCACCTCAGTCCTACTTTGGAGAACTCCCAGATCCTACTTATCTGTTCCAAACCAGTGTGCCACTGGCACCAAAGGAGGAAAGTATACATGTTAATAGAAGATTTGGATGAGAGTCTGGTGCTATTGTTTGGTAGTATTTGAGGAAAGATGTAGCACCTGTCTTCCTGTGATAGCAGCAAAAGGAGGAGTCCATTGGTGACTAGATTCCCCCTTCCCCAAATGTTGTTTTGCTTGCTCACTGAAGTTCTATATCCACCCTTCCTTCGTTCCATATTACCTCAGACAGGCCAACATGTCATTTTGTCTCCTATAAGTTACTCTACCCACAACCAGACCCTGAAACCACATTCCGGTTCTCTATATTCCGCATGCTCCACATAGTGCTTCTGGTCTGACCTAGTAGGTGAACGCAATAGCAGCCTACTTGGCCTAACCCCTGAACCTGCATTGTGTATCCCCTCCATGATATCCTCATGACTCATCACTCTATGAGTTTGTTTATGCTCTGATACCCAGACCTCATCTCCTCAAGCCACCCTCAAACCATTTCTAGGCTGCCGCACTAAAACTCATACCAAAAGATGACCAACATCCCAAATCTATATGGCTAAATCCTATCTTAAAAATACAAACAATTTGCCTATCACAAAACCACCAATCCTATAGATTAACCAGTTACAGAGAATAATGAGGAAAGTTTAATGCAAAGAATTGAAAAGAATAATAAGTATTTTCAGGAAATAGGAAGCATTTTAGCATCTTAAGTGGACACAAATAACTGAATAAGCAAAAAAAGGTGGAGATAAACTATCAAGTCCAAGGAACCACAAGAAAAAATGGCTGAATAAAATAATAAGGACAATTTCGATATGAAAATTCAATAAAATAAAGAGAAATAATAAAGAGAGCCCAAACAGAAATTAAATAAACTTGATGCACCAAGTAAGAAGCCATGTAACTGGCTTCACCAAGAGAATGGATCATGCAGAAGTCAGAACATCAAGCTTGAAGACAATAGAGGAATTAGAACATTCCATTAATTAAATTAAGTCACATGAAAAGTATATGCACTATTACGAGACACCACAAAAAGAGTAAAAGTATAAATTATGAAATGATAAAGGAGAATCAGAGGCTGAAGGCCTGAAATGTCATCAACAAAATGATACAAGAAAGTTTGCCAAAATTAGAGAAGGAGAAACTGATCCAGCTAAAAGAGATCTAGACACTACCAGAGATACTCAACAGGAAAAAAAAAAACTTATTCAACATATTTTATAGAGACAATCAAGAAAGACTAAAGAAAATGTATCAAAAGATTAAAGAGAGAACATTTAAATCACATATTAAATGAAACCAATAGGAATAATATCTGATTGTTTAATAGGAACTTATAAAGCCAGAGGGTTTGTATTCAAATTTTCTGAGAGATCACAATGGCCAATTAGGACTATCATGTCAAACAAAACTTCCTATTAGCTTTTGAGGAGAAATTAAAATTTCCCATGTTAAACAGAATATAGAAAACCATAACTGCTAAGCCAGCCATTATGAGACTATTGAAAGGGATACTTCACTCTGAGAGGAATGAACAAAAAATGGGGGAAAATAAATGAAACCAGAATAGTTAATCAAAAGTTCTAAGAAAACAAAATCAATAACATTACAGAATATAATACACAGCTTTCAATTATAAGTGTATATTAATGGTCTTAATTTAATAATAAAGATACATAGACTAGCAGATTGTAAAATAAGATCCATATTTTGTTGCCTACAGGAAACACATCTTACTGTCAAAGACAAACACCACCTGAGTACAAAAGGTACATCAAACAAATGGAACAAGAACACAAGAAGAGTGACTATTTCAATATCAGAAAAAAATAGATTTTAAAATAAAACTAATTAGAAGGAAAAAAGTTCAATTGATACTTACCTAGAAAATAACTCATCAAGAACAGAATCATAATTCTAAACATAGTTCAAAAACCTATGTTTCCAGTTTTATAAAAAAAAATAGATGGTAGTCCATCCATAAAGTCACAGATTAATCCCAGCACAGTAATAGTGTGAGAATTTATTAAAGCACTAAGGTACACAGTTTATCCAGGCAAACAACCCAGAATTCTTGGAGTTAAATGAAACCATATATCAAATGGACCTAATGGACATCTTTAGAACATTCTACCCAAACATTGAAGAATACATATTCTAATAAGTAGCTTATGAAACTTCCTCTAAAATGATCATGTATTAAGAAAGAAGTAAAGTAGCAACAAATACAGGGAAATTGAAATACCATCGTGATTCTATATGATCACAATAGAATGAAGTCAGACATTAAAAGAATGAGAAATTACAGAAAGCACACAAACTCATAGGGATTAAGCTACATGTCATTAAATAATCAGTCACTAAATTAGTTAAGAAGAAAATTAAAATCCTTCTGGAACTAAATGAAAGTGATAACATACCAAAATCTATAGAATACATGAAAATAGTCCTAAGGAGAGAATTTATATCCTTAAGTGTCTATATCAAAAAACTACAGAAATTTCAAGTAAACAACTTAATATATTATAATACACTGGGTTAAAAGTAAACTCCCAAAGCAGTTTATGAGAAGAAACAATTAAGATGAAAGCAAAATTGATAAAATAGAAATGAAAAAATCAATATAAAGTATTCATAAAGAAAGAGTATGTTCTTGGGAAATAAAGAAGATTGACAAGTCCAGTGCGAATCGGAGAAGTTTCTTCTTGCAGTAGAGAATAATAAACACGGAGACCCACAACTGGACAATGGATACACTGTGAAAGACCCTGGATCACTCAGTATTCGTTGGGTGTTTTTCTCAAATCTCTCCTTTTAATGCTAAGGATAAGAAAAGAAGGAACGATAAGAGTCAGTAGTGGACTATTATACATATAAACTCAGTGGCTGGGATAGCTCACCCACAACCAGAAGAAGTTAAAGCCAGACAAGGACCAGCATGAAGGAGACAGACACAGGCACAAAGTCCCATCCGTAACCAAAAAGCTATTTGCAACTTACACCTACTGGGAAATGGAAAATCCATTTTCTCCAAAGGAGAAACACTCATATAACAACTACACTCCAGGGCAGTCTCAGGGGTTGTTGACTAATGCCAAATAGACTCTCTTTGGAGGGGTGGGATGGGGGTTGTTGTTTTTTCTTGTGTGTGTGTGTGTGTGTGTGTGTGTGTGCATGCACACACACTTTGTTTTTTGTTATTGTTTGGCATTTTTGTCTTTTGTTGGTTTGTGGAAATTTTTAGAAGAAAAAAACATGAATTTAAGTGGTTATGGGGGTGAGGAGTATCTATGGAGACTTGGAGGAGGGAAAAGATTATTATCAAAATACATTGAAAATGATTATTTTTTTCCTAAATAATAAATGCCCAGGCAAATGGACTAAGGCAGAATTCTACCAGATCATCAAAGAGGAAAATAACACTAAAATAACCCAAACTATTCCATCAAAAGTTTTAAAATTTTTTATGAAGCAAATTTAACCATTACTTCACAGCCAGATAAAAACAGAAGATACTAACAAAAAAAAATTCCAATACTATTTTCTGATGAAAAAAATTCACAGTAAAATACTGGCAAGTCAGATTTAAGATCCCATCAAAAAGTTCATTCATCAAAATCAAGTTTGCTTCATTCTAGGGATCTAGGGGAAGTTTAACACACATAAATCAATAAACGTAATATTCTGCATAAATGGATTCAAAGACATAAATCACACAAGTATCTCGATAGATGCTAAAAAGCCATTTAACAAAATTCACCATCCCTTCTTGCTGTAAAACCACAAAGAGGCTAGGGATAAGGTATTATTCTTCAACCCAATAAGGCTATACATGATAAATCTATGGCCAACACCATACTAAATGGAGGAAAGCATAAAGTGCTCCCACTAAAGTCAGGGAAAGCACAAAGTTGTCCATTCAGACTACGCGTATGCAGAATAGTGCTGGAAAACTTAGGTAACACTGTAAGAGAAGGAAACATAAAGGAGAAGTTTAGTGAAGAAGTTAAAAGTATTCCTGTTGAAAGATGGTATGATTGTAAACATCAGAAAACCTAAAGATGACACCAAAATCTTTCTCATCTCATGAATACTTTCAAAATGTATCCAATACACTTTTAACATAAATTAATAGTTTTTTTTCTATATACCAACAACAAACAAACTGAAAGAGAAAGCAGGTAATCCATCCCATTCACATCAACCATTAAACTGTGTGATACTCAGAAGCATATATAATCAAGGAAACAAATGTCCTTTGCAATGAAAACATTAAGACACTGAAAAGAGAAATTTAAGAAGACACTAGAAGTTGGGAAACTCTCCATAATTATACAAGAAAAGAAATAATATTATGAAAATGCTTATTCTACTAAAAAGCAATCTACATATTCAACATAAATTCTATTCAAATATCTAGGTCCATTCTTTACAGACTCAGAAATAAAACCTTAATATTTATGTGGAATTACAAAAGATCCATAATGACTGAAACAATCCTGAGGGGAGACTGCTATATGGGTGGTATTACCACATCTAGTTTCAGGTTATACAGCAGAAACATAATAATCCAAAACAGAAACATAGGCTAAGCGAATAGAGGACTTACACTTAAGTTCATACAGCCACCACTATCATTATCTTGATAAAGAAGCCAGTCGTATATAATGGAGAAGAAACAGCACCTTCAGAGCTTGTTGCTAAGAAATCTGGACATCAATATGAAGAAGAATGAAGCTAGATCATTACCCGTTTATGTTAAAATATCTCAACTGCAAATGGATCATCGACTTTAATACAAGACCAAATACTCTGACATTCCTGGAGAAAAAAAACGGAAGGAGTGCACATGGGAAGTAAGGAGTACACATGGGAAGTTTCAAAATATGACTACAAGTGCAGACAGTAGATCTAAAAATGGACAGGTAGAGTTTCATGAAGCTAAAAATGTTTCTTCATACAGAAAAAAATTCAGTAAAGTGGAGAAGCAACTTAGAGACTCAGAGAATGCCTGAAGTGGGGTTAGTGCCTACATTATTCAAACAATTCGAAAAAAGAAAGACCAAGGAAACAAAATTAAAAAAAAAACTAATTAAAAATGAGCTATGTAACTAAACAGAAAAATCTTTTGAAAAGAAGAAATAAAAATGACTAGGTAATACTCTTTAAATAAACTTTTCAACATTATCAGCCATAAGGAAGATGAAGATTGAAATTTGATTAATATTATGTCTCAAATCACTGAGAATGGTCGTCATCAGGAAAACAAATGACAGCAACTGTTGGTGCGGATGTGGGGAGAGGGAGACCCACATAACCTGGGAATGTAAATTAGTGTAGCCACTGAGGACATCAGTCTCTAGGTTTCTCAAATCTAGAAATAGATCTGCCACATTATCCAGACATATCCATAGGAAACTATCTTCTTGCTACAAGAGCCATTTCCCCATCAATAATCATTGCTATTCTATTGGTAATAGCTACAAAATGAGCTCTACATAAATGTCCATCAGTTGATAGTAGATAATGAAGTTCTAATATACATGTACAATATATTGTTATTCAGCTGTAAAGAAAAAAATTGTAAAAACTGATGTTAATGTATAAAACTGGAAAAAAATATACTGAGTGTGGTCACCTGGATCCCAAAAGATAAATAGTGCATGTTCTTTCTCATATGAGGTTCATAACTTCAAATCTTTTGCTTTGTGTATTTAATATGAAGCATATGTGCAAGCTACGAAAATGGAAATATTTTTGTCTCTGTTGTGTGAAATTTTTTTAAAAAAATAAATCATGAACTTTTATTATCCTGAACCACAGACAAGGATCAAGCCCAAAGTTCATGGGAACTGAGTAGACACACCATGAAGGGCAAAAGCTGGCAACATCTTAGGGTGTTTCCTAAGAGTCTCTCCATCACCTCCCCCTACAGGTGGCCTGTTACAGCAGCCACAGACAGCCTAGGGTGTGGTGTGACTTTTATGTGTACAGGTGGAATAGGGAGCAGTGTGTACAAGAACAGAATATCTTCACCACAAAAAGGGCACAAACAAAAGAAAAAAAAACATTCTACACATGTTTAACTTGGTGATCTATGAATTACTGGGTTACTTGCAGAAACATGTTCAAAAAGCCCTTCAACATAGAGGAGCCTGGGTTATTGACAGGAGTGTCTCACTGAAAAGCCAATCAAGTCTCGGAGAAGGTTTTTGTAAGTTGTACATCTTGCAGGGTGCTCCACTTATCCCTGAACATTCGCTTATTGAAAGGAGTTTTAGGGAGAGAAACTTGTGATTCATAATTCCTAAGCCATGGAAGATTCCTGAGCTTCCTGGGGCTTGTGACTTCAGCTTCCTGAATCTTGGGAGCCACACAACATTTTGCATTCAGTGGAAGTTTCTAGAATGTTGGAGAGGCCATGTGTCTTAAAACCCTTATCTTACAAACTATAGTGTAAATCCACAGAATATGATTGCTAAGTTTATGTCCATGTAGGCTGAAAAAGTGGAAATGTGAAGCTCTTGATGTTTGTAATCTTCATCTTCATTATTTCCAGGGCTAATTCACTAGTAGTACAATGTAACTGGGGAAAGCTGTATACTTTAGCTGATAATTTACCCCATAAACCCAGACATAGTAGCCCAGCAACTAAGTGATTTATTTAACAAGGAGAATGTGCAATAGGTGACTTTAAAAATACTTTGTGGAGATTGAAGACTATGGTTGGAATTTCAGGTCTTGGCACAGAAATACATAAAGTTTAAATTGTAATAAAAATAATATAGACTTAAAAATATTTAATTAAAAATAAATGTTTCTTTTTCAGTCTGTTCTGAGTTTTTAAGATTTTCGTTCAATATCACTTAGAGTGATTCAACTTGCCTCAATCAAAACGACTTTTCCTTCCTTGGTCTTTGTTTTGTGAATATATATATTTGAAAGAGGATATCCATTTGAAAATACAATATAAATAACTACATTCATAATAGGAAGAGTCTCTATAGAAAAGCTAGTATATATTATATGTCTCTGCACCTTGTATGAACCGAATTTTGTTGAAAATATCTTTTTTGAAACAGTCACCATGTAACTCTGTCTGTCCCGAAACTCACTTTGTCCATCAGGTCGGCCTTCAGTTCACAGAGAACCAGCTGTCTCTGCATCCTTAGGTCTGGTAAGAAAAATGTTTAACCCTTAGACTATGCAGTTATTTTAGCCAAACGAAAAATAAACAAAATTTTGGTCAGCATTTCAAAGATACTGCATCATCTCCTTGTATGGCCCTGACTGATGAGTGCATATGAATAAAAATTAATCTGCTAATCGGTGTACATTTAAACTGCTAGAAAAAAATCTGAATTTCTGAAATCTTCCTTCTCCCTAAAGCAGAATTTTTCTCCAATTTCTATTCTATCAGAAGAACATAACTAGTCCATATATCAAGATACATTCTACAGAACAACTAACAGGCAGTTTCCATGAGATAACCCTTTTAAAGAAGGATTTCTACATAATCCCCATAACACAAAAATCACATCTACTTATAATTTCCAATTTAATTTCTTTAGCCTATTTGGAGCTGAGAGTGTAGTCATTGCATTAGCATGCTGGTAGCTGATTGCACTTCAGGCTTTCTTCTCTAATGATTTCAGGTAATATAGAGGTAGAAGAGAATATGATTAATGACAGAGAATCATTTCAGCACTTCAGAGTTTATTAATCAAGTGTGTGATACACTGGGACTCTAACTGGAATGCCAAATTGCAGGTGCTTCTTGTGCCATTTCTAAATGAATCTTAACACATGCAAATCCACTGTCAGGGAAAATGTACTTCTTAACCATAACAGACGGACTCTGGGACAAAGTGACGACTGCTCACTGGTTTCCAGAGTTTATTCCTAATTCATTTAGACTTTATTCCCCAATGGGGCAGGAGAAAAGAGATCTCCATGTTTAAGTTCCAGTAAAGCTTCTTGTTTGTTTTGTTTAGCTTCTTTAAACACAAGTCTTGAGGGAAACCATGCACTTAGCCCAACTCAAGGCAAAACAAGCAGGAAGGGAGTGCGATTGGAAAAGAGTCAAGAGGATATATACATGATTGAATGCTTTGCCTTTGTGGTGAATAAAGCTGCTTTAATGATAATTTCCCCAGTAAGAAAAAAAATGTAAGTTGATGCTAGTTCTATGTTTGTGCCCAAAGACTCCCATAGAAATTTGTTTCCCCAAGGGGGCTCCTCATCCACTTCTCCACCAAGCTATTTTTAGTTTATTCAATTTTGTGGCGATCAGGGTAGATGAGTTCAAATCCCTTGTTATTTCATGGCTCAGAAAAGCAATTTTGAATATCTGTCTGCTTTCCACTCCTAGGGGGTAAAAATGCTGTCCTTTAGGAAAGGGCAAATCCTACAGATCCTTGCCTCATTCAGCTGAGGTTTAGTACTGTATTTCCTTTAGGGAAATCTGGGGTACAGAACACTCTAATGTAAAGCCAAAGCCAAGTTGTGTACTAATACGACCTAAAACTAACACATTTGCTAGATGTTTAGTCAGAATTTCCCTCCTTTTCTTTCATTATGAAGGGTTACCCAGAAGACTAAGAACATCACTTTTCTAAACAAATTTTAAAATAAAAAGGTGGTTTTAAAGCTAATCCTGAGGGTCAAGATAGAAATGTTCTATTTTTCACATCCATTGTAACATTGTCATCAATGACAATAGATTCTGATGCCTTAAAACTAAATTTTAGTAATATTTAGTAAAATTTAGTAATATTTAGTATAAATCTGCATTCTGAACCTAGGTATACTTAGTTTATTTTGTAGGAACTAGATTTCTGTTTGTTTACTCATGATGTTCTTTGTTTTATTTAGTCTTGCTATGAGACAGGGTCTCACTAAGCAGTTCAGGCTGATCCAAACTCACAGAGAATCAACTGCCTCTTCTTGTCAAATCCTGGCATTGAAAGTAGACCATCACATCTGGCTACGAATTAGGTTCTAAAAGAGTATTTGCCCCTTTACTGTTGTCTTCTGTTCTATAAAGTGATAGAAAGGGAACAAACAGCACATGAAACATGGGGTTATTGTTTCTTCAGGTTTTACTTCTATGTGTAGGTTTAGAATGAACAAACAGGAAAAACTCAATATAGGAAAAGAAACATCATCGAATTCAGTCATTTGTTTACAATTTTAAAAGACCTTGCCTTCATGTTAGCTTTCTTCCTCTGAATCAATCCTATATCCAGAGAATCTATTGAAAGAACAGCTCCAGACCTCCTCCAAAGTATTTTTTATGTAGGTTTTGTTTGTGTACTAAGACAGAGTCTCATTATGTAGCATAAGTTGAGCTTGAATTCACAATCTTGGTGTCGTATCCTCCAACGTTGGGATTGTAGATGTGTCCTACCATAGCTGGCGTTTCTGTCACATTTTTACTGAGTATTGAGAAACAGCCAAAGTGAGACGGAGCTGTTAGCCAACACTTTATTTTCTCTTTAAAAGCCAATTCTAAAACTCCATATATCCTTTATAATCTGGCATTGAAAATTCTTATCATGAATTACTAATTACTGATGAAAATGTATATACTTCCATTTCTTAAAAAGTGATACTGTGGGGACTAATGAGTCCTGGCCTTCAGCTGCTCTTCCCTGCTAGAACCTTCTAATTGAAGTTACTAGAAGCTGTGCTTAGCTTAGAGGATCAGAGGATGGGATTTTCACCTGTTGGCCATTGACTGCAGTGTATTTAAGCCTACATGGTGCTAATTAAGAAGGGCTTTTGCTATCAGTGTTTGAAGGTCTGCGTGTCGGTCTGTCTCTGCGTGTGTATTCTCAACCTCCAGCCCCTTTCTTGAAGCTCGCAAATTGGATTCTAGTGCACAGAGCACAGACACCGGGGCGCGGCGCGTGGCAATTTGAGGTCCCCACCGAATTTTCGGGAACTAGGGAACGCTGAGAGGTCGCCCTCAGAAGGTGAGGGTGGATTGGGTGGTGGATCTGCATGAGGGAGCCTCAGTCTAGACTCTTTCAAAATTGATTATGTTAAACACAAATCATAACTGAAATGAAAGTAAGTCAAGACCACCAAGAGACGTCCCTATAAGCCAGGAATCAGACTATTCTCTGTATAAACTTCATTTCCTGAGAATTATCGTCTTTTTCAATAGTTTCCTTGCCTCAACATATCCCTTTTTGTATAAGCATCCAATACAGACAATAGTGTCATGCTCAGGCTTTGTAGCCTTGCATTATGAACTTTTGGGTCTTTATCTCCTCTGTGGTGGTAATACAAAAATGCTTTAATTCATATTGCACTCCGATAGTGGGAAATAAAGGAGGCTAAGGAACATCTGCCTGGATTTCTGGGCTGAATATTATGAACAGCTGTATGGAAGGTCTGAAAAAACTGCTTCTGAAATAAAAAAATGGGACTGTGAACAGCACTTTTCCAGCTCCTTATATACCATGGAGGTGGGAAGGCTGAAGTCAGTGACTTTATGTTTAGATTGAGCTTCACTCAGTCTCAAACTACCTTTTACCTAGATCTCTTCTCTAGTGGAATCTGATTTTATTTCTTTCTTCACAGGCCAGCTGGTAGGAAATAATATTCAATTTAACTAATGAGATGGTTTTTCATTACCTGGACATATTTATTGTTAGGCCACTTCTTCCATAGCAGAGCTCTGCTCAAATTATATTTTCAAATTTTAGGAATAAATATATTAGCCCAGGACTGATAGTTTACATCTGTAATCCCAGCATTCAAGAAATGGAGGGAGAAAGATCACATCAGCCTTTTTCAATTCTAAGTCCAAAGTCAGTTTAGGTTATATAAGACTCTACCACAAGCAAATAAAATATACTTTGCAGAATTAATTCCAAATGTATTTGCTAACATGAAGAATACATTAATAATTGTGGACTTTAAAAACAAATTCATCTTGTACATACAAACTGAAGAAAACTCTTTATGACAACCTGAATGTGACAAATACTTAACCTACATATACCAGAGGCTGAGTCCTCCTATTCTTTCCATACTTAGAGGAGGCATTATTCCTAGGAACTCCTTGTCTACAGTATATTCTTAGATGTCCTATTCTAACACAATTAAAACATTTGGCATTTTGGTGTCTCCTCATATCATTGGAAATTGCTTCTCCTTCCCATGCCTCAGTACTATAATAAAAAATTTCAATGATTCTGAGAGTTGGGACCCATAATAAAGAGAAAACCCAAAGTTTTTGGTCAGTGCCAGTTGTGGACTTTGTGAGCTGCGTGGATTGTAGGCAGCAGCATGTGAGCTGGTGTGTAATACATAAAGAGGCACGAGCTGGGAAATAGCATCAGCCTGCTGCCTCTGCAGGCTGGCTAGAGCCACAGGTGGGAGAGTCAGTACCCAATGTACCACACGGCTGGTGGACCCATCCCAAAAAGTGGACTGGTCCTCACGTTCGTTCACCTGATGATGACAGAAGTAACAAAATAACCCCATACTACTTCAAAATTATGTATAATAAAGGGTTATTTATTTAGGGGAGACTCGCAGATCACTCTTCTAGATCACAGTCCTCTGTGTGAATGGGGAACAGGAACCAAATCTAGCAGCTGGAAGCAGGAACCGGAAGCAATAGAGTGAATACATGCTTTGTAGCTGCATTTATAGTATAAGAGACTTAACATAGTGAAGGGAACCCTGATGGCTCTTTGGCCTGGAGAGGAAGGGAGTGGGGGTATGGGTGGAAGGGAGGGGGAGAGAAGGGGGAGGAGGAGGGGAGGAGATGGAAATCTTTAATAAAAAATGAGGAAAAAAAAAGAGACCATGCCCAAGTAGGCTGGTATCTTAAAGGTTATTGGCCAAAGAAGCTCCCACAGCAAGGATACAGGTCCAGACAGTTTTTAAAATGTATTCTTGGTATAAAAGTTACCAAAAGACTTCCAGAAATTGATTAATTTAACCCAGAATTAATAGAGCCTAATAAATCATAGACATTATGAAAGAAAATTGATGTAAACATTTACTTGGTTCTAAGTAAGAGTGGAAAAGTATCACTAGGAGTCACAAAATTTCATGCTCCTATAGGATGAGTGGGCACCATTGTCTGTTCCTTGTCAGAGAGCTGTTTATTCACAGGACCCTATCTAGATGCTCCATAGTATACTCTCCTGTAGATTCTCCAAAACTTGTTCCACCCAGAACATGTCCTTAGGAGCTCCCTTCAGCTCAACTATCTCCAATTTTGAGTTAGAAACATGGCTTGGGGGAACTGCCTACTGCTCACATGTATCTCATCAGTCTGAAAATTTTACATACTCAGTTCATCCAAAAGAGAGGGCTCCATGGTTTATGATGGTCTGAACTGTGCATTCCACTGAGTTTATATCTTTCTTCCTATAAGTAGAGAGGATATTTAAATTCAGAGTAAATTAGCCCAAAAAGAAAATGAATTGGATGTTATTATCAACCTGGCAGAACAGTATTGTATTAACTGATTAAGTTAGGAAACTTGGGATCAAGTTACCAGTTCATTTCACATTAAATTTGATGTGGTGGTTTTAATTGGTATGGCTCCCATAGACTCTCATGTTTGATGCTCAGCTCATAGGAAGTGGCACTATTAGGAGGTGTGGCCTTGTTAGAGAAAGTATATCACTGTAGAAGTAGGTTTGAGGTCTCATGTATGCTCCAGCCATGCCCAAGGTGACAGTTTTTTCTTCTGCTGCCTGCACATAAAGATGTAGAACTCTCAACTATGTCTGCCTGCATGCCAGCATGTCTTGCCATGATAATAATGATCTAAGCCTTTGAAACTGTAAGCCAGACCCAATTAAATATTTTCCTTTTGGCAGTTGCTGTGCTCAGAATGTCTTTTGACAGCAATAATACCCTAAGTGGTATACATTTGGTAATGTAATCTGCCTCATCATCTAAATCTTTGTCAGTTTATTGAAAAAAATCCTTATTTCACAGTGTATCTGTGTGTGTGCGCAAGTGTGTGCATGTGTGAGTCCACATAGAAAAACTTAGAGTTCAACCCCTTAAATTAATAATGCAGGCAAGCATGTGAAATAATGTGATGGGATCGTTTTGAAATTTCTTTCGCTATGTGCTACAAATTGAACTAGATACAAACACTCTTGTCATGATTTAAATTGAGAAAGTGACCAAAGGAATATGAGAAATAAGCGTAACAAAATGAATGAATTTTCATTGAACAGATACTGATATAAACAGCTCGTTTGGGAGAGTAGGAAAGTTTTAGCCTTTGGGTCATAGAGGGTATGGAGGAAGAGAACATGAATACTTCTTCAGCTGTAAAACTAGTCAAGAGCTTCTCCTAGAAATTCTTTTGACAGAATAATATGACTATTATCCACACTATAAAGGAACCCAAGAGACAGAGGGAAGAAAATTCTGAATGACTGGGACCCTCTTAATCCCAAAGCTCTACTTTATCAGGTTTTCCAACACGGTTTAAGTAATGGAGATGATTGGCCAAGTCTCAGATCAAAGCTTGCTCTTAGACAACCTCTCTCTGAAAATCATTGACAACTGTATCTTTTCATCTAGGCTGTTTTCCATGTTTATTGATAATTCATGTAGTAGGATATTTAGGTCATATTATAGGGAAATCTCTCTCTTTGACTTGTATATTTATTTCTATCACCTGTGGTACCTGGGGCTACCTAGTTTCTCTTTCTCTGACAGAATTGATGACATTGAGCATCTGCTGAGTTAATGAACCTCTGTTTCTTCTCCATACTAATATTGTAGTTATGTCCCTTCAGCTGACACAATTTCTAGTGTCTGCATCACTGTGGCGTTTATTTCAGAGGTGCCTCCACACTTCATGGAGATCATGCAAATGTTCAGAAACAAATTGTAGTAGTTTTAATATGAACGGACCCTTTTGCTCTTATATTTGAGCATTTGGTTCCCAGTTGGTTTACTAATTAGGAAGGCTTAGGAGGTGTGGTTTTATTGGAGGATGTGTGTCACTGGGGTTGGGCTTTGAGGTTTTAAAAACCCATGCCAGACCCAGTCTCTCTCTCTATTTCCTAATATTTTCCATAGTGTGAAAATATTTTTGTATTACCTAAACTAAATGTGTAAAGCCCTTATCAGTTTGCTATGAGTGGCTTTATCATTCTACCTTATGGCCATTTTACAATCATCTATACCTAGTCTCAAATATTGAAACAAGCAGAATATGAGAATGTGTGCTGACAAGTGGTTCATTCTTGACCTATAATGACAAGACAAAGGAAATACAGTAATTTGTGAGGTAAAAAGTTAACCTCCCTTTAAAAAATAATTAGCAAATGAAAGTAGATTTAAAATGTTTTGACTCAATGGTTGTTTAACATGTTTTCATAAATTTTCCTCAGGACTTCATCAGATGTAAAGAATAAAGTTCAAAGATCAGGAATTATTAAACCACCCATTGTCCATAGATATAGATCTTTTGAAAGATTTCAAACATTGTAAGATTTTAATAGTTTAAATTCTTAATGAATTCTGTAGTTTGAACTTAAAAAAGGAGATCATTATGGTTCCCATTCACTTTCTTTGTTGTCACCCTGATCACAAAGCTTTTAATAGTTCTATGTTTCCTAATTAAATAGATATGCGTTCCTGATTTAAAAAGTTAAAACTCCTCATTGCCATCTTACTTGACAACGTTTTCTTATGGTTCAGCCAGCCTGGACTTTTACCACCAATATATGGCTGTCATTCACCTTCTATCCTTTACTAACTCTAATTCCTCAGCTTCTAATAGGCTCCCAAGTATCCTCTCTCTTTTCCAATGTTTTTCTCTTCCTTTTTCACAATCCAAACATTACCTTATGTGTGGTACAGATCTGCATCTTCTAGCAAGCTACATTCCACTTTTCCGTGTATTTCCCACTACATTTTTACATAACCAAATGGGATGTCTTACTGTTTTATTTTTCCTTTTACCTTTCTATTCTTTTTCCAGTCATTTGTAAGTGAAAACATAGTCACTGCATGACTACATTTCTTCTAAGGCTTTTTACACTGGCAGTACCTAAACAGTTAAAATTAAGACATAATTTTGGCCTCAGTGGGGAATTTATTGACTTGAAGTTGACTCGTATCACTCAGAAAAATTAGAATTTTCATATCATGCCACCATTTACCAGTCTTCTTGATATCATAAATATCCCTTTTCTATCTTCTATAGATTTACAATTCTAGTCATATAGGAACTAGAAACAATTATGGTCTATGAATATACACTTGTCCTCTGCTATTCTTACCCTCCATCTCTGTTCTTAACACCAACCTCATTACTATTCTGTAGAAACAAGGGGCAACACTTGTTTTGGATTCAGGATTGTTAAGATTTTCCTATGTGATTTTCTTTTCACCTTCAATCCTGCTAAGTCACTAGTCATACGATACGCTTTCAAATAGTCATTTTTGACACATTATTCTGGAGGATGCTGATAATTCCTCATCTCCACTGTCATAACTTACTTTGAGCACTATATGGCATCAAACTTTTCACTGATTTATTAGTCTAGCAAGCTGGAATGTAAATTCCATGAAGGCAGGAATGTAAATTTGTTCATTAATCTGCATCTGGATAGGAGTACTTGGGAAAGTCTAGCTAATATTTATTGAGTAAATGAAGGACAAATAAATTCACAAAGGATTCCATCAGAAGGACTGTGTTAAAATTTTTCAAAAAAGAATGCTGGATTAGAAGGTAGAATGTCTGAATTCTAATCCCTATTGTTCTGCCTTTAACTAAAAACTGGACTGTGACAGACAAGAAGTGACTAGGATTTACCCGGGAGCTATTGATATGTGTGGAACAGCCTAATGAAATGATAGCTCTTGTTTTGTAAAGCAGCTAATGGTCTTAACAAGAAACACAGTTTTCATGCAAGAACACTAGCAGTCCAGATAATAAGCCTTTAATTCACTCACCATGACTGTCATATCCTCAAAATGCATTTGTTAAGAGCCCTATTGGTACAAATGCTTAATAAATTCAATAATCTTTTAACTAAGTGCATTAGATTGCTGAGCACTGATCTTACTGGATCGTATTAGTTGTACTTAAGCCATTAGAAATAGAGCAGTTGTTCCAATGAAAAGGGGAAGAGTGGGAAGCTAGACCTAATTGGGAGCCTTTCTGGACCAGAATGGGACAACAGACCTAACTGTGAGGCAAAGCCAATTACAAAATCCATTTAAGTGTAACAGATGAAGGTCTGAAAGACTAAACTATTAATTAAGGGCAAGATCATTAAAATGGAAAAGATGACCATTTAGCCTTAGCCCAGTGAGGCATATCTCCTGGCAAGTATACTGGCAATCAATTTTTGGGATGGAGACCTTGCTGGGACTCTGAAGTACTAATACAAGGCTAGATCAGGAGTGTGAAGTCAAGCATCCCAACTTTCAGTAACTTCTTCCTGGCTGGTTCTCAAAATCAAGACTTTCTAATTTAACCTTATTACCTGACCCATTTAGGTCAAAGACTTAAAAATGTCATGCCTCAAGTAAACAAAGTTTGGGTTTACGATTCAAAGCTAAAATTCTATAGCATTGGTCTCCTGAACTTTTTCATGAGTCCTAGCCATTTCAAGGGAAGATTTCCTAATACAGCTAAGTCTTCTCTCTATCTCTTTCCTGTGAATGTCTCCAGTTCCTTTGGCAATACTGTTCTTTTCATCAGAGTTCATCTTCTCGGCACCTAGAGCTATCACAAATAACCCAGAAGGTCATGATAATTTCCTGTGGTATTTTTAAATTAATATTCATGCATAAATATAGTTTAGTGAGAACACTAAACACATCCAGGGGAACTGACTTGCTCATGCATGAGCTCAGTCACTTCAGGTGTGATGTCATTGGATTGTCAGAAATACATTATACAGGAACACAAGAACTTATAGTAAACAGATACAAGATGATAAACTCAGGAAGAGAAAGAAACCACACAGCAGGTGTATATTTACTACTATCCAATTTGGCTCCAAAAAAGCATGCTTGGGTACAGACTGTAAATGACCGAATTATATCAGCCAGATATCAGAAAATAACACATCCAGAAATTGTCATACAGGTATACATGCCAACAGTGGAAGCAGAAGAGGATGTCCTCAGCAGTTTCTACACAGATCTACAGAATGAGGTCAGCAGAGCACATAAGAAAGACATACTGATTGTTACAGGTGACTTCAATGCAAGAGTGTGATCCAGAGAAAGAATGGACTATAATGTCATGGAAACATATGGATTGGGACAAAACAATGATAAAAGGGAACAACTGCTTGACCTCTGCCATGCAAAAGATTTGTACATATCCAATCAAAATGCAAACAAGTCAAACCACCAAGATGCTGGACATAGGAATTCTCTGGCAAATGCATATACATTCAAATTGATTACATTTTGTTTCATCAGAAACCTTTTATCTAGCATCCAAAGCAGCTGACGATTTCCTAGTGCAGACTTAGGGTCAGATCACCAACTTGTTATGGCCAACATTCAACTGAAACTTGGGAGAGGCACGCCAGCCAAGACAAACAGGAAGATCAATTGTAAACAACTGATGAACTCAATTATATGGAGAGAGTATAAAGGAATTGAAGAAAAAAGATGAGGGAAATCATAGACAACCTTTTACAAATATAGAAAATGAATGGTATAAAATCAAAAGAACTATACAGGAGCCTTCAAATGAAGTGCTTCTTTATGCAAAAAGAGCAACACCTGTAGAATGGCTTATTGCAGGGATGATTGACCTAGTGGAAGAATGAAGGAAGCTAAAGAGCAAACGAAGAGGCAAACCACAGGCAGCAAAATACAACTATTTATGTGGGGAAGTTAAAAGAAGAACAAACAAATAGAGAGCTGTATATTCAAGGTATATGCAAAGTGGTTGAAGAGTCTAGACTCCATAATAAAACACATCTTATCTACAAAGCTATCAGACAGATAACTGCCAGATATGCTCCTCAGATTTGGGTGATTAAAGATGGGCAAGGTCATCCAATTACAGAACCAGGGGAAGTAAAGCCAAGATGGAGACAATATTTTTACACCCTAAACAATGACCCTAATTCTGTCAATGAGAAACACTTCAGACAGCCACTCGAACACCAGAGACAATGAGGAAATATCAAATATTGAGAGGAATGAGATAGAAGAACTTATCAAGAAAATGAAATGCAGGAAGACCCCAGGAGTGGATATCATCACAGTGAAAGAGCTGGAGATGGCTACAATAGGCTCAGGGGCCAAAGGAATTCTCAGACTCTTCAGAGAAATATAGGAACACATTGTGATTCCCACAGAATGGGAGCATTCACTCATAGTTCTGATAAACAAGAAGAAGGACAAGCTTGACTGCTCAGATGACTGGGGCATTAGTTTGTTGTGCCATAACAGCAAGATCTTCTCCTCTATGATCCTGCAAAAAATCAAGGACAGAACAGAGGAAATTCTAGCAGCGGCCCAGTGTGCATTCACAGCTAACAGGAGCACAATTGATCAGATCTTCTCTTCGAGGCAGCTGGCAGAAAAATACAAAGAATTAGGAAAAGACTTATATGTCTGTTACATCTACTTCAGGGTAGCATTTGGAGGAAAGGGCTTTGAGAAACAATGAGGTTCTATAAGTACCCAGAGAAAATTGGAATAATACTAGAAAATGCACAGATACCTTTGCATCAGTCAAAGTCTTTGGAGAGCTAAGTGATCAGTTTGAGGCAATCGTAGGAGTGTTGCAGGGGTGTGTCCTCTCACCACTACTCTATAATATATTCCTGGAATTAACAATGGCAACAGCCCTGGAGGATAAGGAGATAGGCGTGCAGATAAGAGGTGTGTGCCAATCAATAACTTGTGTTTTGCTGGCGATACAGCACTACTTGCTGAAAGTTCAAATGAGCTGCAGACCATGGTAAATTGAGTGGTGGAAATAAATGAAAACCTTGGTATGAAAGTTAACATCAAAAAGACTGAGATCCAACACATGGGAAGGGTACACAAGGATTTTAGCATTGCAATAAAGAATCAGAACCTCAAGCAGTCAACTTTGTCTATTGATGTGAGATTCTCCTCTGTGTGCTGTGTATACCATTGACTAATAAAGAAACTGGATTGGCCTGACAGGGCTGAGTAGGGGCTGGCTTGAATCTGTGTAAGTTTTGTACATAATGTCCAAGTCACTGTAAGCATATATGGTCCTGTGCAGTCATATCTGCTAAATATTGTTTCATTGAAAATGTTGATTCCCTCTGCTCTTACAATTTTTCTACCCACTCTTCTGCTATAATATAATAATACCCAAACCTTTTGGGGAGTGGTTAAAGATGTCCCATCTAGGGTTGAAAATTGTATAGTCACTTAGTCTCTGCACATTGACTTGGGGGACTGTGTCCTACAAAAAAAGAAGTTTCTCTGATGAGGGTTGAGAGGCTCACTAATTTATGGATTAGAAAAGAACTTTATTCTTCCACTGAAGGGCATCTAGGTTGTCTCCAGGTTCTGGCTATTACAAATAATGCTGCTATAAACATAGTTGAACAAATGCTTTTGTAATATAATTGGGCATCTCTTGGGTAAATTCCCAAGAGTGGGATTGCTGGGTCCTGGGGTAGGTGGATCCCAAATTTCCTGAGAAACCTCCACACTGCTTTCCAAAGTGGTTGCACAAGTTTGCAAGTAGACAAGATTGCCAGAAAAAAAAAATGGGAACATGGGGGTGGTGTGGGATGGGGGTATGGGGGGATGGGGAGAGAAAAGTGTGAAGTGGAGGATGGGAAGAGCTTGGGGGAATAGGATGGTTGGGATATAGGAAGGGTGGATATGGGAACAAGGAATTATATATCTTAGTTAAGGGAGCCATTCTAGGGTTGGCAGAGACTTGACTCTAGAGGGGAAAAAAAGAAAAAAAAGAAAAAAAAAGAAAAAGAAAAAGAACTTTAGCTTGGCTATAATTCCAGGAAAGCAATATCTTCTCTTACAGCCTTCTTCCATTACCCCATACCTTTGTCTCAGCTGCCGAAATCTAGTGGGACCCTCTACCTGGAAACCTGCTAGCCACTCTGGTCAGGGAATCAGAGAGGTAATCTTCACTCTACTTCCAGTCCACTATTTCCAATACACTAATCTCAAGCCAGTCCTGTAGCAGACCACCAGCAGGGACCTGTCTTCCTATCTTCTTCCATTCCCTGGAGACTCCATAGATTCCCATGGAAGACCTAGCTATCCTCCTCTCTGTGGACACTCTCAACACACCTCCTTCCAGTCTGGCCCAAGTATTTTCTCTCAACTTTCCATCTAGAAAGACCTTCCATCTGGAAACCAGAGTGATCATTACAGACAAGGACTCTGAAGCCAGCCATACCAAGCAACCCACACCCACCACACTCTATGCAGAACAAAAGAGGACAACTGAAATGAAGAAATGGAAAACCCACTATAAAAAGGCAAAACCAGATACCAACACCTACAATTACAATAATCTCAAACCCAGATTTCTAGTAGCCTATATAAAGACACAATCAGTAACAGCCAAAACAATGTCCAATGTCTCTACTAGAACCTACTACAGTAGGTACTGAGAAATACAATATAACTGAAGTATAAAACATGGACTTCAAAAGAGATATTATAAATATGTTTAAAGACCATAAAGAATATCTTAAAATCTATTAATGAAATATATGAAAACACACAAAAATGGAATGGAATAAAGAAAACTGTTCAAGCCGTGAAAAAAGAAATGGGATTGATAAAGAAAATACAAACTTCAGTAAAAATGGAAATAAAAAAATAAAAATTTGGACAGGAATCTCAGAGATAAGCATGACCAACCAAAAGAATACAAGAGATGGAAGAGAGAAACTCAGTCATTGAAGGGACGATGCATCATCTAAAGAAATTGTAAATGTAAAAAAAAATCAGGCACAAACCATGTAGTAAATCAGAGATACTATGAAAAAAACTACATCAAATAATATCAAATAATAATAGGAACACAAGAAGGAGAAAAAACATGATGGAAGACATAAAATATTTTAAAAAAACAATTAAATAAAATTTCTTTAACCTAAAGAAGGAGGTGTAATGCAAGAAACAAGAAGCTTATAGAGTACTAAGCAGACTAGACCAGAAATGAAATTCCCCTCAGTACATAATAATCAAAACACTAAACATAGAAGAAAGAAAGTATATTACAAGATGCAAGGATAAAAGTCAAGAAACATGTAAAGGCAGAACCATTAGAATAACTCCTGATTTCTTGATGGATGCTCTAAATATCACAGAAGCTTGGTATTGGAGTTGTTCTGTAAACTCTTAGAGACCACAGGTTCCAAGTCAGATGACAATACACAGCAAAACTTCCAACCACAATAGGTGGAGAAGTTGTTGTGCAGTACTTGTCTACAAATTCAAATCTATACAAGGCACTAAAAGGTTAAAGAGGTTAGCTGCAAACAGGAAAACTTAAAAATTAAATAACCACAGATCAGAAAATAAAAAGGGGGACCCATACCACAAACCAAAATTATGGGAATCAGAAAATACTACTTACTAATAATTTTCAACATCAAAATACTCAATTTGACAATAAAAAGACACAAAATAAGAAAGTGGGTCAAAAACCATATTTTCATTCTTCTGTATCCAAGAAACATACCATAACATCAAAGATATACATCACCTTGCATAAGAGGATGGAAAACGATATTAAAAGCAAATGGATTAAAGAAGCAAGCCAGTGTAGACATTTTAATATTCAACAAAATAAACTCCAAACAAAAATATTAAGAGGAGATATGGATGGACACTATAACCCATCAGAAGAAAAAAAATCCAACAAAAAACCTATTTTAATTCTACTCATTTCTATATCAAACATAAGGGAACCAAAGTATGTAAAAGAATCACTACTAATGGTAAAAAAATTCACATATCAACATTTACATACTGATAGGGGGATATTTCATTATTCACTCTCATGAATAGACAGGCCATTCTGACAAAAAAACAAAACAGAAAAATGCTGGAACTAAACTAATTCATAATCTAAGTGGATTAACAGATATTTATAGAACACCAAAGGATATACATTCTTCTCAGAAGGTCGTGGAACTTTTATAAAAATTTACCACATACTTGGACAACAAAGCAAATATCAACAGATAGAAAAATTGAAATAACCTTCTGTATCCTATTTGACCACCATGGGATAGTGCTCAATATCAATTAATAGCAGATACTATAAAAATTAATGGAAATTAAACAACTCACTACTGAATGAGAAGTGTGTCAAGACAGAAATTAAGAAAGAAACTTAAATATTTTAGACATGAATAAAAATGAAAACACAACATACTCAAACTTGTGGAACACAAGGAACATTGTTCTAAGAGACAAGTTTATAGCATTAACTGTTTACATGAAAAAAATGGAGAAATCTCATACTGCTAATTGAATGACACACCTGAAAGTTCTAGAAAAAACTAATTACAATTAAAAGTAGTAGACAGCAAAAAAATAATGAGACCCAGGGCTGAAATCAATATATAGAATCAGAAAAAAATGCAAAATAAAAATAGAACAAAGAGTTGGTTCTTCAAGAGTTAAGCAAGATTGACAAATTTTTAATCAAAGTAACTAAAAAGCAGAATGGTAAGATACAATTAATAAAATTATAAATGAAAGGGAAAAAATCAACAGATACTGAGGAAATCCACAGAATGAAAAAAAGAAATACTTTAAAAATTTGTAATTCACTAAATTGAAAAATTTGAAAGAACAGATACTTTTCCTGATATATAACACCAATCACAGTTGTATCAAGATCAGATAAGTGATTTAAACAAATCTATAACCCCCAGTGAGATAGAAGCAGTAATTAAAATCTCCCATCCATAAAATGCTCAGGGCCAGATGGTTTTAGTGCATAATTTTACCTCACTTTCAAAGAAGAATTAACACCAATACTTCTGAAATTATTTCTCAAATTAGAAACAGATGGAATGTTGCCTAATTCTTTTAATGAGTCTATATGTAACCCTGATACCTAAACCACATGAAGACTCAACAAAGACAGAGAATTTCAAACCAATTTCCTCTATGAACACAGATACAAAATTTCTTAGTAAAACTTGCAAACTGAATATAAGAACTCATCAAAAAGTTCATCCACCATGATCAAGTAGGTTTCAACACTGAAATGCAGAGATTATGGCTCAAGATACTTAAATCTATAAATGTAATCTACCACATAAATATACTGCGAGACAAAAACCATATGTGTTAGTAAACCTAGATCCATACCAAAGCAAAATAGTCATCTCTATAGCATATCCCTCTTTAAATGTAAACAAACATACTGTTAGTCTACTGCTCACCTCTAATAGGCAGTGTTTATGCCCATAGAAATCTAGGGACATGGCCTGTTTTGTTTACTGATTAAATATTGTATATGCTCATGACATGCCTGGCACAACATATAAGATACACACCATGAATTGGCTGAATAAATATAATTAACCTGATTATTTATATCATAGAATGATCACAATTATGGTAAAAACAAAAAAATTAAATTTTTCTCAAAGATCTTTTGGGTTGACTTCTGTAGACTCTGCACTTATCCTGGGACTAGTTTAGCTATATCTTGATACCTACATAAAATACTTTTTTATTTTAAATATCATTGAGGTAGCCATTGGAATAGTTGTAGGAAAAAACATAAGACAAACAAAAAAATCATTCTGGCATATGGGCCAAGCTTTAAGTGGAAGACTGAAAGAAATAAAGACATTTCTTTGGCGCTTTAGAACTGGTCCCATACAATCAAGCTTGGTGCTCAAACACCTTTGAAATCCCCGAGGGGTGTCATTTAATCCCCACAGAACTGGAGCAACGAATCAAGGGTTTGCACTTCGTGTATTCGCCTTATTTGTCCGGCACTATTGTGAAGTAGTAGCACTACTGGAGAGCATTGCTGGGTAGCTTAGAGGATGGGAGTCTGATGAGGCCTAAGGACAGTGGGGGAAGAGAATCTGATACTGACTCTTCAGACTCCAGTCACTGATGCCACACTTTACCAGACTGATGGAGGAGGCTGCTTTCCAATTCTCTTCAATGTCTATTTCACAACATATATAATTGAATTCCATATCTGATTGAGTCCGCAAATGGAAAACCTCTGGATAAACACTACTCTGAGTTGACTCCCTCAAGGTGAGCTGATGTACTACCCCACTGCCAGCTTTAATATGGCAATTAGTGCCAGCAAAACTCTATTTGCTTATAGACCTAATTAGAGATCAAGAGGGTGGCTCACTTTTGATAATTGCATGGCTGTGGCCCATCTATCAGCCATTGTTAAATTGTTGTTATATTAATGTAAAGCTTATAATCACTGCTGTTCCAAATTGGATAAAATGTTCTTGCCAATTCTCCAATGCAATTAATTTACATAAAAGCCTTTGGAACCAAAATTAAAATGATATACATCTCTGCAAAGGCTTCAGTTAAAATGAAGCTAAGTAGGAAGGACCTCATACATCTTTTTCCCCCCTTGAATTTTTGTGTTTACTGGAACTAATGGACAAACAATCATTAAAATGTGCCTAAAACTAATTAAAATTGTTGTGCGCACACCTCATTTGCTATGTATTCTAATTTGCTATTCGAGGCATTAATATTTCAAACTCTCTGTTCCAGTGTCCAGGGAGATTCCAAGCAGCAGAACAGGAGGTCAGCAGTTCCCTTTCCTTCCAGAAATCTGCATGTAAATTACATTAATCTCACTGTGGCATTTGATATTGGTTCAGAAGAAATGATGACATAGTAGGCTCATCATTTGCTCCTTCTGTTTATACTCACTAAATAAAATAAAGCAAAGTCACGCATCACCAGAGGACCTGTGCCAGACTATAGCAAAGGGTGTTACATGAAAGATTTTATATTTATATTCAAAGATTCAGAAACATGGATTTGTTATATGTTGTGCATTCAGTGCCTTCTCATTATGATCTCCAGAAACAGAATTTCTGGTGGAAAATTATGGGGGGCTTCATAGTTTCATTAAAAATATACCAGCGATGTGACCATTGTAGCAGGGCTAAGTAAAATTATTTAGTTGGTATGTCTACCATTAGATAACATATTAATTATGTAGTATTTTCCCTCTTAATTTTATATTATTATTATATTATTAGTCAGGTTATGTTACCCAATTGCCATCACCTACAGTTTATTAGAAGAGTAGTCCGAAGCGGTGTCTCTTACATAATTTATCCAATTTAATCTATGCAACAATACTATTATTGTTGCCGCTTTAATGTTTGATGAGGAAACCAAGCTCAGAAATACTAAGCAGCTTGCCCTGGTATCACACTGTTTGCAGAGCAGGAAATTAAGCCCTCTTTTGTGTTCTCAGGCTGGTTCTATGAGACCTCGCTGACCACCTTAGATTCCCGGATCTCCCCAGAGAAGACCTCTAGAAATGTCCTCCACTATAAAACCTTGCTAAGCCTCCTGGACTGAAACCCCCCGCCAACTAAAATAGACAACTAATAATGTCTTCTTCACACATCTCCTACACTATTCACTGTACAGCCTCCGTCCTTAAATCCTCTCTGTCATCTGTTTGTGCCAGTGCACCATTCACAACACGCACTAAGTCTGGCTCAGTTACTAGAAGGAACACGAGTAGAAACTCGCTGGGAAAGCTGTTGCTGACAGCCTTTGCAAGGTAAGCTCAGAATATCTGGTAGATCCTTGAAGTTATAGGAGACACGTTTTGCTTTCACTGATTGAGGACTATACAAGACTAACTGAACGCGAAAGAAAATACTGGCAGTTTTGGCAGGATGGAGGATAGAATGAACTACTTTCTTGAAACCTATTTCTGATTTTTGATCTATTGACTCCTGCACTAAGTAACTGTATCAATGTGAGCAAATCAGTCCCTCGTCGGGCCTATTTTTATCATCTGTAAAAAGCAGATGCTGTCTGGGCAGTTCAGAATGCATCTTTGCAGCTCTATTATCTGTGATTTTTATTGGAAGAACTTGAGCCTAGACAATGCCCATAACTTGCAGCTCATCAACTTGAAATGAAATCACAAATGTGCTCGAGAATTTGATTCAAAGGAAATTGGAAATTGAAAATTCCTGGGCTAATGCGGGTCAGATATTCAATTTTTAAAATACCTTTAAAGAACAGACTCATTTCGACGAAGTACATGTTTCAGTGTGTGTGCACATATATGTGTATAGCCCTAGTAGATAAAGGATTGTATCACAAATAAGTGTGAGAACTAAGGCTGTAAAGATAGAAGACTTCTAGAAAATCCATTGCCTCAACTTCCTCTTTTTCTCCCACAGCAAGAATCTCTCTGAAACCTCAGTCTCTGAAGATTAGAATGTAAAATCTATTTCAATGAAAAATTATTGCCAAGGAGGAGGCAGAAAGGAAGGAAATGCGTGAGGCTACTGAAGAAGCTTTTTGTAAGTTAAGGCATCTTAAGGCAAAAGAGAGGAGCAATTTCATAAAACTGATCGACAGAAATGTGGTCAAATGATATGAGGGTAGAAAGAGAGCAAAGCTAAAATGTCTTGAGAGACTAATTGTGTTATTTCCTCTGCATACTGTTCTCAAAGAAAGATGACAACGTGGGATGAGGTGCTGATGTGGGATCTGAGCATCAGTGGGATGCTAAGGTGTTCAGAGAAAAGAAATGCTCTTGCTGACTGTGACCAGAATAAAGTCAGGTATGTATCTGGTTGAAAAAGAATGGATGTTACTGTAGATACTTAGGTATTTTCAAGTAATGGGAAAGGGGTAAGAGATTAGGCATTGGAGAGATTTGGAGAACGAGTTTTTTAAAATGATGTTTTTTCCTTTTGTTCTTTGTTTTGTTTTGTTTTGCAAAGGAACAGATTGCCAAAATAAGAAGGGCAAGAAAAGGCCAGAATCTGGGAACAGCCTAAGCTGCACTGCTGGGGACAAAACGGAGTAGGTGGTGAATCTTCCTTTCAGTTCAAAATTTTGTAAGATGAAATAAAGATAACATAAACAATGTTTATATCATAATAAGAATCCTTGAAAAGATTAAGTTTGAGACTGAGGTATTTGTATCTTGTTTCATAAGCAATGAAGAGACAATGAAACAAAGCTAATATGTTCAGAACTGAATTTCAGATACATTCATATACGAAAACTAGCTAAAATGAAAGCAAAAAATACATATGTTAATTTAAAAGGAGGCAAAGGGTCAGTGATTTGCCTTAGCCAGGAAAAGTGCTTACTTCCAAATCTGATAACCTGATTGTGATCCCTCTAACCTACACGGTGCAAGGAGCGAACAGACCCCTCGGCACTGACTTCTGACCCTCTGAATAATACATGAACACAACACCTCCACCTACACACACATCTACGCACACAGATACACACATACCTATACACTCACACCTACACACACACACACACACACATCTACACATACAGACACACAAGCCATTTGAGAACATGTCATTTAGCATAGCAACTCAAAGAACATGTCATTTAGCACAGCAACAACAAGCCAATGCAATGTGAGCCTTATTGGAGATGTTTCATTTTTTCAACGGACATTCTGCCATGAGATGTAACCATGGGAGGTTCTTGTCCTGCTAATTCTCCACTGAAAGACTATTTGACTCCAGTGCCTCCACCAGGCCTCACTATTTCCACAACGGACCAGGTCCACAGCATCTTTCACTTGCCCCCCTTTATTATCCTCTTTAATCTCTTCTCTTGACCTCAAGTTATTTATTCATGTAACAGCCAGCATGATCGTCTCAACATCAAAGTCATACCACATGATCTGGATACAGTCATGCAGTGTTTTTTTTTCTTGATGTGGGAGAATTTAACATTGTGCCATCAGCTTCAGGACCTTTCTCGTTGCTCCATGCCTCATTCCCTACCACATTCCTGAATCATTTGGTTCTAACTGTTCATCCTCCAAGCATACCCAGTCCTGCCTCAGAGTCTGGACATCTCTTGTGACCTCTAACTGAATGTACTTTACCAAGTGACCTGGAATATATACTCAGTTCATTTCACTCTGTCGTCAGCTATCATGCTTAAATCCATGCTATGCATTGAAGTTTCCACAGTGGCTCTGTCTCTTGACTCAGTTGTGTTTTATTTCAAGGCACTATCTCTATCTATCTATTATTTCCTGATTTGTTTGTATTTTTTTTTTTTTTTTTGGTTTTTCGAGACAGGGTTTCCCTGTAGTTTCTAGAGCCTGTCCAGGAGCTAGCTCTTGTAGACCAGGCTGGCCTCGAACTCACAGAGATCCGCCTGCCTCTGCCTCCCGAGTGCTGGGATTAAAGGCATGCGCCACCACCGCCCGGCTTGTTTGTATTCTTTTAACTCTTCTTAAGTGGAAGTTCCTTCTGGGCAGAAGTTTTTCAGAACTTTTTCAGTAACTTCCAACACTGTCTTTTAACAGGATGAGCACAGAAGCGATTTTTGTTGAGTGAATGTTGTAAAGTCATAGTGTCTTCTCCTGAGAAAAGCAGAAATAACAAAACTATTTCTTTTTATAGTTGTCATGCAGACCTCCTTTTAGCCAATTAGCAAATTATGGCAGAATATTTCTTCAGACTTCCTTTCTGCTGTTTACAGATGTGTTCCAATCATGTTTTTCTTGATTAAGCATCTTTTCTTCCTAAAGCTCCCATATATACTACACAGGTCAGTTTTATAGTGAGTTATTTGAAGTATCATGGTCTCATTCCTTTTGTGAAAAATGAACTTGTTTTTCTCTAGTGACCTTAACTAACACTGGTGCTAAGATACTCCTGTACGGACCATCGTTAGTCCATGAACAGTTTTTATATTTTTGAGACAGTGTCTTACTATATTACTCAGGCTGGTCTCAGACTTACTTCCATCCTCCGGCCTCTGTTTCCTGAGTACTAAGATTTCAGGTCTCCAACACTATGTGTGACCACTGAAAGTTTGTTCAATGTTGTTGTGTTTTTACTTGATAAGGAAGTAAATAATGTGGATCACTTGAAACTTTACAGTTAAAAGTTGGGACTTTTCTGATAGGCATTACAGTCAGCCCTTATCCTACACATGTTATTGAAACTTTCTTGGCCTCTACATTGATAAATTTCCAGCCACAAATAAAGCATGGTTTCACTAAGAAGGCTAGATGAAACAGAGCACTCAAGGTGTTTACCATGCTTCTAAATGCACAATTAGCATCCAAATGTTAAGGTCTCTTGGTATCTCTGCCGAGTCTAACTATCACACACACATCAATATTTAATCAAAGATTCTAAATGAGGAAAGTCTATGTTGGTTCAATATAATTTAGCTTATGAAGCAAATCATTGATTCTATTACAAATTAACTCAATACACACCGAGATCCCCAACATGTGGTCAGAACGTAGTGCAGCCATTGCACCCCTGCAGACCTATAAACACAAATGCCTCACAGCATCTCAGACCTCCACTGATCTTTGTTCTTAGAACGTTAGGAATACTCTTAGTTTCTTTTCAAGATGTAAAAATAAGAAGTAATGATTTTTAAGTAATGATATTGATATCAAAGCATTGCATTTGCAGAAAGCCTCTATTGGAGGCAGCACTGAATGCCGGAGAACGTAGACTAAGACTGAGACTGAGCAATGCCTGCTTCTAGTTCTTAGGACTATGTCATTTTATCTCTGCGGTTTTGGGGTGATTTATTCACTGTATTTTAATCTAATTCTTTCTCCCTTAACATGGAGAAAGGAAAGCAGATGTGGTATCAGATTGTTATAAAACTTCAGCGAGTGAGTTTACAAGATATTCAGTACAAGTCTGGATATATATATATATATATATATATATATATATATATATATATATATGAAAAGGAGACCAATCTGAAGGAAACAGTGTTTTCATCAAAATCATAGCTTTTATTTTGCAAAGGTTCTGAGATTTTAACACAGAACTCCCCCCCTCTTCAAGCAGAGGCATTCATTAAGTCAGGATGTCCTTTCAAGAAATGTTACAAACAGAACAGGGCAAGGTCAATAATGTTCAGACAATATATTAATGATGCATGACCAAATCAGGCACCTCTGCCCATCTGAGTTGCTGTAATAAGATATCTCAACTAGTAATTTTCAAACAATAGAAACGTGTTTCCCACAGTTCTGAAAACTGGAACTCCTATAAAATTAGCAGTGTGCATTGTATATAGCAAGAACTTTTTTTGTCAAAAGGCAACACTTGCCAAAACACAAAAGTCACAAAAGACTCCTTCAATTCCTTTAATAAATGTGCTCATCACCCATAAAAAGGTACAGACCTCATAACTCAGTCACTTTACTCCTTTCTCTTTTACAATGGTGGTTAAGTTTTCAACTTGCATGATGGAGGCACACAAATATTCAAACCAAAGGAGCAGGCAATTACTGCCTTGCACCAATGGGCACACGTGATAGGATAATGGACCCCTCCTGTGAGCTTTTTGATGCTCTTTTCTTAATGCCCCATCTGTAGTGGGGTCTGGTCCTTCCACTGGGACACACTGTATCTTTATAATTGACATGTAAAAAATTCGGGGACCTATAGACAGTTTTCTACTTCTTCTCTTCTACCTATTCAACACTAGTATACTTCTGGCTTTTAATATTTTTAGACTACAACTGAATAATGAAGATTCAGCAGAAATAGTATGAAAACAAAAGGAAGATGTCTTTATAAAAACAATGAAGAAATTAGTAAAATCTTAAAGGAAAAACTATCTCTATGAGTCTAATTTCGAACATCATTCTCATAATACAAAGGTGAGCATCTCTGTAGGGTGTCCTTGTGCTGATTCTCCTATATACTCATATTTTAATAAGACTTACATTAATACAACAGGTTACCCACAGTTATCAATGAACTGGAAGTGAAGTAAGGCTAAAATCGCTACATTTCATATCAGCTGTCTGTTAATATCAATCATCTATCATCTATCAATTAAGTCAATTTCATTTTCTGCTGCAATGTCCAGCAGAGAGTAACCTTACAGCAGCCAAGGAAACAAAGAGTTTGTTGAAAAAAACAATAAAGGCTAGGTGATTTCAGATAGAAAATAATGCTGGGATACCTCTTTATATAGTGCCTTCTCTTCCTTTGAAGATATACTTAGCAACAAACAATCATCATGTTTTTAGTTTTTGAGGACCCTTTACACCGTTTTCCCCCGTAGCTGGAAATTCATAGTCTTACCAACAGTGTATACGACTCCTCCTTCTTCCACATATTTGTCAGCAGTTGGGGTTGTGGTATTTGAACCAAATACCACATTTGAGTTCCAAATGGGGTGGGAGTATATCTTGAGTCGTTTTGATTTGCAATTTGTTCAGGATTCACGACATTGAGAAATTTTTCATTTAAACCTTTCTTTGAGGAATGTCTGTGCAGATGCTTGCTCACTTTCGATCACTTCTTTTGCTGTTAGTTAAATGCAGAGTTGATTCAAAGATCTGGGGCAGCAGAGACTGCAAGACACCACAGCACTTGACCCTTGGAGCAGCCTCGGCTTGGGGAGGTTCTTCTTCAGTTCAAGAGCCATGTGGAAATGGTCTCACATAAGATGCTAATCATTTCCTTGGTAGGTGGGAATAAATCATACTACACAATAAAAAGAAAATCCTCCATATAGTCAAATGATGTTTATCCTTTTTCCAGAATTCTAAATACTGTTCTGACTATTTGCATTTCTAAATTTCTTTCCCATTTTTGCCTGTTTAACCACATATCTTTGCCTCACTACGAGACAGAATAAAATACAGAAAAATACCTGATAGTAGTGTGATGAAAACACATTTTTCATAACTAAGAAAACAGGTCACTTAGGATGTGATTTGGTATGCGGCGGCATGGGGCACTCTGATTTCCATCTGCATTGTGCGTGCTGATCCCTCATCCATACGCATTACAGTTTACTTACATCTAACTATCGTTGCTTTAAAAATAAGCACTAGTCTACTTTAAGAAAGAAAACGCCATAAACATTTTGGAAACTGTCTTTTTTTCATAATTTTCAAGATATTTATGAGTAGGCTTTTTTCCTAAATGAAGAAGAAAACAGAAATAATATTAAAATAATTGTGAAGAATAGAGAGAAAAAGTTGAATTTGCATAAAGCCACCTGGCTAATGTGACTGCTGACATCCGGTATTGTATTGCTCTGTTTATATATAATAAAATGTAATTGTTTTAGACACTAATAGCTCCACTTCTACAGTAAACACCATTTCTATATTGCCATGTACATACAATTGGTTTAAGACACTTATTAAATTAACTTGTGTCTTTCACTTATAGGCAAAAGTTCATGACACAGAAGTAAAGATTGTTTTAATTTTAGCGCTGATAAATGTCAAATAGCAAAATAAAAACAAGTGCAAAACTTGTTAGTGAACAGACCTAATGATCAGTAACCTCAATTGTCCACTTCCTTATGTCATAACAAACAGAAAAACGTTGTAACCCAGACCTAGAATTTTCTATTTCTACTATCCAGAATATTATGCCAAATTCTACACCTCCTGTTTGCGATTATTTGGGAAATGATTAGCAGAGCAATCAAACTATCCAACAAAACATTGTCTTTAGAAGGAAACCAGTAAGGGCACAAAGTATACTGCATAGCACAGTAAACTCTGATTACACAAATTTGTCTCTTCCCTTTTGAGAGTCATGCTGAATGAAAGCAAGAGAAATACTTCCCTCGGTGTGTGTAAATGACACCCCGATATTTGCAAATATCATGCTGATAAAGCCTGCTAAGCTTCCTTAGAGGGCAGGGTGATTGCAAACTCTCTTTCTCTGTGACTATGACTTCACAGCGGGATGTGCAATTTTTGTTTATAATGCAGGATTCATCGGAACTGTAATTTGGAAAATTTGGAAAATCGGACAGAGTGTCACCTTGCTCAGGTAATTTCTCTTTGAAAGCAAATTCCATTATTTGAGTAATTCACCCGTGTTTCCTTTTCTTCCCAAGTAAATGAAAAAGCTAGACCAATGCACATCATATCCCCCATCTGGCTCAATCCTGCCAGCCTTGTCACCCGCCACAGTTGCTTTTCACACCACCTCATATGAATCAGAGATGGAGCCATGAAACAATGGAAACCTTGAACACAAAGGCAGCTCCGGCCTACAGCTGAACTTAATAAAACGGCTAATGTCAGAGCCCGCCGGCTAGCTTCCCAGGGATGCCACTTTCTCAAAATCCTTGCACCACAGCCATGCATGTGGCATTTCATCCCTCTCCCCATGCAGAACCATGCCATCTGTTACAAGGCACTGATATGCCCCATGCCAGGTGACATTTTCCTTTCAATTCCTTGTGTTCATTTACTGGGAAGCATCCTTACCAGGAAAAGATAAAGAAGAGATTTGAGCCCTTACTTGGCCTGTTTTCTCCAGTTTTTTATGTTCTAGTGCTGCGTTTAAACAGTTGTGAGTAATTTATGGGCACACATCTTAGAAATAAATGTACAGATATGTAATAAAGGCTCTGGGCATTGGCATGCTAATAAACCAATGGTTAACTATGGAGCTGGTTTTAAAAAAAGAGAGAGAGAGGGTCATTAAATCAATAATACTAAGATCTGATGGAGCTGTGGGAAGTAAATAACATCATAAACTTTAGTACTGACTTCAGCATGGGATCATGACAGTATCTGTGGCAAATGATGATCAAATAATTTAGACTGGATACATCTGATATAAAAAACAAACAGAGGAATAGATTTTGAAGATATTTCATGCTTATGTTCATGTTGGATAAAGGCTGCAATTCTTTTCTTTTAAATTGATTTTTATTGAACTCTACATTTTTCTCTTCTCCCCTCTCTGTCTTTCCCCTCCCCTCCAACCCTCCCCCAAGGTCCCCATGCTCCCAATTTACTCAGAAGATCTTGCCTTTTTCTACTTCTCTTGTAGATTAGATCTATATATGTCTCTTTTAGTGTCTTCATTGTTGTCTGAGTTCTCTGTGATTGTGATTTGTAGGCTGGTTTTCTTTGATTTATGTTTTAAAACCACTAATGAGTGACTACATGTGATAGTTGTCTTTCTGGTGTGGGTTACCTCACTCAAAATGATATGGTACATTTATACAATGGAGTACTACACAGCAGAAAACAATAACATCTTGAATTTTTCAGGAAAATGAATGGAGCTAGAAAACATCATTTTGAGTAAGGCTGCAATTCTACACACATACATATCAAATGATTTGAAGTCAGGTTGAGAATGCTGTGGTGGGGTCAAAGAAAATTGAGATAATATTACAAATAGAGATAGATCCTTATCTTTATACCCAATTTAAATTATAGATATAATATATTCAGACATATCTGTGAACATCTTAAGCTTTATATTTAAATATCCATATATATGAGAGAAGTAAACTACAGGACCCATGAAAATTGTCAAGCAGTCTCTAGGTAAGACTCCATTGGGATGGAGCATATTCAATTAGGGACAAGGAGCTGTACTAAAAGGCATAACAGTTATTTTATAGTCTGTTATATTTTATTAATGCTAAATAACTGCCTTATTGTTTGCAATGGTTGTAAGCACCACTCAACAATTTTGATTGAAGCATCTACAATGAAGATGGCATTCAAGTCTCAGCATGGTAAGAATTTATTTCCCCCATTTATAGTGAGTTGGCCAATTACTTGAATATATACAACTGGTCTAATAGTTTACTGTCCCTGATATTAACTGATAAATAATAGATTTACATTGAATAGTCTCTTAATAGCCTTCCTCTGTGTTGTGACCTTTTATTAACAATTCCATCTTTGACATCATAGACATTTCTATACACCTCACTTCACTGAAACTCATCTCTAAACTGGTAATAGCATCCCTGACTGAGCTTCACAAAGCCTTCATTGGCAAGCACATTGATGTGTGAAAATATTCATCTGATTTCACAATTCTGCTTGAAGTATAAGCATTCCTGACCTCCTTTTTTTTGGTCCTGACAAAAAAGTAAACCACTAATGTCTTGTGACTCTCACCCTGGTCTTACCCAGCCCTCATTGCTACCTCACACTCTAGGACCCTCCTGCTCATCACTTGCCACTCTGGCCTTCACCCGTTTCTCTGACTCTTCTTATCTTTGTTTGCTATTTTTTTTTAAAGAATTTCTTTCTCCTTTTTTTTTCCCAAGAAAATGCTCATGTGATCCCTGTTAATTCTCTGTAGCATTTACTGCAATTTCAAATTTTGCCAATTCTTTGATAGTGAGGCACTTCTTACTTTCAACTAGTTTGCACCTTTTCTGAAGACAGCTTAATAAACAAAGAATAGAATGGAGAGCTCTGTGATCGAAGACAGTCAGGGACCTACAGATCAAAATAACTGGCTTGGATTTTAATTTAAATGCAGCAATGATCTTTGGAATTTAAATCTGGTAGTTCCATAATCTGGTTCACATTTGGATATGATTCGTATTGCTCCATTTTTTTATTTTTATATGTGTTCAGATGTTTTGCTTGCATGTATGTCTTAGAACCATATGCATGCTTGATGTCCATGGAGTAAAGAAAAGGGCATTGGATCCCCTGGGTCTGTAGTTACAATGGTGATAATCAACCATGTGGGTACCGAGAATCCCACTGAGGCTCTCTGGAAAACAGCCAATGTTCTTAAGCACTGAGCCAGCTCTATAGCTGCTCCTATTGCTCATTTATAAAGACTGGATAAGAATGAGCAACAATTGAAAAGAATAAACCAATAAGGGAGATCGTGTATTAGTAGACCAAACATCGTTTAAAAAAAATAAAGTGGCAGTGGAGATGGACTGATATGATCAAAAATAAAATATATTTTGACATTAAAAATAAAAGAAATTACTAGTAGTTATTGGTATTCAGGGAATCAAAACAGTCAAGGATATAGCTCAGTGGTAGAGCACTTATCAAGCACCTAACAAGCCTAGAGTTTAATCCTCAGTACAGCCTGGATTTCCTCCTCTTGAAAGGATGAAGGACAACTCACAAATCCATCTAAAACTTGAAGAAAAGTAACATTGTTCGCATGAAGAAGAAAGAGAAGATCAAGACAGCAAATGGTCATCAGTGAGCTCAGTCATTTACTCAAGACATTTCTCTCCCATTCTGCTCACAAACATTCTTACAAAGTTGTGTGTTTTAGCCACCTAACTAAAATTATATGATTTTCTTCTATATTTACTTTTAGAAACCCAGTACAACCAAAATGTCCACATCGCGTTTGAGCCTTGGATCCAGTTACTCTCAACTCATAAGGTCATTATCTACCCCAGATATGTGAACAGCCACAGGAAAGGGGATCGTGAAAACAGGTCCACAGAGTGAAGAGCTGTAGGAAGGCTAACCCAGTAAAGGCTGTGAAGTTTCATCAGCTAATTAAAAACAGAAAGTCCATTTAGCAGTGGAGCTGAGAAGTGAGCTCCAGCTGCTCAGAGCTGGGAGCATGAGAAGATTCCACACTGTTCTGTAGGAAGAACAGAGGGTATGATAGCATCCAGTCAATATAATTCAATTAAGGGTAATGGGCTCCAACCAGGAATGCACTGAAGATCACTGAAGCAAATTTTAAAGGGATAAAATTAGGGACAAAACTAGAAGTCTAGAAAGGCATTACCCTATGGGATAATGTCATAACTAAAGTCCTCCCCCCAGAAAATGCAAAATAAAGAAACCAACAGTTGACATTTGCCACCCACCAGGCAGCGCACAGGAGAAGCCTGGCAAGGATTCTCCCTAACCTTTCCCTAATGCTCCTTCACTCTCTCTAATCAAAATAGAAGTCCATGGGGAATTAGCCGAATCTCAGCCAGGACACACTGAAGTCACACCATAGCTACTTCACTACAATAGTTCTTGACTTGTATAGGACACAGAACCCTTTAAGGAAGTGATACAGCCACACTCTTCTTCTTTCACAAAGGTGTAATTATAACTCCACACATTCATTGCAGTTATGCAGTTCAAAACGACAGGTCATATTCTGAGAATATGTGTCATTAGGCAATTTTGTCACTGTGCAAGTGTGATATGTTCACCAACTAGGATGGCTAGGGTATCTCGAGATGACATCATCTTATGGAAAAGGACCATGGTATGACTGTCCACTGTTGACCGGTGTGTCTGTGGAAAGCATGACGGTGCTGCACAAACAACCTCAAGTCCGCAGAGTACACCTACCTATTCTCCCCCCGAGAGTTTCAGATGTCAAAGGATATCAGATTAGGAACTGCATTTGTTTCAGTACAAATGAAAATTGTGAGAGAATAGAAACCTTTGGTTCTGTTGTTGTTGTTGCTGCTGCTGCTGCTGTTTTTGGCAGTTTGGTGACAGTCTGTAGAGAGCTGCTGTCTTGGTACCTACGGCATTCCTACCCACTCTTACCTCATCCTGTGGCTATAAGTGGCACATTGTTTCTTGGTTTCCCCGCAGACTTGGGAGTACCTAATATTTTAAGAGCTTTTGATGTGGCAGCTGATGAAGTTTTGTCTCAGAAGTTTACTGAATAATAACATTTATTATAAACGTCCAGCAGTCAGGCATACTGTGAGTATAATCTAGGAGGTGACTGTCATTACTGGCTATACCTTACGTTTAGAGACAATTCAATTTAATCATGAAGTGCTCTCATCAGAACATGAAGAAACACATTTTCCAATACTCTTATGTCTAGACTGGATGATACTCCAAACTAGGCTTAACAGGATATAAAACCAGTGTCATTCTGCCTCTGACCCCTGAACTCTCTAAGTAGTGACTTATAGGTTATATCACCTGACAGATGTAGCAGTTAGGCAGAGCACCTGGGCAAGTGTCCTTCCATAGAATAGGCCTGACTCCTGCCTCAGCATGTGGAGGATAGCCACTCAAAAAAGTTCAGAAACACCTAAGCTGGATTTTGTAAGACTTGGAAGTAATATGTTTTTGGCATGTTGACTCTAGGAACTTTAAGATCACATTAAAAGGCATGTAAACAGTCCTGTTTAAAATGAATATAAATCATCTGAACAGAATAGGATTGTACTTTTATTACTTTTTTCTATAAAAGCATAAAATTTAAATGCAGTGTTCACAGCCCCTTAACTGCCTAGCATTTGTGCTTCTAATTGATATGTAATAATTGAATAGTAGCATGAGACCAAATTATTAAGAAAGTTAATAATTGGGGCCAGTGTCAGAGAATAGTTAGATAGGAGACACAGTCATTTATTTGATGCATTTAGAAACAAAATGACATAAAGTTCTGAGAATGTACCTCTTAAACCTGTCTTATCTGCGATTATGCTCCGTCTGTGGCATTTGTCTGCTAGTCTTTCTTTCTCTCTTTCTCTTTCTCCCTCTCTCTGACATGCGCACAAAACACCAAACAACTTAAGAACTTGAAAATAAATTACAATTATTTCTTCACAATGAGTCTCTGAACCTTGAAGATAAAAAAGATCTTTCTGTGGGAGTTAAGGTAATTACTGAAGAAAGATTGGCACATCACTTCCCAGCAATATGGGTGAAGTCGGGAGCTGTGGTAATGAGAACAGGGGCATGGAAGACAGGATGGGAAATATTGATGTTCTGTAAGAGAAAGAGGCAGCTATCACTCAAAATGGAGTGTTGTCAGGTCCTGGGTTCTTCCAGGAGTTAAAAATGATAAATAATAAAAATCTGATTAAATAAAAGAAATAGAGGAAAAAAAAAGAAGATCTGAAATTGAACTCTACTCTGTATCCTGGGAAACAGAAAATGAACAGATGGTCATAAAAATGCAGAGATTTACAAATATGGGGGGGGATTTTATGAATACAAAAGCGGCTCAACTTGGCTCTTCATATTGAAGGATGTTAAAACAGAATGATTCAGGGAGAGTCGTTGGCAGCGGAGGTAACCTCTTTGTTAATCGGTTACATCTACTTCCAGATGACGAACTGATTTCTCATTTTCTCATTAAGTCTAGGGAACATATTGTTAAACTTACTTCTTTGTACTATAGAAAAAGGGGGAATGGGTAATGACATCGTCTGTTCTTCTTTGATGAGGGGGTGAAGCAATTTGTACTAACAATGGGCTCCAAAAAGACCACTGGCCATGGGGGAAAGCCTACAAGCCTCAACGTCTGCCTAGCCCATCTCCCTCTGTTCCAAATTTAGCTCACAGAGGGAAGCAACTGTATCTAGAACTGGTTATCATCTCCCCTTCTCTATAGGAATCTTTTGAAACTATTAAAAAAATGCCCTAGGTAATCACACAAACGTAATGCCAATCCAATTTGATCCAAAGGTTCCATGGTAACCCATCAAATTAAAATTGTCACTGTAGATGTGCGTCTGGGAAAGGCAGTTTAAACATTGACATAGAAATTAATACAAGTGTATTCTGGCTTCTCTTCTTAGTACAAAAATAATCAACTAATGAAAAAAATCAACAAGCAGTACATAAAAGTCAGGAAGAGAGTAAAGCAGAGCTACAGGGAAGCAGACGTGCAAATCACAGTGACATGTTTAAACTCGTTACTGCCATCTATAATCACAGAAGTCCCAAATAAAAACAAAAGGAGACAATAACACACACACACACACACACACACACACACACACACACACACACACACACTCGTGCCAAGAATTTCTGAAGAAATGGTGAACTGGAAATCTTATAGACTGCTACTGGGAGTGAGAATTACACCATCTTGTAAAAACACTTAGCATTGTCAACCAAAGTTGAATGTACATGTGCTAGGATCAGAATGCAGCAAGAAACAGCCCAGTTTACACCATGAGGCTGTGGCTTACCGGGTAAGGTTATGGCAACTGTCTCAGCAACCACATGGCATCTCTCTGACTCTGCCTTCTTTTCTCCTTTATCCCTGCTTAGAATTCCCATCTTGCTCTATTCTGCACTGCCAGGGGCCCAAAATAGCTTTTTATTAACCAATGGTAATAAAAGATATTCACAGCATACAGAAGAGAATTCCACATCAACCTAAGACCACTGAGAAACCCTCTCTTGATTAAAAAAAAAAATTGGAATGTCACCTGAGGTAAAATCTCATATACCTGCTCATGTGCTCTCTCTCTCTCTCTCTCTCTCTCTCTCTCTCTCTCTCTGTCTCTCTCTCTCTCAAACACACACACACACACACACACACACACACATAGACAGCATGTACATGCAAACGCATGCACTTGTGTGCAAACACAGTATTTCATTAAGGGGAATTTTCATGCAGACTCTAGTGATTACTGACCAAAACTAAACACTTATGACGCTATCTCCCTCGCCCCATCCTGGTCCCTATCTTCTCTTCTCTTTCTTTCCTAACCCATCCTCACTGATGTCAGATTAAGTTGTCTAAACTGCAGTTAAAATTCTACAGCACATTACCTGATATACCTATTGATTCAACAGATATTTGAGCATCCTTGGTAGGTCTTCTAAATAAAGAGAAATGTGAAAACTCTTGCCTGCCTGGAGGCTACTCTGTATTAGGCAAGGCACTTTAATAAGGAGTCAGTTTAAAACCAGTATCATTATCAACATGAAAGGAAGTCCTGGTTTCTAAGGCAGCGGAGTAGAAACATCTAAATAAGGAGGTCACTGTGGGAGTCGATGTGCCAAGGAAAGATGGGCTGCCTTTGAAAGATAAGGAGATAGATGAAAATGGAATCCAGCAACCTTCCTGTTCAAAGACGGCTTCCCTGACAAGTGAGAAGCACAACACATTTAAGAAACATTAAGAAGCTGACAGATTAGGTGAGGACAAATGAAAGTAGCTGTAGAAGCAATCAGGGGATAGCTCATACATGGTACTGTAGTCTTAGCTCAAGGGTTTTGGGTTTTTATCCTGGAGGCTGGGGGAAGAGCAAGCAGAGAAAGGCATGAACTGATGTTTAAACAGGTTTGAAATCCAGAAATCACGTTCATTTTGATGAATAGATTAGTAATAGGAGATTCTGGAAACAATGGCTTCAGCTAGGACAGTGTGGACTATCTGAGCAAGAGTTTAATCATAACTATTGCACCAGACGAATTCCAGGACACAACATTCACTATGGCCCTGCATTTTGTCATTGACCTACCTCACCTACATACTTTACCCACCTACTATTCTCCAATTCCTTGCACTCAAGGTCATTTCTTGGTCAGACTTTCTTCTGTGGCTTAGTACCTCTCCAGTGGGTAATGGAAGCTCTGTAAAATTTGAAGGATTCCTAAAAACTAGAGACTAGTAAAATATTTAAGTAATTTTATGACTAAAGTTACAGTTTTATCTAGGCAACCTTTCTGCTTGAACTTCTTAGGTGCTGGGGTTACAGGTATAAGTAACCATATTCATTGGCAAAGCCACATTTTAACTTGAATTATTGCCCAAACATTTCCAGAATCCAAAATCTAAAACAGTTTTGAGGATTGATTCTTAGGCTTAACCTTTGAAAATTGGCCTCAATGAGCTATTGGTGATTTAGTTGCCACTGGACAGATAAATGTCCATGGATCTTATCACTGATAGATGTGTCAGAAATGATGCCAATTTGGTTAAATGTCAAAAGTAAATTCATGGAGTGTATGCACATTTCTGATTCTACTATCTGAGTTACCAAATTGAAGCCAGAGCCTTCTGTCAGCTCCTGATATTATGGAAGTGTTATTTTCCAGTTCCTTGTTAGGTACTAATAAGACATAGGAAACTATAACAGGAATATAACTGTTTGACCTTTAGAAATGTTATTTGAGATTCGAGGAGATTAAAAAAAGAACTTTAAAAACATAAGGCCAAATTTGAAGTGTCATGAAGAGATGGTTTATCAGTGAGGTCTATGGCAAAACAAACAAACATATTTTCCAAGAGCACAGCTTACTTTTCGCACTATGAAAATTGCACCCCGTCTAATAATATAGGTGTGACTCACGTGAGCCACAATGTTGTATAAAGCACAAATTACACAACAGGCAAAAATGAAAAACTACAATGCAATCAAACACATATGGAAATAAATAAATAAAATATACCAACAAAGTTATAATCAAGTTGGTTTTGTTAAGGAAAAGACACATACACCAGAGGTTTCTCATAAAGTGAATGCAATATGTTAATTGTAATTATTGTTTCAGAATGCAAACGAAAATATGAAATAGTTGGTAGTGGACAAGCAATTAGTGCTTTATGTTCCTTGGAAGATGTACCCATATACCTAGACTGAGTTTCTCAGAGTGAGAAACAAAACCAAAGAAACCTAACAGGCACCTTCTGGTTTGTCAATTGTAATGTTTTATGAGAGTTCCCTTTTTTAATAACACATGACAGCCGAAGTAAGTCAAGCATTTTGTAAGTCGAGCATTGTGTTTTGGTTATGTATATTTATGTATTCTTTTATATTATTTAAAATAGGAGATATGAACATGAGATACAAAGCTTATAATCACTTTTTACCTGGCGAAAACAGCTGAAATACATTTGACTTTATTCTCCATTTTTACTGCGTGTACATCTGTGAGGTAATCTGTTTCATGTGATAATCTGGACATAATTTTTTGTCTCACTTTCTTTCTTCAGGGCCTCTGCAAAGAGGAGGAAATAATTCATATTGTGTAAAACTGCAGGTCTTACTGCTTGACGTTATAAGTCATGAGCTTTTTGTTTCTTCCCATGCCGCAGCCCGTCTCTTCAGGACTGAGACACTGTCCAAATGAACTCTCAGTTCTGAGGCTGGACACTAAAAACAATCCATTCAAAATATTTGCAGGGAGAAGCCTTTCACTGAGTTCTAAAGGAGATGGGAATTTTCATTCCTGCTGTGTGATATGCACAAGTCTTTCCCTGGCGAGCCATACAGTGCAGTTGAGTCTTGTCTGTGAGATTTCCCTAGAGGTCATGGTATGTCAATGGTTTCTAAAAGAATCAATGCATCTAATATAGGGCACACTTTTCACCTTTAATAATCTGTCCCAGATGTGAGGGCAGGGTTCATTTGAAGGAACTTACTATATTTATTGGCCAAAATTAAATTATTCACTGACTGTTATAAAAGCAACAATATTTTATGATCCATGATAAACACAATACTTTTTGCCCAAACTGAGTGAAATTGGGCTTCAATGATTAAAGACTATTACCTCTCTGATTTAAGGGCATCTTAGGATTTACTTTATTTCCCCAGAAGTTATCACTTAGAAATGATCTACCATGTCTAATAGGAAGCAGATCCATAACAACAGGCATGGAGCAGCTCACGAAATTCCTGGAGGTCAAGCAGAGAAAACCAGCATTAGAGTCTGTGTACTCTGCATTGTTTGGAAAGTAGAATATCATCTTAGCCATGCCTTAAAATTTTCCTCAAACAGTAAGACAATGGTTATTCTTAGCTACGCATCAAAGATTTTCCCCGAACAGTAAGAGAATGATTAATCCAAAGAAAAAAAGAGCTATAGGTTAAAAGAAAAAAATATAAACGGCTAATGAATAAGTTAGAGTATGAAATATCACTATCCATCAAGGAAATTCAAATTAACACTCCTTGAGGATCTCCTATTAACCCAGGCGTTAAAACAAATTCTGGAGATGAAGCAGGGAAAGGGGGCTGCTGGCGGTAGTGTAAATGGGGACACCACCATGGACATCATGTGGAGGTTTCTCAAAAATGATAGAACTAGAACTGCGGGGATCCAACTACATCACTGCTGGACTTCTATCCATTGGGTTCTATATCCTACTCCAGAGAACCTTGCTCATCTCTCTGTGCTCATTGCTGCTTGGTTAGCAATAGCTAGGGCAAAGAATTAGCCTAGATGCTCATCAACACATAAACGGGTAATGTGAAAAAGGATACAAATGTAAACTGCATTTTGCTCAGCTATAAATAAAGATTAAATTGTGAAATGGACAGACTGGAAAAGTTAGACTGATTGAGGTAACCCAGACCGAGAATGGTGAACACCATATAGGCTGTTTCATATGTAGATCCTAGCTCCAGATCTTCAGATTTCTAACAATTTGTAGCTAGAGAAACCATGAAACCAGAAAGGGGATAATAGGAAATGAAAGGGTTACCTTAAAAGGTGGAGGTTAATAGATCATGGGCTGTATCAGAATAGGTGGAATATATGTGATGGATAGGTTTAAACATCGATAAGGGCATGGTGAAAGAGAAGATAAAGGACAGAAAAAGAATTAGCTGAAACTAAGGTTGCATGAAAATACATGTGGTAGCCTACTGTTTTGTAATCCAACTTAAAAAGATGTAACTTAAAATTTTACAGTTAGGGAGTTAGAAATATTCTACTTGATTGGTTAATCCTGTTTCAGAAGCTATAGGTTATTAAACAAGAAACTCCAGTGCCTGGAATAATATATCTCCTTACGATAGGACCATCCTTGGGTCTCCCCAAACAATGCCAGTCTATGCTACTTCCTTTGTTTGCCATCATAACTAAATGACAAGAGCATGTTGTCAAAGACACCTCACATTTGGTTGCAAGATATGGAGATAAATAAATAAATAATTGATGACATTAAAGGAGAGTTACTGAGTACATTGTAACTTTTACAGGCACATAAGTGGTAGTGATTCCCCTCCTCAGCGCAATGACAAATTCGATGCAGAAGGCATATGGTTTGACTATGGATATCACACACTCCTGGTTATTTTTTCACAACATTTATAGATGTGTCTCAACAACATCCCATCCTCAGCCCCCACAAACACCTGTTTTGCCTTTTAGAGAAGCCGTAATACCAAAGATACAGCTCCATAAATCACTGTGGATATTTCAGGATAGAAATGAGATGTAAGCATTTTCAAAAGGACCGAAGCACTTAGATCAGGCTCTAAGCAAATGAGCTATTCCTTCTACATCCTTCTAGTCCTTGATCAGTGTCTTGGAGAAAGAAAAACAAAACACTAAAATCAGTCCTAAAATTTTAAATCCATCTTGAAGATTTTCTGTCTGTTTGTTGAAGGGCTCCAGATATACATTCAGCACTGAAAACATTCACGACTGAAGAAACTCAGAAGATTAAAACTGAACCATGCTAAGGTAGGTGTATTGAAGTAAACAACATTATTTTATTGTTGATATAGCTTCTAAGAAAATGTTACTCTATGGACTCACAAGTCGAAATTTGGTCCCCTAATGGTGGCATAGGCTTCGGCTGTTATAGAAACATTTGTAAGTAGTGATTAGGTGACCAATGCAGAACCATAGGGAAATAGCTTAAAGTTCATAGGTAGAGTTTGGTGGTTTACATCCATGCTCAGATTTCTATTTCCTGCCCCATGGAGTTGTGCTCAGTTTGCTCGATTTTCTAATAATGCAACCATAAGCTGATGCCGTCATGATGGCTAGATGGGCTATAGTCCCTGAACTGTAATCTAGAATAAATTCTCATCCTTTAAGTAGTTCCTGTCAGGGCTCTGTCATAGCAATAAGGAAGTTAATGGAATTCAGAGAGTGGTACCTTGAACTGGGATCATTACTGAGACAGACATGACTACATGGTAGGTACAGAACTACAACTGGTTTGGGGCAGTAAATGTGAAAGGGTTCAGTGGCTCAGGCTGAAGAGGTCGCCAAAATGTAGTTAGAAGAGAAATGTCATGGAAACACAGAAGGCCAAGACGTTAGAGAGAAAGGAAGACGGTGAAAGCTCCAGGGTGACATGAAAGGATCAGAACGTAGACAGCAAGGATGACTGCAAACACTATACTCAGAGAGGACCACGGACTCCAGGAGAATTTGACTACAAGTCTGTAGAAAGATTCCCCACGATAAATCAGGGCAGAAAAGGGAGAGAAAATGTGAATTTGGGCAAGAGGGAAGCCTGAGCAGATTTAAACTAGACAAAATGGCTGTGAACAAAAATCTCTGTGGGCAAGGTTGAGGTAATTGGTGGATAATGGCAACTAAGGAGCAAGCTCGGGTTTCACACTGTGGTAGTCCAAATGGGTGTCTTGAGGAAAACAGTCTACCCACGGAAGACACCAGGATGTAAAACTAAAATCTCAGTTGAAAACTTTCATTTGGAAATGAGAATGCTTGAACACTGTGACTAGGTAGCCTAATAAAAAGCGTATGTAGGGAAACGTTTTCCCCAGTGAAACCGAGGCGCACAGGATCCACTGCAGCTCTGGATTAGACTCCATCTGGAGCTGACAGCGGAACTTGGTGTGGACCCCACAGTGTCAATCAAGCAAGTTGCAAGGCAAGGTCATAAAAGCTAGCAGAGCAGATCAGCAAAGTGGCTGCAGCCATAAAACTTGTACCAGAATCAGATTCTGTTCTAGGGGCTCCTGAGTGGGTTGAGCATGAAAGTCAGAAACTGAAACCTCGGGCATTGGCATCCTCAGGATATTGGACATGCCACTTATGTGGGCATCTGCCAAGGAACTCTGAAGACATTGAGTGCAGGAGTAATACCCATCCTATTAGTGCTTGAAAAGTTCCACTTCATGCCCTGCATGCTGGTGATGCAGATACAGCATCAGTGTTCTTCCTGTGTGTTTTCTGTCTTGCTTGGGTTGAGCCTTTCCCCATTCTTTTCCCATTCCTGACTTTGAAATGGGAGTGTTTTTTCTGTGTTATCATATATTTTATACAGGCTCACAATGAAACCATTACCTGGAGTGTCCGATGAGACTCTGGATTTTTGTATTGGTTGGGACTATAGTGCTCTGGAAATTCTTGAAGTGAAACTGAATGTATTTGGCATTATGAGATGGCCACGAGCCTATGAGAGTCAAAGATGGTAATTTATAATTTGGGAAACGTGTTTGCTCGGGCTTTCTGCTTAGCTGGTGGCAATGATTTGGAATGTTGTGGATCCTTTTAAACAAGGGTCTAGCTGGAAGGAGCAGGTCCCAAAGGATGGGATCTTCAGGTTATAAGCTGATCTGATACTTCAAGTATCAGATCTTTATTTCCTGATCTATGTAGATGTATCCCTTCCCCTCGTTATCCTACTTCTACAACTATAAGCCATTCCATCCACTACATTTTCCCCACCAAGATAGACTATATTCCCTGAACAATGGGCCAGAATAATATCTTTCCCTTAAACTCTCTCTGATTTTGTCACAGCAACAAGAAAGTAACAAATTTAAATGTGATAACTTAAGTGTGAAAATAAATTAGCAGAGACCTTTTCAAAAAATGAAACCCTTAAGACTCTACAGTCTCAAAATCCTGACAAACGACCCTGAAGATCTAGAAAATAAAGCCAAAGTAGATATAGCACTGTATTAACAGCCTAAGCAAACAGTCGAAGAAGTTAACACTCTGAGAGTATTCCTGCAGTGCAGCCCACTTGGCAGTAACTATTAAAGCTTCATCACGAACATTTCAGCATCCCAAGGAGATCCTCAACACAGAATTCAAAAGTGCCAGAATTCAGTGATATTAATGTAAAAATTTTAGTAGTAAATATATACCTTACCAGATATTATTACCAATTGCCAGTATGAAAGCAAGGACATGCAGCTTCACTGTGAAATGAATAAAGCATGTGATTGCATCTTCTATAATTGCTGCAAGTATTTTCTCCTTAGATCCTGATGCTGACAGCTATGACTTGGGATTCATCATACTTACCTGTTCACTGTTTCTTCACTTCAACCGGCACAACTTAAATGCATTGTGAGCATGTGTCTTAGCAATTCATCTTCAACTGCAGCCACAAATAAAATGTTTTAGACAAGGTACTACCATTTTAGGGCTTTAGGGATGGCCAGGTGGAAAGTGTTTGCCACCCAGCACGAGGACCTGAATTCAAATCCCCAGAAACCATCTAAATGTTGAATTCTGTAATATATGCCTGTAATCTTAGTGCTCCTACTGAGAGATGAAGATAGGAAGCAGAGGGGAGGCTCCTTGTGGGTAAGTTAGACAGGTGTACACAGCAAGGAACCAAAGAATGGTCATCCTTCAGAAATGAGGAAAGCAAGAATTGACCCACACACTTATACTATGTTATTCATGGGTCTGTTTCTACATGCACGACACAAAAGACACAGAGAGAGGAGACACACACAGAGAAAGAGAGAGAGAGAGAGAGTCAGGTTGGAGGTTCAAATTTTAGCTATGTAATTGTGATGATGCTTCTTCTAATTTGGAAATTAACATAAGGATGATTACCTTGGTCCCAGGATACAATCAACAAAGAAGGCTAAGTAGTAATGTTAATAATAAATAAAAGGATTAATAAGAGAATAATCAAAATAGAGTGTTCTGTGTAATGTGTCAAAGAATTTGCTTTAGGCATAATGAAAAATTGCAATATGAAAATTCATACGGAAACTCATCACACAAGTTGATTATGTTACCTGAGAACTTGTAAGCCAGTGCATTCTCATCTACCCAACTACCCCCAGTGCCAGTTTGAAAATAAATGCCACATTAGTAAAGGCTTGCATATGTATATTTCTACAATTCTTCTGATTATTATGAAAAAAAAGAAAATTATAGTTCCTGATGTGAGTATTGCACCTAAACTGGGGAAAGCAATGGTTTTGTACTTTAGAGTGTGGAGTTGATTCTGTCAAGTCTGATCCACAGCTCTACTTTCAGCATTGTGTCAAGTGAAAAATTGAATCTCAGTGCAAAGGTGTTCTCTACCTATGGAGTAATTTGAGTTAAAAAAATAATTTCAGCTCTACTTGATATCCATGAACATTTTTGTTAAGATACAGAAAACATGAGACCTTCGATCTTATTCCAAACTTAATTTAGTTACATATGTGAGGGACAAGCAAAAGTCCCTTCTGGTGAGCTCCATTCAGCCTAGGGTTTATCGCCAACAGGAAAAGATCATCAATGTTAAGTATCCTGAATCTTTTTTCTCTGGAGCAATATGTCTAAGAAAGAGGGTGATTTAAAATTGTCCAGGATATGCTCTTCAGTAGTGAAAGTTTGGGGCCACTATTTACTTTCCCCAAAACATGTAGGAGCACATTACAATATATTCCTTTATATCTATGACTGGTATAGTCAGGACAAATTATGACTACAAGATGGTTGTTGTTTCTGGTCATAGAAATGAAATTACAATGTTGACTTCACAAAACCATTATCTGAAAATTGTATGGCAAGGAGAATGAATGCCATATATACAAAAATTAAAAAGAGGAAATGGTTAAAATAAAACATCATTTGATAGTATCTTTATAAATGTTTGGTGATCCTTAAAGTAGTCATACTGAGTTAGAACAGTGAACAGATCCCTGTGAACTGTAAGATATTAAGAGAACCTTGAGACAAAGCTCTTGTAAAATAAAGTGACTCCTTTTGGTGCAAATAATACTGTTTCAGAAACCTTAAGAAAAAAGAAAAGTCATTATAAAAGGGAATTCAAAATATATAAACTTATCTCCATTTCTTCATTAAGACAACTATTTGAAATCAAGCTGATTTCAAATTTTTACAGTACCTCAGTGCTTTCACACCATTTTCTCTGATAAAGAAAAATTCAGTTTACAGTGGCAATCAATGTATTTCAATTGGCTGACATTTTAGAATCTGATAGTCTGTATACTATGCTTAGGACTGAAAAGCAACCGGTTTATCAGAATAAGTCTGCCTGTGAAAAGCAAATACACAATTTTGGGTACTTTAAAATAATTCTACAATCTGAAAAACTACTGTGGCCAGTAAGTAATATCCCAAGAAATCTATGCTCTGGTATTTTCTTGAAAAAAAATACTTCTTTGATAGTATTACATGGACTAACAACACTGGACACAAGTACATGGTGGAGTGGGGGTAGATTTCTAAAAGCCAAGCTACAATTCTCAATAAACTGTATACTTGTCTGCATTTTTAATGACTATATAAAATGCATTATTTTCCAAAACCTTCCTGTAATTTAAAAATAAATTTCTAAGAATAAATAGCAATACAATAAAATTAAAAGTAAGAATACTTATAACTTAGAAAGAAATACAAAGCAGCATCTTCTTCACATTCATTATATTATACTACAAGGCCAAACAGCCTACAAATTTGTAGCCATATGAGTCTTTAAAAAGTTGAAAAGAAACCATTCTATCAAAGTGACAAAATTACTGAAAAATATTTTCATGTATATTAATTATTCCTAACATTTTCATTATTAACTCTCAGCATTACCTAATCATTTTTAGCATAAATGGCAGTATTAGTGCAACTTATAAAGCTAGCACAAAATAATGCAAATGTTTCATGTGTACCTACATTAATATGTTTGGGGTAAGGTTATAGCATATTTTTATGTAATTATTTTTGTACATTGTTTGTTCCATATAGAGTCTAAGAATTTGGTCATTGTATTTGTAAGAATGAACAAAATAAGGCATGTCTTCCAGCTTTCAAAATGATGAGGAAAAAACCTCCAAATATTCATGGCTCAGAACTACTAAAATTTACCCTTTGTGTCTTTATCCAGTGTGTCTTTGCCTGCCTTCCCATTATTACTCAACTTCAATCAGGAAATCAGACTGAAGGAGCTCGTATTTTAGCACATGATTCTGATAATGACTAAGAAACCATCAAGCTTCTCTTGGGTATAGCATGAGTCCTTTCTGCCATCTCTTTATTGGCAAAGTGAGTCACATTGCAATGGATGTGATAATTGAAGGACAGACATAGTTCTTGGGTAAAGACAGTTTCCTAAAATTTACACTTGATCTCATGGGTTTGCTTCTCTCCTTCCTCCTTGAGTGTACATTTAGTCCCTGTCCAAGGTAGACACCATCTTCCCTAGTCTGGAGGTAATTCTCTTGTGTCTGAGTTCTGGGGCTGAGTTAGAAGGGCATAGTCCTGTGGTGGGCATGCTACTCTTGCAATACTGCCTGGAAGAAGTATTATGGCAGAACACTGTTATGATCATTAAAATCCTCTAAGTAAATATGGCCTTGGAGATTCTGGTCACAATGTACTGACTAATACATGTCACTGCATCTAATATTCGTCTCTACAGTGAATTAGTCCCTACAATGGCAGCTTTTGTTACCAAGTTATGCAGAAGACACTTGTTCACAATTGTCAATCATCTCAAAAAGGGAAAGAAATCTGGAAGATACAGGAAATGGTCTGCAATGGAGAGTAGAAGACAGCGCTAGAAAGCATCTCAGATTCCGTAATAGCAAGCCCTAAATAACTGTTGTTTTTATGAGGTTACAACTCACAAACTATTTCTATTCATACCTTTCAGTGGCCTTTTACAGTTATTTATTTATTCTCCCATGATCATTTAAAATAATATGTAGAAACAGTTGATAAATTTCTGTATTCTCAACAAAAATCACAGAGCTCCAAGGATACCTCTACAGTGGTACAGAGAACTCATATTTTAAATCCATCGTGAACCTAATAATAAACACTAAGAGATTTTTATAAATAGAATAAATTGCCTGAGTTAGTAAGGGTTGTTCACTTACCTCTGCTATTAAACAATTTCTAAAAATCCTTAAGCCTATAATAACATCTGAAATAGGTCTGAGAAACAAGATTTGAAATAGGAATTAAAGGACAAAGTTCATATTACAGGCTAGATAAGATGCAAAAATCAATGGTTTCTTATATTCGAGCAAATAGAAATACAATAGGAAAGTAATATTCCATTTGAAAATGTATTGTGAACTAGAAGGAGAGGCTTAACAGTAAATGGTTTATAAAATGAAACTGAGTTTGTTTCCCAACTCTGCTACTTAGTGTGTGTCTCATAAAGTATTTAATTTTTTTAATTTCTTTTTCTTTCACTTGTAAAACATAAATTAAAATAGGATTTACTTCACAAATTATTACTATATGTTTGGGTCAGTTCTAAGGCAGACATGTCTCATTGTCATAAAAAAAAGAACCAATGTTATTAAAACATCTTAAATCCCATATTTGCAAATCTGTGAAGTGTTTGAAGATGACTTGTCTATCTAAAATATATCTGTGTTTGACCTTGAAAACATACCTGATATGACTACAAGTTTGATTGTAATAAGTGACCAATTACTAATGTTTATTTCCTTATTATGCTAAACAGTTGGTAATAATAGCTTTCAAGGACTAGAAATTTGCATTACTTTGTTAAATGAGCTATATAGGTGCAATACCTTGAATAAGATTAGAAATGCATAAACAGTATAATCAAACAAAAATAATCTTAAATTTGTATCAATAGACAAACATCCATATCAATATAAAATATTTAAGATTATTAGTTGCTTTCTTGGTTTAAAAGTAGACTCAATAATCTCCCTTTATCCTACCATATCTATTTTCTCTATGAAATTGTTAAAATTATATCAATAAGAAATTATTTACTTAAAGAGCTCATGAGATGAAAATATGGATATGATGATAATATAATCAATGTCCCTATAAGCAGTCTGACCATATAAATCAAACTCAATTGGAAGATATCAGAGATTCAAAGTCAGTCTATCACAAATCTAAACACCGTGGTATAATGAAAGAATTGGCTTGCTCTCTCATTTACTGTTGTTATATAAAGCTCACTACCAAGGGCACTAATTATTACCAGGGATATTGGTGCTCCCCATCAGGCAATGCTTGGACTTGAGGTCTTTTAGTGTTATGATGTTGTGCAACAACACGCATCTAGATGAAAACAATTTGGATGTTTATTTTTGATCTTTTCTCAGGACAGTCATTCTCATAGGACTGGGAGCTTACCCTTGCCTAAGCCTTATGACTTCAAGGGTGATTAGTTGATGTACCAAATGGTTCTGTGTGGCTAAATTAAGCTGAGACTAACAAGTTACAAAGAAACTAGGCACAAACCACAGTACAGCAAGTATATTCCATCACTCTATCTCCCTTTCTTCCCTTTTTACTTATTTCTCTCTGGCCTTTACACCTTTTCATTCTGCTTTGAGTTTTTGAATAAGGTCTTATTAAAGCTCAAAATGTTTTAAAATTCACTACCTTTACCCTTCTGCCTAGTCCACCTAACTTTTTAACAATGACATTTTCAAATCAATTCCATTATAAACCAGAGACATCTTTACTTGCTCATATTAGATCCAGTCTTGGACTAGTTACAACCGCACCCCACTGATGAAAGTGTTGGCAGATGAGCTTTAATATCTGTGGTGGTTTGAATAAGAATAAGAATGCCCCCATAGGCTCATACCTTGGAATGCATAGTCATCAGGCAGTGGAATTGTTTGATAAAATTAGAAGGAATAACAAGTGTGGCCTTGAAGGAAATGTATCACTATGGGGTGGGCATTGAGATTTCAAAAGCCCATGCCAAACCCTGTCTCTTGCTCTCTAATTGGGGATCAAGATGTAGATCTCAGCAACTGCTCCAATACCTGCCTACATCCTGCCATGCTTCCTGATATGATAATAGTGAGCTAAATCTCTGAAACTGTGAACAAGTTCTCAATTAAATTCTCTTATCAGTATTGGTCATTGGTCTCTTTACCCCAAGGTTAAGTGGTTAAGACAGCCTCTGATTTAGAAAGGATACTGCCCAGGGTCTAGGGACTGCCTTGGTAATAGGGAAGTATGATAACGAGGATGTCCAGCTGTGTGGTTAGCAGTTAGGACAACAAAGCAAATAGCAGCAATGAGCAGAACATCCCCTAAAAGCAGATGGTGTCACACACCTTTGACTTTTGACCATTTCACAGAGAGAGAGAGAGAGAGAGAGAGAGAGAGAGAGAGAGAGAGAGAGAGAGAGAGAGAGAGAGAGAGAAACCAGGTTGAAACTGTACTGTATCCAAAAACAATTATTAAGGAAAGCCTGATCTACAGATATGCCCAAGGTGATACAGAAAAGCCAGGATATTTTGGCCTCTCTGGATTTTCTGTCTGCTCTCAATACCAAGCAGGTGATAATGAAAACACAGGTTGCACCGATGTTAAGTAGAACTCAGTAGCAGATGTGATCAAGGAAGGGGCTCAGAAGAGAGCCCCCCAAGGACCTCATGTTCTCACGTTTGTTAATATGATAAATGAGTTTTTGGCACCAACTCCTTCACACTCCATAGTCTTTCCAGAATGTCCTAATTGCTTCTGTACATTTAAATCTTTCTAATAACAGCATTAACTCTATCTCACTTTTATTTGGGACCAAATTATCATCATTGTACCACGCGGAATTAATTAAACTGTAACCAGGAAAGGCTGCGGTGAAAGGCAAAGGCAGGTTTGATGCTGAAAGCCTGTGGCAATCATCAGAGAATCAGAGAACTGTGAGGAGGAGCCAGCCAGCCAGCCTACTCTGCACGGGCCCTTTCTGATATTTTCAATGTTTCTCATTACGGAGGGCATGTTGGGTCAGGGTAAGGGGACAGCAAAGACAGAGGAAACATGAAGAAGAAATTGAGATAACAGTTTTAAACACAAGCTTGGGCTGTTCAAGTTGGGAGCATCATCTGGTGTAATTGCATATGTTCAGCATTTAATATCTCTGGGGAGGTTTAGTTTGAGTTGCGACTTCACACATTTAATGAAGCGAGACTCTCTCAGGCCACTGTAAGGCATATCTAAGGATGAAAACCAGTAATTTACAGCGTTAGTGACCTTATTACAGTGTACTTTGTGCTTGGCTGCTCTTCGTTCTTATCTGGGCCATTATCAAAGGCTCCTGTGGAATATTGGCCATTAGCTGCATGCAGACCAAGAGGCTTTGTCTTCAATGGCTGTGAAAGGATGGGGAAAAAATATTGAATATTTTATCTGAACTCCTAAAAAAAAATCAAAATAGCAACACGCTCTTTGAAACACTAATGTGCATGTGAATGGTGGTGATGAGGCAAAGTCACCAATCACAACAAGCCTTGGTGAAAGCCTTCTAAAAGATGAGCTAATTACACTGGCAGCCCAAATAACAATGAATATTCTCTAGCAGCTGATGAATAGCTCCTGATTTCGAGATGTCTAACTTAACATCAGCGTTATGGAGATGGATGTAACAATGGGACCAGAGACACCATCCTCTTTTTCCAGATGCCAGTGGTTCACAGTGGAAGAAGGAGCTCAGATGTGCCTGGACAGAGGGCCATACTGCCAGAAAGTAACATATGGACTGACCACTTCAGCCTACATGCATGGCTGTTGTCTTTCATTCAACACATACATGGAGCTAGAAGTCTGAAAATATTGGGGACCAGACAGTAAAGACCGCAAGCTTTGTGGGCCATATATGTTCTCTATCACATAATTACATTAGGCTTAGTTTGTTATTCTGAATTGAATCCTTAAAAAATATAAAGAATTTTTGTTTTATAGAAATGATCATTCCAAGCCCCCCCCCCCCAACTATGAGCTCTGTTTTTCTGAGTTGTTCCAGGCACTTGATTAAAAAGCAGTAAAACAGGGGCGGGGGGGGGGAGAAGAAAGATAGATAGATAGATCTTCCCTCAAGGGGAAGGAAGAGATCATAAAACCTATCAATAGGATAATAATGAAGGTTATTAAAGTGCTTAAGTCAAAAGAAAAGATAGGTCTGGGAATAGTAGTACTAGTGAACAACATAAAAAATGTCTGGGAAAATAAGATTTAAACTGGGATACCATTATTTGAGATAATGAGATGAGAAACAACCTTTTGGATTTGAATTTTTGGTAATTCAAACACTCCCTGTGATTGATGGGATCTATAGCCAAAACATCTGAACTTAACTTTGATGGGATCTATAGCCAAAACATCTGAACTTAACTTTTTGTATCTGTGAGTTGTATGACCACAAGGAAAGGGACGGGCTCTGTGGGAGCCTTCTCAGCTTGGTCGATCACCTTCCTGGACCTGGGGGGAGTTGGGAGGACCTTGGTCTTAGCATAGAGTGGGGAACCCTGATGGCTCCTTGGCCTTGAGAGGGAGGGAGGGGAGGTATGGGTGGAGGGGAGGGGAGGGTAGGGGGAGAAGGAGGGGAGAGAAAGGGGAGAAGGAGGGGAGGGAGGGGGGAGGAGGAGGGAAGGAGATGGAAATTTTTAAATATAAAAAAAAATAAACCATGAGGAAAAAAAAAAAAAGGACAAAAAAAAAAAAAGGAAACAAAAAAAAAAAAAAAAAAAAGAACACTGATAGAAGGTCATTTCCTCACCTGAAAAATTGCAGTCCTAATGCAATTCCTAACTTCACTGGGATGGTGTATGAGCTAGTCAATGAAGCAATGAGTTTATAAATGATGAGAAAAAAAAGTCTGGGCCTTGTAAGAAGACCTTGTTTCAAATGAAAATCCCTTACTTTCATAGGGCTAAGGGGTAGGGGACAGTGCAGGAACATTTACCTCATATGTAGCAACCCATTGTTTTAATATGAGATATATAATATTCCTATATCCACAATGGATAGATTCTTTGATAGTCACTTATAACTGTGGTAGCACACAATAAATAAGGTATGTTTAAGAGGCAGAGGCAGGACTGTCATGAGTTTAAGTTTACTCTGGGCTATACCTTCACCTCCTCAGCTGCAATAACACCATCTAAACGTATACTGCAACTGCTAGCAGAGTAACTTGGTTGAAGACACCATGAAAAGTGTTTACTGCTCTTGTAGGGGACAAGAGTTTGGTACCCAACACCCATATATGGCAGATAACAACCTGCTGCCACAATTATGAGATTCTCTTTCTTCTCTATACTTCTTCTACGATGAACCCTTAAATGCTGGAGCAAAATAAACCTTCCTCCCTTAAGTGATTGTTTGTTCACACACTGAGAAAAATAAGCAATACATTATTACTTACTTCATGGTATAAAGAGGCCTAAGAAGTGTTTATTGTGTTCTAAGTGTTTCCTTAATTGCCCCCTTTAAAATTGTCTTAAAAGTATTTTTGAATAATTATATTCATGGGATTTTGATCTTTGGGGATTTTAATATTTGTTAGTGAGACATTTAAGGTAAGTTTTTTATTTTTTATTATTAATCTGTTTCTGGAATTATGTATTATATACACAGAATATATGCAAGATGAAAACCCTGCAGTAGGTAGCATGGAATTTCTGTCAATTTTTGTTCATTGTAGACTGTCTACCTAGCTCTTCTGCTTAGCAGATTCCATAGAATTCCCTGTGTGGAATCTGCTATTCTCAGCCTGAAATATTAACCATGTTATAATCTTACAGATAAACTATTTAGGTCGTTTTTTTTCCTTACATCAGTCAGGAATCATCATGAAGACTTTGACAGCCCAAATGAAGGAGAGAAAATGGTTCCCCAAAATTTGTAAATGGACTATGTGACTTATAAAATATAAACGAGTAAAGTAGCACCAACCACTGTGTGACAGTACCTTCCTGAAGTGGCAGGAAAGGGTACACTTGAGACTGAGTCCATGGTTAACCCATTTAATAAAGATGCTCTCTGTGTTGCTAATCAAGAGATCCTTTATATGCACATGAACTCACTCAGTGAGAAAAATCTATATGCACTTGGAAGTTCTCCTTTGCAGAGTCTACAAAAGACAAGGTTTGCATACACAGGCTTCCTAAGACAACTATTCCCTTTAACTTAGCCTGAGGCCAACTCATTTCTAAAGCCGGCTTCCTAGGATTAAAGACTTTGCCACCCTCCACCGAGCACAACAAAAACAGTTTTCAAGAACACTTCAAACTCCACTGAACTGACATTTGCCTGTTTCCTCTCTTGCTATCAGTGATTAGCAGAATATTTATATCTAAACAGAAGCTGCCCCTATTCTAATGAGCCTGCCCACTGATTCTGGTGACTCATCCAAGATCAGGAGCTTAGCTGGGGCCAGAATTGGTGGGCCAGCTTATACAAGTGGGTGGCAGTGGGCAGGTCCCAGGACTGATGTTTGAGTTGGCAATGAGCTATGCCATAGCTTCACAGGCTTTATACACATTGGGACTGAAGGAACAAATGTTTGCTTGAAAGAGCTATTCTTAGCTGATGCTTAGAGTTCCTATATTGTCTGCCATGTGGGAGCTCAATAAATATTTATTAACTCTCTAGACTAGTTTAATGTCAGCTTGACACAAGCTAGAGCCTTCTGAAAGGAGAGAACCTCAACAGAGAAAATGCCTGCATGATATCTTGCTCTACGACATTTTCTTAGTGATTGATGAGTAGAGTCTACCCAGCAGTTCTCAACCTGTGGGTCATGACCCCTTTGGCAAACATCTATCTCCAAAAGTATTTGCATTCATACAGCTCATACAGTATTAGAATGACAGTTATGCAATTGCAGCATAAATAATTTTATGGTTGGGTTCACAACTTGAGAAACTATATGAAAGGGTCAACACACTAGGAAGTTTGAGAACCACTAGTTTAGTCCTTAGTGAGTGATGTTATCCTTCAGCTGGTGGTCCTGGGTTCTATAACAAAGCGGGCTGAGCAAAGCCACGGAGCAAGTCAGGAAGCAGCATCCCTCCATGTTCTCAGCATCAGCTTCTATATCAAGGTTCCTGTCCTGTTCGAGTTCTTGTCTTGACTTCCTTCAGTGATGGGCAGTGCTGGGAAAAGATAAGCCAAACAAACCCTTTCCTCCCCAAGTTTCTTTGGCCATGGTATTTCATTACCCTAATATATTAACTAAATAATTATTTTTTTTGTTCTGGTTATAGAAAGTCATGATCAGAAAAGCTCATTTATTTGATATCAGATACAAACATATCTCACCTACACACTTTTCCAGACTTCTATATTGTGACAAGATTGCAGTTTATAAGAAAAAAAAATGATGTTAAATACGTTGACTCCTCATGTTTTAGTAAAGGATCAGAGACATAAAACTACCGAAGAAATCTGCATGAAATGAGCAGCATTGTCACTGGAGATTGATGCGCTTTCAATTAAATCAAGAAGTCCAAGATATATAGCTCGCTTACTCTGAATTGTAAATGATAACTGTGATCCCTGACCGAAGGCTGAGGGAACAGAAGAGGACCCTGTGGTGAAATGAAAGGCTGATCACGCTTGATTCCTGACTAGGCTACAGAGACATTTCACTTATGGGAGAAGACTCTGAAGCAAAATCTCTGAGGACAGATGGGCTGAATTTTACCTGTTGGCTTGCCTGCTGATCAGCAAGGCATGTGAGCAGGTCTCAAAGCAGCTCAGATCACTTATCAGGGTTTTCCTTGAAGTGCTCTGTTGTCTGTGACCATATCTATGAAGTTACTTGAACTAGTATACTACGTGCCCTTAGGCGTTGTGAGATGTACAAATGCTAACAAAGAACTGGGGGAAGAGATTGAGTTCTGTTACAAGAGCTGTTGATCATGCTCATCAGATTTGTCTGCTAGAAATATAAGCATCATGAGAAGGCCACTGGAGTTCAAATGGTCCTTTCTGATACTCATCAACATTAACATTTGATGAACCGTGGATAAATGGTAATGGGAAAATGAGTCATGTTGATTGATTCCCAATTTCAAAAAGAACAAAAAGGTTTCATCGCCATTCCATTTGATAGCCTCTGGTGAAAGGGCTGGAGAATATTGATTACTCTCTACACAAGCTTTAATACCACCATTGGCATCTGAAGGAGAAGAGGAAAACTTCATTAACAAACATCTTGAGGGGCTCTTGTGTGAGTGACTTCTAGGCCGAGGGGAAGAGAATAGGAAAAAAAAAAAAAAAGGAGTCCAACTTCACAGTATGCCTGTTTCAGATGAAATAGCAATAATCTTCATCCAGGGTGGGAGTCAACAGATTCCTCCCTCTCTCCTAGTCCTTCCTGCCAAATGCTCTGTAATATAGTTAACCATAGCACCTAATTATGCTCTAAATATGTAGCATCCTTTTGTCTATATGCCTTAGGGAAGATCTTCATTGTTTAGAATAGCCTGCAGCTTAAGTAGCTTTTTATTTATCTTCTAGGCAGTTTTATTCAATAATTTAAGGGGAATTGACTTTCTGCATATTTTTACTAGGTCAATCCCCTGCTTATAGCAATAAATGGATTCTCATCACCTAAAGGATGAGAAAAAAGAGGGCTGGATATGTCAGGCTATGCCTCATTTTATGCTCTCTTTGTATCTATATCACCCTTCCCTGCCTTCTATCCATTTTTCAGGGACAATTTAAAAAGGGCCTCCAAGAAGGAAAACATATTTGTGTGCATTGGCTTGTAAATCCACAGTGAAACTTATCTCCAAGTAAAATGTGTATTGCTAAATCAAAATGCTTCATAATAAAGATTTAAATACACAGAATATGGATTTAAATTTTTTGCTTCATATTTTTTGTTTCCAAACATTTATTCCTATATATAGAATGTGAATATTTATTGATTTATACTATTGCAAATAGTGTTTATATATGCAGAAATATAAACACGAATGTTTTATATTTTCCCATATGATTTTCCTCTAGTATTTTTTCTTACCTTGTTTTTGAGTATTTTTGGTTTTACGTTTTCTGCCTTTGTCTTTATCTAATAGAACAGGGTTACTATGACCTTGTATAATTAAGAGAATAAAAATAAAGTTCTCTCAGGTAGGTAACAAAATGTTGAAACCAAATTTGAAGAAAAGATAGATAAACTAACTTTCTAGCTGGGCAGTGTTGGCACACACACTTAATCCCAGCATTTTGGAGGCAGAGACAGGCAGATCTCTGTGATAGCTTTTAAAAAGTTCATATTTAACGAAATATAGCTGAATTTTGAAATAGATTTTTAATTTCTAAAAGACATCATTTCATTCCACAATAAAAGCTAACCTTACAGTCATCTCTAGAACACATCATGTGATCAGGCATCACATAAACATGGTAAATTTGATGGCCAACAAATGGGATTGGCAAGATTCTATAGTGAAACCTTTCTCTAGCTATTTTGTTTTTCTTTCCTTTTTGTGAAATAGATTTTTCTCTCATATCCCAATGATAGGTTCCACATGCTTCATTTTACTCGACTCCCCCAAGTATTTCCATCTCTCCTCTCCTCCAGACCCAGATCGACTCCTCAGTTTCCTCTTCAGAATAGAGCAGGCCTCCAAGAGACCACAGCAAAACAGGACAAAACAAGTTACAATAAAACAGGGCGAAAGGCTAGACAAGGCAACCCAATAGGAAGGAAAAGGTCTCAGGAGCATCCAAAAGAGTCCAATTTTAGGACTACTTGAGCATTTAAGTAAAAAAAAAAAAAAAAAATTAATCATCTTTGGTTTCAAATTCCTAAAGATCTACCAGAGTAATAATTTGTTTCATGTTAAGTCTACTTTTTGTGCTTAAACTTCAGGCCATTACTGTCAGAGTTAGTCCAAGGTGATAGATATCCTTGATCTAAAGGTTACTAAATACCACTGGGGTTCTTTGCTGCCTCAAGAGACCTTTAAAATTGGTGGCGAGGTTTGTCATGTGTGGATGACGTGTTGACTGGCCAGGACGAGGACAAAGACTGAGCAGCAGCTCTACTGTGATTTCCTCCTTATGCTGAGTTGATTTCTTTTAAATGATGGTAAACAAATCCACCTGCAAACTAGGGGTTCAAACTCTCCTCCCATTCATCGATTCTCCTGTGCAGTGTTATTCTTCTGGCACTAAAGCGGCCCGCAGAGTAGTGCTCTACCCCTGGTCTCTAACCCCAGACATTTTGTAGTTTTTATTTTAGGACAGGGCCTCACACATTTGCCAAACTGAGCTTCAAGTCATCCTGCAGAATAAACAGACTTTGATTCTGTGATCCTCCTACCTCAGCCCTCTACGTGATGGTAATGGGATTACAAGCATGCACCATTTCAGAGCCATTTTTGAAATGGCTTCAAGTGATACCCCGGAGACTGAGAACTTGGTTAACTTGGCAATATAGTACCTTGCCATTTTAGTTTAATGCTGCCCTAAACCAAAGTGTCCTGACTTCTGACTTAATCCATGGCACTAAAGTAATCACTTACCACACAGACAGTTTCTTCCGCTTTTACAAACAACACAGAAACATTTTCTTTCTCAACTTATATGTCTGTGTATCTGTATGTGTACATGCAGTAGCATAAAATACACTGTCAGTTTAAAAATATTTTCATAAAATATACATATTAAATCATCTAAAGAAATTGGAGTAAGCTGCTCAGAGGAAAAGAACTACCAGAATTTCCTAGTAAGCACTGTACATCAGATTTATTTCCTTATGTGATGGGAAAAACAAATCACATATGTAGACATAAACAAAAGCCTGCTGTAATCCAGATAATCTATGAAGCTATCCATCATTGCAAACACAACCACATTAGGAGACGGTTGTAACAATCGGGTAGATTTTATAGACCAAGATGGAAATTGGATAGGAGAGCTGAAAAACCACTCTGGGACGTCAGGTCTCCATAGCAAACAAGGTAGTAGCCACGAGGAACCTGGGTACAGGCCACCAAGGTCAATGCCCCCTAAGAGCAAAAAAATCAAGCAACTCAAAAGCTGTAATTCTACTCTAAAACGAGTGACCCCATCATGGTGCTCGCATCCTCTTTCATGGAACAACTTAGTCGTACTGTGAAATACGGGTTAAAAAATAAAATCCAACCAAAGCTGCCCAAATCCAAATTCAGCCGCCCTATTAACATTGCGGATACAAGCTCCAGTGGGCTGGCCTTCTGTGCAAATAACTATTTAACCAATGGTAGATAAATAGGTCTTCTTTCACATACCTAAAAGATACAGTAAGAGAATGACAGCATAAATGAAGGAGCAAGACTTTGTGATGCATGGCTGACTAGGACAAGGTTGGTAGCAGCAGATTCAGAATTGACTACAAAGCTTATCAGCTGGTTTCACTGTTAACATATTACTGTATCCAGCAGCAGCTTAGGAGCGATAGAAAGCAGGTGTGAGTGTAAACACTGCAGAAGAAATCGGAGTTGTTAAAATGTGCCAAGAAATGCAATAAATGAAAAACTCATGAAAATTAAAAACTCTCCAAATGGGCTTCAAGTCACTGAACACAGCAGAATGAAAGATTAATGAATTGAAAGGAGCCTCAAGAGAATAACAAGGCAACAAGTGAAATATAAAGAATTAAATGACCAAAACAAAGCGTTGAAAGGTGTGACACACTATCTAATGGCCTACCATATGGCTATCTGGTGTATCTAAGGAAAGAATAGGGAAAAAAATGGAACAGTAGCAACATTTAAAGAGAAAATGACTGACACTTCCACATTGTTGAAAATTTATTAAGTGAATACAACATGGAAAGAAAAGAAAAATGGCAACATCCATCTTGGCCTATTGTAAGTAAATCACAGGAAACAAAAACAAAAAGCAGATGGCAAAGGGTAAATCCTGCGTCTCCATGTCTTGTAGCGAGTCATGTGTGCTGGTGTTCTGACAGTTCCCAAGGCCTCAGGCAACCCGCCACATGCCTGTAGTCTTGTTTGTTACAGCCTGTGTTACCTCGCTAGATTTATCACCACTCAGCAGATGCCTGATGCTCCTGCCGTAAGCTTCCTCGATTGCCCATCTGTCATCCGTGTCAGAGCTTTACACACGACCCTCCCTGGGTGGCCTTTGGTGGTTCAGACCCTAATATAGATTCTCTAGCCTTCTAGGCTTTCCTTTGAGATCTGGGTAGAAGCCTTTGTGACCCTACAATCCTTAGAGTCTACAGCTTTATAAAACCACCATCATATAGATGAGGCTAAAGTAGGCTACCAACTCAAGCAGTAGCCATGTTGCTATGGACAGGGCTTTGGTGACCATGGAGTACCTGGATTTCTGAGTACAAGGAAACACTTTCTTAATTGGTCCTGTGTCACACAGATTGCTGGAGCTCTCTTCCCAAAACAGCATCTTCTAAATTAGTTACATCCTTGAACCTATAGTTGTCAGAATAAGGCCAATTCCTAAAATAACTTTAAAGCATCTTTTGTCCCTGTGGAAGGCATTAGGGAAAATTTTTTTTCAGTTTTGTTTCTGGTAGCCATAAGGTTTCTAGCTTATCCCCAGACTTTCATAGACTTGGTATATTGGCAAACTGCAGTTTTTCCAACTATTTACAATGTGATTGTTGCTCCAAATTGTAACTCTGAACATAGTTGGAAGCAGTAACTAGTAACCATACTGTAGCCTGAAGGCTGTGCTGCCTTGGAAATTTCTCTGGAAGATTTACTAGCCCATCCCTTTAAACCCTCCTCCACCATACATCTGAGGTAATGGACAGAGTAGAAATCAGTTCTTTCCTAAAATATAACATGAATTATTCTAGTCCAATTCTCTATAGGATAAGTCCTTATTCTTATCTGAAGCAGCATAATACTTGTCTGTTTTGTTGGCACTCCTGACTGACCTTTGTCAGTCTTCTACTCTCTTGGACTCCTCCCAGGATCACGGATAAAGCTCTACCTACAACATTTTAAGATATTTTTCTACTGCACATCTAGAAACTTTCCAAATTACACTGGCAAGCCATTTTCCAAAGGCTCTGCACAGTAGATTAGGTAGTCCTAACAAACCATCCCCCTTTGCTGGTGTACATTTCAAATACCCTAGCATGACAACTTAAGGGGTGGGTGCCTCTGTTCCTGGTTAGGTTGTTCTGTTGTTGTGGGTGGGAGTTGCAACAATAACAACAACAACAACAGAATCATCTCAGGGAGAGTGCAGGAAGACAACTCTTCACCACCTGGAAGCAAGAGGAAGAGGAGAGGAGACTGGAGACAAGGCACAGCCTCCATTGCGCACTAATGTGACTTCCTCAAACTTAGTTCTATTTCCGAAAATGTCTGCCACTTTCTACATTAATCCAACTAGCTACATGCCAAGTTTTACATGTGAGCCCATATTCCCAAATATTATTTATAAATATTCTTTTAAAAGTGTGGACAAAAACATACAAATAGACTTAAACAGACAAGAAGTCACAAAGGTAAAGTAAAACAAGAAACAAGAATTGTCAAGAAAACATGGTAAGCACTTTATATCATTGGTTATCAAGGAAGTACAAACCAGCCTCACAATAAAATGGGGCTCCATATGCTAGATTGGTTATAAGGACAAAGATGAATCTGGTGAAAATGCCAGATTTGGGTTGAAATTGGCAAAAAAAAAATCGATTCTCATTGTTTGTAAAAGTGTGAAATCCTGCAATTACCTTTGCCATGTGTGTTACTTTTTAACTACTTAGTGTTTTAACAATATTAATAATGGCCTTGTTAATATTCAGATGTGAGCAAAAACGTGCATTTCCTCACACAAAGTTTATTTCTTTATCATGGGAATATGCAAAATGTCTTCCACTCTTTGAATGTATATTACGTTCTGCTGTCAAAAGAATACTATAACATAATCAGTCTTCCCCATTCTTGGTCAGCTGTTTCATGTAAGCTAAATACGAATACCTAACACATGACCCAGTGTTCACCTGCTTAGTAAATACAACAGAAATGAAAACATGATTTGTATTTGAACATCTTGTATGTGAATATTTACAACAATTTTAGCTATAATAGCCCCTCACTGGGAACAATTAGAATAGCCACCAATAAAGAATGAATTGGCAAACTGGGGTATTATCACATAATGAAACATTACCATGCAGTAAAATGGAGCATAACTTCTTATACACTCAACATGGACAAATCAAAACGTTATGATTAGAGAACAAACCCAAACACAGAAGACAGCATACTGCAGAGATCTATTTAGACGAGGACTAAAAACAGGCAGACCAGCCTATAGTGAAATTATAGTGAGCATGTCTGGGTAATCCTGGGCTGGGAAGAGAGTTGGGAAAAGAAATATTAAGCATACTAAAAAAAAATTCAAAAGGTCTTTTTGGGAGATGGAAGTGGTCTATGTCTTATTTGGTGCAATCATTTCCTGGTTTTAAACTTCGTGGATATATAAAGTAAATGTTTGCCAACAACATTTCAATATTGCATAGGAATTATCTCTCAATAAATAACAATATGTGTGAGAGACTAAAGAGGAATTTATGATCAAATGTGAAAAATTCCCAAGTAGTGATAGTCTTGGCAAATATTCACAACAGCCTGTGGAAAGTGAACTCGCACATGTATAAACACTCATCTGCTCTGTGGGAGTCTTGCAGTGGGAGAGCATATTGTATAGACAGCATTGCTGGCGGCTGTGTTTATTTTCAGTTTAAGACAATGAGACAAACAACAGGCTGTGTCTATGAGATGAGAATTAGCATGAGAAGATCGGGTAGGTGTATGCAGAATGGCAAGCAAGAATGTGATTCAGAAAAGAGCAGCCTGTTTCTTCTCAAATTGCTAAACTCACACGTGGACCCAGATCAGGAGGTCCTTTTTGACTATGTCAATTTCTGTTATCCCCTCAACAAGCCCAGCACTCAGAACTGGTTCCCTCGGGTACAGAAAATCCTCCCGGCATGTACATGGGAACTGCCTTTGTGGAAGGTCTTTCAGGAGCTCCTGATGGTCAGTGATCAATGCAGAAAAAAAATGGCCCTTACCATCAGCAATAATTGTTCATACACAAGCACAAGGAATGCATTCCTGCAGCCACAGCTAGACTAGGAGGCAGTATGGGAAGTGTTGAGAATCTAAGCGTTTCTGTGATTCTAAGCAAATCAAGTAATGAGTAAACTCTGGTCAATTTGCTGTGATGAAACTCTGTTTCAAAGAAAAGGATTGATCAATGATTTAGAAAGCTAATTCTGAGCCCTTCTACCTTTTATGAAGGAAGCGGAATTCATGTACTTTAACCAATCATCAATTACAACACTTCAAACACTTTGTTCAATTGTCTCAGTGTTTCTCACTCTAAATCCCTGAGAAATAGAGCACAAGTTTTCACTCCCTCAGCCTTTTGGCTTTCTTACTTTGACGAATTCATATACTGAGCAATGCAGGCCTGAATGACACTGGGTCTCAATACCTTATTCTTGGTGCTTTCCCCTCCCTACCTCTGTTCATCAACCTTTCAGAGAAACCTCATCTCTGGATGTATGTTAAATTCTCACTCCCTGCGCTGGTGAACCTGTTGGTTAATATAGGCATACACTGGGGAGGCCCAAAAACGTGAGCCTTTTTTCACCTTGTCTGAAGGTTAGAGAGTTTCAGCTTGCTGACAAATGTGGCCACACACCCTAACCTAGGAAGTGGTTGCTTGGTGTTTTGGACATTAACAGGTCCCATATAGGTAGAGTCTCTCTACCCTGACCAAAGATCGGAGAATTCAAGAATACTTCTGCTCCTTCTTAAGAATTAAGAGATTTGACCTAGGGAGTGGCTGCCTTCAGGATACTTGGTCTAGGGTGGATTTACTGCCTAAACAACAGAATGTTTTTCTCAAGATAATGGCTTCATGGCTCAAGTATTGAAGCAAGTAACTGTTCTAGTTGCCCTTTGTATCATGTTAAAGCAGCATTTTGTCTGCTTCCCCTGTTGTATTGGGGTATAAAAGTCTATGAAAAATTAAATACAGGCAAATTTCAGTATTCACTGGAACTCCCTCCCAGTACTATTCTATGTTTCTGTTTTATTATTTTTACTCATATATTCATTATCTTTACTTATTTTTCTAATCCCAATCTACCCTGATAAGTGGTATACTTGTCGAAGATGGACCCCGACAATACCCTATCTCACACAAAATGTTTTACGTAGACAGACACCTAAAAATAGATGTGACCTAAGATTTTAAAGCAATATATCAACAAGAAAAAGAATTAATTTATATAAGAAACACTTTAATGCAAACAGTTTGACTGCTGAATAGGCTGTAGAATACTTTAATTTCTAGGTAGTAAGAGTCAACTCATCACCTGCTTAGTTGGCGTCAATTGATATTGGTAGTGTTTTAGGCTTATGCTGATTCTCACAGTGTTTTCTCTGCACTTTTCTGGCTATGCCTTGTGTTTCAATTCTATTGTCATATATTTATTTTGAATATGGTTTGGGTTATTCTGGATATACATTTGTAGAATGATCATGGAGAAAGCAAGAACGCATACAAAGCAGAAACATATGAGGACATAGGGGTATCAAGAGAGAGGATGAGATGGTTGGAATAAACGAGGAGGATCCACACATCTGACAGGACACAGCTTGTGTAAGGTGAGGGCAACCTTTGGGTCAACACAGAGGGTTTAATGTCTGAAGTCCTGGAAAACTAGGCACAAATACCACTAAAAGAGGATTGATGTCAGATAGCTCTTAAAGAAAATTCCAGAAGAGAACCTAGTGTTCAGCAAATTGATTCTACAAATATATTAGACTAACATTATTTTACAAAAAAAAAAAAAATTTAAAAGGCCAGCATAAGGTATCAGTGACCACTGTTGTGGTTTGTAGACTCATGTTAATGTTTTTTATTTCCCTAAATGGTGCTATGGTGAGGTAGTAGAACTTTAAAAAAAATGAAGTTGAAGAGGGTCCCTTATGTCATTGGAGTCATGTCTTTTAGTGTCATCATGAGACTATTGGATGTTCATTTATTTTTCATCGTATACTTTCTGGCCATGAAGTGAGCCTCCATGGGATTACCATTAGATATCTTCACCACAAGCATAAAAGCCATGGGTCAAGTTGCTTATGGGTTGAAATCTCTAAAATGATGATTCAAAATAATGGGCTTTTTTTTTGCTTTATAGGTTGATAGTAACACAAAGCAGACTGAAATAGAGACACACAATTCCATAATTTGAGAGACATATAAGAACATGGAAAGTATTAAGTATAGAAACAAGACTAAGGAAGATATTTTTTTCTTGTTTTATGTTTTCTCTAGTCTTTTTAATTTTTTTTAATTCAGGAGCTCTGATGAATACTGTAATTCTACTTTGAAAATTTGTATTCCCTGTCCCTAATTTTAACCACCATCAATCTATAACTTTATGAATCATGAGAAAATTAGTTTAATTATATGGTGTTCTCCTCTGCAATTTTATGTAATAGAACATTAGATCAGAACTGTGGCATTCTGCAGGCTACTGCACTTACTTCCCATTCAGAAATCCCATCTCATTAGAGGCCACAGTTCTGTGTGCACAGAGTTGGCTTTATTACAATGGGAACATTACTTATTCCTATTAAACAAAAGGCAGTTTTATGCAAGTGTTAAAACATTATTGCTTTTTGACTCTCTGGGTTCATCAAATACCAGCTTGTGCTCTATGGGTTCACAGGGAATAATCATATGTTAACATTTAGTCTTCATGAACATGAAAAAATGAAATCCATATTGGTGGTGTGTCTTAAATGTTAGAGACGTGATTTCGTCTTGTCTGAGCCTCCACTGAAGCCTGAATGAAGATAGTAAAAAACAGTCAATACTCCTAAATCCTATACATTAGGGGATGGGAGACACAAAGCTCTCAGGAGCCCAAGTCTCACTTTTCAGGATGGAGACAACAACTTGGAGGCTTTGCAGAAGCTTTTAAAAAACCTAAAAAGAAAACGAATTTTTATAGACATCATGCTGACAGGCTAACTGATCAACCACTCCCGACTCAAACAATAAAGAAGCTTAAGACACTTCCTTACCCTCATTTTCATCTTGACCTCTTTATTTTTTAATTTCCCAATTCTAAGAAGATAATTTTGTGGTTTTTAACAAATATTCATGTTATTTTTATAAATAATTAAAGCTAAGATGAATAATTATTTAGAGTAATGTTATTGTACACATAAAACCAGAGTCCCAAAAGACCACCTGTGTGACCACCACAAGTCCCCATCAGAATCAAATGCAAAGTCTCAGGCACTGGCCCCAAAGCCCTAGAAACTGGTAGGAAGATCCTCAAACTTTATAATTACAAGCGATCCAATATTTTGTTTAGGTATAAAGTCAGAGGACTATGCAAAATTTCTGTGACTCAGTTTTCTTATTTATAAAATGGGGGTAAATAGCATCTTGATATATCTTATTCTAATCCATATTTATTCTACAACATTTGAAGATATATAATATATATAGTATATTAAAATATGACTACCATATTTCTTGATTAAAGCAAATCATATTTGCCTCTAAGCTTCCATTGTGCCAGAAAAAAAAGAGATTGGAAAACCTTATTCTTATACAATCCTGTCCGTTTCACCAGGGATGGGTAAAAGTTCAAATTTGTAGACCAAAATTTTTATTCTCCCCCTCTCCAACCCTTTCTCTTTCCTTCCATAACTCACTAAATAAACTCTATACTCAACTCTGTCTGCATGATGTATCTTGATATATCTGCCTGACTTTCACCTGCCGTGGTCCCTCACCCACCAAGGTGACCTGCCAAGGTTTCAGGGGACTCGATGAGGCCTTGCATCACCCGCTGCTACCCCTCACAGAACCGCTGTCCCTCGTGGGACTGGCTGTTCCCCTCCCTCTACATAGCTTTAAAAAAGAATAACCATGGATGGTGAGACCGGCTGCCCCTTGTGGGACCAGTCCCCCAGTACTATCTCTTTAAAAAAGAATAACAATATGAATACTAAAAATGCGAAGAAACCTTTCTTGTTGCTGCCTGGAACTCTCAAGTTATTGCTCCTACATTAATTTCAAAAGGTTCAAAAGGTTAAAGAGATCATTTATGAACAGCTGTAGGCGAGGCTTCACTTCTAAAAATTGATGGATGATAAAAATTCAGAGACAAAACAAATTTGTGTTCTATGTTTTGCAAAAATAATGTTGCTAGCATGAGTTGGCTTTGATACTGGGTGTCTAATGACACACTTAAAAATAAAACTGAGCTGGGGCAGTGCTCCCCAAAGAACTATTTTCATAATTACCAAAGGGACATATGAGGAGGTAGAACAGTCCACCTGTACATTTCTGGCTTTGTAATAAATAAAGCTGTTGCATTTGTAAGTGCCAAGGTTGAATGAATTTATACCCAAAGCTCCTTTGAGGTATGAGAAATTCAAGTTCTTCAGGAAATGGGAGGCTATTGAGGTTTTCTTCTTTTATCATGGAACCTAACCATACACTGGGGACGCACGCATCTTCTGACACTTTTAAACAATCCTTGACAAGGAAAAGAGACTTATTTTAAGTAGAAGGTTCTGCTCTGCGTGATACTTATGGAAGTTTGTGAAACTGGAGTATAAGCTTTTAGACATTACTCACATGGTTTCCTTAAGCATACAACACTCACAAGACTCACAAGGAGCCTACAACAGCGTTCACAGTCCACATTCCTCCTACCAGAAAGGCAGAGGGGTAGACCTGGCCTACCTAAAGTTCCACAATTCTACAGCAGCCAGCACATTATGTATATATAAAAAACTTCTCACCACTGTCTGGTTTCCTAAATGTCTTGTATTGGCCACAAACTTGTTTCATTTTATTGTTCATGTGCTTATTTTAGTTCTCCCTACGGTCATTAATTCTTTGTAAAAATCAAGATTTGGAAGTATCTCTATCAATACTCAGCTATATCTCAGTGTCTTTGGTTTCCACTATTGCAGAATTGTGAGGTGGTGAACGAATGTGTCAAGGTAGGATTATATGAGTCCTCCTGAAATGCTGCCTTCATTATCGATTTCCATGGTCCTAACTTTCTGCTGTTCGGGAACAAGACCCCTGCAGGTCTCTAATGACTTAACAGCAAATCCAGCAGTGATCTGCAGTAATAGATATTTGAGTACATCCTTACATCCTTAGTAAGGCTCATAGGATAGTGATGGGGGAAAGTAGGACTTTCAGTTTTAGAACTTGCATATTGTGATGGTTGATCACCACTGCTGACTTGACTATGTCTGGAGTCAACTAACACCAAAGCTTTGGGGCACCTGAAAGTTTTCTTGCCTGTAGAAGTCCAAAAATGTAAACATTATCTAAAGGTCAGAGAGTTGGATCTTACTTCTATCTATCGGTTTCTACCTCAAACAAAGGTCCCACTTTGAATTAGATCAGAGAGTTCTGCCCTCTCAAGGTTTTTGTCAACAGGTGTGCCTAATACCCAGATTTGGTATTTCAGGTTTTGAGAAGTAGATCTGTTCCTACCTCAAACAAAAGTCTAAGGATTCAGCTAGGTTCCTACTCCCTTGGGGAGATAACAATGGATTCTACCCAGAGAGTGGCTTGCCTACAGAATGTATTAGTCTAGGGTGTGAACATTACTTGTATTATTCTAGCAACAAAATGATTAACTAAAAATGTAGCCCACAATCCTTCAGCTGGTCAGTTCATTTCTTGTATCATGTTAATGCAGTTTTTATCTTACTCCTACCTTTTGGGGTCAGGTTATTTTAAGAAAATGGAGACTAAATGCAGGTGGCTTCCATATTCACTGGAATTTCTTCCCAGTACCATCCTGTTCCTGTTTTATGTGTTTCACTAGTGTGTTCATATCTTGGTAATCAATATCTTTGTCAAAGCTGGTTTCTGACATTTGACTGGGTCATTTGAGGTGAAGACCTATCCTAAATCTTGGCTCTACTTTCTTGGGGCAGTCCACATTAAAAAAAAAAGGAAGAAGGGAGATTTTACTTTTTACCTACTTGCCCAAATTTTAATTGACAAATTCATTTATTCTGTTTCTGAGGCATTCCTTTGTTGGGTTCCAATGTATAACAGCAGCTCTTTAGGAGTTTTCCAGGACTCTGGAACCAGACTGGACTGCTGTTAAATCCAACTCAAGGACTGAACCATAACTAAATTCTGGCATTTCTATCTAGATACATTCATCATTGGACTAACCAGACCACAGCCTATAATCTACACTAATAATTTAATAAATTATATATGTGTTATATATTATATAATGCATATGTGTTATTTGTGTGTGATTTAAACATATATAATATTGAATACACATTAAATCAGTTCTGTTCCTTTATAAACCCTGACTAATATGGGTATCAAGATTTTAGTTGTGAAATGAGGAAGGGTAGGTTCAAAGGTGCAACAAGATTAAAATATGAGTGAGAAGGAGAATATATGGTTGGAGGTACGAAAGGCACTACAAAGACTACTGCAGATGTGGCAAAACAGAAACAAAGATTCTATAGGCATGAAAGAAGACATGATAATCCTTAAAGCCTTTTCTGGTGAGGTAGAAGTTACACAGTAGTTTAACCAAGTACAAACTTATAAATTTAATACTTTGCAGAAGAAGGTCTAAATTAAAATGGTTTTGAAATGTGCAATGGCATGAAATACACTGTTCAAGTTCTTAGTCCAAATTTCTGCCTTTGGGGGTAATGCACTTTCTCCCTTTTCTGGCATTCGTTTCTTTTAGTCAAGGCAGCAGAGGTAGGACTACTATCCCACAGGATTCACATGCTAACTTAGTGTATCTTTCCAGATGAGAGATATTTGTATGAGGGTAGTCTACTTTCTGCTATAATTCTCTGAATATAGATCTTATGCCTCCCTAGAGATTTTCTATTTTTACCCTGGTGAATTAGGAACCAAGTAAGTTCTTCACAGGCAGGACCTTCTCCCACTCAGGGTCTGAATAAAAGCCAACCCACAGAGCTGCCGTTGTGTAGAGTCAGAACTATGCCCTCTACACTATAGCATCTTTTCAGTGCTATGTCCTGTGTGCTATAGCATCTTTTCAGTACTATGTCCTGTGTGCTATAGCATCTTTTCAGTACTATGTGCTGTGTGCTATAGCATCTTTTCAGTACTATGTGCTGTGTGCTATAGCATCTTTTCAGTACTATGTGCTGTGTGCTATAGCATCTTTTCAGTACTATGTGCTGTGTGCTATAGCATCTTTTCAGTACTATGTGCTGTGCGCTATAGCATCTTTTCAGTACTATGTGCTGTGCGTTATAGCATCTTTTCAGTACTATGTCCTGTGTGCTATAGCATCTTTTCAGTACTATGTGCTGTGTGCTATAGCATCTTTTCAGTACTATGTGCTGTGTGCTATAGCATCTTTTCAGTGGCCCCTTGGCGATCCTTGTGAGCAAGGATGGAGGAGAACCAGTACTTTTCTCTGACCCCCTCGATGACCTCGCTGCCCATAGTTCTGTTATATATGCTTCCTTCTATCCTGTGCCATCCTCTCTGCTTGTTTTATTTTCCTCTACCTGGACTTCCTGGCTGTGAATATCCTAGTGTCATTCTTGTGGCTTGATCATCAGCAGCAACAGTTAAATCTGTCCAGTCATAGTGGTTGCTGCTGTGCTGATGTCCATCTGACAGACATCTGTTGGTAGAAGGTTCTAGAGTGTGGGTAATAAATGATATTCAGTGACTCGGGGAAAGTCAGTGAGAACAGCTTGGCATGGTTCTTAGCAGACCTATTTCATCTTCACTTAACTATATATCTCTACTTGCTCCAATGCGCCTTCTACTGCTCCATCCTACCTTTAAGATCAAGTTCATTTAACACTTTACTGGTGAGGTTGAGCTTTTGCCTTTGAGGATGTATGATCTGCATCTCATCTTTGGATGAATTTCCTCTTTGCATTTGCTCAAATTAACTCACGTTCCCCACTTTCATCCTCGATTTTATTCACTCTATCATCAAAATTACTCTCCATAAGAGAGGGTTATATTATTTAATGGACCACCGAGGAGCCTACCCTTGACCTGCAGACAAGGAGGCTGGTGTTCTCCTGGTTATTTAATCATATCATAATGGTGAAAATCAAACATATTTTAGAGTTTCTATTACAGAGAGTGTTCTTTGAAGCTTTCTATTGTAACCCTGTCCAATGGGTAAGTTTTTTTACACTTCTATTAGAGATGAAATTACCCAACCCCTTGTCCACAAAATATGTAAACATGACCCAGAAGCTCTTGAAAAACCCCTGCCAAAAATCTGAGTTCTTGAATCCAGTTAGTGTCAAGCTTGTTTCTCAACATTTCCAGATTGCCTGCAAAACTCTGTTTTTTCTTTTAAGAGCATATACATATTTTACCTAAAGGAAGAGAAGAACAGAATGAAATGCTTTTTTCTTTCTTTCCTTGTACTAAGATTAGGCTATTCTTTTTCTTGAATGGTGGTTAAATTTTGCCATGAAAAGTGATTTTTTAAATTTCATTTTTCTTAGATTTCTTTGTCAGAAGACTGCCCCATCAAATATTTAAGATCCTGTATATTCCATGAATAATAGTGCAGATGATGAGCTACAATGACCTTTTCAGTATTCTGTATTGTGACTAGCTGTGGTCCATCCATTCATTTCACTCCTTTATGGCCTCCCTGAGCTTGAGAGCCAAAAGTGAATTGGCCATCTGAAGCAAAATATGATGTGCCAAAAGGTCAAAATAGTAAAGTACACTAGTATATTTCATAGAATATATTAAGATATTAAAATATAAATATCTTGCCCTGATGCCAGAATCTATAATAAGAAAGGAAAATGACAGTAAAGGAATCTGCCCTTGGAAAAACAGGAACCAAATCAAACAGGTGATGGCCACCTCTCACCTTAATCCCATTAAATTTGTATTTCTTGTGTTCAGAAGTCTTTATATGGTGTTGCACTTCTTTCAAAACCATGTGTGCTGAGCTTTTGTTGACACAGAGACTCTCACTGTGGAAGGTGAGAATCTGTGTCTTTTGTAGTTCCTGATAGATGGTGCATCCTTCCCATAGTTTCCCCTACCTTTCTAATTGTATCTCACTGTTTAGTTTTTTTTATGTTTCTGAAGGTAAATATAGAGATGAAGACAGATGGGTAGATTGAAAGGTAATCGATTCCATACTTTTCTTAAACCTTTGTTTTTAACATGTGGTTTGAGTAATTACTGTCTTCATAGTGATGACCTACAATGTGTCTTTCCCTAATAATATTTCAGTACAAACAATATCAAATGTTGATTCAGCTCTACAGTGATGTAAAAACAATTATTATCCTTCAACTATACTACAGAAATAATTGAAAGCAGTTTATTGTAAAATTCATGATTATTTCTACTAATTAAAAAGAGTATTAGAAGCAAGATGTTTGTGAGTACCCTTCCCAAACAAAATAAAAATATTTTATTGAAAAGAAAAATTGCACTTCTTTTGACTATATTTTTATCTTTATAGAATTACAATATTCACTAATTAAATTCTATTTTAAGCCTAAAAATGAAAGCCTGAAAATTATAACTTATTTAAAAAAACTTCTTCATTCTTTGTTACAGGGATTAAGGTTTGAAATTGTATTTTATACATAACACAAAGAAATGTTCCTAATTTCAAATTTTTTTTCCCAAATTTCATCAATGTTGGTGCTACTTAAGAAAAAGCTAACCTAGGACAACATTATGACAAGTAATAAATATTTCCATGGCTAGGGGACCAGCTTGATGGTAAAATACTAGATAAATAAGTGTGAGGTCCTGAGTTGTGATTGCTGGCACCCATGTAAGAAACTAGGAGTGGTGGTATGAACTTATAATTCCAGAGCTGGAGACAGAGAGATCCCAAGACTCCTTCCCAGCCCGTGTATCTAAAATAGAGTTCATGGCTCAATTAAAAACCCATGTCAAAATATAAGGCAAGTAAACACTAGAAGAAAAAGTCTACCTGTGGCCTCCACACACCTATTAAAACTTACATGTATGTACATATAACATATATACTATGATGCATAGCATATTCAATGTAGATATTGTATTGATTTAGTAATTATTTGAAAAATACATAGTAAGTTACTTTTTGAAAAAATAATGAAAGAAATAAATGGCATACTTAAGAGAATGAATACAAACTTCTCCCTTGACCCTGTCTTCAGATTTTATTTATTTCTTAAAAGATTTATTTATTTTTATATATGTATGAGTGCATTTATGCCTTCCTGCCAGAGGAGGGCATCAAACCCCGCCATAGATGGTAGTGAATCACCAAGTGGTGGCTAGGAATTGAACTCAAGACTTCTGGAAGAACAGGCAGGTCTCTTACCCATTGACTTTAATGAATAACACACACTCATTACTAGAGACAAAGTTAAAGGAAGCACCTGGCTGGAGCATTTCAGTTTCTCTCTGAAGTCTGTCGTCTTTGACGTATAGTTAGTTAGCTTCTTTTTGACATCATCTTTGCTCTAGACCATGATAATTTTCACCAAAGGAAAAAAAATAGAAAAAGAATTTTTCAATGATTATATTTTCTTCACATACGTAGGTTGACCTTCAATGAAATACTGTGTGTTTCATGGTTAGTCTTTTTAGAATGCATTTGATAAGATCACCTATTGATAAGTAAAGTGGAAATGTTTATGAAGGAGAGAGAGAGAGAGAGAGAGAGAGAGAGAGAGAGAGAGAGAATACTTGCCTGAGTGTATGTGAAAGAGAGAGACTTAAACAACCAGTGTGCATGTTGTATTGCTGAAAGAGAGTTAAGAGGCTCAGTATAGCAAACTATTCCTCAATGATTCCTCATATAAAGTCCTCATTGCCCATATCCATTTATTTCACTTACTTTGTATTTTAATAAAATTTGATAATAAACCTTATTTATTCTTAACTAATGGAATAGTTCATAATTACCACACTTCTACAGTTATTCATGGAAACCATAGTAAAAATTTACTTTATTTCTTTATCTCTTTAACAAAGCACTCTATAAATAACATGTTTTTGTTTTGTTTTTTGAAAGGTCCCCGTAAACAGGACTAAAGTAACAATACCTTGGGGGCTATTGTAGAGTAGTCTCTGTGGGTTGCCTCCAAAAGTCCTTGTCTGTAAAAATTATAGGAACAGAATCATTCTCCATATCTAACTTTACCTTATGCAAGGTCTTCCTGTGGCCCTGTGCTTAATGTCCTCCATTTTCTTGATAGCTTTGGTCTTGGTGTTCTTCCATTGGCTATATTTCTGACCTAGAGGTACGGGAAAAGTTACTGTTAAAAGCCAAACTTCTAGGCAGGGACATCATTTAACATTTATTTGAATACAATTTTTAAATATTTGCTCATTACTCATTTACACAGTAATGTGACTGCTGCCTTAAGGAGAAATAAGCAATAAAGCTAGCTGATAGGCTTCTTATTTCCACTCAAGGTTCATCTTAGCTACCACTGTCCTGAACTATGAAGTTTGCTCTCATAGTTTTGGACCTTACTCCATGTTCCTTTTACTTCTCACAGTAACTAAGTAGCAAATGTTTCATTTCTAAATATTAATTACCTGAACTTGACACCTGCATTTGCTAGATTTACCTCACCTGTTTTACTGATGACGATGTTTACCGCAAATTATAGACAATGGCCATTTTGAACCTGTACGACGGAACATGAACGGAACATGTTTGGAAAATGAAGACATTTTCTTACAAAAACGCAAAATCATTATTATATTCAAGATGACTAAAGTATGTTATACTTGAAAATATGATCATAAAGCCCATCACACAAATAATATATAACAGGAAAAGGAAACAAAACAGCTTTTTTCATTTAATATTTTTCATTATAAAAGATTATCAGTTATGCCACTTCTCCTAAGAACAACCAAAAACTCTCAGATTTTTCCTTTAAACACTTGGTGTACTCAGCCTGAGAGAGACTGGTCATTAAATCACATGCATAGTTTTTAATCTTCAGTGATATCGTCGAGTACTAGGGACTCTGGTAGTTTTTCTTTCCTTCTCATGCCAGGCATGACAGTGGACAATGGGTGAAAACGAAGATGTTCTGATTTGATTAGTGTCTCAAAGGTTCCTAGAAATCAGTCTCAGTATTTGAATCCAGGAGACTGACAAATGAAACACAGATAAAGACAGGGTAGCAATAAAGATTGTAAAAAGGAGCGAGCGCTCAAACATTAAACCTCTGTGAGCCTGACTCGTACATGTGAACTCCAAAGCATTCTGGTTCAGTTGATTCGTACGCCATACCATGAATCTTCAACTTTTGGGGAAACTAAGTTGAGCTACCACTATTGTAAGAACAGCTTGCTCTTTATTCTCTATCTTTAGCGGGAGTCTCTTTGTTTTTATAGTTAAAACCTGTGCAATAAACGCTAACCGTAGGCATTAAAATTGTCATAAATCAAGACAAAGACACAGCATATCCCCGGGGCTCTGTACCCTGAGATGTGTGGTGGGAATAAAAATTGCACTTATTATACACACTTATTCCCCAAGGGAGAATGAATCTGGGAAAGCAGAAGGAGCCACAGAGACTCGTAAGTAGGAGATAAAATATCCTTTTCCATCTACATCACAGAAATTGGCATTCTGACTGAAGAAGGGCTTGTCCACTGGTTCTTTCCAAGAGTGATGTTAGCCAGAATCACAGTAGAATTGCAATCCTTCATGATGGAGTTATTAAAGATGGAATTTTACTGCTGGCAAATGTGGATACTCTTTCTTTAGAAAATTAGATATTCCCAAGTAGTGGTTCTCTTGTGATCTTTCATCTGCTAAGGGATCAGAAGAAAAGAAATCATGGGAGGGAGATATAATCCATCTGGATGGGAGGAAAGTATACTTAATTTGTGACTTGTTTTTATCATGGAAAAAACCAAAAAGGATAATGGCAGTGTAATGAAGATGCCAACACTTAGGAACACCAAATCATCAGGGAAAGTCGGGGTGAGAGAAAGGGGTGTGTTACTCTATAAAATTCAGACACTGCAGCATTAACCTGACCAGGTTTAAAACCTAACCTTCCTGTAGTAGGAGGCTGCTTGTTTGTTCCCAGTTGCGCAGGGAAGAGTAGAGCTAGGTGGAGGAAACTGAACTGAATGCTGGGAGGAAGAAGAAAGAGTCAGGAGAAGCCATGTACACCCTCCCCCTGCCAGAGACAGATGCTGGGGATAGAACGTTACACGGTAAGCCACAGCAATGTGGCGATACACAGGTTAAAGGAGAACCACTACTTTGACCAACAGTAATCCAGGGAAAGAGTGACTTGGTGATGCCTTGTGCAACGCTTTGCTGCCTCTTGTTTCCTATTGTTCTGTACCTTAGCCTGTGCTCAACCTACTCCTTATAGTGATCAGAGAAGCCTGTTTAGCCCATGCTACGATTACTCTCTGAGGCAAAAGGTCAAAGTAAGCTTCATTCTTTACCTTTGAACAAGTAATCCGAAGAATCAGGTAAAGCTGAAGTAATGAGTCAGTATCCGTTTCAATTTCTAAATTGACTAGCAGTGGGGATGGTGGTACAAACTCATAATCTTAGTACTTGGGAGGCTGAAACAGGAGGATTGTGAGTTTGAGGCAAGCCTGAGTGCATTGAGACCTATCACTACCATTAAAAAACAAAATGTCTTGAAATCTTCCCATGTCTCCCTCTAAAGAGCAATTCATTGGGACAGGCAGAGCCTTGTACTCCATGCAAATAAGAACTGAATGAAGGAAAAGGTATCTTCCACCCCCGATCTTGCACAGGCTTATTTAAAGGAAGGATTCTTAGCTCTTACAAAACTGCTAAGTAGTAACATAATCATTGCAAAACACTAACATACTTTCATCCCTGCCTCAAGGTGAAGAACTTTGGTGACTTTTAAAGGCATAAATTCTGATCACTAAGTGGAATCTACTGAATCACTTTCTTGGGGTAGATAATTATAATTTGAGTATTTGAAAAAATCCCAGGTGATTTTTGTTATTGGGAAAGGTTGGGAAATATTGATTAATTGTTTCATTTTATTTAAAATTCATCTGGGCCACCATCTAAAGTAAGAGTTATGAGGGAGATGGTATGCCAATTATTACAAATGAGACAATTGACAGTGAGAGACACTTAAGGTTTTGTTGAAGGTCTCACAGCTAAAAAGTGTCATTATAGATTAATCAATAGATTTTTTAATGCTTAAGAATATAGAAATATTAGATACCTGGACTTGATACTACATGTTAGACACATGCATCAAATTATCATATGGTAAACTCTAAATATGCAAAAGTAAATAATAATAATAATAATAATAATAATAAAATTTGGAAGAGTAAAATCTTGAAAGGATGTTATATCTCTGTTTTTAGAGACATCAAATGCTGATGCTTCCTGTGTTCCTGAACTCGCATTCTCCAGTCAAAATAAAGGCTCTGATGCAACTGAACAAAAACCTAGCTGCCTTCATACAGACCCACAAATTTGTCCTACTGTTCTCATTTGTTACACAGAGACCTGTATCTTTCTGACTTGTTTTCTTAAAACCTCCCACCTAAGGATGCCATCTTTCTTTTGTAGATCACAATACCCAGTGTTAGCATCTCCTACCCAGCCTCCCAATTCCCTTCTTCTCAATCCTGCAATAGGTTGAAATGCAAGATGCAGAACTTCCAAATTCTTTAATTGACTACAAGTAGAAAAGTGGGTTCTTTGGGAGGCCCATGGCGAGCCATTTCCCCCTCTCCAGACTCCAGTGTGTATTAATTTAATTTGATAGGATTTCGGTGTTTGTAGACAACATCTAGCAGGATTTTGGTGTTTGTAGCCTACCAAAAAAAAAAAAAAAAGTCTTTATTTTTAAAAAGAAAAGTAATAGAAATATAAAAGGTACTGTGTAATGAATGAAATTGCAAGCCTAAAATTTAAAAAGTGGTCTTTGAGGACAGACTGCCTTGCCTTTTGTAACTTTTCTGAACTGAACTCTCTTTTTTGGAATGCAGTCCACAGTAGTTAGTTCTTTTTATATGTACAACCTCTCCATGCTGAGCTTCACAGCTACCAATGTATCCATACTAGGTTTCAAGCAAAATATTGAGAACTCCAGTTGACATATGGGGAAACTGAGATATAGATTCAAAATCTATTGTTTTTCACAAAACAAGATGTTTTGGAGATAAATTCACATTTTGACTTTTTCTGCATTTACATACTACATTTTTATTAAAATATAATGACATTGTTTACCCTTTTCCTATCCCTCCCATATAACTCCCTTGCTCTCTCAAACTCATAAACTCTGGCCTCTTTTCTTTAATTGTTCATATATATATATATATATATATATATATATATATATATATATGTCTACATAAGTATTTATATTTATGTACTCAAATACATTTTAAAAATATGTTCAGTCCGTATAACATTGCTTGCATGTACATAACTTCAGAGAAGACCACTTAGTATTGAATAACCAATTGAATGATTCTTCCTTTGGGAAAATTATCTTCTCCTACTCTCAGGATAAATTCATTGCCTGTTGTTCTTTGTCTGGGGTTAGAGCCCTGAAAGATCCCCCTTTCATATTAGCATGTCCCTTATGTTGTCCTTATTCAGGTCATTTTAACGTGGTCATGATGTTGATACTTCATGGGTGTAGTTTTTCTGATGTTTCTTGGAAACCCAATCTCACTGCAGTCTTCTTGTTCTTCTGACATTAACAATCTGTCCCATTCTCTCTTTCTCCATATATCCTGAGTTCAGACACAGGAGCTGTCTTGTAGATGTAGTTGGGGCTGGGTAACACACATTTATTTGTTCTCTGCACTTTTAGTGGTTGACTTTTTAATTTAAAAAAGCCATTAGTGCCTTCTGAAAAGGCTGTCAACTTAAAAATTCTACTTCTCAAAACGTATGGATGCTTCAAAAAGTATATTAAATAAGTATAAGCTAGAAAACACAATTCAGTTGGATAAAAAAAATCAAAGAATAAGAAACAAGAAGAAAGGTAATAGATAGGTGTGAGATTTATGGCATAAAGAAATCTCGGTGAATCAGAGCAGATGACCAGAACTAATGGAATGGAATACTGATCTATCTTGTAAGTATACAATTGGGTGGTTGCACAGAAGATCTATAAGTATTGGCCAAATACTAGCATGGCCTTTGGTCAATCAAAAAGTATTGACTGTTTGCTATTTGTTGGGTGCTATTTTTAGGTTTTGGGAATATAGCCACTAATGTTTATAAGAATATTTATGTATTTATGTAGATAAGAAACATTGTAAACATACAGAAGTGAATTTCAGGAACTGAATAGCCCAATTGCAATAAAAAGAGTCACTAATGTGACAAGTGGCTGAGAGGACTCATTTTTCTATAGTAGCTGGGGGCAAGCATACACTGGTGATGAATTTACTTTGAAAATTAAAATCGTCTTCATATTTTTCAAATAAAAAACAGTCAGTTATACAAATATTTGAAATAAAAACAACAATATAAAATGGCCAAAAAATTTTCAAATTTCAAGGCAGAGATGGAAAGACTGTTGTGCTTTAAGATCATAAATAATTTCAATGAATAGGTGGAGTTATGAGCAACTGAGATAATTACTATAGATGAACTAGGGACTATGGTGGCTTAAATAAGAATGGTCCCCACAGGCTCATATATTTCAATACTTGGTTCTTTGGTAGAACTGTTCAGAAAAATTTGGAGGTATGGCCTTGTTGGAGAAGGTATACCATTAGGATGATCTTTGAGGTTCAAAAGATCATGCTATGTCCAGTATCTCTCCATGTCTCATGGCTGTGGAGCACACATAGGCTCTCAGATGTATTTTTGCTTCCACCATCATGGACTCTAACCCCCTGAAAGCCAAGCTAATCCCATATTTAATAATTTGCCTTAGTCATATTGTTTATCACAGCAGGAGGTTTACAACTAAGACAGGTATGTAAATACATACCCAATCACGAATGTCCTCGTGGGACTCAATAATATTTTCTTCCATATAAAATGAAAGGCCATAGCATTATGATATACTAAATACATGATCTAGTTAGTTTTTGAAGGATCACTGTATCTGTTTTTGTTTAAAGTCATCTACAGAGAGATGAATGTGAATGCAGGATAACATAAAAGGGGGGTACCATAAAGAATAAAGGCTTTCTTGGTCTGTGGTATGTTACGATTCACTAGGAGAAGAGCTAAATGTTACTTATATTTGGCAGGACATATGGGAAGACCCATTTAATAGATTTGGTCTAAAATATGAAAGAAAGAGAAAATCACCAAGAATACTAACTCCTAGGTTGATAAATTGAACTCTTCATTAAATTCATGATCCCATTTTCTGAGCAGATGGAATGTTGTCCATCAAGCTGGAAGAGTTATGATTAGTAGCTCTATTCTGCCATATTTTGTCTTAGAAATCTAGGAAATAGTCCAGAACTGATTTCTAGGGTTTGTTAACTGCAACATTCAATTCCCATGCAGTAAATGTTTGAATGAATACATTTTAAAAGATAAATGGGATATAAGTAGTAGTTGAAACAACATAATTATATGAAATCACCAAGCGACAATATAAATAAAAAGGATTAGAGGTTAAGGGTTAAGGTCAGAGTCCTGGGCCATTCTATCTATTGGTGATCGGGTAGCTATCATGGAGTTAAGAAATAAGATGTAAAGTTAAGGTAGTAAAATGAGAAGGAGACCAGAAGAAAATGGTTACATCAAAGTAAAGGAAAGTGTATGTTAGGATGGTTGAGCTAATCTATCATAATAGAATATGATTACATAAAAGAAAAGGAAAAAGTGTGTTAGGATGGTTGAACTAATCTATCATCTTAAATATTACCAATACCACTTAGTAACCTTACAGAGAACTATTAGGACCTAGAATTTAAATATCCTCCAAATATACATGTTGGAATCTTGGTCATCAGATGGTGGAATTACTGGATGATGGTAGACCATTTATAAGATGGAAATTTCAGTGGGAGGAAGGTAGGTCCTTAAGGGGATACCTTTACTCTGTGAGGTGGTCATGAGGTAAGCAGCTTTTCTCACAGCATGCTCCGTACCACACTATTCTGTGTTGCCGTGAGTTCCAAATCAAAAGTGCCACCCAACAGTGATCAGAAGCCTCTGAAGCTACAGTAAAAGTCAGTATTTCTGCCTTTTTCATTTGCTCTCTCAGCTATGATATCTCACAATGGTGGAGAGCTAAGAACTAACTATAAGTCATAAAAAATATATTGCATTATGAGTGATGAGGTTACATTCTAACTGGAAAGGGTAGAAAATGAGATGTGAAGTGAACATGTGAAAAAAAACCACAAAGACAAGGAGCATGTTGTGCTATGACTTTTTCTATGAATCTGGACAGATTAATAAAGCTCTTAATTAATTAATAAAGCTCTGAATTATAAACTTCAAGATTACATGAGAATAAGAGACTATTTTTTAACATGTTTGAGAGAAATAGCAAGGAATGGTTGCTTGAAAAATAAATTATTTAGAGGTACAAATTAAACTTTTAAGATGCTAATAATTGATGAAAATTGTGGCAGAAATTAACGTGGACTTACCAGAGCCATCATTTTTATTATAGTAGATGAAGCCGCAATAAAGAAAACTATAGCATTAGCAACATTAAAACTCCTTGTGGAATTTTTAGTGAAGCTTAAGTTAATTATCATTTAAGTTCATTTTTGGTATTTCACCTTATTAGTATGTGGGTAGTAGGTATTGAAGATTTAAGGTAAAGACGTGGATTGTCACTCGACAAAGTGGCTAAGTTAATTTAATAGGAAAGTTTAGCAGGAGTGTCTGTCAATGTGGAGATTTATTTTTGTACTCTAGACATAAATTTAAAGCAAGTCCAATCAGCAAGGCTTCTTTGAGTGCTGCTTGCTGCTGAGTCATTCATTCATAGTTACAAAAAGAAAAGTTGAACTTTTCCAGGCTCAGGGCCTACTGGGTTTGAAATAAAACTTTGGGAACAAATTGGTCAAGGTTCAGGTACTGTAGGTATAGGCATTGTGTAAGTCTAAGTATAAGATTGGAAAACTCAGAATATGGAGTCAAGCCCAATGGAACATAAAAATGCCAGTCGGTATAGGTAATAGTGACTGAAGAAGGGGATAAAAATGTTTCGTGAGTACAATTTATTCAAATACCTCTTATTTGAAGATGAAAGGAGAAGAAATGTTTTTCAAGTGCTCTTGGGTTTGAAAGCACACCTTATAGTATGGAGTGTAGTACATGAAAGTGTCTCCATTTAGGATGTTATTGAGATATGATGTCTTTGGTGCAGTCCCTTTTCACTTAAGCAGCAGAATAACAGTATCATTCAAAGAACAGGATGAGAACGGAATAGAGAATGCCCGTGATGTGATACGAGAAGTAACTGGAGGATTGGTGCAGACACACCTGTGGGACATAGGATCTGAGCGGTGGATGTAAATGACCATGATGGCATAATCAGTAGTCCTACGTGATACAATACTGAAATATTCGAGTGTGCAGGTATGGCATAGTAACTATGGAAATGATTTAAGAGATTAAATGTCTTAAAGCAGCAACCTGTAGCCCTTGAAGGTAATGTGAGATTGGTGAAACCTAAAATAATTAAAGTCTGATATAGTTATTGCTCTGTAAAGAGCACCCGTATAAACAGACTTGATTGGATGGTGTGATTTCACTTCAAAAATATGTCGAAGACTGCATGCTCTGAGAGCAAGATCAATAACATATGAAAACATAGATTCACTGACATACAAAACACATTCTTAAGTCATCAGCAAGCATTTGCTGGTCAAAAAAAAAGAGAATATACTAACTATCTGGTTAAAGGTACCAGAAAAACTTGACTAATTCTGGGTCATATTTTTGAGAGAAAATATGCCACTGTTTTTATTTTTACAATTACACACACATGTCTATAACATTTTTAATATATATTATTATGGTTCAGTTAACATTCCCCCATTTTACCCTCTTTTACATTTTTTGTGTTGGAATGATATTTTTTCATACAATATATTCTGATTACATTTTCTCCTTTCCCAACATCTCCCAGATTCTCCCTTCTCCAACCACCTAAATCCACACCCTTTCTCTCTTTCATTAGGATAAAAAAATAATCTACAAAGTAATAATAATAACAAAATTAAAACAAACTAGAATGGGACAAAATGAACAAACATAAAAAGAAGATCAAAGGAATAAAACAAGGAACATTCAGATGCTGAGACAAACATATTCACACACACAGAAAACCCATAAAAGCAACAGATCTGTAAAATTAAAAAAAAAAATCTCAGAAAAAACATTATAGGACCAAAAACAATAAAAGCCTCCTACAACACCACCGAGTCATTTTGTGTTGGTTGCTTACTGCTGGGCATGGCACCTGCCCTTACATGTGGATTGTATACTCACTGAGATTCTGTTGGAGAAAACTAATTTTTCTTTTGTGTGTAGTTATCAATTGGACACAGCTTTGGGTTAGGGATAGACGCTTGTGTCTACTTCCAGTCTCAGCACTGGGGCCCCTGTGGTGGCTGTGCATGCTGCCACAGCCTCTGTGATTCATTGTCCAGTGGGTCTCTGTATTCATTCCCATCCACTGCAGGAGGAAGTTTCTCTGATGCTGGCTGAGCAAGACACTGATCTTTGAGTATAGCAAAAGGTCCTCAGTGGTCATTTAATTGTGATGTTCATTTGAAAGAGCCGTAACATTTGGTTTTCCCCTAGGTCTATGGCCTTTCTAGTCTCAGGTTCTTTGCTACCCAGTCTGTGTCAGGTGTGGGTTCTATTGCATAGAGCAGGTGTGTCTTAATTCTTATTAGCTAGTAGTTGGTTCCTTTCTCAGCTTTTGAGTTACTATTCTACTAGTGTATCTTGTAGGCACGTAAAGAGCAACTTTCCACAAGGAAAATTATCTGTTTAGTACCATGAAGCAAGAAGACATCATGAATATGTAAAATGATAAAGGATTTGTCAGAGCCTTGAATAAGTCATGTATCAGATATTACTTAAGCAGTCCTAGGTATGTTATGACTCCTTAATAGTTAAAAGGGAGAGCTGTTTTGGAGATCCTGATTTTTCTTTCTTGTAATTTTGCAAAGTATCTCGCCTTAGGTTCTAGAAAATAATGAAAGTGGATTTAAAATGAGTATTCTTGGGTTAATGGGAAACTTCTCAATCAAAATTATATGCATGACTGATTGATGGTTAGAGACAGAATCTCACCGTCGGCTAGCTAGTCTGTTTAGAACTTGCTTTAGACATCAGGCTGGCCTTAAGCTCACAGTGATCTTCCTGCCCTCTGGAGTTATAAGTGCGAACACTCTGCCCAGCTATGGGTATTAAACGCAATATCTTTTTCAGGCATTTTGCTGACGGGATGACTGAATTCCATCATTTATATGTTACCAGTAGACATTTTTATTAGTTACCACTAGTAAAATTAGGTCCTTATGATTGCGCAAACCCAAGCTTACTTTAACTCAATATGGGTCTCACGTCTCAATTACCATACAGTAGAGAGTTAGTAAATACTTGGTTAATTAATGCATTGTGAAACTAGTATCACTCATCTGAGTGTGAGCCCTCTGTTTCCTCAGATTCAATTTTGGATATTAGCATTGATTAAACACTTTCTGAGGTGGGTAATTTAGACTGTCAACTAGACTGCATCAAGAAACACCAGGGATATTATCTAAATTTACCTTTGTTTTGTCTGCGATGCTATTTCTAGGGGAAGGCTGAGATTATGAGGGCTCTGATCTAGGCAGTGGCTTAATCCCTACCTTCATGGACTCATATTACAGCAACATTATTGGGAGGTGGCAAAGGCAGGTGGAGAGACTCAGCTGGAAGGAGTAGATTGCTGCAAACATGTTTTTATAGGGTATATCTTGCCCTTAATTATCCCCGAATTCCCCTTTCCTGCCTCCTGTCTTGGAGCAACTGAAAAACACCTTTTACTCCATGCTCTGACTATCATAATGTTCTGCTTCAATTCACTGGGCCAAGTATTCATTGACAGAATGTTTCAAAGGTATGAACCAAAAATAAATCTTTTCTATATTAAATTTGGTGGTTGTTTCATTGGTGAGAAATTAACCACACACCATCCTCCCAGTTTCCTTGTCAAGTGCATTCCTGAGCCTCTGTCCTGTGGTTTCTTTAGAAATGAGCCTTTCCTTAATTTTAACCTTCGCTCAGTTTGTGCTGTCTTCAGTCTCTGACTTTCATTCTAATTGAATGCCTAGAAATGTTAACACTCTTCATTACTCATGCTGTGATCTCTATATACACTTATCCAAGTTATCAGGGAACAGCTTAGCTATTCCGTCACAAGTTAATTAGAGCATTTGCATCTGCTCCAATCAAGGCTATCATGGTCAAACATGACCATGGCATGACTGCTTCCAGCAGAGGAAATAGCATGGGCCAAGACAGTTGTCCATTTCAAACAACTGAAAAACTGCTCCACGGAACATAACGTAAGAAAAAATTTTTACTTCGTGTAAGAATAGATTTTTAAGTACTGGAAGTAAATTATAGCAAACAGATTTCAATCAAAATAAAAGAAAATCTAAGATCATCTCTTTGACTGAGAAAACTCAAGTATATTCAATATAAAGTATCTCAAATAGGATCATGGAACATGAAGGAACTTTCAAGATCAATTTAATATAAGATTTGACCCCGTCCTTCTGTAAGATTGGACTCTGAGAACTAGAAAATAGAAAATTATCTTATTTTATGCTGTATTTTGAAGACAGGTCTGGGGATATAACCTGACCTTAGTGCTCTGTCTGCATACCTGGTCAAACTATAACATCAAGACCATCTCTGTTTTACATAGCTTCAAACATCTTGCCTAAATTCTAAGACTTACATCCTCATATTTTAAAGTCTCCTTTCCTTCCTTTTGTTTATATACAGAGTTTTATAGTTAATTCATTTTACATGAAAATGAAGTGAATCATGACTCAATTTGCATACTTGCAAATTGCAAAAAAAACCCTATATCTGCCTTGAAACAGTTATGACAGCCTGTTATTTACTGACAATGAAGTATCTACTTTTTGTGTAAGGGCAGGTGGAATAAATTAAGTGGAATCCACCTTTCGGCTGCAACAGGAGGCTCCCACTGGACCTAAGAATACTATTTGCAGTGGTAGGAAAAGGAAATAACATTTGTGGAAGGTCTGCTTGGTAGACAACTCAAATATGTAATCACATCTAATTCCATTTAATCCACACAATATCTCTGTAAAATGGACATTAAAAGTTGAGGAAATTGAGTCTCAACATGGTTTAGTGCTGTACTCAAAGACCTATAACAGGCACACTGGTAAAATAGGATTGGAAATTAGGTTTTAGGGGAAGAAATATACTGATTTTCTCGGGAATGTGGAATTTCCCAGGACATGTAACTTCCAGAACTAAAGCTAGGTGAGGCCCACACACACTGTGTAGACTGCCTGCCTTGTTGAGTATAAAAGCAGGAAGAAGAGGAGGAAGAGCTTCCCTGAGGTCATCTACTGTATATGATTCTACTAGAAACCAGTGCTGGATTTTGAATAACATTCTAATGCATTTTTGATCCATTTTCTTGTATTCAATTGCATAGGTTATACTGTTAATATCTTCCTAAGTTAAGTTAACTTAATATCAATGGTTCATAGATCACACTTGTAGAATAGCATTTTTGAAGGAAAAATTATACTTCTCAAGAAACTTCATGCTCCTTTCATATTTTCTATAATTCCATTTATTTCTTTATCCAGCAAGAGTATATTATGTATCAAATATGAAGTAGTATGCAAAGTTTAAATAATAAGTGAGTCAGATATGTCCCTTTCCCTAACAAGTTGCATCCTGAAATGATTTTATTTTTTTACAATTTCATTCAGGCATATAATGTATTTTGCTCCTGTGTACAGTCATTACCCCTTTTTAAATCCTTTCTCATTAAACTCTTTCTCCTTCCAAACAAATTCTGTTCCTGCTTTCATGTCATTTTTCTGTGTGGTCCACTGAGTTTAATTAATGTTGTTGACATGAGCATACTTGGGGGTTATTTACTGGGGCATGGACAATTAACCAATGGCTACACTGCTTAATAAAATGATTTTGAGTCCAACTTGATTTCTCTTTAAAGAAAACAGTACATTAGTGTGATATTCTAAGTAATGGGGGTCTTACCATCCATTTCTGGTGAGCAACCAAGGCAGAAGCAATATTCTGTACTGTTTAGGGATCTCCTGGGATTTTCCTGACCAATAACTCATGAGAAGGTATCCCATACCTGGTACTGGAATCGTTTCTTAATAGTATATAACTTCTAGGAGCAAAGTTATCCATGCATGCTTGGTATCTCCATTTATATTCACCTATATTGTAGTCCTTTAGCTTAAAAATTCATAGGTTCCTATGTCGAATTTTTCACATTTCCTTAGTTTCTGTTAAGCCAGCCTTCTTATCTTTCCTATATCTCACCCTCCTACGTCAACCCGACTTAAACTATATGTTTAGCTTGAAATGTCTGGAGAATGTAGGAAGCTAGAAATGGGCCAATGGGCCTTCAATAAGAAATAGAACACATGTGGTATGAAAGTAGAGGAGAGAGGTACTCTATCCCAAAGTGCTTGGACAATATCACCTCACTGAAAAGAAACTAGTATTACCTTCACTAAAGTTCAGGACCCATTGGAAGACTTCTATTTAGCTCTACTAACCAGCAAGTGAATAACTAATGTTCTCCTTAGCAAAGGATAGAAAGTTATTCCATTGTTCTTCTAGCCAAAGTCAAAATCAAAATCCACCCAATCAGATCTGAACTATAGCCATTAATCAGACATCCAATGATGTTTCAGGCAAATAGTTCTAAACGTCCAGAAGCATAAGAATAACACAAGATCAATATAAGCATACACATTCTTATACTCTGTACTATGAGTCTTACACATTTGCTCTGAGGTAAGATAGTAGTAATGCATTTTGTATGTCATTATCTCCTCAGTTATTGTAGTCAAATACCTTTATTCTCTTACTAAAGGCATAGCTTTGTGGTCATTTTTGGCTTATTCTATACTCAACATAGTACTAAACCCTACCTAGGAGATAGAGGTTTGGATAGCATTGTTGCACAAAAACATTTTTAATTACTTGAGAATTTTTTTTAACCTAGATGACAATAGTTACAACTGCATAACAAGGGAGTGTTATTTATTTACTTTTGGATGACAAAGAAATCCATTGTGAAGGCATCCCCCACAAAAAGCATCTGCATGGAAAAAGATTCAGTCTATTTTTTTTTTTACTAACTTCTTTGCCTTATCATTCACAGCACAGTGTTAATTTTCCATAGTCTTTTACACAGAACAGTTTTAAATTCCATGCAAAGCAAACAGGACAAACGCCATTTCAGAATTGCAGTTGTGTGACACATGGTAATCTTATTAGCAATAAAAGGATATTACCTATAATTGAATAACTATGCAATTAGAAAATCTGAGAGTTGAAGAACACCAGTATTCTTCAGTTTTGCATTTGTTTTTAACTCACAGCAGGACATGTTTGAATTATCAACAAAACTATTAGCTCTACTAAATGAAAAAATAACTTAATATAAACTATTTCACCCAGAATAAATATTAACTACAGCTCACACAGATAAGCTTAAATTTAGCAATTAGAGCAGTGTTGTGCTGCTACTTAGGCAATTCATGTGTGCATTTATTTCAAGTACCATAACATTGACATCTGACTGGGTAACAATCTGTGTTGAGAACAGAGACCAGCTTTCTGTTTCTTTAAACAAACATACCTGTGAGTAAAATAATTAAAGTATTCATCTGGAGAAGTTGTATTTGGGGTCTTCATGAAAGCTATATAATTGGGTCACTCTAATATAGTGTACACACAAACATAGTTTCCTTTAAAATGAATTCAGGGTATGTACCAGGTTTCAACATTAACCATGGAACAAATTACATTAAAATTACAATTAACTTCTGCTCATCTGTCATCAGAAATCGATGTCACTGTGTACACACTGCATCTTCCTTACTTTTATTAAGCCCCTTTTAATTATGAGGGAACATGAATGGGAAGGATGTCACTGTGTCATCTACAGCATTAAAATGTAGGAGGAACATTGACCCTGGCCTCCAGAGATTATGTGAAAAGCCATTTATATGCACAGCTGTACAAATTGCCTGAGTTTAGTGTTAAATTCCATGGAAAGTCACCTTTGCTGATCTGCTTCTAAAGAAAGACAAGGTTTAAATATGTATGCTCCCTTACAAGACAAGTCCAGTCAGCAGTGGAATGGTGAACTGGCCAGTATAGAGCTCACTCTGGCAGTGACAGGGTTTTCCTTTAAATGAAAGAAGTCACAGGAGTTTATGTATAGTTGAGAAGCCCTGAGCTGTTAGGGTTGTCATTGTCTTCATGAATACCGATGTCTCTAAAACAGCTCTTAGATGAATTGCAAGAGTCCAGTCTGCAACTTCTTCTTGAATTATAGCCAAACCCTTCCTCCTTTCCACTTTCATAAACACAAACTTTCTTTATTGACACCTCTATTTACCTTTAATATTTTGAACCTATTTCTAAGAGATCAACATTTCATGTTGTATGAAAACAAACAAGCAAACAAAAAACTAAGAAAACTATTTGTGGATGGAAACCTCTTGTGGAAGAGAAGCTATGGGCATGATGCCACAGTCAATCCCTCTGGACCATTTACTGACCGATTCTGACATCTTACGTTCCCCATTTCTTGGCTTTTTCTTCTACAACAACCAATGAAACATATTTTTCTTGAATCTAGAAATTATCATAATATTTTCCAGGATTGTTTTGCGTTATTTTGAGGAAAAATGTTTAGTAAATAAAGCATGGTGATCTTTTTCACATTAGCTATCTTCAAAAAAACACTAAAACGTCTATTATCAATTGCATTTAAGTTAATGCACGTATCTGCATCTTCTTTTTATGTACATATTTAGTTTAATCATCTTTTCTTATCTGGATTTATGGTGCTTACTCATGAGCCAAATACCACCTAACAAAAAATGTAATACCAGACGTGAGAAGGCCCCTTTTGAGTTGTTGGCCAGCAATGTCCAATAGACTCTCCAAATACATAGCTTTTCACCATTGCCCTTGATTACACTCCAGAGGTGGAAGTGGTGTCCATATTGCTAAAGATGCCACACCTTCCAGAAACAGGGCCTAGAGACCTCAGAGATGGAACTGACATGAATGCCCTGTCTGTGATGATTAGCTTTCATAGCACCAGAAGGTGCCTTGCAAACTTCCAAAGGAGGGAGGCAACCAGCAGTCCTGCCAAGTTATGCGGGCTATGAACCACATGGACAGCCAGCAAGGAACCCTAACAGTTCAGTAATGGTGCAACAGCTCTCTAATTGGACTTAAGACCAGGGGAGACCATGCCTGGTATGGGAACCCCAGAAAACTACTAAGTGCTAATGCATTCGTGACTATTGGGAGATAATCTAGAAGCATTAATTTATTAAACCAGCACAATCTCTAATAGCAATCTATAGACACTTGTCCTTAATCTTCGCCTCTCATCAAGGAATCTTCTATTTGCAGCAAAGATCAGAAAGCCATAACGTTACAAAATGCAAGAGTTGTGAATCCCAGTGTCAATGGATAGATCTACAAAGCGCTCACAACACCTAATGCTCAGGAACCATTATAGAAAATGTGGCAGAAAGATTGTAAGAGTCAGAGTTGAGAAGTTTGCTGTAAAACCGTGTCTCATAGCAATATCAAAAGCTATACCCAAAATGTCTCACTAACATAACTTAAGAAATGTGAACTGAACAAGGATAACAACAATGATCATATCAAAGTAGATCAAGAAAAGCCTATGAAACCTCGGTACTGCACAGGAGCTATGGAAAACTGGGAATGGGATATGTGTACTATGCCAGGGAAGAGCACACCAATTGGTTGCCCAGTGCCAAGCAGCCTATGAACAGAACAAGTTATGTGTGTGTGTATGTGTGTGTGTGTGTGTGTGCATGTTTGCAATAACAATTTATTTTTTTAAAGGTCGTGAATTTGAAAGAGAGCAGAGAAGAGTGCATGGGAGGACTTAGAGGGAGGAAGGAAAGGGAGAAACGTGATGCAATTACAATATCAAAAGTTAAAAATCCAAACAGGAGAACATTAAAGAAATAGATTAATTTCTAGATATAAATGGCCCCTTGAGGCTAAATGAAGATGAAATAAATAATTTAAATATATCCATACATAACGTTCAATATATCAACAGAAAGTAAAACATCCAACTTAAAAAAATGCCCAGGGAAAGAAGATTTAGTGCAGAATTCTGTCAGTATCTATAATGTAGTTGTCTATGTAATATCAAAAGCTTCTCCACAAAGAAAAGCCCTGTAACAATGGTTTCACTGATGAATCTTAAAAAAAAAGTTAAAGTAAGCCTTAACAACAATGCATTCCAAACTCCACCAACAAAAAGAAGAAAGAGAATTGAAAGAGACACTTTCCAAATCATTTTATGAGACTAGCATGAAAGTAACTGTGAAAGGGAGAATGCAAGGAAATTACAGACCCAAATTCTTATAATTATAATTGCTAAAGGGAATGGAAAAGGGATTTGAACAGAAATATCTTTTTTTTTTTTTTTTTTTTTTTTTTTTTGGTTTTTCGAGACAGGGTTTCCCTGTAGTTTCTTTTCTAGAGCCTGTCTTGGAGCTAACTCTTGTAGACCAGGCTGGCCTCGAACTCAGAGATCTGCCTGCCTCTGCCTCCCGAGTGCTGGGATTAAAGGCCTGCGCCACCACCGCCCGGCCAAGAAATATCTTTGAGTATATACAAATAGCTAATGAGTACATGAAAAAGAATGATCAACGTTGCTAGCCAGCTGGGAAATGGAGAAACCAGAGTGAGATAAAACTTCCTACCCATCAGGATGAGTTAAGTGAAAGAAATCCAGACAATAATAAACCCAATGAGATATTGAAACATAACTCTACAAATGTAATTGTGGAGACATAACCTGTTTCATCCATGCTGGCATGTAGTTTGGAAGTTTCTGAAATGTTAGCTTCCATTGAAATCAGCATAGTATACAGAATTCTATTTCCATCTTTTCCCTTTAATGAAGCACTGTGTGAACCATCTCAACACATATTAAATATAGTATCCACTGTTTTATTATAATATATTTAATATCTATTGAGATATTTCAGTGTGTCAAGTATGATTTTATATAGTATCCATTGTTTTATTATAATACATTTAATATCTATTGAGATATTTCAGTGTGTCAAGTATGATCTTAATTACTTTATGAGCATCAATCAACCAACCCCACCCAAAGTCTAAAGGTAGAAATATTTTACTAAGTACTTTATTTTAAAACTGAGCCATATTGGGGTTAAGGGGTGAGTGAACATGTTTAAAATCATATTGTTAATAAGTTTAAGCTTAATTACAACTCAAGGCTGTTTGTCTCCAAGGACTACGTGATTATGCATTGTCAGGTGTTGCTTATCAAACCCCAGCATAATGTAGGCCTTCTGCCGTGTCTTTTGCAAACAGAAGGTACCCGAAGGGATCATTTGAAGTTGCAGTGTTGATACTAATCGGTCTGTCATGTGTATATGAACTATCATAAGTCTGTCATGCTAAGGAGGAAGCGAAGGCCTTCTGGAACTTCCGTTTTTCTCATTGGTTAGGTGACAATAGGAATGTGTGATTCTGTTGAAAAGAGGGAGGAAGGATTGGTGAAGCCAAGAGAGTCAAGGTTATGATGGGGGAACCCACAGAGACAGCTTTCCAGAACTGCTGGGAGCTCATAGACTCTGGACCATTAGCTAGGGAGCCTGCATGGAACCCTCTTAGGCCATTTACATGTGTGTGTCAGTTACATAGCTCAGTTTGTTTGTGGGGGTCCTAGCAGTGGGATCAAGAACCTGGTGCTTGGATCTCCCTGGTGCTTGAGTTGTCTTTTGTGAACCTAGTCCCCATTCTGGGCTGCATTTCCCAGCCTTGATGCAAGGAAAGGAGCTTGGTCCTTCCTCAATTTGATGTGTCAAGCTTTATTGACCCCCATGGGAAGCCTGCCCCTTTCTGAATGGAGACTGAGGTGAAGTGGAGGTTAAATGGGGATTAAATGGAAGGCAGGGCAAGGGAACTGAAGGAAAGGAGGGAGGAGAAACTGTGGTAGGTATATAAAATAAAGGAAAAAAATGTAATTAATGAACAAAAAAAAGTGTGATTCAAGTTTCAACTGTTGATCAAATTGTAAATGATGTGGGCCTGTACTCTTATTTCCCACACGCCAGCCTTTACCTGTTATGAGAGGAAATGTGACATCATAATAAAATGAATATTTCTGTGACATCTGCAACTACACACCCCAGATCACCCCTTAAAGCAATAGCATAAATTATCAAAGCAAAGAGGTATTCTATTATTATTCCAAGCAAGAAGAACATACTATGTGTGACAGATCTACAGAATAGTTCATTTGTGTCCTAACATGATACAAAGATGGAAAAAGATAATTCATCTCTCAACTCTGTCCTCTTATCTATATACCAACAAACACACAAACAAATCAAAACAAAATAAAACCATATATATATATGTATATATATATATGTATATATATATACATATATATATGACTCACCACTTTTACATTTTGACTTGCAGCCTTCAAAGCCTTACCAAAAATAAATAAAACCACAAGAAAAATGTACGTTCAATTCAAATTATATCGATGGACATGGATTTAATTTTCTCTCAAGTATTTTCAAAATCCTAATAACTTAAATTTAATAATGTCTTGCTAAAGCAACAACAAAGTTCATGAACTCAGTGGGGCAAGAAAACTTCATAATGATGTTTTGGTCCTGCTTCTATAATGAAATCTCTGTGTTCAGAACAGAGTGGTTCGCATGGAGAAGGGCTGATACATTTGTACCTGTGGGTGATTTCTTTTTATGCACGGGGCTATGCACCACAGGCAGATATGAATTAATCGCTGTTGCCCATGGCCGGTATGTGACATAGCACCGCACTCTGACACAAATCAAGTGTTGAGGTGATAATGAATAACCACACGTTTCTGCTACAATATAGGGACTCATATAGTCAGCGTCCATTTTCACTGGTTTCATGACCCTACCCATTTTGATGTTGCAAAGCCTTTCTGTGGGCTTGCAGAACTTCCTAAGCCCTGTAATCTTATGGCTTAGCGTGTGGAGGAATGGGCTTGGTTATGATCAGCTTTGTCATCTGCAGGACAGTAGAGGTCAAAATTTACTTTTACTACAGGTAAAGGAATTATTTGGGCAAGCAGGCATTTTCTTACAGTTGAACATAAAGTACTATGGCTCAGCCAAGCCATGAAACAATTAGAACTTTGCCATACTTGTCTCTGCCCCTGGCTCTCTCTAAAGGCAGGGACAACTAATAAAGATTCTGTAGCCATTATCAGGTGTCGAGACCCCTTGCTCAGAGCCGGGGTAGATGGCATGAACATGAAGCTGGCTAAATTGTTCCTCTTGACACTCAAGATTCCCTTATTCTGGATTTATAGTGCATTCATTCCATTAAATGCAATTATGGGAAAGAACAAGAGAGGCAATAGAGAGAAGCACTTCTCAATGTTACCCTGATAACACACGCCTCCCTCCAACCATAAGCACATTCCAAAGCACTTCTTTTTAATTTGTATACCTACAGATATGAGATATGAAACAAATAACTCAGGGCTGAGTATAATATTCTAAGGCCCAGTGTAATTTACACAGAAAGCTGGGTATTTACTACTGATGCTGGAGGTTATTAAGTTATCTGAAAGGTATAGACTTTATTCTGTTCTTGAGAAATGGAGATTTATATTGCTTATTTATTCCCAGCTGTTGAATATCAGAGTTATGCTCAGAAAAGAGATTAAAAACATTTGATGTTATCAGTCGCTGACATGGCAGCAACTCGGAGAATTTTGCCCATTTTTTAACAGAATAACTTTCTGAGGATATATATGTACACATTTGTGTTTTTGTGTCTCATCATGAGTGCCATACCAAGTAGAAGACATGTTTTGACAGCTTATTATACAATATTTTATTGTTTCATTTTTTACAAAAAGTGAAATACTAACTCAGTTGTTCATAGTATTTCTCCATTCTAGTTTTCCCATGGCAATAGGACCAGGTCTTTTAGGAGCCCTAGCCACCGGAACTGATCTTATAGCATAGCCTCATATTAACTGTGTGACCTTATTCCAGTTATTTAACCTTTTAAAGTCTTTTTTCTCATTTGCAAAATAGAATTTGGGCTTTCCAATTTTGCTATTTTATGCTTATGAATTACAAAATAATGAATCGGCAATAATCCCTACATTGTCATAGGCTTACTTGTATAGAGGATTAAACTGAGATACTGGTTTGTCACTCTGTGTCCCAGGTTTCCCACCCATACAAACCATCAATTCATAGTTTAAGGACAGGACCTTGCATGGGTTACTAGTTGATAGTCCTTTGCAATCTTAGAAATTGCAGACTTGGTAAAGATTCAAACAAGGAGGAGGGAGCATTCAACAGGAAGGAGCTTCATGTCATGCTTCAATCTGTTCAACAACTTGGGTAGCCACAAAACCAGCAGGAGATTATAGACAATATTCCAACTGCAGGCTATTGTCTACAGAGAAAATTGGTTTCTATATTTTGGCCCAAACTTTACCAGATCATCTTTAGAAAGATTTGGAATCAATTGAAAATCAGAACTTTTTAAATCTTGGCTATTGAGTGTTGTAGTCTGGCCATGTTCCTTTGTATTGTGCCAATAACCAAAATAATAAGGTGAAATCAAAAGACAGAAAGAAAAAGTGGCCAAGAACAAAGGACCATGAGATCTGGTCATGGAACCAGCACTAGCTCTGTCAGGGGAATGAGTCATTTCTTGACTTGTTTATATTAAACTTATTATTATATTATATATTATAATATACTTACTAAAATATATTAAACTTTAAACTAAAGTTATATTATCTCCAATCCTCTCCAATAGCTTGAAATTTTGCTCTTATATATGAGTACTACAATGACGGATAAATTGAATTCTGTACAAAGCCTCCAGGCAAGGTGAGATTTAAGCCAAAGTTCAAGGGGAAAAAAAAAAAACTTCCTCCAAGTCCTTTCCTTCTTGCAAGGCTCAGTTTGACTTTGTGTTTTCCTTTCTCATCATATCTTTTCCTCATCCCAGGTTCCTTTGAGCCATGGCACACCATGCTACAGAATGTCTGTATACCTTCTCCTCTCAGAAGTTTACTCTTCCTTTCGGTACGGAATAAGCAATTGGTGTGTTCTTCTGTGGTGAAAGCCTTTTCTCTTGGCATTTCTTAGTTGTCTATAATCCCTTGTGCAGGCTTGAGGCTTCATGGACTTTCCCCTGTCCAAGTTAGAATATCTATTGGTGCTGTCCTCATTCAATTCGCGTAGGCAGTCATGTTCATGGGACATTATGGGTGTAGCATTAGACATTTCTAGGAGACACAATCTCACGGCAAATTTGCTGTTCCTCTCTCTCTTAAATTCTTTCTGCTTCCCTTTTGACAATGTCGCCTGAGAGGGTTTCGAGTGAGGAAAAGGAAGGGGAAATGAAATATATTTCATTTATTTTATATGCTATAAAATAAAAATACTTTTTATTAAGTCCACTTTTCCCTTTCCCCATGTGCTCAGTGTATTTTTAAAGAACAAAACTAGTTACACGATGTGAATATTTATACAGTCCAATCAGGGCTCAAAGAGGTCAATATCTTAAATAAAGGGAAAAGGGAAAGGAGAGGACTTTTCAGCATGATTGTTATCTAGCAAGAGATATGTTGATTATTTGGGGGATTTCTTACACCAAATAAATACCCAGTTTGTGACATGTTGCCATTCAAAATATTTACACTCACATTGTTCTTTAGAGTTATTTCTTAATATGAATATTACCTGAAAAAGACTGAAGTTTGGTGATATCATTATTTGTTAATATAGTTAAAACTACTTAAACAAAAAAAAACATTCTGTGTGGGTATCACAATACCACATTAGTCAAATTTGTAGAAAGATAAAACAGATTTCAAAATATATTACACAAACTTAGAATTGTACCTTAAGAAACCCTGAAACTTGTCAAATATCTGAAGCAATTGTTTGTATGCAGTGGAAGACAATTTATCAATATTATCTTTTTTTTTTTTTTTGGTTTTTCGAGACAGGGTTTCCCTGTAGTTTCTAGAGCCTGTCCTGGAACTAGCTCTTGTAGACCAGGCTGGCCTCAAACTCAGAGATCCGCCTGCCTCTGTCTCCCAAGTGCTGGGATTAAAGGCATGCGCCACCCCCGCCCGGCTTATCAATATTATCTTTAAGATAATAAGAAAGAGAGAATTTGTACCTGCAGTTCACCATGGCTTCCTGTATACAGCCATGCCCAAACCGGAACAAGGAGTTAGAGAACAAAGAGGAGATCTATAAGTCAGGATAGAGGCAGAGGACCAGGATGTCGGAAGAAGATGCTACCAATGGGGCAGGACACCACAGAGAAAGAACATGCATGCATTAGCATATATGGAAAGCTACAGAAGACACAACTTACATTTATGGTTAAATACAAAGTTTTATATATATTGGATATCACTATGTAAGGCCTTCAGAAGCCGAAGAGGAAGCTGAAAGTTGTGGATTTGATGAAAAGCTCTGAAAATGGTGAGGAACAAAGAATTATGGAATTATGACAAGACAAATGGAAAGCCCATTCATCAATATCCAACAAAGTCTCATTTGAGGAATGAAGCCTCTAGACATTTTCTAGAAAGCCTAAGTCCCCAAAGGACCCAAGTAAGCTAGTTAATTCATCCTCAGCAATATAATGTCTTCAATACGTAGCACCAAATAATTATCTATTGGATAAAACTGGGTAACACTATCATTAACAATCAATGAAAAAAAAATTAGTGGAAACAGAGATGTCACTAGTGTTGAAATTAATGGGTAGAAACAATTTTAATAATGATTAGGTCTACAAGCAACTTCTTATTTTACCATCTGAGAATTAGTGACTAGATATGGAATCACAACAAGGGGATAGAAACTGCTTAGAAAAAAATGAAAAGTAAAAATGAAATTTTACTCTGTGTGTGTGAGAGAGAGAGAAAGATAAGGGAGGGAGGGAGGGAAAAGGGAGAGGGAAGGAGGAAAGAGAGAGAGAGAGAGAGAGAGAGAGAGAGAGAGAGAGAGAGAGAGAGTTGGTTTAACAAACTGGACCACTCAATAAGAATATACTGATTGACTTAAAGACAAATCAAGTGAAATTTGACAAATGGAAACAAAACACACACTAACACTTGCATATAAACTAATGAGCAAGAGAAAAAGCACTATGGCACGATAGCCACTAATAAGTCAAAGCTGTTGTCAGAAATGAAAATATTAGGCTGTGGAGATGCCTCAGCTGGTAAAGTGCTTCAGCTGAGTTCAGTTCCCTAAACCCATGTGAAAAGTGGTTGAACATGGTGACTTGTGCTTACTTCCAGCACCGGAGAAGCAGGCAATGTAGCCTCATCAGCAAGGTTTACCTCTAACCTCCACACAGATGCATGCATGTGAAGACACATAGGCACATTAACGCATGCAAGCACACATTCACTCACATCTTTATACCCCTTACGCAAAAAAATGAAGTGATATTAAATGATGTACGACATTTGTAATATTGAATTTCAAGAAGGAGGACAGAGTTTCGAGTTTAAGTACTTGAAGAAATAATGACAAAAAATTACTAGTTTGATTATATTCTCAATGAAAACATACAAAATGCACAGGGAAAATACAATGAATTTTTTTTAAAAAAGACAAATTGCTAAAGAGGATAACGAGAAAACCTTGAAACTGTCTTTACCTATGTGGGATTCAAACAAAGAGAGCTGTTACCATTCATGAGAAACAGTGCAGTCCAGGAGAGAATGCAAGGGACTATTGAAAGGGTTATCAGCAACACAAACTGATTAAATTAGAATTCTATATTCAGCAGAGATATTCTTTTTAAAAAGAAGGCATTTTTGAAAACTCACCTTTAGGTGAACAAAAGCAGAACTGTTGTTGCTCTTTAATTTCGTTTGGGGATGTTTTGTCTTTCAGCAGACTAAATATAGTTGAGTTTTTAAGAAAAATTTCCAGACTGAAGGAGTTTTGCACTTCTTTGTGGATGTTCTAACCCATAGGACAAAGGGTGAGGAAACTTCTAGTAGAGAGACTGAGAAAACTTTACCTTAGCTTCATTGACAACGGTTAACCTTTCAGGGCCAAGTCACATTGGTGGCATGTGGTCTTGACCCTATATAGTGACAGTGGCCCTTCTCCCCATGAGGGCTTCCTGTAAGTCCATGTAACCAGAAGGAAAGCATCTCACAATTGCAAGTTCATAATTTTTCTACAAAATTGTCGACCGTTACATGACTCCCTAGAGCTCTTGAAGTTCAAAAACAAAAAGTGTATGAAACATTCAGGGCTGGGAAAACAGAACAGTGGCCTCGGGGGAGACCAGTGAAAGCAGAACAAGGCTTGGCCTCAGCGTACCAAGACTGAATTTCTGTTGAGACAAATTCACCATGTCAGCTGTGTTCATGTCCAAATGCAAAGCTTGTACATCTAGATTCTCTAGATACCTGTCGCTCTTCGGTAAATATATGGTTGCCTTAAAATTCAGAAGAAGAACAAGAGAAGAGAAAGGTGGAGAGAGACAGAGAGAGAGACAGAGGCAGATACAAAGAGAGACAGTCAGAGAGAGAGAGAAAAAAACAATGGTTTCTTCCTTTACAATAAATACAAGAGATATAGAGAAAATATGTCCCCTGGATGCTGACGACTAATGGAAGTATAAATTAGAATGTGGTTTGATTTATTTCAATTGGCAGAGTCATCCCTTTTTGCTTGATGGCCTTTTATTTCCAAGCTCTTTTTAGCGGCCTTTGTGTCCACTCAACATTTGCCAGCTTGCTATATATGATGCACTGAGTGTTTACTCTGAGTTGTGAGTGTGGAGAGGACTCTAAAACTTGCTATTCTAACTGTGCTAGTACCAGCATACACTCACTGATGAAGAAGTCGTCTACAGCAATGATGTAAGCAATCATTTTCCCTGCTGTCACATTTCCATTCTGACTCCATCAGCATCCCCAGTAGGAAAATGATGCTGAGAGCATTTGGCTTCTTCCTTTCTTTGGAAACCACTGAGAAACTGGATCACCATAAACATATGAGGATATACAAATAGAAGATTATGATGATGGCATGTACGTTCAAACTGTTCAATGGACTTTGTTTCATCCTTTGTTCATTTCTAAACTTCTAGCCCCTGTACCTTGTGTATCCTCTACAACAATAGAACTGCTCATTTCCAGAATTGTCTATTTATTAAAGTGATAAGTTCTGCAATATGTATTATTTTTAATAAAAGACCAATAGTACTAGATTAAGGGCAACATTCTCACAGAATATCTGACTCTTGAACCCACTGTTAGTCATACATTATAACACACACATACACACACTTCAAATATCTTCTCTGCCATAATCTCTGTGAGCACAGGCAAATTGTACAGCATCTCTCTGTCCTAATGTCTCCATTTGCAATATCCATGCTATCTTACCTTTGTGAAGGCTATAAGATTCTGAGAAAAGGGAAAGAGGATTGGTTGACAGACTAAAGTGAATTAATACGACACTGCCAATAAAGCCACATGACTGGACAAAGCATTGTTACTCTTGGTACAGCTGAGATGAGAGAAAGCCTGTTTCCTCTCCAGAGGGTTCCCCTGATTTGTTTTCTCCTCCTATTGAAATAAATCAAATACAAAAAGAAATATGTAGTTATGGGAAGGATTTTCCCTTTTCAATTTAGTTCCCTTAATTTTCATTCAAGCTGGTTCGCACTTAAAGTCTAATTTCCCTACCAGTGATACTGCTTAAGCATATTGATTCAGACTCCCCTGGTGTCTTCCAAGGTACTGCTATGACAAATAAAGAGAAATACAAAACATGATCCCCACAAGTAAAACACATAAAAGATTCCTATAAATGATTGATAGATAGAGATAGATGATAGATAGATGATAGATAGATAGATAGATAGATAGATAGATAGATAGATAGATAGATAGATAGATAGATGATAGATAGAGCAAGCTGGTGGAGCACAAGTGCCTTCACAGGATCCTGTTTGCAGGCTGAATAGTCATATTCAAATGTAAGTGTGCAGAGAGTGCTTCAAAGCACACAAACCTCATAGACAAACAAACTTCAGAATCGCATTATGTAAAATGGTTGTTTACATATCTAATCATCTGAGACCAGGAACTGGAAGAGTAAGGGAATGTGGGTTTTCTTCAGGATGATTTCAACAACAGAAAAAAAAAAAACACATATCTGGATCACATAGGCATTTGAAGAAATTCTGTGTGGTTATTAATGCTGAAGTTGATTTCTACTACTTTATTATTTGTGATTATTTTATTTTAATAATTTAGTGAATCTTCCCAGATACACTGAAAATACTTCTTAAGTAAATAAACATTTTTGCCATTTTGCCTCTCATGATTTTCCCTAGTAACAGGGAAAGACATGATTCACAAGGTCACCTATCATTTTCCCACAATTCTTTGTACCTTAAGCTATCACATAAGTTTAATACCTTTTATTCTATCTCATAAGGTATGAATGATATTTTGCTAGGTCAGAGCAATGATGTTGCTATTACATTCCCTCATCAGATCACTGATACCATAAACTGTAATGGCTTCTCCAGGACCATTAGCATATCTGCCATCAGCCTATATCGAGGAACTCCTTAATCCTGCAAATGGTTGTTAATAACTTACACAGAGCATTTTCATCTCAGTCTTCAACATAGAAAATGTTAATCTATCCTTTGCCACATGACAGCCATTTCCAAAATGGGATGCAGCGGCCAGGCAGTGACCACTCTGTCAGATGCCAGAGTTGAACAGCATATTCAATATGAGCTGAATTAGGCTCCTGAAATCTCATACATCTAAATACATATTTAAATAGGTCACTGTGGCCCATATTTCTTTATTTGTATGTGTATAATCTACCAAAATTTAATATTTTTCTTTTTGTCTGGATCATTTCTTAGGTCTGACATAGCACCTGAGGAAATGACAGAGCATGTGACAAAAATTTTTATATAGCATCCAGAATCAATGATGTCCGAATGTTAGAAGTGACTGAGAGTTAAGATACAAAGCTATAAACCAGTATGGTGATGCATACAATTATTTAGTCAGTGCCTAGCAATATACAAACAGGATCCCACTAGGTCATGTTAGCTATCTATGTCTTAGTTTCTATAAATACATTCTATAATGTTTATACAACAAAATCACACTCCAACATAATTTCTCATGGCCTTACAGGATAATAAAAACTAGAAAGATGCAAAACTCCTTTAATTGTCAGATTATTTGAAACTTTAGGGTATGAACCATGATTATAAGATAGTGTAAGAACTGAGAACCTTGAGGCTCTGGCAATGGCTCAGGTGATAAATTGCTTGCCCAGCAAGCAATCCTTTGTTGTACAAGACTGAGGACCTGAGTTCAGATCCCCAGAACCCAAACAAAGGCCAGGTAGTCATGGTAACCTCCCTGTAATCGCAACACTTACGAAGCAAAGAAAGAGGATTTCCTAGATTTTCAGGAATTTGCCAGCTCTGGGTTCAGTGATACCTGCATTAAGAAACAAAACATAGGGACTATCTATTCATGGTACTCTCAACATCAGTTTCAGGTCCCTGCATATGAACAAGTGTGACATAAGCCTGCAGGCATGTATTATGTACTCATAAATATACATAAAATAGAGAGGTCTGGAGGCACCTGCCTTTAATGCCAGCATTCAGGAGGCAAAAGCAGAAAGATCTCTATTAATTTGAGTCCAGCCTGGTCTACTCAGTGAGTTCCAGTCCCATCAGGGCTAGATAGTAGTAAAACTATCTCAAAAGCAAGCAAACAAACAAAATGCACCTGAGAGAGGCATAAATGCTGAGACCAGGGTTGGCTACTTGTACCATAGAGCTTAAACAGGACATTAACTATTGTGTGGCTAGTAGTCATATAAGCACTTGCCTCAGCTACTTCAATGGTTACTTCTCTGTTGGGAGCTTGTGTTTCGTGATGTCTTCCATCTTATTTATAGAAGGTAAATTGGGAAGCCATTAATCCATCTGAACAACTTTAGATTACTTTTTCTTTTCTTTTTTTTTCTCATTTTTTTAATTAAAAATTTCCATCTCCTCCCCTCCTCCTCCCCCCTTCCCTCCCCTCCCTTCCACCCATACCCCCACTCCTCCCCTCTCCAAGCCAAAGAGCCATCAGGGTTCCCTTCACTATGTTAAGTCCAAGGTCCTCCCAGCTCCCCCTAAGTTCAGGAAGGTGAGCAACCAAACTGACAAGGCTCACAGTGAGCCAGTCCATGCTGTAGAGTTCATGCTCATCGCCATTGTCCTTGGTTTCTCAGTCCTCCTCCACCATCAGCCACATTCAGAGAGTCCGGTTTGGTCCCCTGTTCCATCAGTCCCATTCCAACTGGACTTGGTGGTCTCCCATTAGATCTGTCCCACCGTCTCAATGGGTACACACACTCCTCACGGTCCTGACTTCCTTGCTCATGATCTCCCTCCTTTTGCTCCTCATCAGGACCTTGGGAGCTCAATCCGGTGCTTCTATGTGGGGCTCTGTCATTTTCTCCATCCAATGCCAGGTGAAGGTTCTATGGTGATATGCAAGATATTCATGAGTATGGCAATAGGATCTGGACATTTCTGGCACACTCTCCTCAGCTGCCCAAGGAACTAGCTGGGGGCGTCTTCCTAGAGGGGTTCCCAGGTGTCCAGGAAAACTTTAGATTACTTTTAAGAAAATATGTGGTAGTTCTATTTTTCCTCGAGTACTTTTATGCAAACTTGAGTCCACAGGGAGTTTTGCGACCACACTTTACAGCTAACCTATGTGGGTCATCTGAGAAGATCAGTGAACATAGAAATCAAATGCTTTCATTCTTCTCCTATCCTTTTATAGTGACATTGAAGCTGAGTCTTAACAAATTCCTTTGAAAAGTGAAGACATAAACACCCACCCCAGAGAGCCATATCAGGAACAACAAAATTCCAGGTATGGAAAATATCTTTGACTGAACAAAGACATTGTATAAATAAGAGGGGTTTTGCAGTGCTTAACTATAGATTCTGATGCAAGCTCACTTTCCTTAGAAAGCTAAGCTGTGCTGCTTTACACATTAAGAATAGTCTGAATTTGAATAATGAACATCTCCAGCTAAGTGTTTCCTGAATGATCAGCGGCATTTTTTTTTTCTTGAATATGCTTTTCAGGGGTAGAATTCCTTAATATCCATACCTTTGTTCTCAGAAGATTAAATTACTGATATATACTACCTAATACTTTAGAGTTGAAGTACACATGAGACCTCTTGTCCTTTAAAACATTTGTATGAATGCTAATGAGGATATATCAGATATATAATGGCCTATTATGAGAACTATTCAGTCCTATCTCCTTGTCTGATCCATCAGGCAGATGCTGATTACAAAAGAAGCAAGATCAAAGATCCTCTAATTAACAATGAAAAAAAGTGTACTCGATGATACATTATGTAGAAAGCGCTAGGACAAAATTGTATAAACATTAGAATTTTCTAGCATTGAGAACTCTTAAAACACAGTGTGCTCCCCCCCTACTTAACTGCATTTCTTTTTATAACCCTTTTATGCTGAAGACTCTCCCTCCACCTGGTGTAACTTAATGGTGTTATTTCCTGAGGAGCGAGTGCGGGGAGAAGCACTAACTTTATTAGTTGCCCTGCTCTACCTGCCAGAAAGCCTAGCCCCAGACCAACTCAAGGCAAACGTATGCTAGAAAACAAGGTTATGCAGTAAGCAGATTGGGAGACGAGGCTGAGGCTATAGCTGCTGTGTAGGAAATGTGGTAATGTTTTGAAAGAATAGGTGCCCATGATATTCGTAAACAATTAGATGCAGATACACTAGAATGGAGGTTGCATTGGTAAGTGACATAAAGGAGCTAGAGGATGTTGGGGATAAAGAACTTATCACCCCATCCTTCCACACACCAACCTTCCATTCATGTTCACTCTACCTATCAGATATATTATTATGTCCTTGGAAATGACATCAGGCCTAGTGCTAGAGCTTAGTTCATTCTACTAAAAGAAACACAGCTATTTTTATACTTTAGAAAGACTGTTTATCTCCATATAACATTGTAGGTTGAAATATCAAATTTCTCTCTTAAGTGATAACTATTATCTTGCGTTTCCACAGTAAACTAGTATAAACGCAGGGAATATACTGGCAAGATCGATACAGGTTTTTCTATAGGAATTGTATGGACTGAGTGGCTTAAGTAGAAAATGCTTATTTCTTAGTCTTTAAAAGCCAGAAAGTCTAAATTCAAGATGCTGGTTGGTGATAAGGTGCACAGTGAGGGCTCCTTACCTTGTTTACAGAGAGTGCTTTTCTTGTAGCCTCACAATGGAGAGAGAGGAAAGATCAGAGCCAAGAGAAAAGCACCTCCTGATTATTCATCTCCATTTAAGGACATTAAGCTCATCAAAGGCCTACCTTCTAGCATCATATTGGGAAATAAGGCATCAAGGCATCAATACTGTGGAAAATGGTGACATGAACATTCTGTCCACAACAGGAAGTATTTTCCATCACAGATATATACCAAGAGATAACATATATTTAGGTAAAGTTTTAGACAATTAATTATAACAGATATAAATTATTAAATAATCAGTGAGTTATTTATTCTTTAGACATAGTCTCAATGCTGATGACTTCAAGAAAGTGACCCGTCTTTCTCAGTTTCCCAAATTTTGCTGGGATTACAAGTATGCATTAGTATATGTGGCATTATGATATTTTGGATATTGCAAATACACTAGGTATAAGACTGTGTTTATACAAAATCTTTTGTGGCAAGCCTGTGAAATTCTTCCGTAGGTTTGTATTTTGAATACTGGTAGTGCTATTTATGAGAAACTGGGGAACCAGTAGATGGTGAGCTATAGCTTGCAGAGGTTGATCAGTAGGAGTGAGTTTTTGAACGTCTTTTTTCATCCCTCACTCTCTGCTTCCTGTTCTATTTGAGCGTGAAGAGCCCTGGACACATTCTCCACCGCCATGAACAGCACTCAATACTTTGCCCAGCACAACACAGTTCAGTCCTCTGAAGCCCTGTACTTAACAAATCTATCTTTCTTTAATTACTTCTTTGGGGTATCGTGGTTTCAATAATGTAAAATGAACTAATATACTTCTGACCAGGGCAGTTTGAACACCTGCAAGACAAGAGCCTGGCAAACATATTTGGTGTAACCAAATGAACCCTTCTCTTCCACACCTGGATTTCCTAAAAACAGAGAACCGAGAATGCTGTCACCAAGAAGGGATAAAATCACTTTTAGTACTTCTAACGTCAGAGTAAGAAGTTATGCAAATGACTCCACAGGCTAGATTCCATAGTGCTAGAAGGTGCTATACAGACTAATAGAGGAGAAAAGTAACCATCAGACTCACCAGCTGTGACTGCTGAAAGCTACAGTAGCTGCCAGTCTGGCAAGGAGGCCTGTGGGTGCAATAGTGAAGAGAGCATCATGGGGTGACCAAGTATTTTCTTATCAGGTTTAAGTCTAGCTTCACATGATAAAAGCAAGATCGGACAAGTATCATAGCCCTGATTAAACCACTGGTTAAACAGGTCATATACGCCTTAGGAGAGAATCTTCTAATATTCCACCAAATACATTATTAAACACACTCCATATTATCTCTTGTTATACACACATGAATGCATCTCTCAGTCCTCACCAGAGAGTTTATCTTTGAAGTAGATGGAATTAACACAGTGACCTACACAACAGCCCAAGATACAGAGATTAAGGGACTGCAGAAAGCTCAGCCCTAAATGGAACATCTGGATCAGACCACTTCCTCCCAAAGCACGGGAACCATTGAGGAAAAGGGGGTAGAAAGAGTGTAAAGAGACTACAAGAAAAGAGTGTCCTCCAGCCACAGCAGAGCAGCTGCACGTAAGGACTCGCGGTAGTTGTGATAGCAGACACATGACATGTGCTAGCCTAACCCAGACAAAACCGCAGCATGAAGAGTAGAGCAGGGGCAAAATGGCAGCCCTAGTCATGGGGATTAAGGTAATTGAGAGTTTCTGGCAGAGCAAGCATCAGTTTTCTAGTTTGATTGTTTTTTCCTTGTATGTTGGCCGAACTCCAATGTTAAGTCATACATCCAAGGTTTATGAACAGCACAAATTGAATTTCACAGGAGTTAAAAAAAAAAAAAAATAGAGACACAAAGTTACGTAGCTAGAGAAGGGATGTGGAGTTTGTGGAGGGCGAGCATGATCAAATATATGGAACCAAATTTTTTAAGAACTAATTTTTTTTGTCTTTTTTTGGTTGCTTTGGATGGAGGTGGTGTTTTTGTTTCTGTTTTTGTTTTGAGATAGGATTTCTCTGTGTAACTCTGACTGTACTAGAACTTGCTCTGTAGACCGGACTGGCCTCAGAGTCAGAGAACTTCCTGCCTCTGCCTCCTGAGTGCTAGCACTGAAGGCATGTGCCACCATCCCCTGGCAAGAACTCACAATATTTCAAATGAACGAACTGCATAATCTCTAGACCATTGATATCTCTTATACGTGCCCTCCATGTCATAGTGCCTGTTAAGCTTATAACATATAAAACAAGCGAGTGCGGTCTTGTCAAGGTCAAGATTGCATCTAAGAATTAGAAAGAAGCAGTAATGATGTTAGCAAGTCAGCAAGATTTGTTTCTTTTTTAACTCATCTGGCATTTTTCATGACAGTCGGTAGTGGTGTCAGGCATACAGAAATCTCAAAGAGACCGAGAAGTTCATGTTTGGTGCAGGGTCTGAAACTGTGCTGATAGTGACAAGATCTGGATCACCATACAGTGGTCAAGATTCTGATTCTGCTCGTGCTTTACTAATAGGAATACCCCTCAAAGTTAACGTTAAACTGCAGAAGTCAAAGAAAGGCCTGAAGATATCACCTAGTGGTGGCACTTCTGTCTACACAAAAGCAATGAAGGCTAAACGCCCATGGTGTTCCGTATATGGAAAGTAAGCAGAACAGATATAGGCAACCTCAATACTTCTCCAAGTCCCTCTTCTTTTCATTATCTATTTGATTTCCTTTCCCTCCCGCACTAAGTAGATGAATTTATCTTCCCAGGAAGGGGATTTCAAGTTTAACCAGAAGAAAGAGGCAAATGAAAGAAAACTGAAATTTTTGAGTGTAACAGAAGTTCCCACATCCAGGGGTATTGGAAATAATCTTTCAATCATGTTAATTTTTCTTAATACAGACACCAAAGGAATACATTTTTCTCATCTTCACTCCACCATCACTCTCCTGTATAAAACACACAACGATGAAACAAAACCACACGATTGGCTTTCTCATTGAGAGCAAAACAATGCCTCATATTCTTTCACTACTTCATAGTAATTCTAAGTCTCACGGAGCTGACTCTGTGGGATCACCTTCCCTTCAGAGACACAATCAGTCCTCAAATTGACTTCCCAGGAAAAGCCCATGGTCCAATACGCTCTAGGGAAATTTGGTTCCACCTTCTGTTAAGAACCTGTGTCATTTCTGTATAACCACTATTCAAGAAGACAATATAGAACAGAACCTCTTGGGGGTGGCAAGCATAACTTTGAGCTTGCTTTCTGGTCACAAGTGAGAGAGTTCTAAGAATAGCCTTCTAGGTCTCATAGAAGTCAGAATGCTCTTCAGCATTCTGCTTCCTAATTTCCCCGACTCTAGAAAAAAATGATTTTAATAGTTGATTATAGTTACATCCCCATGCTAATAAAGTCTTTTAAATGCATGCCTTCCCCTGGAATTACTAGTTTTTGAACTGATCCAGTTCTAGGTGAGAACCATGCATTCCGTTTCAGTGTCTAAGACATAGTGTGTGACTGACAGTAATTACTGACTACTATATAAGCCGGCTTTTAAAGGTCTTAGCTGTGTTTGGAAAGACTAAAATCCTTGGTTTTATCCTCAATCAAGCCATATTCTGTCAATTTTGTAGTATCTGTCACTGAAGAAGCTTGTCTTAAATTTTTCTGTAGAAGGAATAACTAATTGCCCCTTCAAATCCCACACCCTTTCTATATTTGCTTTTCTTAAAGGTCTTTTATGAGACTATAATGCCTACTCAGATGCAGCAAGCAACCCCAACATATGGCACGGCATTCTTTCTCTGAACTCTTTACTGTGACCTCACTGGTACATTATCTGTCTTTGGGGTTACTGCACCCAATGCTTTTACCAAATATTATGCCACTGAAAAATGTCATTACCACATTTCCAGGCAGAAATATTCATAACTTCATTCTTTCTCTCCTAATAATTAGAACAATGCTGCAAAGCTGAGGTTTTTATTTGTTTGTTATGAAAACATCTCATTTCTGGCAGCTGTTTCCTATGTCAGTAAAGACAGTCTACATTATAGCTATGACAGCAAATCTTCCCAAACACTGGCATTCATGTTCCATATCTATCAAGGGTTGTATGGGGCACTACTCAATGCCATTCTACTTAATGATAGAAGCTACTAGATCAGACCCTCTCTGGTCCTCATGCAGTAGGTGACTGTCATTACTCTAGCTTCTTACAGCCAGGTTGCTCTTCCAGGTCTCAGAAAGTATTATGACTCTCTTCCTTAGGAAGCAGGGATGGGGACACGCATAGAGTACAGTGCTTTCGGATGGGCTCAGATTTGAAAGGAGAACCCAGGTCTAGATAAGGAAAATAAGGCTTTCTCTATACATACTCAACTATTCATTCTGTCAGTGGCTGATTTTCATTCAACTTTAGTGATTCTACATGGGAACTCTAAACAGAGAGCACACTCTATGCAGAGCGATTTATCAGGGGAATTAATCACTTGATTATGAGAAGGCCTGCGTGGGATAAGGAAAGTTGGTAGACGGCTTCAGTCCCATTCAGAAGCAGAGTGAGTGTAGAACATACAGACTGAGAATTTGTGGGTATCTGGTATGAAACCCAGGGACCAGGGCCAAAGACCTTGTAGTCCTGACATAGAAGAACAAGAGAACAATGGATTCTGGCTCTGAAGACTCCTTTGTCATTCCTCTTAGCCCATCTTGTGACTATTCATCTGGACATCAGTCTCCTCAGATGGTACCCACAGACCCATCTGGGATGCTGCTTTTCACTCACATCCTGAGCATCCCTTCCAGTACATAAAGGATAATAAGATAAAAGCCTACTAAAGCTCTGAGAACAGGTGATGTTTTCTCAGCTAGGTGAGCATAAGTGTGACACATCTAACCAATCATCACACCAGGTTAACTAGAGTTGAATTATTTCATTCTAGGGGCATGGGTGCCCTAGGACAGTCTTGCATCTGTGTTTATGAAACAACGGACCCACCAATCTCTTGATTTCTTTCCTCAGTCATTGGGGTGTTTTTGCCTCATGAGAGGCTCTAAGTTGGCCACCCAAATATGTTTATTAAATTGACCCCATACTCAAACATGAAAATGGAGTTCCTAATTCATTTAATGGTCTCAAATCATGTCTAGATTTAGTGGTCAATAAAGCTTATCAGAAAAAAAGACAATGTCTCAGATGTCTTCTGTTGGGCCTCATGAGACCCAGGTGTGAGGCCCAGGTAATTTCCTGAGGCTAGCTGGAGTGTAACTTCCTGATCCTAGCTAGAGTTTGGAAACCTGTCTATGGCTACCTGACCTAGACCTGCCTCTGCCCAGCCACCACTACTGTGGCAGAATAGTATTGGACCTTGTTCCTTACTCCACATCAACCCATCCCAAGCTTCTCCACCCCCATCACAACCCTATATAAGTCCCTACTTGATACCATTAAGCGAGATCCTGCTTTGACAGACTCCCAACTCAATGAGTGTGTTTTCCCCATGGTCAAGTGGGGGAGGGCAGCTGGATCCTTCAACACTACTCTCCATCCTGCCCCAGGGAGAGCCCGGTGGTTCTGCCCTCCCCTTTCTGCCTTTCTGCCAAAGAACCTAGCAGTCCTTCTTTCCCCATTCATCATATGCAAATCTAATTTTTCTCAGAATATCATGGCTTGACAAACCAATTGCATATAATATTAAATCTACCCCAAAATATATTTAAATGCTACTAGTGAATAGCCTGTTTCTTTCTTTAAATCACACACGCATTACTTAACTTACAAAGATGAAACATGAGACCACAGGGACATGCTATTTGAATCTAACTATAATAACATTCTTTTTTGTGGTTAAGTCTTGATAAAGAATTGCTGCTATGTGCATTCCTTCATAAGGACTACACATGTCCTTATATCCCCAAAGACCAAGTTAATGCAGCTGACTAATATTCATCCTTGAACATTGAAACCTATGAAGCAATCAAGCCTCTTTTCTCTTTGCAGCCTGCATCAGATACTTTGTTACAGTAACAGACAGGGACTGATATATGGATTGTCCAACTTGACTCATACTTTTACATAGACAATCAAAACAGGAGCCCAGACTTTTTCTGAAGTCTATGTACCTCTGTTTAAGAGCAAGCCATCCTACTCAAATGGCTCCAATGAATTCCAAATCTCAGCCTTCTCTAGGCACATAAGAAATTTCAATTATTTCTCGCATATTCTAAGCTTCTGTATTTTACTCATCCTCTATTTCAAATTTAGCAATCTACACAGCAGATGCTGGAAGGTTTCTGTATTCTGAATAAATAGCATCTGTCTTGTCTACCTAAGCTCTCAACATCAAGGAAGAAAGTGAACGAACTTATAGAATGATAAAAAAGACAAAAATCGCATAATGCTTTGGGATGGTATGCCTGAGACTACACAGATTTATCCAGCCTCTGGTAGAAGCAGGAGACAATGCATAATCTATGTGGACAAAGCTGCTTCCCAGAGGGAAGGATGAGAAAGAGACTGGGCTCTGCATGCCTCATTTATCTCTTCAAAGGCAATGATCTGAGTAGTTACTTCTCTGGGAAGGAAATACGCGAGGAACACCCAGCACAGCAGCAGTGGAGCTCCCTCTACAGAGAAGAAAGGCTCAGGAGAAGGACAGCATTCTGGTGGGACCAAATTATTTACTGTGCTGTCTATGGTGCCTGACAAGGGACAAAAGTATACAAAAATAGACATTCCGAGGTCCTCCACATGGGGTTTCCTAACATGAAGCAAAGTTGTGGAAGAAGAGACTGCAACTGTTGGCACATAGCGGGTTTTCAGGCCTGATTATTGGGAAACTCAGCTGAATTAGAGGAGGATTTATTTCCTTAACCAGTGGACATTCTGTAGCCACTGATACAGTAGCATAGAGACAGGAGATGAGAGTGGGGATGGGAATGCTGTTGTCTGTTTGAGAGTTGCTTTTTTTTTTTGGATGGTAGAAGTAATGAACCCCAGAATTAGTCTGTGTAATGATAGGGATTAAATCCCAGATCTGTAGTCTGTGTAATAATAGGGATTAAATCCCAGATCTAGTGAGCTATATCCTCCGCATAAGAATATTCTGCTTTATTTTGTTTTATTTACTTTAGGGCTTTGTAGGTATGGCAAATTCATCCTGCAAATAGCTGATAGTGACTCTAATTTTACCTTCAGTAGAATTAGCATAAAGACTACAAAAAGACAGCCTGGAACATAGCTGCTCTTTGCCTATACTGTTCTTTCAAACCTCTTGTAGTAAAATGAACAAAATTAGCCCTTTAGTCATTTTAAGTGTATCAGCCAGACATGTTTGCAGACACCACTCTCTATCCAGATCCCGCCGTTTGGTTTTGTTTTCCTGTTCCCAGAAGTCCTGCACATGGTGCTGAGGTGGGGGGGGGGGGGAGAATCCATTGTTGTTTTTAGATTTGGCAGGAAGGAGTATTTGATGTCCTGGCCTTCATCATCATCAACATCATCCAAGAAGATTCCCACCAAAGTCTGAAGTGGATAGGGAATGCATACCAGAGAAGTCCTAGTTCCCAGATCCTGCAGAATAGAATTCCTGCGCTCAAGCACTTGGCAGATTGCTTGCAAAAGATGCCATATAGTCAGCTCTGGAAGTTATTCAAAAGGCCTGGCCAAGTGCTTTAGGACCCGAAGCACTCATTTAAGTAAATATTTTAGTATTGAGAAAACTAGAAATGGGCAAAGAGGCTTGAATCTTTGTGTCTCCCTATTTTAATCTGGATTAAATACGTTTTAATAAACAATAAGACTAAAAGTGCAATTTCAGAAAGAAACTTTAACCAACGTCAATGCAAAGACATGTTTCTAACAGCAGAACATCTTATCCACTGTCTCTTGAGTCTCCCTGGGAACACACTGCTAATAAATCCAGATGTGCTCATTTGCACCTGATTCATGAGTGTTGAGAACTTTTCTAGATTTAGCAACAGCAAAGCAGACTTTCCAGTCTAAGCTCCCATGTGTTTCGTGACTTCACTTCTGTTTTTGTTGTTTATAATCTCTTTTCTCACCATATCCATCTCACTGTAGGCTTCATGGTAGTATGAACCAAGAAAAAAAATTGATGTAATAAAAAGCCTATGCATACTAGAACAAAGGACAATGTTTCTCGGCCTTTCAATTAAATTAGAGCTGAACGCAACTCGGAAGTGCTAATTTTGTATCAATTAGAGTAGACTCATCGTAAATGTTTGACCAAATAGTGATATTTACTGCCTTGGGTATATGACTCCCTGAGCTTTTACACATGTATATTTGAAGTGATGTGTAACCACCATCTAGGGGATAAGCACAATACTATCAGCATATCCAGCACTCCTAATATGAACACCTCATACTCAGAGTTTTCTCAACTCTTTCCCCTTTGACAACCTTAACTTGCTCTTCCTTTCCACCCTTTGCCTTTTCATAAGTGCAGTAGATTTATAAACGTAATTCAATATTTTAAATTCGTAAATGTTTTCATTATGTTCACAAACTCTCACTAATGGAGCTATATATAATACAGCCAACTCAATAATAAATGGATGGGGTTTATTCAGTTCAGATATCAAACCCAGCTTCTCTAATGTCTGCATGAATACTAAATAAGACAAAAAAGATCAACATAATGTTAGGCCTTAGATTGGAAATGGATTCTCAGTGTTGTAGATAAAAAATTCTGAATACTCCTTGAGTTTTCAAGTACAGACACAGGGAGCCTATTTGCCATGCTCTATATGATGGCCAAAATGCAAGCATTTGCTTGTTAAAGTTACAAGTTTGAATGGCCCAGCTTGGAAATAAACTGTAACTTGCTATCTCTACCATATCATGAATAAACACATCACCTCTAGTTGTTAAGTAAGATTATCAACATAAAACTAATTCTCACTTGTCTCCTTGGTGATTCAGTATTCTTCAACTCTTACATTGCCTCAAGGATAAAATTTTGCCTCAGTTTTCTTATGAAGCAATGCATTCAGATAATTCAGGGTCTGAATACAGATCTTGATCAATCCCTAGAATCATTACATTGATTATACTGTGTATGCTGGTTAGTCTTGGCTGTCCAGTTTGACCAGATTTGGAATTACTTATGAGTCAGGAAGACATACCTCTGGGTATGTCTTTCAGGGCCTGCCTAGAATGCTTAACTAAAGTGAAAGACATACCTTCAGTGAGGGTGGAATCATGTTGAGCTGGTGTCTCGGACTGAATAAAACATCTTGTTAGACTGAATAATAAGAAGGTTAAGGAGGAATACAGCTGAGTATCAATCATTCGTTATTCTGAATGAGGTCCCAGTGTGACCAGTTGGCTCATGATCAATTCCACCATAGTGCTTTCTATACCATGACGGATTGCTTAACACTATTAATCAGCACAAACCTCTACTTCTTTGAATTGCCTTAGTCAAATCATTTGCCAGAGGTACAAGAATGGTGATGAAACACATTAAAAGTATTAATGAATATTTTTATTCTCTCATTTTGAAAAATCATATGCAACCATCATTTCCTGCATGGTCACTATGACAAAACTGTGGAATGTTTCTTTGAACTACACTTTCTGTCTGAACTTGGTATGGCTAAAACTCAATCCTGTACACAAAGCTTGGCATTTTTGTAGACACTAAGTATATACCAGGTAACATATCACTGATAACAGATTTCTCTGTGTGTAAAGAAAGTTTTATTCTTGGAGCAATACATACTATACATACAGTGAGAGCTGACCTGAATCATGGGCAGTAGACTACATCAGGTTTTGAGAAGCAGTCATAAAGTAAACCAAAAATATTTTCCCCTGTAGCTTGTGCTACCAATGATTAAAAAGACCTGAGTTGTTGAGCCTCTGACTTATATATGTCCTACTTAAAATTCTGTGGCAAATTTGTCTGTTGTCAGAGATGCAGGCATTGGTAGCTGCCTCTCTACAGCTTAACTTTGTACTACATACATTACACTATTGTAACTAGAACAGCATTCTACAGATAAGGTTTAGGGAATAATACTTGTGGGTAATACCAAGACTATTAAGAGTGTCTTTGTTTCAATGGAGATTGAACCTCATTTTAGTTAGAACATGAACAATTATGAATGATGGCTGAGGAATCTCAATTTTTACTTGAAAATGGTGCCTTGGACCTGTTCTTTGTTAAAAAAAAAAATAGTCGTTTGGATTGCTGGAGAGGTAGCATTGCTTTCTTTGTAAATAACATGAAAGATTCAGTTATGCTGAATTTTATGCTACCAGATGATGAAATTTAACAGCAAACATAGCAGTCTGAGTCTTTAAATATTTGCTTATAGACTTTCAATTTCTCTTATTTTTCATGTAATAGATCATGTTCCAAAGTTCATCTATTTTAATACATAAAAAATTATTCCCTATGTCTATATTGAAATGCTTTTCAGTGTGTGTCTCAGTGATATTTTAAAATTTCAGTGTTTACATGAAAAATACTATTTTACTACATAAATATACTCCAAATGTACTGACTGATTTATATGAGTTAATGAATAGGGAATGTAAGATTGGTAAAAATAGACCTTTCTTGAAAATAATGTATTAATCATATGGAAATGAATCTGGGTGAAATAGAGAGTATCATAGGTTCAGAGCTGAGGACCCTACTTACTATTGTGTTAGAATGACTCCAGTACGTGGGGAAACAACTGGCTCACTTTATTTCGCAGTTTTGTATGTCAGGAATCAAGAGGGGCTGGAGAGCTCTTCATTTGCCTGAGCTGCTAATGAGGTCCTTCAGTATTCAGCTGGCAGAGAGCCTGGTCTGGAAGCTCCAAGATGACATTGTTCTGTGGAGTCTGAATAGGGACTGTTGGGAGGCAAGGCTTAGCTGTGATGTCTATCAAGATGCCTATCAATGGCTTATCCAAAATGACAATCCTCAAGGACTCGAGGGTATTATATGTAGGCCTTCTATTGTGTTCTTAAACATAGAATAAGGAGGCTGGTGGTTTCTTGTAACAAGAGAGCCGGCTTGTTGGGGTTTATGTCCTGCCCAGTTCCCACAGCTGGTAACCCCCCCCCCCCAAAAAAAACGCAGAGAGTCTACATTAGGTTATAAACAGATTGGCCCATTAGCTCTCGTAGCTTATATTAACACATTATTCTTATCTATGTTAGCCACATGGCTCAGTACCTTTTTCAGTGGGGCAGGTCACATCCTGCTTCTTGGGTAGTCTTGGGCAGGACTGGGAGGAATGGGTTTCCTCCTTCCTAGAATTCTCCTGTTCTCATCATCCTGCCTCTACTTCCTGTCTGGTTGACCCACCTATACGTCTTGTCTGACCAATCAGCATTTATTTAAAACATGACTGACAGAATACAGACAATTCTCCCCCACCAGTTTCTTGTATCTAGAAAGGCTGTTAATCAACAGAATGTAGAGGAAATGGGAGTGTTTCTTAAGGCAAGTCCAGACTCCAGATGAAGGAATGTCTCTCAGCAAGAAGAGTGATAAATTTTCTGTGTGTATGGATAATCTATCATAACACTAATTTCTGGGCCAGTTCTAACAATACAGGAAAACTGTCAATTATTGAAGTAGACTTGTGAGCATTGTACAAGATCTCTGTAAGGCACACAGCATATTGTGTGTTTTAGGCTTTTATAATACATGTTCACAGAACTTAGGTTACTTTTGCTCTGAAATGGAATAGTCACTTGAGTTTTGATTAAAAAAATAATCAGTGATCAGTGCCTGCCACCAAAGCTATATAGCATATGTTTGCTTCTTGTGGTGCTTAATTGAAAACAGCAAAATACCCTGGGAGTAGGAAACTTTTCAGAATATGTGTGTGGTAAACTTCACCACTATAGTGATAAATGATTTACCTCTATTACCAATCTACTATATGGCAGCTAAATGAATATAATGTTACTTTGGCTTTCTCTATTTATCAGTTTGTAAAATATTTTTTCTGTATTGCTTTATTTGTATTTCATAAAATTAGTGCAGGCGCACGCCTTTAATCCCAGCACTCGGGAGGCAGAGGCAGGCAGATGTCTGTGAGTTCGAGGCCAGCCTGGTCTACAAGAGCTAGTTCCAGGACAGGCTCTAAAAAAGCTGCAGAGAAACCCTGTCTCGAAAAACTAAAAAAAGAAAAAAGAAAAAAAAATAAAATCAGTGCAGGCTTATAAGACTATAATTATCATTATTTTATAGCTTCATGCCTAACAATTTAGAAGGAATATACATTTCCTTTCACATAACAGCAGAGAAATATTTGAGTTTCAAAAACTTATTTTGCATTAGTTTACTCCAAAATTTCTGAACATCTAATACTTTCTGGGTTCCAAACAAGAGTGTAGAACTATAACACAAGAAAAAGAACTCTGGGTTCCCTATTTACTGTAGTTCACTTTGTGTGCTGTGTTTCCTTCCGCATTTCATTCATGCACAGTTCATAGTGGTTGTAATATAAAGATATTGTTTATACACCCCTACCTTTATATTTTACCACTTTATAGACCCTCAGTACTTAAATGAACCTTTGTCTCACATCATGATGTAATCTTATTTTTACATCAACAAACACATTATTATTTGTTTAAATATTTAACTTTTAAATTTCATACACAAAGCATTTGCCTACACCACCAGAGCCATGCAAAGACTACCTCTGCAAAAGTGGTATCTTGGCTTTTATATTATTAATACAGAATGATTTCATATGAGTTTCAAATGGTACATATGTTTAAGAAAAAGAAATACTACTTGATTTTGAAGACTTTTGTACCATATAAGCGTGAGTTACTAGGCAATGTATTCCTGTAAAGCTCCCCATCCTTTTCATGTTAGAACTTCTTCCAAAGTGTCATTTTGTTAGCGATGCTATGATGTGTAATGTCTGTTAGAGTCCCTAAACAGGCCCCCAAAAGGCAGTGCCAATGGCAATATTTTAGGGTGATGGTCTGGGTCCCACTTAAGCTTGCTTTTGCTGGGGAACAGAAACCTAAGGTGTTTCTCAAAAGCTCTTAGAGATTGGCTGAATGTTCCTACAATTTGCAGCACCTCATCTGTCTGCCAAAGTCCCCACACCGACCACCTTGCTATTCCAGTTTTTCAGTTGCTTCCCCTTGGCATCTTCCCATACAAAAGCCAATAAGCTTTTGCACTACCCTTTACTGTTGAGACGATCAGACAGTTATTGGTTTAGTTTTCTTTTTTTTAATTCAACTCATCTCTCTCTCCACAGAGAATGCCTATGTTCAATGGTTTCTTGCTGTGCCTACTTACAGTCCCTGTTTGCCAGCCTTAAGCTGCTGAATAGTAGGACTCAGCCTGAATGAGAATCATTCAACCTGCATGGCTATCTGCAGATCCTGAAGCACAAAGTCACCAACATTTCTTTAGTTTTCAATGTCAGTAAGAAAATTCTAAGCTGGTAAGGCAAATGTTGTCAGTTTGTTGTTGTTTCGTGCTTTGTCTTGACTTTATCGCTCACTCATCCCTTCTGGTCTAGATGCAATTAGATTATGCACATTACATGTGATAAAACTGGCCTAGAATTTGTAATTATTTCTTCCATTAGTACTGCAGAGAGATATAGTTTAATATGGACATTTAAGCAAAATAAAAGGACCTTGTCTGGTACTCACATCTTCTCCCTTCTCTTCCTTCTGCTTGCCTTGCCCATCTTCTTTCTCTTCCTCTTGTCTCGTCTTCAAATGGACCTAATTTGTATTCACATGGAAGTAGATGTTTATTGCCTGTGTTACTGCCGGGGACAGCTGGAGCAACTAATTTAGCCTTTTACTCTGGAAAATCCTTTTTAATAAGTATGCATAATTCATCGGGGTTCTGGATTATCTGAAGAAATGCAATTAATTTGTTTAATCCTTTTAAAAAGTTATCTCTATCCTTTCTTTTCTTCACTTTAAATTTGGCTCTGAATGAAATATATGTCGAAGCTAAGTCACACTGAGGTATAAAGGAATGATTAGATTTTTATAGGGCACCTTTAGCGACAAATGTGTGATCAACCTATGATGAATTTGTTTAGTTAATTTTTTTACTTTATCTCGAAGCTAATTTCAGACATAAAAAAGGAGATGAGAAACATGGAAGAAAGGGAAGGATTCACATCTCGTGAACTACTTGCACGTGTGAAAACGTCAACGTTGACTTAGAATAGTGATGCCAGGAAGGCAGCAAGCCCTTAGCCTTATCTCAGCAGTGTAAGTGAAGAGATGTTGGCTTGGTGGATCTTCAAAGATGAGAAGGTCTTGTTGCACCAAGAACACCTGCCTGCTACACAGAACACTCCAGACAAGACTGGACATGCATAGAATGAAGGAGTGTTTGCATCCTTTGCTCATGAAGGACAGTGTTCTCTTGAACTGATTTTATCCCATGGAATTCTTTCATTGCTCACATCCTTATACTATTTTTGTGGCCAGCCTATGATTTCAGAAGGCCTCAAAAGGTATGAATGAAGCAATGTCTTCCTGGTACTCTCTTGGGAATTCATGGAAGAAAGTAAAGAGTGTGAGAAACATCTAGTATCCACCTATCCTCAATCTCCTCAGAAACACTGCTGTCTCTCAACCCAAATGTGGTTCACATGTCCAGCTGAAATGCAGACTGCCCTTTCCTTAACTAAGAGCTGTAAAAGTTGATAAATTATTGAACAAAGAATAAAAACTAATTCAATTCTGTCACATAGTTCTGGAGTCAGTGGAACACCAAAATTACATCTATAGCGTATTAGATCGGCAGAAGATAAGAGGTACCTGGGAATGAAAACTGATGTCTTCAAGCACAGCACAAAGAGATACAGTTGCAATTATTCTAGAGCAAATCATAAACACAGTCCTGATTCTCATAGACTGACGGTTTGTAAATTTTGACAGACAAAATGATAAGAAAAGCACATTTTCCCTTAGGTTTCCAGTGGCTGGCAAAGCTAAGCAAAAAGGAAAGTCTTCATCTAGACAGAATTTGTGATGAACAGTAGCTGTCTAACCCTCTCCAAGTGTTAAAATAAGCGAAAGTGTCTTTAAGAGACCTTAGGAAATTGGAAAACATGAGGTAGTAATTACTTTTAAAGAAAGTATTTCAATAATTGAATACGATTTAAAAGATTTGTTTTTCCTTTTTTATTAAAATAGTTTGCTCACATTCAGCTGGTAACTATTCAACTATAAAATCTGAGGAATTGAATAAGCAGCACACTGGAGGAAAATACACATTCAGTATCCTAAATTCATATAGTGCCACTGAAGATTGACAGTACTTGCTGTCCCTTTCTGCTCTCTTTTTCATACTTCTCTAGAGAACGTCTCTACCCACACCTTACAGAGTCTACAGAGAGGAAAGAACCCAAATATAATCACAATATTATTTCAGAGATTATGGGTTGGTTAAACCAACACTGATACATTTTGTATTCATTTCATGACAAGTTTTCAAGTCAAACACAGTTTCCCAACTTCAACCACATGCTTATTCTGAGGATGAAGAATCCATTTGGGATTCAGACCTCCATCTGGCCTTTATAGTTCCATCATTGTCATAGGTAATGAAGAATTTGCAGTAATTTTTCAGAGGATGGTTTTGTTCACTGATATGTGAAATAGAATGTAACTAGTTCAGTTTTATGCCCAACTATGGGCGTCTTTTCAGGTTAAAACACACAGAATAAAGCCATGTGTGTCAGGAAAAAAAAGAGAAGCTAATTCTGAAGGGGAGAGTATCATTGAGACTCACTCTTGACCCTGATAATAGATGAGAAATTTTCCTTGGCATTAAGCCACACAAATAAAAGAAGGATTTTCTTTTTTTTCATTCGTAATTCTGAAATATGTCCACAATGCATGTAATCTACCATAGGCCTTGATGGCCCTCTGCTTGGGTCTTCCTTTTGCTTGTTTTTAGAATGAAAGGCAGGTTTTATTACAAGAAATGAAAAAGGGATCTCATCTTTAAACATGATGAAAAATAAGAGGGGAGCTGAGTCCCTTCACGTGTGCTAGTCAAGCCCTCATAACTTCATTTCCGAGCAATGTTTGTGCAGCCTGACATCCCAAGCTTTGCAGCAGAGATCTGAGCAGACAAGCCTTTGAATTGAAATGAGCACTTGTGGCCTTAGGGGTGAGGCTCTCACAGAGGTTCAGTGACCCCGGAAACGAGTTCCTCCGCAGCAGACCCTTCAAAAGGAAGCCTGTGGTTAAGATGATAGAATGGCAATTGGTGGCTTGATTACAGTGGAAGGACAGTGGAAAATCTGCTTCTAGAAGTGGGGAACATTTCTTTAATGCTAATTGACTGCCTTTGCTCTTAAGGGCTACAATTTTATTTTCCTTATATGACATTGATATTCAGTGACAACCACCTTCTGCTCTCATCCCTAAGTGAGAGAGCAGAAAGTTTAGGTTTTTCTCCGACAGTTTTCTTGCAGTTTATGAAACAAGCCGGCAGTACAAAAGAACATAACTATTATCTGCTTCATAACTTCCTCCAAAGTTACCTCTGGCCTTAGCTCATTGATAATCAATGTTATTTATATATCTAATAAGCCATAAGATGTAAGATCTCAAACTACTTCTCTTTCAATTCCCGTTGGGTGATTTAAGACTAATTTATATGCAAGTCTATTCATGAAATCCCAATGCACTGTATTTAGTTGTTTGTTTCCTTATTTATAATAAACAGAAAAATCAGTGGGATAAAATATGCTTATTTCAATCCCTCACTACAACTTCATCTCCCTCTATACTAAAATACGACAACGTGTGTGTCGTGGTTAATACTGCTGCCTTCCTAGCTCCTCGAGTCCACCATATCTTTTTCATCTCAGTATCTCCCACAGTGTCCTAGCCTTGAAGACTGTTTCTGTAAATAGAAACATTTTATGATTCTTTCAGTTAGCCAAATAGCTCCACAATGCTGGATTTCTATTCAGGTATCGAAGACGTCTGTCTCATTTGGGGCACTTTACTGGGAATGCTTCCTTGAAAGTACTGTGATCCTTTGTGTTTCTCACTTAAACCACTGATCATTGTGTTTATTATCCAAATTTTAAAGACAGAGGTGGTTTTGGATAAAACAAATTCCGACGAAAGGTCTGTTACTGATAATTTTTTTTTTCCTGGAAGGAGATCCCTTCTTGGAGAACCTTCCCTGGGATGGTGGAGCATTAAGCAATGTAGAGTAGAAAAATACTGTCAACTTGACACCGGTAGTACATGTTCCCCTTGTCCTTGTGGGCCATTCATTCCTTCAGAGACAAGGGGTTTAATCTTTCTTTCCATCAAAATAGATCAAGTTCCTTGAACACATACTGTGCTTGATGAACTTCATTACAAAATTACAACATTAATAATTATCAGAACACTTACCTGTGGTTTCCTTGAAAGAATGAAGAAACGTGTGTCCTCCCCCCTTTTTTTTTTTTACCCAATAGTCCTCAGTCTTTAAGAACAATAATAGCAGACACAGAAGCAAAATTATAATCAGGGGCTTCATGTGTTACTGTAATTCCAAAGAATAATAATTGGAAATGAAAAGCTGTTAGAAATAGCAAATGAGCTATCACGGCAAGTAATTTCAAATTGAAAGAACCTGAAGAACTAGAGATGTTGGGGACATTAGAGAGGAAATAAAAATAAAAAAGGGGCATCTGGTTATCTTGTTTAGAAGACTCAGAGAAACAACCAATAAATAGCCAAGGCTCTCGGTTCCACTTGGAACAAACAGCCAGCCACCCTGCAAGCACCTTCACAGGAAATGCTCAGTCTTCAAGCATACCATTAGACTGTATTGAGAAAGGACCTTCAGGAGGTAAGGAAGACCCAGCCTGAACAAGGCAGCATATTCTCAGGCCAGAGAAATTCTAGAATTTTAGTTAGAAGCAGAAACCATCTAAGGTAAGTAACTAAGCATAAGTCTGTGTATCTGATGGCAAGGTCTTCATTTCACAAACCCGAACCAACTGCACAAGAGGCACAACCTGCTTTAGCTCATCGCTCTTCACGCCCTAACCCATGCAGGAGATCAGTGAGTTAGTTGTCTCTGGAGAAATCAAGTCATTATGTCACATCATATTAATATAAACCAACAGGAAATTTTATACTTGAAAACTAAAATAAGGCTGAGCCTGTCACAAATGAAGGGTACAGGAATAAAAAAAAAAAGGTGTGAAGTCAAAGAAACATCCAAAGCAGTTAGATACTTCCAAAGCTTCTCCACTGTTGTGGTAAGCAGAATCCTTGAATGACTGCTAAGGTTCCCAGTCATTCAGAATTCTGCTTATGAAATTCCCTGTATGGAATACATACAGGACATGCTCCCTTAGCTTGAATTTAAGAAATATTTGTGGATTAATATATTATCGCTCCTCTGATTTGTTTACTTTATATAGCAAAGGTGCTGTAGCCATTGCTACATTGGGTGAAATTAATCCTTTTTAATGCTATAATTTCTTTACAGAAGACTGGAAAGACTTACCTACTGACTCTAAAGAAATAGTTGCCATATTGTGAGAAGACCATGTTACCAGACAACTCAGTTTTTTAAAAGCTAAATCAGGAATTTCAATCTATAAGAAGAAATTACATTATTCTACAAACTGAATGAAGTTTTAAAAGAATCCCAAACTTCATACAGAAACACAGCCAGGGCCAGGACGGAAAGTCTGGATTGATTGTTTTATATTTGCTTCACATGTACTAGGTCCCGAATCTGATTCCAACCATGAAAACAAAATGATAAACAGAAACAAAGAATAAATTACAGCCAGATAGCCCTGTAATTTCCTTCATTTCAGTCTTATGAAATCCAAGGAGACCCAATTATGCCAAGTTCAAATTTCTATCTACGAGTGCATGGATTTTTACACTGCTGTGATTGTAAAGTAGGTTCTCTGTTCTGAATTGTGTTTTGACTTGTGTATCAATAAAATAAGTTACAAATCTGAACAAGAGGTGAGAGAGAAAATGCAATAGAAGTCCGTGGAGTAGGTTTGTAACTATCAGGTGAACAGCAAATGATAATAGAAGACAAACACACACTACATGTAAGGATTCAGTAAAGCTTCTCGGGGTGGGCAGAAACATCTGCAGAATTCCCATTTGTACTTAAGGGACCTTGACCACTAGCTCTCCCGGACTTTTGAGCCCAACGCCACAGGCTTCATTGGTTATGCATCTAGAAGGCATCATGTTTGGGGTGAAGAAGAAGAACATATGCTAACCTGTTCTATCCAGGTCTTCCTTAGCTCAAGACCTGACATCCCCACCACACTCCAGACTTATAATGGAATACTAAGTGCAAGACAGATGAGGAGAACATGACCAGGCCCTGTGGAGAGCTGTCTTTCAATAACAGTTAAATTATTATTCATAGCAAACTAATTGTCTAACCAAAGCAGAACCTTGGGAAGGGTTAGACAGCTTCCAGAGAACTGTATTGGGAGACATCAAAGGCAGCAGAGAACAGAGTCTAATAGATTGTTTGTATTGTGAAGGACCAGATACTAAAAAACATCACACCCAAACTGAATACACAGATGTCAACTGTTGTTTCTATTTCTTTCCCAAGCAAGGGGCATAAGCAAGGAGCTCTGGGAATGGCTGTGGGAAAAAGCTTCTGACAAGAGGTGGGAACCTCAGTGGAGAGATGCAGTGGACATATGAGGAATACACTCATGGATATATTCTCTGTCCCAGTAATCACTTGATAACAACACAAAGGACTTTTATTATTAGATAAGGAGCCAACAATAAGCTAAAGAAACAATTACCCCAAAGTCTAACTAGGTGAACCAATGAGTTTATTGGGATTACTTAATAGGAGTATTACTGAGGGGCACTAACAGAACCAATTAGTTCTTTTAGCAAGGCAGCTGCAATGCCCAAAAGCTCAAGCCAACACTGGTAAATTAAGTAAGCCACAACCATGGAGTGTCTTTCAATACAAACTACAAGTAGTTTTACACATCAGTGAATCTCCCCCGGGCACCACAACTAGTTGGAGAACCCCTTCTATGCAGCTTTGCCTCCTCCATTCACCCCAGCAATTTTGTTTTTGTAATTGTAGGTAGGGTCCTTGTGAATCTAGTAAGTTTCAGAGACTTTTTCAAACTGCTAAGTTGTTTCCTTCCCTTCCTAGTCTTAATGCACTTCCTTCTGGTATGGAATGTTTCTACTCATAGGAAACCAATACACAGCCACCACAAAGTGAACCAAGTAGGAAAATGAAACAAATGTATTTTATCATGCCTAAATACAGAATGGGCGTTACATGGAATGAGATCTAGGACAAAGTAGAAAAAGGATCACCCACAATGCATATGATGAAGCATCTTTGAACCCTATCCAAATGACCAATCTCACTCCATTATATGGGGAACTAACAACTTCTAAGAATTTTCTGAGTCATCACGGAGTCATATGAACTTAAAAGTAGTTCATGGATTGTGTTTCTTAAATGAGTGACGAAGAGGACGAGACAGAAACTGTGATGAAAGCAGACTTAAGGAGCTGCATTTTCACAACCAGTGACAGAGCACAGTTAATTATAGCAAAAAAAAAAAAAAAAGTCACCATCATTTTCACCCTCTGCAGTCAAGGGGCTAGCCGAGGAGAGCAGGAATATTATCAGAATGTGAGCAAGCAGCTCACTCATCTGCAGAGAATGCTATTAAATGCAGACTTCATCCCAGGTCACCACACACCCAGCTCGAAACTGAGAGCTGTATTGCTAAGATACAGAACAGAAATAATTTTTTTCCAAGATAAATACTTTAATGTCCTTGCATGTGGACACTCAAGGGGCTTTTGTTGTATTTTTTATTTTCAACCTTTTTAACTAGTGTTGTTTTTACTCCAAACAAGCTGAGTTTTTTTTTTTTCTTAAAGATTTTAAGAAAAAGTCAATGCTTCAAGCATAGTTAAGGAAAACATCACAATAATAAAAGAGAGAAGGAGGCATTTTCCTGTCCACCAGTCATGCTATCTATCCATTAGCTATAACTATAGTCTTGATGGAGCTACATGCAGTAGAGAAGAATGAAAAGTCCAGAGATATATCTCAGCTATTTTGAAATTTAATATATGAAAAAGTGTCAGTTTAGTCCAGATGCCCAGTGAAAGGAGGTTTAGTAAATAACACATTACTGGCAAAGCAATCATACAAGACAAGTTTGGATTTTTTCTGTCATGCATAAAAAGCATTCCTGAAAAAAACAATTTATATATTTTTATTTTATGTGTATGAGTGTTTGCCTGAGTGTATTTTCATACTTGCAGAGAAATAAAGAGACTACCAGATCCCTTATCAATGGAATTTTATATCCTTGTGTGCTACTGTTGTGGGTGCTGGGGACTGACCCTGGTCCTTCTGAAAGAGCAGCCCTCTTAACCACTGAAACATCTCTAAAGCCTCTTAAATGGAAAACAAACTATTCAAAACTAAGCAAACTAAATTTTATGAGTGATTTGGAAGAAATCAAAATAATATGTCTATGAGAGACTTCCTTAGTGAAGAGTAGAAACCAGAAGCTCCGTGAGGGCAGTTTACTACACAAAGTGAAGAAAAATTATCGCGAGGTCTTTCACAAATTAAGTCTATAGAATGTTAACAGATTTAGAAAATATTTATGTAACTCATATACACAAGGCTAGTCTGCACAATAAAGAATATTTATGTACTAGTAATGAGAAGTCAACCATCCCAATAGAATAATGAGGAAGTAATGTGAATAATTTACCAAAAGGCAAGTCTAAGTGACCGATAATTATACAGAAAGTTGTCTGTGTTATAATGGTAATGATAACTTGCTTTTCTTTGATTTATGTGCCCATAAGACTGGCTGGAGTCTACAAATGGAAGCTCTTTTTCTCATTGCTGCTGGAGAAGGGACCAGACTGTCAGGTGGGTGTGGACAGAGACAGGGAGAGAAAATGAAGAGTGAAAGATTTGTTTGTCCATGTCCATATTGGGAAACTCAGGGTGCATCTGTTTGAAAGGATTGACATGATACTGTGAAGCTACATTGATTCTCTTGTATGAAACCCTTTCGGAGATACACTTGCAAGAATGAACAAAGATGCTCGCTACAGCATTATTTACAGTGACAGAAGCAGTGTAAATCTGTGCTGGAGAAGTGGCTTATAAGACAAAGAGCTTGCTGTGTAAATATGAGGAATTCAGTTAGAATCCCCAGAATCCAAAAAAAAAAAAAAAAAAAAAAAGGTGGCCAGGTGTGACAGTGTTGCCCTCAGCTTTGGGGTCTGGGGACTGAAGAAACAGGCAAATCTCAGGAGCTCCCTGGCCAGCTGGTCTAATCAACCATTGAACACCACTTTCACTGAGGAACTCTGCCAGGACAAAACCAAGAGGAATAGAGATAGAAGAAGGCACTAACTATCAACATCAGCCATAGACCTCTCTAGAGCACACACACACACACACACAGAAACAGAAATATGAAAATTATAACTTACCATCCAGGTAATATTTTGCTAGACAAACATCCCAAAATAAAGAATAACTAAGAAATTCATGTATTGCAAGGAAAGCTGTTTGATCAACAATTTTAAAACAATATTCATAGTACAATGATACTTTGTAGTAGCTAAAGACTGTGTAAAATGTAAATTTATATTTATATGTTCAATATAAACTTTGAAAAGTCCAGGAATGCACATTATTATCACCTTTATATTAGTTAGACATATAAATATGTACATAGGAATATAATCATATATATATTTACATATATGGATATATGTGTCATATACATATGCTTGAAATTTTTCATAAGAAATTTACCTGAAAAGATTATCATATATTACTTTTTATTAGTTATATTTCTATCACTGTGGTAAAACACCATGATCAAAGGGAACTTAACAAAGAGAGAGTTCTTTTTGTCTTATGCTTCCAGAAAGCTAAGATTCCATTATGGCCGCAGTAGTTGGCAGCAAGCAGCTGGAAGATTAGATCACCACAGATCACCACACAGCAAGCAAAAAGCTAAGAGAGCAAATGGGAAGTCAGGAGAGTACTTAAACTCTCAAAGTTTAAATACTTTAAACTGGAAACAGTGACATACTTCCTCCTGCAAAGACACACCCCCAAAATATCCCCAAACAACACCACTAGCTGATGATCAAAGCATCAAATACCCAAGTCTAAGGGCGAAATTCTCTTTCAGATCACCACCGAATTCTCTGACCGTGTTGGACAATGAAGGCTGGCTGAGAAGCCAAGAACAATGGCACAGGGTTTTGATCCTACCGCATGTACTGGCTTTTGGGGAGCCTAGTCTGTTTAGATGCGCACCTTCCTGAACCCAGATGGAGTGGGTTGGACCTTGGGCTTCCGGCAGGGCAGGGAACCCTGACTGCTCCTTGGACTGGCAAGGGAGGAAGAGGGGAGTTAAGGGAGGGGAGGGAAATGGGAGGTTGGGAGGAGGTGGAAATTTTTAATAATAATAAAAAAGAAAAAAATGTTAACGATGGCATCAGAAAATTTCATTGAGTAATTTGAAACTACAGGCCCATTTTTTATTTGTGATATGTGGAGAAATCCTTACCTCCCCCCAAAAGATGCACACATCCTAATGGCTACAATCCTGATACAGTATGTTAATGGCAATGAGAAATCTTGGTTTTAGCCAGGTAACTTTAAATTAGGGACATTCCTTGAGACTTTCTGGTTGTGCCCGGTGTAACCATTGTGGTCTGCAGAAAATGAGGCAGAAAACAAGGGCGAATGGCAGTCACAGTGATAAAAATAAGAAACCTTTAATAAACCATACCAGCTTGGAAGGAAGAGTGTATGAACATCCTCCAAAAAGTGGGAAAAGCAATGAATTAGACTTTTCCTAAAACTTCTCGGAGAAGCATCCCTGATTCTCACCAACAAGAATCATGCCAGACTTCTGAAGGACAGAGTGGATGGTGATTAATCTGTGTTGCTTTTACTCAGCATGTGTGTGGTAGCTTGTCATAATGCCAATAGGAAACCTATGAGATACATGTTATGTCATTTTAGCTTTTGAAAATGCCTGGGCAATCTATTACAACCGAAGTCTCAGATTACAAATGAAACCCAAAGGTGTAGGCTGTTTAATATGGCATGCCCACAAATGCTCTGACTCATACTATACTTAAATTCTTAAGAATGAGGAACTTCTATCCAGAACCGAGAGCCTTTGCACTTGGATTTACAACCTAGCATGCATGCAGTACCTGGCCAGCTGTTTATTCTTGGGTGAGGAGGCAAGGATTTAGATTTGAAGTCAGACAAATCTTCATTTCAATCCAATTACTACCTGGGTGACATAAAACAAGCCATTCAATTGAACCTGTTGTCTCCTGTATAAACTTAGAAAAATAATTTCTACCTTACAGAGTGAGAGAAAGCATTTTCTGAAATAATCTATGAACAAAGTGTCCAAAGGCAAGTCTTGTATAGATTTTGTTTTTAATAAATGTTATTTATTGTTGGTGGGGACTATTACTTTGTTCTAATGACTCTGTAAGCCTTTTTTTCCTCTAGACAAAGTTTTAGGGTTTGTTCCTACCTTTTCTCATATCTGTCAGATTCTGATTAAGGGTTGGTGGTTAGTGCCTGTGGCCAGAATTACAGCTAGAGACTGGGGAGCTATTAACAAATGCTAGCGTGGAGGAAGTAGCTTTTAGAGATGTGGGCTTCAGACATCCATAATATAAATCCAGGAGCAGAAATGCACCATTAATAACATAAACTCATCCCATGGGATTATATCACGGAAGAACCACGGCAGAAAAGGCGTCGTGAGAAATTTCTTTCAGAACTTGCACTTAGTTGGTTTGTGTGAGAATCAGGAGACACCGTGGTGCATCTTCAATAGAATCCAAATTCTCTTGACCCTATTTTCTTACCAGACCATCCCAAGCCCCAGGCTCTGAGAACACTCTACACACATATGCTATAGGTCTAGGTATCACACAAGCTTCTACAGGGAAATCCTTGAAAAGCTCTTGGTTCATTATCCCTAGGATTTTTCTTTTGGTTTTGTCTTTAATGATAATTTATGAACAATCATTATTCCAGACACTTCTCTACAGAAGATACTTGCACTTACTTTCAGACTTTACTTTACGCGTATGTATGTTTTACTTGGACATAGGTCCTTGTACCATTTGCATACCCAGTGGCAGAGACCAGAAGAGAGTGTCAGATCCCCTATAACTGGAGTTTCAGACAGTTGTGCGATACCATGTAGCCGCTGAGACTCAAACGCAGGTCCTCTGCAAGAGCAGCAAATGCTCTTAACTTCTGAGTCATTTTTCTAGTCCCCATAAGCATTTCTTTTTATGTGTTTGTCTGGTTCTGGCTTGTCTAATACGTGGCCCACTGTGAACTCAGAGAGCAAGTAAATGAACAAAGTAATTACCAAATGATCTGTGAGGATGAGGTGATGGAAATGACCACTGACCTCCAAAAGAAGCTTTCCTAGCTGAAAGGGATGTGTATCGGGGGAGTACTTGCCCCAAAGGACCCCCCAGCACACTGTCAAAAAGCTTCGGATCATCTTGGCTATTTGTATATGTGTTTTTTCTTCTTAGGAAACTGGGAGTGGATGGAAAATCCTTCTTTTGAGCTTAGCTCAGGGATAATAAATCATTTCAGTTGCGAAAGGCTTTGTGAAGACGTGTAGACTCTACTGTGAGTTTGTGAGCACGTCTGATGCATGTGGGAAATCCCACTGTGTCTAGTCCCAGTGTGGCTCTTGCTTGTCGGTGAAGTACCTGTGCTTGTAGTAGCCTCATTCAGCCGACCTTGGTCCTGTTTACTGCTTCAGATCATTTGAACCAACCACAGACACACTGAAACAGCAGGACAGCTTAGCAGAATGGGACATTTCCAGTGATAACAATTCATTAAGATCATTATCCACTATGACACAGGGCACTCCTAATCACCTCTGTGATGGTGGTAATTTCCTAATGGCACCGAATCATTAGTATTCTGATATTTCAATGTGTTTACTACATACTCTCAGCCTTATTAAAACAAAAATCTATAGCCCTTGATTGACTATGTCTTATCTTTTCATTTTCAAAGCTCCTATTATGAATCCTGCTCGGCACTGTATACAGAGATCGGAGTTTCACCTGTGAAAAGGATCTCCAAAAAAGTTTAATCCAGTCTTTTTGCTTTTTATTTTCACTTCTGCTTTTCTCAATTTCATTCATAAACATTACTGTAGTGGAGAGGGATCTTCATTATATTACTTCAGAGCTCTTTTTATTATATCATAGTTACATAATAATATCAGTTTTCTGAGACTTAACAGTTGAGTCGCCCCATCTCCTTTAGCCTTGTTTTATAATTGATACTATGATTAACTTTGATCCCTTATGATATTCCCTGATATTTCTATGTACTAGAAATGCCAACAGATAGGATACGGGCAATGAAGAAATAGAAATGAGAACCTCTGCCCACACCCTTAGTGTTTGCCATTGATAAAAGTAAACACTACTGAAATATATTGGTTGCTTAAAAACAAAATTTGTCCATAAACAAATTTAGGTAACTATAAAGGGAAGTCCTAGTTAGCCTGAGATTATTAACTTTTCATTTCCTTACCTGAAGCCTCATAGAAAGAATTATGTGGCCAAAGGAACCTGGAAGAGCCTCAAACATTTCGGTAACCTCATAGGAAACAAGTACATGGGCCGTAGAAACAGGAAAGAAATAGAATGAGCTGGGAGAAACTGGTCAAATCTCGTAGAGGATGGGAAGGCCTATCATCACAGGCCAGGGGGAAACAGTAGCGTTAATGACTGTGGGGGCTCTGCTGGCTATCTTGCTCATCGTGCTGGCTTTCAGAATCTTATCAGGCAGCCTCGTCAGCACCTCCTTATCACTGGAACTGTCTTAGCTCAAATATTTCCTCTCCAAGTTACTAAGACCACTGTCAACATGTTTTGTTCTTCTTGTGTGTTTCTGTCACTTTCATAAAATTTTTTACAAAAAAAGAATATTGGATGGAATTGAGTCATCACTCAGTATGAAGCAATACAATTGGCTAAAACTCTCAGGCCATATTGTACCATAGATATTTGATCTAATCTTCTAACTTGTGTTAGATTCATGCGTTTTGTCTTTATTCCCAGAATAAACCCTATGGTTAGAGTAACAATTATTCCATGACTGAACGTAAAACTGTTAGTGCAAAGAAATGACAGTAACCATTTATCTCTAATGAGGCTCCACACCTCATGCAGTTAAATGCCTGATGAAATGTTTTGCTTTAAATCTCGTTACTAATGCAAAGAAAACTCAGTATAAATACTGACCCCAAATTATTACAATACTCTGCAGGATATACTTATAACACTGCAATGATTTTTTATTCTACATTGCATTCTGTTTTTGTTTGCCTATTTTTATTGAAAATAAATTATTTTTCATACAATATATTATTATCACTTTTCCCTCCCTCATCTCCATCTAGATCTCCCCTACTTCTGAATCCATTCAACTTCATACCTTCTTTCTTTCTCTCTCTTTAGAAAATAAACAGGCAAATAAAAACAAATCAGAATAAATAAAAACAAAGAAAAAGCATAAGAAATAAACACACATGCAAATCTCTTTTTAAAAAAATCTAAAACCATAATGTACAAGTAAAAGCCTGGTAATGCTTAAAACATGCCCAAATCAGAAAAAAATCTCTAAAAATACCATTGAATTTATTTTGTGTCAGCCATCTACTTCTAGACCTTGGGCCTGCCCTAAAATGTAGTTTGTATACCCAGTGAGACTTCGTTGAAAAAAAAGACAACTAATTTTTCTTTGCAAGCAATTGCCAATTGGAGATGGCTTCTTGGTTAGGTCGTTAGGGCTGGAAGCTAATATCCACTTCAGCATTTTAGTCCAGTGGCACCATCTAGCTTAGACCTGTGCATGCTGCCATAGTCTCTGTGAGTTCATACGTGAATAAGTCCTGAGGTGTCTGGAAGAATCTGTTTCCTTGGTGCCCCCCACCCCTCTGGCTCTTAAAATATTTATGTCTCCTTGTGCACATAATTCCCTCTCGAGGAAGGAGTTTGATTGAGGTGTTCAAGAGAGAGAGAGAGAGAGAGAGAGAGAGAGAGAGAGAGAGAGAGAGAGAGAGAGAGAGAGAGAGAGAGAGAGACAGAGAGAGACAGAGAGAAAGACAGAGAGAGAGAAAGAGAGAGAGACAGAGAGAGACAGAGAGAGAGAAGTAGGTAACAAAAAAATGAATGAAACATCGATGTCTCTGCTCCAAATGAAGTTTAAAGCATGCTAGAGAAGACGCAGAATTCATACAAATGTGAATAATGTGAAGGAGTGAACAGTGAATAGGTGAGAAAAGCAGCAAGAATCTCCCTGAAAGCTCGAGAAGCCTCTCTGGTGTCAGTAGTTCCTTGGGAGCTCTGTGTGGTTATAGATCCCTCTCTACAGAATAGCCTCAACTGAGGACTTTCCTAGGTCAAGTTTGTCTGTGGAAACATCTGTGTGGTGTTTCCTTGATTATTGATTGATGTGGAAGGCCCACCCACTGAGCATAGAAGTATTCATTGAGAAGATTCCAGTGATTTTAAAATGAAAGTAAGAAAGAAAAGAACAACTAAGAGTGACCCTAATACTGAGCTCGTATCGGTTTTCCTAGATGGTTCCTGCCCTGATTTCATCAATGACAGATTGTGACTTTGAAGTATAAGCCAAAGGGAAAACAAAAAACCTTTTCCTTCTCTGGGCTGTTCTTGGTCATAATATTTTTTATTTCTGCAGCAGAGAGCAAACTAGAAAACCAACATATCTAATTTGTAGAATTCATTGATAGTAACACTTCCGAAGGAAGTCAGAGCTCAGTGAATTTTAGTCTTGCCTATTACCAACTGGGAAATATGAAAGAAGCTGTTTAACCGTTTCCAAAGCCAGTTCTGTATATAAAGAAGATAATCAGCCCTATTATGGATATTGTAAAGATTAAATCTGTGATAACTCTAACTGTTACATGATGAATACACAATAAGCTTAGCCATCACCAAGTCTCAAAGACCGTTATTTACAAATTCAGCTAAGCCCTCCAAGTTTCTTTAAATGCTGGAATGCCACATACCATCCAAGTACTCTGGGCTGCTCTTTGCCAGAGATTGGGGGCACTTGAAAACTTCATGGCTCTCTCCTCCCCAAACTCATTTTAACCTCAGTGACCCCTAATAAAAATTCTGTAGGTCCCAGCATGGGAAGTCCTGTGATGTTTAACAGCTCCTTGTCTTCAAAATGAATTATTGAATAAACAGATGAATTGATCTAGAGTTATCTTCTTGAATTTATTTTACTTTTTATTTGTTGTGAGGGGCATCAGCATTCAAAATGTTCCTTTCTCTAATACCACACCATTTACTGTGTCATTTAAATTCTATAGTGAATTTCAATCTTGCCTGCTTTATGTCCTTTAAGTTAGTAAATTTGATAAAGCATCACTCAGAAATTTTTACTATGCTTCTATGTAGGATATGCTTAAGCAAATCAATGAAGCTTCTTTTCTACCCTGTGAACAGGGCTTCTGGATGGCAAGCATCCCATGGGAGCACAGCCTGGCAAGTTGACAGCATCTCTAGGCAAATGGGAAAAAGCAACTAGTCTAGATCCAAGCTATACATGGCTAAGCAGCAGCTAAGTTAACCTCCCATGGCTCCAGGGTTATGACCCTATGCAGCGCAGTCTTATTTCTATCTTACTATTTTAATTTATCAGTAGACATCTTTAGAAACAAAACTGGGCTTAAATTTCCTTTAAGGTGTTGCAGTGCTGGAGATTAAATCTAGGGTCAAACATATCCTAGGCAAGGGCTAGACCACCAGCCAGGGTATCATGGGCACATTGTTTTGAGGCAGAACTGAGGCACCCCCATTATATCTAGGCTGAGAAAGATATCTCTCCAGAGAAAATGGGTTTCAAAAAAGCAGTACAAGCAGTAGAGAAAAATCCTGGTCTCGCTGTCAGTGGTCCCACCGACTGCCCCAGGCATACAACAGTCTCCCATATTCAGAGGGCCTAGTTTGGTCCTATGCTGGTTCCCTCACTGTCAGACCGAACTTTGTGGGCTCCCATTAGCTCAGGTAAGCTGTCTCTGTGGGTGTTCTGCATCATGGTCTTGACCTCTTTTATCATATTCTCACTCCTCCTTCTCTTCAACTGGACTTTGGGAGCTAAGCCCAGTGCTCCACTGTGGATCTTTGCCTCTGTTTCCATCAGTTGCTTTATGAAGGTTCTATGGTGATGTCTAAGATACTCATCAGTCTGACCACAGGGCAAGGCCCGTTCATGCACCCTCTCCACTATTGCTTAGGTTCTTAGCTTGGGTCATTCTTGTGAATTCCTGGGAATTACTCTAGTGCCAAGTTTCTTGCTAGCCCTGTAATGGCTCCCTTAATATGCAGAATTCTACAAGATTTTCAAAAAAAATTTTTTTAAATAAAAATTAAGCCGGGCGGTGGTGGCGCACGCCTTTAATCCCAGCACCCGGGAGGCAGAGGCAGGCGGATCTCTGTGAGTTCGAGACCAGCCTGGTCTACAAGAGCTAGTTCCAGGACAGGCTCCAAAGCCACAGAGAAACCCTGTCTCGAAAAACCAAAAAAATAATAATAATAATAATAAAAACACTTTCCTGAAGTTTGGTTGTCACATACAAGCTGCCTGCCATATTGGAGAGAACCTGTCTCCTCAGATTGCCAGCAGAGATCCACATTCCTGCAATGGCATGCTCACTCACACATACACACAAAGTTGTATGTACTTAACAATACTCATCTCTGTAACCTTAGAGACGTGCATTTCCTTTGATTTCATCACTCATCATTGTCAGAAACATTAATTCCCAGTTTCCTCTCAGGCCAGATTATTATTATTATTATTATTATTGTTGTTGTTGTTATATATTATCAGAAATTCTAAGCTTATCACTGTTTTATAGACATTCTGCTGCATAGTTTAGCTTTAGAAATTATTCTTCATGTGTAAGTGACGACTCTGGGCCCCTTGTCCGTCATTTCCCTATTATTGGATTCTGCCAGCCCTGGCCACTTGCACTCCTCTTACTTCTGTAACTTTTACTATTTTATATCTGTATGTGAGTCAAATCTCTTTGACTTTTGGCACATGGCTTATTTTACCTTGTATTATTTGTTTTAGATCTATCCATTCAAACATCACAGTTTCCTTCATTTAATGTTTAATAAATGTTCAATTTTTAATACACTACAATTAAACTTCCCTACCATCCACGTATCCATGCATGCATGCAAGCATCCACCCATCAGGAGTAAACATTGTTTCCATGCTTAGTGTCCTGGCAACTTTTCCTGTTCATGGGATACAACGATCTGACAAAGGCACTTGAAGGGAGAAAGTACACAGAGTTAAGTTCAAGTCCACTGTGGTAGGGAAGTCGCACCAACAGGAGCTTGAAGCACTTGATCACATTGCATGCCTAGCAAAGAAGCAGAGGGGAATGAACCCTGGTGCTCAGCTCACATTCGCTTTCTGTAAAGTCTGGCATCTAAGCTCCTGGAATAATGTAGCCCACACTGAGCAGGTCTACAAACCTCAGTAACCCAATCAGAATAATCCCACAAGCATGCCCAGAAAACCATCTCACAGATCATCAAAGCTGACATTATACTTAACCATCACAGTTGACTTCTACCAATAATGTAAGGAATATTAGCGAGATGCTGTCTTCAACATCCTGATTCATTCATTTTGGTCATGAACCAAGAAATAAGATTTCTGAATTGCATACTAATTATAGTTCTAATTTCCTAAAGAAACTCTTGATTCTGTTCCTTGAAGATATGTCAGTTTAAATTCCCACAACAATATGGAAGTCTTCCCTTTTCCATACACTAGCAGCCAATTACTGAATCTTATTTTAAAAATAATAGGCATCTTATTAAGTATGATGTTATACTTTATTCCTGTTCTGATTTAAACTTCCTAATGAAATCAGGCATATTTTCACATACCTGTTGGCTAACTTTTGCCTTGCTTAAAATTTAGGTGTTTTTCAAATTTACATTTATTTATTCATTTATTTTTACAAATGTCTCTTCTGGTCCTTCAACACTGTATTAATTTTTAATGTGATTAAGTTGTAGGAGGTCCTTGCCTATTTTCTATGTTAATTAGATACGTTTTGCAAGACTTTCTCCCACTGCTTGTAGAGCTCTTCCGCTCTCTTGCTTTTCCTTTCCCTTTTTGTCTCCTTTCTTTTACTTTGCTTCTACATGTGTCTATGTATATGTAATATATACATATTCCTGCAATGGATAATGTCAATAAGCTTTCCCCTAAATTTTCTCTATCAGTTTCATAATTTTGTTTCTCATGTTTAAGTCGTTAATATATTTTGAATGTTATTGCAGGATGTTGTAGTATAATAAAGTAAATATCCTGCTGCATATCAATGCCTGTAGATACTCATTTGTCCCAAACACCAGCTATGTAATCTTGGTACCCTTTTGAATGTTAGTTGACTCACCTTGCATGCGTTTAACTCTGGGTTCCCTATCCTATTCCATTGGCCTTCGTGTCTGTTTTCAGGCCTGAAAAGTACGCCTTCCGTCACTATAAATTTATGTCATAATTGAGAATCAGGACTTTTGATCCTTCAGTTTAATTTCTGTCTCAATATCTTTGACTAGTCACAATATTTTGGTTTCAGTTGGGTTTAGAATTTTTTTCCTGTTTCATTGAAAATGTTATAGAGATTTTGATAAATAGTATAAGGAAAAATCTGTGTAATGCATTGAGTCACATGGACATTTTAATGATTTTGATTCTTCTGGTCCACGAATGTGAGAAATAACTAAAATATAAATTTAAAAAGCTTGTGGCTGATGACAACTGTATGGTAGAATGTAATTTTAGTATAGAATTTGTACCCACCAAAGCAGCCTCATTATACATAATTTTTTCACAATAATTTTCCAAGATAAGTTGTGTTTTCATAAGCGCCTACAAGACAGAAAGTTTTTAAAGTTAAATTAATGAACCTCAGGAACACTTAAAATCTCGATGGTTCTGCCATTTCAAGTATATTTTTTCTGGGGAAAGACTTCATATCTATCATTGTATTCATAAAGAAAGCTACATCTGAGATATAAACAAATAGGAATGTACATGTTCCTTACACCTGCTGTAGGTTTAAACTGCAGAAGATACTTCGGGGGATAGAGGGAGTCATGTTATAGCAAAATAGCTCCTGTAATTAATCATTTTGTGAACAATAAACTATAAGCAAGGTTTTCAGTAAAAATGTGGAAATTATAGAATTCAGAAATGTGTCATACTACAGAACAAAATTAGAAAATATTAATAAGTTTGGTTGCACCTTAATTACTTCAAATTTATCTAATAGTCTATAAAATATGAAAATAATACAAAATAGAACAGAAATACACTAAGTAGGAAGTTCATTCATCTGTATTTCTAGTCCTGTTCCCCTATAATAACTGTTGGTGTATAGTAAGTAACCAATCCCTACAACTTGTTTTTATTATCCTGTATATATCTTCTTTTTGCAGATACACTTACCTTCTCCAAACTATTTGTAGTTAGCTGGTTATGGTCTCCAAACACATCTGAGTCCCAGGAATTCATGAAAAAGCAAAGAAACTTTCTGGGTCCCTCCACAGAAAGATGCCAGTCCTGTGGGCACCTTGATGTTAGACTTCTTACGTGGAGAGCGATAAGAGCTAAATCATTGTGTGCTTTTGGGCATCTGCATGTGGTACTTTGTTAAAGAAGAAGTAGGATACCAATATCCAATATCTTGTTTTTAACTCTGCAATCCATGCATCCCTCCATGCACGGGTGCTACCTGCAGAGCTGTCTCAGAACGTTAGGAGTTTGTTTGCATTGCTTTGTCTCTTCATTTTCTTACATAGAGGTTTCAGTGCTCTTCCTTGGACGCCTATTGTTAAGCATATGATTTGTAAAAGAGATAGCAACAGAGATTAGCAGACGGGTCAAAAGCTGAATGTGAATGTTTTTATTCCTCACAACATTTGTCTCTTGCCTACAAAGCCTGCACAGAAGGAAGACTATGCCCCCTATTTCTTAGCCATTAGAACTGGTCATGTGACATGGTTTCGCAATAAAATGTTAGCAGAAGAGTCATAAGTCCCTTGAGCATGAACTTCAGAAGCAGTTTTGAGTGATTTCCTTTTACTCTGCCAAAGATGCCCCTCAGAAAGGCTGCTGCAACCTGGACCAGCAGGTCCAGGATGAGAATGTAACGTGATGAGACAAAGTAATAGCCATCACTCTTTGAAGTTATAAATTACTGCAGGTTGGTGTTGTGGAATAATCTTTTTGTACACTGTGAAGATGTGTCTGTTTTACCGCATCTGCCTTAGTACCTTCTGATTGGTTGAATAAAGAGCTTAACATCCAATAGCTAGGCAGGACTTTGCGGGGCAAGGGCAGGGAGGAACTTGGGGGAAGAAACTGAGAGGAGGGGAATTTTCCACTGAGATGTGGAGGAAGTCAGACATACAGTAGGGAGGAGAGCTAATGAACCATGTGGCAGAAGGTGGATTAATATAAGTGGGTTAATTTAAGTTGTAAGAGCTAGCTGGGGAAAAGCCTAAACTAAGGCTAAACTTTCATAATTAATAAGAAATCTCCGCATCATTATTTGGGAGCTATCAGTCCAGAGATAGTCCAAGTACATGTTAGAGGTCCCTAGATACAAGAACACAGATTACTTTGAGGTTTATGATACAATATGTCTATAATTTTTTTATAATTACAACCAATATCTTTCAAAACACCAGTACATGCCCACCAAGATTGTTGCAGCATCTTTCCCCACACTTTTGAACATTTCCAACTCCTATCTTCCTCACAGAAAAAAAATGGTATCTCACTTTTAGCCCACATTTCTCTGTTTTCATGCGAAGTTTCCCTGTGTATTCATTATTCAATTCTATTTCTTCAAAAAAAATGTTTCCAGGGCCATTTTACTTAGAGTTATCTGTAATCTTTTATGAAATAGTTTCTGAGGTACCTATATACAACAGATATTACTGTTTGTTTTACCCATTGCCTGTACTTTTAAAAAGCTACTTCATTTTAAGATAGTTTCATTGCACTGAAATATTGAATACCTACAAACAGTTTTTCTTTAACTTAAAATATAACTCAACCCAAACTAATCATTACAGCCTGGGATCACTAAGACTGGCTTATTTAAATTTTCACATGAACACTGCTGCTTATAACATCTGGCTGTTAGTCAAAGTTCCCACCAGAAATTGATGGGAGAATTATTATGTCAAAAATATGAATTTTCTAAGGTCTTAGTTAATAAAGGACAAAAATATCAAAGTACAAATCAAGTATCAAAATGAATCCAGAAATTAATAAGAGGTAAGTATTATAGTAATTTGTAACATATATTGACAATCATGAAAATATAAATAGGGTTCATATTCATTGTTTTTCTTCATTTGAGCAATTCCTTCCAGGTATATTCTTATGAATGAAATTTTTTAAATTAAGGTTCAGCATAGCAACAACAAAGATAGTGAAAGAAAAAATATAACTAAGTAGTGGATGTTATTATAATAATAATTATAGAAGTTAGGGAAAATATAATGTAACAATCAACAAAAATATTGTAAAATTATAAGCATTTAGCCAGTATAGGATTGGAACATACTTTACTTAATAAAGTTGATTGCCTGTAAGCCTGAGGACCTGTGCTTGAACCCAAGAAAGCCACTAAAATGCCAAACACAATGCACATGATTGTAATGTCAGGGGCCATAGACAAGGGGATCCCTGGGATGCTCTGAGCAGTCATTCTGCCTAATTCGTGCACTTAAGGCCAGGGATCAGCCCTGCCTCAATAAAGATGTTTGGACTCTGAGAAGTACGTCCAAAGGTTGCCCTGTGGACTCCATATGTAGTCATATACATGGGTCATACATGTGAACATATGTACAAAAACACATAACTGAAAATCAGTTATTGTCGGGATTCTTGATCCTGACAATCTGAAAGCCAACTTTTAAATATTTTTTTCTGTCTTTTTTTGCAGTTTTACTCACTCTGTTTTAGAAGATAATTGTTTCCTATTCTACCATTTATCAAGAGGAATCAAGTTTCACATATCCATTATTTCTTGTTAAAGTTCATACACCTAAGTGTATGGTTTTGTTTTCTTTAGTTTGTTTTATTTTCCTTTTCATCATATACAGTTTGTTCTCATTTTGCATATACTTATGTTCCTTAAAGTAGAAAGAAACATTTCCTCTAGCCCACAAACATGATCATGTAAGACCACATCAACTCACTGATATGGAACAAAAAGTGAAATTAGTTCTTGTTATACAGAGCCTTACAGATGGTATCATGAAGGGTCTTTGTTTTCTAAATTGATTTTAATGCAAAGCAGTACAAAGAGGTTCATTTTTCTTTCCTCTTAGAGACAACATTTATAAATATTGTTACCTCTTTTTAAACCATTTTAATACTGTGGTTTTATTTTTATTCAGTGCATAAGTGTGTACATGTATGTGTGTGTGCACATACCAGGATACATGTGTGGAAGTCAGAAAATGGCTGCTGTCAGTCCTCCCCTGCCACTTTGATTGATACAGGGTATCTTGTTGATTGTTGCAAAAACTAGTGCCTAACTGGCTTACAACCTCCCAGGAATTCTTCTATTTCCACTTCCCTTTTCTCTGCGGGAATGTTGAATGACAGACATGTACTAATGTTTCGATTTCACATGAGTTCTAGGGATCTCAGCTCGAGGTAAGAGCTTTACCCACTCAGACATCCCCCCAACCCTGTGCATATTTTTGAGAAAAAAAAATAACATCATTATACAAATAATGTGCATTTTTCTCCCAAACTGTCATTTAAAGTTACACCTTTATAGTTTACTGGTGTGGGACAATTTCATTCTGCCAATTATATTTTAATTAAACCCTGTTTGGTCAGTAGCTAGGCAGGAAGTATAGGTTGGACAACCAGACAGGAAGTAGAGGTGGGTCAATGAGAACAGAAGTATTCTGGGAAGGAGGAAGCTCTTTCTGCAGTTGTGAGCCAGCCACAGAAGAAGTAAGATGTGGCTGCCCCGTTAAAAAAGGTACTGAGCCATGTGTCTAGCATAGACAAGAATAATGTGCTAATATAAGTTATAAGAGTTATTAAGAAGCCTGAGCTAATGGGCCAATCAGTTTATAAGTAATGTAGACCTCTTGTGTGATTTCTTTGGGACTTAAAGATTCGGGAACCAGGCAGACAGAAACCCCAATTGCCAAGCTCAAATAGTTTGATACACCTCATCTTTGATACGCAAAAAAAAATCAAAATAAAACAAGCCACTCTCTCAGAATAGATGAGAGACCAAGATAAAGGGTCAGTTCCCTGAAATGGCCTTTGCGTCTTTCCTGAGTCTCAATTTGTCTTAGTGATTTAGGTATTTTTGTCTATACTACTTAACTTTATTGCAGATATTTCATGAGTAGAATTTCCAGTGTGTAAGCCTAATACTTGTGGGCAAAATCAACACAAATACCTGAATGAGGAATAAAATGTTTTAGAAAGATTTTAGTGCAATTTTTGAAAAACGATGGAAATTTCAACTGTTCCACTGCATATTACCCAGGCTGGTCAGAACTTTGTGATTAACAAAGAAAAGAAATAAAACATAATCATGTTAATATCTGTATATCACAAGTGCAGAATGTGCTATATGGTGTTTGGCTTGTTTCTATCTTTTGTCTGAGGTTTCTTTTCTGCCTGGTTCCCACAATTAATAAGTCCCAAACAAATCACACAGAGATCAGATTTTTTATTAACTCTTATAACTTATATTAGCCCATTATTCTTGTCTATGTTAGCCACGTGGCTTGGTACCTTATTTGGTGAGGCAGTCACATCTTCTTTTTTTGTGGCTGGGTCAGGACTGCACACTAGGCATTCATTCTTCCCAGAATTCTCCTGTTCTCATTGACCTGCCTCTACTTCCTGCCTGGCTACTGGCCAATCAGCATTTATTTAAAATATAATTGATGGAATACAGACCATTGTCCCACACCATCCATCATATGACCAATATAAATAATATTTCAAGGAACAGAGAGAGTACAGGTACATCTTCCAGGTGCTGATTTCAATTTTCTTAGGAGCATTGTGGATAACACGATAGTTCTTTTCTCTTTTTTTCTCTCATTTTTTTATTAAACATTTCCATCTCCTCCCCTTCTCCTCCCCCTTCCCTCCCCTCCCTTCCACCCATACCCCCCACTCCGCCCCTCTCCAAGCCAAAGAGCCATCAGGGTTCCCTTCACTATGTTAAGTCCAAGGTCCTCCCAGCTCCCCCTAAGTCCAGGAAGGTGAGCAACCAAACTGACAAGGCTCACAGTGAGCCCATCCATGCTGTAGAGTTCAAGCCCATCGCCGTTGTCCTTGGTTTCTGAGCCCCACATAGGAGCACCAGACTGAGCTCCCAAGGTCCTGATGAGGAGCAAAAGGAGGGAGATCATGAGCAAGGAAGTCAGGACCGTGAGGGGTACGTTCACCCATTGAGACGGTGGGACAGATCTAACAGGAGACCACCAAGTCCAGTTGGAATGGGACTGATGGAACAGGGGACCAAACCGGACTCTCTGAATGTGGCTGACGGTGGAGGCGGACTGAGATAGTTCTTTTCTTAATTGCAGTGATGCTGGGCATCTTTCTGTTTGCATGTTGACCATCTTATCTCATCTCTCCACATCCTCTGCAAGCTTATAATTGATGTGTTTGCAATTCAGTTTTAAGAGTTTCTTTAACCTTAAAATTGTCTATGTATATGATAATACCATCCTCAAATATAATATTTCTTCCTTGTTCGCTATTTAGAAGTATTCTTTCTTTTTCTTACCTCCTTTGTCCAAGGTATGGCTTTGAATACCACATTGAATGGCCTTTCTGTCTTCTCATCCTAGAGTAAGAAGTCTGCTTTTTACTGTTGAGTCTAGTGTTAGCTATGAGCTTTCCATTTACAAACTTATTATATTAGGATAACTTTTCTCCATACCTGATGTGATGTCCAATTTCTTTCAAACCACCACATCAGGAGCCATACCCTCAAAGTAAACTATCTATCCTAAAAGCTATTAACTGTCAATAGCTTCTATATCAGGAGTGAGGCCTCGTGAGATTCATATGGATTTTATTTAAAGCTTCTAGTGATTCTTCTGAGATGACTATGTGGCTTCTATCCTTCATTTCCTTAATATGATGTATTGTACTGGTTTCCACATGCAAGATTTCCATCTTGCATCCCAGTATAAATTCTATTTAGCTACAGCGTAGATTCTTTTATTGTGGTATGGAATTGAGTTTGGTAGTATTCACTGAGACCTTTTGTATCTGCATTTATACAGGCTATTGGCCTATACTTGTCATGTGCCTATGTTTGGTGTCAGAATAAGGTTAGTATCATAAATGAGTTTGCATTTTTTTGCCAAAGAATATACAGTACACATACAATAGAATATTGCTCAGTCTTAAAAATTAGGAAATACATTTGTCAGTACATGGATTAACCTAGATGGTACCATGCTAGATAAAATTAGCAACTTGAACCTGCCAAAAAAAAAAAAAAAGAAAAAGAAAAGAACAGATTTCTACTTATATGGGGAACCTTAAGCAATGATGGTCACAGCAGTAAAGGATAAAGTGTAATCACCTGTGGCAAAGATGAACTACATATGAAAATCTGTTGTATATCTCAGTGCCCACTATAAACAAGATTAGATTTTGTATTTCAGTTAAGCATTCAAGCCACAAAAATGAAAGAAAATCAAACAGAAAGGTTAAAAATAAACAAGAAAAGATGTCTTAGAGCTGATGGAAATGACAGGGCAATGGTTTTACAGATGTGCTGCGACAGCCAAAGCTACACTTCAAGTTTTAATTGCTATACCTGAGAGATCCATGAAACAAAAATGCCTTTGATCTGTGAGCCCCTTGCCCAAGGACAGATACTTCCTGAAATACTTGATTCTGGGCCATTTTATGGGAACCTGGGTATATATCTGGCCAGAGCCCATTCACCTGGCCAGTATTTAAAGCTTGCTTCAAATTTGGCTTTAAATTGTACTTGGGGTCTTATTCTCAATCAGTGGAATTAATAATGTGTATGTAGTCAAACTCACTGAGCTACATACGCTGAAAATATGCATTGTTATCTATCCATTGCATCTCATTAACACTATCAGGACATGCAGTGGCAGCAGCAGGTAGCCTATTTCTCTAAGCCTCCAAGTAAGGTGGATTGTTTTTTTACAAGCAAACAGGGGTTTACCATTATGTTTGACTTTGCCTCACCATGATGGAAAATAAAGTTCCTAAAGGCAAGAGACTGCTCTCTTCCCCCCTTGAAATCCCTTTGCGACTTTCTCTTTCTTTTACAGATGGTAGGAATCCTCCCTCCTCACTACAGTGTCCGCAACTCCCTGGGAAGACTCAGATTGTAACCAGGGAGGTGTCTACCTAAGACAAGTCCCCCTGACTCCATGATAAAAGACTAGAATATTCATTCTGAGGACACAGTTAACTCAGATTGCTCAAAAAACTTTCTGCAGTTAGAGACCTGGTTCTCCCTGTCAAATACAGTAACCAGCAGTGATTTATTATCTATACAGCATGTTAAATGTGCAGGAACTAAAATTTGAAAATTCTTAAGATGAATTGTTTTAAAGTTAAGCTTAAGCAGTCAGAGTGTCAAATGGCTTCTTCGTCAGTGCAACTGTAAACAATACGTTTATATTTGTCTCACCACAGCTTCTTAACCGTGGAACTCAGTGTAAACGAGGGGCTCACGTAGCCTTCACAACTGTAAAAGGTTCTGAACACTCCGCGGCCAAATGTTAATTAAAAACCAAATGCATAACAAATGCAAGGTATTTCAGGCAGTCTGCCCACGTTACACGAGGAGACTTCTCTGCCTTCTGTTCCCAGAGCACCCACTTCTATCACAGGGCAGAAAGGCAATGGCCACCACCTGGAACACCTCAGCTCAGATTTGAGACTACTGTCGGCTGTGAGTTACAAGGTTTTTCACTCTGTGACACAAGGCTTTCTGCTCCTGCGGAGACCCAATGCTTCACGGGAAACGAAGATGGCGGAGACTGCAGGGCCGCCAGAGCGACTTGGCCAGAGTTCCAGCATTTCAGCACCACAGACGAGAATTCTTCAGCATCTTTTTGTTTTCATTTGTAATGATTCTCACTCTGTGTTGTGGAGTTCCCTCACGCCTTGGCCCTTTGAGAAATTTTGTGTGGGCTTCAGTGGAGGATGAGGATGTATATACCCTGGCAATCTGTTTAAACAAAATAATTATTTGGAAAAAATCCCTGCCATGACAAAACCATATAGTGTGATAACTCGACCTACTCCCAGCCGAGTTAATACCAAGCTGCTAGAAAATTTAGATAAGCCACACATACTTGATATATAAGCTATATTTGATAAATAAGATTTTTTTGATAAATAATGCATATTTGATAATCAAGATTTATAAATTCCTAAGGTCTACTCTGGTTCACAGTAATATTTGTATAGCTTCATTTCTTTGATTACTTTAAGCTTTAGTTATTTTGGATAAACCAAGTCATACAAAAAACTGCAATATTCTATAATGGAGTGTCTTGTACCCTGAGAGAGCCCTTTTCCCAAGGTCAGGTATTTAGACAAAAGTTCCCACTTCCTCAGGATTTTGAAAAAAGTTTCTACTTGCTATAAAGGGAGTCATACTTATCCCTGGCAAGAGGAACTGTGTTCCTTCCATTAATATATGACTGTAGTGCCTATTAACTTGTCAATGCTAACTCCCCCACTTACAAGCTCCACCCCAGCTCACAAACCCCCTTTCTCCTGCCCCCATTTAATCTTTTGTGCAATTATAGAATACAAAAGGTATGGTCTTTTTTCAATAAAGTGGCAACCATTCTGATTCCTCCTTAATTGCTGTCAGTTTCCTTTTCTGGCTGACTCTACACTTCCTGTTTGGGTCCTAACCTTGCTGGAGCTGGACTCAGGCAAAAGACTTCAATTTTCCTACTGTTGTCGTTCAGCATGTAAGCTGCAGGTTTAATGTCTGCGTTGACTGTTTGATTTTGAAAATTGCATAAAACAGGTTCTACTTGCATTGGCTGCATTAAATAATTGAAATTCACAGAAATGGAGGACAGAAGGTGATTGCTAGCATCAGAGGTAGGAAATGAACATCTGCCGCTCAATTGATATAATGTTATTCATGCAAGATGAGCTAGATATGCAGATGCTATAAATCTCAGTACCCATTGTCAATGATATATCATACTAAACACTCAGGATCTAAAATTTAAGAATGCTGAAGGCTGGTCATTTCAAAATTTAATTTTACATAAACTGAATTTAGTATTCTTCATACCTATTTTTGTTGGAGAGAGAGCCACTTGATGGTTCCTGGCTGCCTGGCCAGCTTACCAGAAATAAACACACAGAAACTGTGTTAATTAAATCACTGTTTTGTCCATTAATTCTAGCTTCTTATTGCCTAACTCTTACATACTAATCTAACCCATTTCTATTAATCTGTGTATCACCACATGGCTGAGGCTTACTGGCTAAAGTTTCCAGCCTCTGGTCTGGTGGCTCCATGGCTTCTCTCTGACTCTGCCCTTCTTTCTCCCAGCAACAGCCTAGCTTTCCCCGCCTAGTTCTGTTCTTCCCTGCTATAGGATCAAAGAAGTTATTTATTCATTAACCAATAAAAACAATACACAAACAAAAGGACCTCCCACACCATAGTCTCTCAAGATATTTCCTGAAGTTTCATAAATGGTCTTAACCTTTGATGCTTGTGATAACATGAATCGACTCAACCGATACCACTGTGGATAAAATAAGCCATTCACAGAAAACAGATTCTACTTATACTGGATGCCTTAAATAATGAATTTTCATAGAAGATCATTGAATGGATTTGGGGTTGAAATTAAGAAACTTTCCAACAATTTTGAAATGTCCCTAAGCACAGTGTTGAATTTTGTAATACAAACTTATATAAAGCAGTTTGTTCAGTTTGAGAACCCCAAGGTGGTTCTCAGTTACATAAGAAAGCAAACTGAGCAAGCCCTGTAGATGAAGCCAATACGTTGCATTCCTCCATGGCTTCTGATTCAGTTCCTGCCTCTTGGTTCCTGCCCTGACTGCCTTCAATCACAGAAGTGTAAGCTAAATAAATTCTCCTCAAGTTGGTCATGGCATTTTATCACAGTGATAGAAACCCTAACTAAGACAAATAATTTTATTTATGATATATTATCAGTAACATTGGATTTACATACCTTTCATATATACCTATATATTAAGGATCCTCTAAAAATTTCTGGGGTTAAAAGTTGTCACAAATGGTAGAAGTTTAAAAGTCATGACTTTCATGTAGCTTTCTCTTATTTAAACCAATGTGGTCCCATACACACGGACCCAGTCAAACTAGGTTCCATGGTGAATGTCTTTTGCATCTCACCTACCAACCTGCAAGTATGACTCACACACTGGCCCTACCTTTCCAGTCTTTATTAGGTCACAAGTAGGTGTTTGAAATAGCAGTTCTCTGAATAATGGTGTGTCTTTCAATTTTCCAGATTGGTTTGTTAATATTAGACACACTACCAAATCGCTGGGTTCTTAATCATCTATTATATATAATATAAATGTAATATATAAATGATATACATAATCAACAATTTTATATTATAATATCTTATATTATATATAAAAATAATATATAAACTTTATGTCTGAAAATAGAGGTTTGAAGCCTTAAATCACGTCTAAATTATTGACTCCACACAAGTTGTCTGATGTCCTGGGAATTGATTTCACAGGCATTCCCATATTCCCAAGGCCGCTAGAAAATCTCTCAGCTCATCTATCAGATCTTTGAGGCAGGCTTTTGTGATGATCCTCAGTATTTGCTCTCTGCTTCTCTCCTTTCCGTTGCTTAGCCATCAGAACAAATGGGGGAAATTTACCGGGTGATGAAATCGGTGCTGTGAAAGTAAAATGTTCCGCTGAGCGGCTGAGTAAAAGGGCTGAACTTCAGGAAATGCCTTGAATGAATGGCAGGGACATGGAGAAGGACAATTCAGCCCGCAGAAAGACGGATCTGCTAAGACACGGCCTCTGAGCTTCCTGATGGTGTGCTCTAAAGCAGATTCGGTACCCAGACCGCTCTCTTCTTTGGCTTCCTGTCTGCCTCTCAACAAGATTAGCTCAACTGTGGGCATAGCTGGGGGTTTTATGGATGAAGGTGAAGTTATGGAAGGCTAGGTCTTCTTTCTTTTTTTAAATATGGTTTTCTTAGAACCTAACCAATGAAAGGAGTAAACGAGAGACCAACTGCTGCGGAGCTCTGAATAGGAAATGATGTGCGAGTAAATTGAACAAGCCGGGAGACAGTAAATAGGCAATTAGCATTCACTTCGGCAAATCTGCACCTGTTGGAGCTGCAAATACAAAGACAGACATGGAAGGAAATGACAGAAAAGGTCTGTCAGGATTCCCTTTATGAAAAGATGTCAACTCCAGAGCTTCTGAAAATAGCGAGCACAAAAGAATGAGGCTGAAGCATTTGGTCAGACACCAAGCAAGAAAAACAAAACAAACAAGCAAACAAGCAAGAAACCCCTACATCTAGACACTCTTTTCTCACCTAAGTTTGTCTGATGAGATGGCAGGATTCATGGCAGATGATGATATTATCTCAGACTATCACTGCCCTCTGGGATTTACAGGTCTTGACGGATTTCTTTGAGCCTGACACCTCCTTCTGCTGCCGTTTTTCCCCTTTGGAGAACTCTCTCATCCAACAAAGGCACAGCACTCATAATGCACATCTACAACGAACACAATTTGTAGCTTCACCTCCTTTGCTCTCCTGGGGAGGGCACACTGAGCTACAGTTTTGAGCCCCTTTCCTGAGATTTTCGTTTATAACCATCTACGATTTAAGCATCTGATATATACAACTCCTTGGTTTTAAGGCTGCTCTTTGGAAGTCTTGGCCTTAACAGAACCTTCTTTCTAAAGCTCAGCTCTATGACAGACATAAAGTAAATATTTAGCAGTCTAGGTGCTAGTGACCTGTAGAGAGACTATTCCTCTGTAACTGGACTCTCCACTTAATTACCTAGACTACAGGAGCAGCTGCTTTTGTATGAAGAAGCCCTCTGTGAGAGAAAGCAACCAAATTGCTAGAAACTGCATCCTGTCAAGGCCATTTGGGCAAAGGAATGTTACCATGAATCTGACATCATGTATCTATTCTCGTTCAAGTATAAAAAGGTCTAAGCCAGGTGTGCATTAACTCTCAATATTCAAACACTCAGAAAGCAGAGGCAGGAAGGATCTGAGCTTGACAGCGCTATGTATCAAGATCATCTGAAAGAAAAATCAGAGAAATGAGCTAGAATTGCTTCTAGGACTATGATTTATGATTTAATATCTTACATTTTAAGCTATGTTCAATATAATACATGTATTCTGTTAGGGTCTAACGGTATTAAAAGTATTCTCCGTAAGCAATTAACTTTCAGGAAATTGTGCCTATTTAGGCTAGATTTAAAGATTAATAGTGAACAACTAGGTAAAACTGATTATAAAAGCTCCACTTAACACCCCACCCTCATCAGTTTCTCAAGGCTCATCTTGTCGTTTTCCTAAATTCGACTTAACTCATAATTTCTAGAGAGCGTTATTTGTTGTTCACAGAAGGGCAACTAAATGTTGAGCCCAAATCTTTATTTTCTTCCATGTATTTGTTTAGGCATCTATCTGAAATCTTTCTAATCTTGGTTAATAGAGACTGCTGCTGAGGACATTCACATACAAACGTTTGCATGTGTATCTATCTTCACCTTGCGTGGGGTAAAAAGCTAGGGATGGATCTCATTGGCTGTAGTGCAAATTTAAGTCTAAAAGTTTAGTAAACTTTTAAAAAATCCAAAATGGCTGTTTTGTCTAGATTCCTTTTTTAAAAACGTTTGTTTTAGCATGGATTCATTATCCATAAGAACAAATGCCATATGTCTTTTTATACATACATGTAATGTAGTCACATCATATTCATTCTCATTATTATCTCTACCACTTATGCCTCTCTTCTTCTTCTCCTCACCCCTCCATTCTACTTCCCCAATGTTTGCCTGTTATTTGGCAACCCAACAGGTTTACTTAGTACTGTTTATAAGAGGACAGGTGGACAGTTATTTAAAGGAGCATCAAAAACTTCCCTCAGAAGACGAGATGTCACCCCCTTTAAACATTTACTGTCTATAGATACCAAGGTAGGGATAAGGCTTTGTTATCTCTATCCCCTGAAACATTTAACTGCCAATCAAGTATGTTACTTTTCCTATTCTGTTGAAGTAATGCTTCCTTGCAAATGAAATCCAGCATCCTTTTCTTTTGTTGCTGCACGTGGGAGCATCATTTCTCAGAATTGGAAATAAGTCCACACTGAGCCATGCTTAACACATTGGTGAAGTCCACTGGAGAACAAAATACACACACACACACACACACACACACACACACACTCACACACACACTGTATACAGATATGCAAACTTCTTTAAAGAACAAAGTTTATTTCTAATAGTTCTCGATGCTAGAAAATCATAATCGACACAGTCATAGGTTCAGCAATCTTGTGAGGGTTATTGTCTCCTCCAAAGCTAGTGCCTTGATGCTGCATCTTCAGGAGAGAGAAAAAAAAAAAAAAACACTGTCCTCTCATAGTAATGCTATGAAAGGGTAGGAAGTAGAGCTAAATTCCTGCTGCTGTGCCCTTTGATAATGGCATTAATCTATTTATGAGAACAGAGTCCTTGTGATCAAAATGCCTGCTGCAAAGATCCACCTTTATACCCTGCTGTACGGGGGTTTCCATTTCCAACACATGAAATTGGGTTTCCATGTTCAGATCACAACCCTTCTTAAACACACTGTTTATAATATGGATTCTCCTGGGACTCCATGTGAGTCACCTTGTGCATGGAGTATTAGTAGTGCAATAAGTACAGTCAGTAGCCAAAATTAATTTAAAATAAACTCTACTTTGTATTTGTGACTTGTATAGGTCACACAAGTAGACTTAATTAATAATTCATGACTTTCCAAACTCTCTGTCCTATATAGACTTAATCTCCCAGTGCCTACAGCTATAGCACATCTACTCATTCAATTCCCTAATCAAAGAGAAAAATAAAAATCCCAATACTCAGACTGCACCGCTCATCCAATTTTTTTTTTGACCAACACATTTTATCTCTGTCTGCATTTTTGTCTTGTAGATTTTCTGGGTATTTGAAGTACTTTTTCTACTTCAAATGGAAATTCTCAAGGCATCTCTTTCATGCTAATAAATCTTGTCCCCATCACACATTTATTAAAGCATTGACAATATTATATATTATCACTCACTAGCAAGCATACTTTATTCCAATACTTTCTCTCATGTGGCAAAGTGTAAGTGATCATTAACTCTCCTTCTAATTAATTTTAAAACTGCAGTGTTTCAATCAATGCAAACCTAAGTCCAAGAATCAAGCTGGTAATATTGATAATATGCATTTATAATTACATATTTTAGCTAACAATAAATCTATTCTTACACCAATAGAATGTATGAAACTCCTTCACCCACCAGGAGCTTAGGGGCAGTTCCATTAGCATTCGCCACTTTGCAGTCGTTCATAGGCTGTGCAATTAATGTGTAAAAGGAGTAACACAGTGTCAGGAGGCTGTTTTTGCATAAAACCACAGTTGTTTTTAGATTAAACACTCAATCTCCATGTAAGAGGCTAGTTTGCAGGAACACAATAATTAAAGAGCTATGCATCAAAGTGTGTTTAGAAAAAAGCACCTAATAGAGGCCTTAACGTGCCTGATAGTAGCCACAATTATTAGCAGGTGCTCTTTCACTCACAAGCAAAAGGAAAAAAAAAAACTGTATTGGTGTAGAAAAAAAATTCCTATACATGTTCCATGTTCAAGAGATGCAAATCATACCTATGTTCCTGCAATGGAGAAGTAACTATCTTATATTATTAGGTAAAATGCTTGAAACCTCATATCAAATCAGTTGGTCTTACTTATACCCTGGGTCTTCATCAGCAGATTCAAGCAATTGTGAACACAAAGTATTCAAAAAATAAGCTATATGTAAACTGGATATGTACAAACTTTTTTCTTTTGCTTATTGTATAAACAATATGCAAAGTAATTGTTTACATAGTATTTACTTTGGAAGTAATCTATAAATTATTTAAAACTTGCTGGTGAGGTATACTCTATGCAGATGCTATAGTATTTATGTATGAGACTGGAACATCTGTAAATGATATTATTCCTGTGAAGAGAACCCTAGAATCAATTACTCACTAATGACTTAAGAAGACTGTGCTCCCTAAATAGAGTGGCTAGTCTCATTGTTTTTGTGGAATGAATAAACCTTCATGTGCATCCAAGTAGTATGAAAATGGAAGAAAGAAAAACAGAAGGAAACAGAAGCTGAGACCGAAGTTGATAAGTTCATGAAGAAGCCATGAGATAGCCTGGTCTCAAGTCATAGGGAAGAGGAGTTATAGGAGCTGGAACTCTGAGCAGAACCTTTTTTCTGCTGTTTCTAGTCATTCCTGGAACGATTTGGGAATCCAATGGACCAAATGCAAATTATCTGAAGATTCATTTCCCCTGAGGGTTGTCTCTGCTGGGTAACCCAGAGGCCCATGGTGCTCCTCCCCTGGCCTGCTCACAGAGGAATTCTAGATACCACGGTTCCCCTCATCATTATCCTCTGAAAGCCTTGACCCAACTTCCTTTTCCTTTACCATCACTATCTACTCCTAGATTCAGACTTTTTTTCCAGTCAGGTATTTTTTAACCTGTGCATAAAATACTTTTGCTTTTCATGAATAGACAATTATGTACAACCTGCATATAGCAATTTTATCATTTACATGCCAAATCACTGCATTTTATTTAAGGGGTGGGAACACTAAAGGCCACATGGAATTTGAAATAATTCACTTATTGCATCTAATCCTGTCAAATGAAGGCAGATATCTCTGTTTACCAGCTGAAGCAGCACAGCCATGTGGTAGTCAATGTAAACACAATTTTTTTCAGCCTGCCAGTTCTGAAACTGTGTGATTCCTGGGAAAATATTTCAATTCAGAACATTTGCATAATTTTGTATTATGTTCATAAAATTAGAATTCATTCACATTTTAATCACAAGACTTTGAATTTGCATATTCCATGATTATTTTGTTTGATTATATATTACATGGTACTAGGGTTCTCCTTTTAAAGGTGAATTGAAATCTTGCAAAGAACCCAAGGACTACGGAAGTCAAAAGCATGAAATACTTGCTCATTTGTATGCAACATGCAGTGTTCTTCATGAAGAAGACTGTGCAGGAAGCAAATGACACAATTCTGGGAGTGAACCAATAAGTACGCGAGAAAGCAAAATCTATCTATCAGCAAAATGCTGCCTAGGAGATGGTAGTCCCCGTAGATGTGCTAACAGAAACAGTCCACATTGCTTCATAACTCAATAAAAATTCTCCAATTCTAATATGAGAGAGAGAGAGACAGAGACAGAGAGACAGAGACAGAGAGACAGAGGGACAGAGAGAGACAGAGTCTAGTATTTGAGAGAGAGAGAGAAAGACAGAGAGAGAGACAGACAGAGAACATCTACTCTCCTGGCTTAAATAGGCAAAGAAAAGAAGTGAAAGGGTGTTGTTTAAATGTGATCAGAATAATTAATCACAAGCCTTTCCCATGAGGATCAGAATACTCCTATTATTTTTTTCATTTTTTTTCAAAATAATAGGGCTTATCAAACTAAACTTGTAACACCTGTGAGAACAGAAGCCTTTTTCTTTTTCACTATCTGGAAGGAGTACAGTCTACTCACAGGTCTGAGCTACACAAGCAATAATGACCTTGCCTACTGAACCTTCCCATCCTCCCTCATTTTTATGCAAATAATTTTATTGAAGTTATGAACCTTCAGAGAATAACAGACCATTTTCTGGCACTAAAATAACTTACAGAGCAACAAATAACTGTTGTATACCATGAACGTTCTATGGTTTTAAGTAATTTATTATTAATATTTTAAGAATTTCATACAATACAATTTGATCATTTCATTCGTTTATCCACACTCACATCCCCAAACATCCACCTTTGGGTATTCTTCTCTTCTTCCTCCTCTTCTTTTTCTTCTCTGCTAGTTCTTTTTTACTCTTCTGGCTCTTTTACACGTTTGGTCTGTGGGGATCTGCCACCAAGGTCCCAAATAAATCACATGGTGTCTTATTCTTTCTTATGAATGTCCGGCATTAACTTGACTTGTTTCTTGCCAGTTTTTCTTAAATTATTCTGTCTATCTTTTGCTTCTGGAATTTAGTCTTTTATCTTTCTCTATCATATATACCTTTCTTTATTTCTTACTCCATGGCTTGCTGTGCAGCTGGGTGGCTGACAGCTACTGTCCTCCTGTATCTTCTCTTGCTTCACAATCCTCGCTTCCGAGATTTCTCCTCCTATTTATCCTCTCTGCCTACCAGCCATGCCTACCCTTGGTCTTGCCTACCTATTGGCCATTCAGCTGTTTATTAGACCAAGCAGGTGTTTTAGACACTCAAAGCAACACAGCTTCACAGAGTAAAACAAATGCAACATAAGGAGAAATGGCTCAGAGGTTAAGAGCATTGACTGCTCTTCCAAAGGTCCTGAGTTCAATTCCCGGCAACCACATGGTGGCTCACAACCATCTGTAATTAGGTCTGGTGCCCTCTTCTGGCCTTCAGGAATACATGCAGACAGAATATTGTAAACATAATAAATAAATTTTTTTTTAAAAAAATTATACAACACATTTTTGCATCATTAAACGTATTTACATTTTTTCATTAAAAATTTTGCATTATTAAACAAATATTCCACAGTATAAACAAATGTAAGTAATATTCTACAACAATCTCCTCCGCCTTCATCATCTTTAATCCATCAAGTCTACTCCCTAAATAGCTACATTCCTAAAGCTAGTCACTAAGGTATATTTCCTTATTTGGCAAATTCCTTCTGAGACTGCCCACAAGGCCCAGCTATCAAAGTATTGAATTAAAGAAATCAAAAGCCCCCTTTTGACTATCCTAATTAGCCTGTCCAATCAAACTTAAACACCTCATGCTAATGTGGATTTTTCCCTTTATAAACTTCCCCTTATAAACTTCTATTTGCCAGTGGGCTATGTCTGTTTCCTCTTTATCTAGAGACAGTCCTTTATCCCTCTGGGGAAAATATTTCTTCTTTTCTCCCTTGTTTCTTTCCCCTTCTCTCTCATCCTCTGCCTTCTGTATTTGCCTCTTATTCCCCACCCTTTGTCCCTCTGGAACAAATAAATCTTTTTGTTGAGACCTGGTCTTGGTATGTTCTTGGCTGACTCCTGTCCTTTCAATATCTAGGTTCAATGTTTGTATTGTAGCATATTGTTTATAACATATTATTTATAAATATTCATATTGTAACCTTACATTTAGCTTTCATATAGCCCAATATGAGAAATAGCATAACAGTATTTTAAAACTTCAGCTGTGGAATAAGGAGAGACTAGCAGTCTCTCAGTGTTGGATAAGAACAGTTGTAAACTATGTTGAGTCCAGATGCATATTTAATGTAAAATTATTTTCACTGTATTTGCTGAGCAAAAGAAGGCTTTAGTCATCAAATGTACAAACCTAATGTTTATTGGGAAATTTGCTATGTTTCCAAAATTGTCTTAGTGAGTATAGACACAGAAGGAAAATGATTTTTGTATCAAAATGATAATAAAAATGGAGAACTATGTTTGGCAGTATCTAAAATACATTGGGAGAATCTCCACTATGAACATAAATAAGCATGAGGTTTAAAAAATTAAAATAGCATCAAAAATTGGTTTGTTAAATAAATCTTGAAACATTGCAGAGTTTTGCATAGGAGAATATTAATAACTTTTTTTTGCAATAGGGAACAGATAAAAGATAGGAGTAATCAGAAAGTTGTGGTCCAGATTTCGGTGTTAATACCTACTGGGAATGAGCCTAAGAAGGACTAGGAATAATTAAGATAGTAGAGGTAAAACTCGAAAAAAAGAAGTTCATACAAGATCGTGTAAGGAAGATCTAAAATACTTGAAATCATTTATGAAGCTGGAGATAAAAATAACACATAGTAGACTCTCAGATAAGCACACCCATAGTAGACACACAAGAATGTTGAGGATATGGCCAGTCTCAAGGTAGGATTCCCTGCAGGGATTTCCACTGGAAATTATGAACACTGATATAGTATTTAGAAGAAAGAGTGAGGGTATTGAGTACCATAGTTAAAGTTAAAAATACAGAACTATATCATAACATCATAATAGGTTGTGTTTGAGGAAGAATAACCTGAAACAGAAATAAATGTAAACATAAATAACAATCAGAAATTAAAACAAAGAAATCTGTGTTTTCTAAAATATGGCAAATGAGATTCTAGCACGGAATGAACAACTTTCTCAATGTTATAATAAATTGGTTATATAAGAATTTAATTTAAAACTCGATTTAAATTACTGAGCAGCAGCCATAAACAATTATTAGGAAAGTAGTTTTAGCAGTACATTAAGGATTTAGAGCCCAGGGACCTAACGAGGGAGCAGTGATTGGAGCTGTAGACTTCTAACCCATCTTTGGTGAAATAACCCCAAAGAAATATAACTCTGAGTACAAAAGTTTAATATATCTCTCAAGATATTCAGAAATAGAGAAAAGGAGGGGAAGTTGGGGTGTGAATACAGATTTGCTTTCATGCCACTACATTTTAATGAAGGAAGTGGACCCAAGCAAGGAGGCCTGTACATGAGGAGGTTTAGATGGCACGTAAAGCAATGGCAAGAGGTTTATCATAGAGTTAAAAGGAAGCCTGAGAAGAAATAAAAAGGTTTTGATAGATAGAAGATTGTTCACATTTACATTTTGAAAATTTATCTTTAAATTGTTTGAAAATTTTCCTGCAAATTTTAGTTCTGTAGTGGGTATCTCTGGTGGACTCAACTATAACTAGATTGTTTTTCTTTCTTTGGTTTTTTTTTTTTTTTTTTTGGTAATTCCAATGAGTAGCGAATTTAGATGTTTGTTCTATTGTTGCTGGCTTTTTTATTTGTGCTATTGTGGTTTGGTGTAAGCAGAGACAACCCATTCATTTCTCAGCAGCTCAGACCTAAATAATTATACAGAAACCGTATTAATTACAACACTCTTTGGCCAATAGCTTAGGTATATTTTTAGCTAACTCTAACATCTTAAATTAATTCATTTCTATTAATCTGTGTATCACCATCAGGCTGTGGCTTACCAGTAAGGTTCTGACTGCAGCTGGCTGCAGCTGGTGTCTTTCTCCAAAAACAAAAAGACTGCCAAACCTTGCCAAGACAGGGTAAAACACGTTTTAAAATTTTCCTGCCTCTAAAAATCATCTTTCATCTGTCAGTTACTCTAGGCCTTACCCAAAGTTGATTGACCCTACATTGCAAATGATACTTTGGGTGATTTCCCAGGTAACCAGTTGTCTCTTTCATTTCTTGTACCTTTGGGAAGTTGCTTGATTGCACTTCCTGTTTACTCAAGTAATATTATTTCCCTTCTCAGGTCTTTGATGGGGTTGAAGACTAGATAGTCATAGTTAATCTCCTCTCATGAATTATCCAAGCCATTTCTAATATAAGATTTAGATTCCCTAGGATAGGATAGCTATTAAAACATTTAGCATATGTTTCTTGTTTGATATTGTTTATGCTGGTTGGAATTCTAATTTTTATAAATGATATTTATTCTTATTGTATATAGTTTTGAATTAGGCTTAGAACTCTCTTATTTAGACAAAAGGGGTAAGTACTGTGGGAACTTCTTCATACAACAGCCTTCAAGACACTGACCCACTTTGTGCATGGTTTGATGTACTATATATGCCAACAAAAAGCATATGAAGGCCCTTGGCTGCTGGATTTGGTTCCAGTTCCCCACACACACGGAGAACTGTGGATCACTACCATTGTGAGTTTAACTCCTAATAGATCAGCCCTTATTAAACTCCATTCTTGGTTAGTGTGGAAATTTTTCATACTACAACAGTTTGGGGTAGGAATTATTTCATTATTTGTTTGTGAAAATAGGAGAACATGAGCAGGAAGGATTGTATGAAGGTGAACTCAAGAGAATAGATAATGGACACATTAAGTCCAAGGGAAAAGAAAGCAAGAGGGTGGGGTAACATGAAGTAATGTGTTTGGCTTTAAAGAGAGAAAAAGGACTTGATGCTGAGGGAGAAGATTCTATAACGATAGTGGGAAAGACTGAAGGAGGGAAAGAAGATGAAAAGGTTGGATAGAGTCTGGAGTCCAAGCTTAAAATCAGACAAAGTTTAAAACAGTTAATGAAGAGGAAACAGAGAAGAGTCAAGGACCCTCAGAAGAGCAATCAATTGAGGTCCTGATTGCACTCTCCAAGTGGAGGGCAAGAAAAAGAATCAATTCATCATGTTCGGGATTCTGAGACTCTTAGAGTTTGTTTTCTTTCTCCCCCAGACTGTCCTGATGGGGGGATTCTTATATAGTTATTATAAAACAATACCACAAAATACACGTGTACCTCTGTTACAAACCAGAGTCCTGATGACTCAGGAGGCAATGGTATTAGCTTATTAATCAAAACACCTGTCATGCCTAGTGCTTAACAACAAACCACAACAAACCTCTTAGCCTAAAGCAACACAATGGGAACCCCACAATTTCTGTGGGTTGGGAAGACAGAAAGAACTTATCTGGAACCATGATTTTTTTTTCTCCCCCACAAGTCTGTGAAAAAAGATGTTGACTGAAGTAGGATTTTGATAGAGGAGTGTCTATGTGTTACTTTCATTATTAATAAAGAAAACTGCCTTGGCCCTTTAAGAGAACAGAAAATTAGGTAGGCGGAGTAGACAGAACAAAATGCTGGGTAGCAGGAGTTGGGGAGATGCTTCCAGCACTCGCCATAGTGAGTCACCATGATTCTCCTCTCTGAGATGGACGCAGGTTAAGATCTCTCCTGGTAAGCCACACCTCGTGGTGCTACATGGATTACTAAATATGGGTTAAAGGAAGATGTGAGAATTAACCAATAAGAGGCTAAAACTATGGGCCAGGCAGTGTTTAAAAGAATACAGTTTCCGTGTAATTATTTCGGGTGTAAAGCTAGCCCGCGGCCGGGTGGCGGGACGCAGCCCTGCGGCTTCCTTCTACAGGATTTCCTCTTGGTTCAACATGGAAATAATCTGTGTTCAAGGTCAAATGGTTTTCAATAATTCCTTGCCCTATGGGTTTTTCCAGATGACCAATTACTTTAGCAAAGTCAGTCTAAACATCAGTAAAGAGAGCCTACAGACAACATCAAAATTGTATTTTTATGACTTTGAATCACAGATGATTCTCTCTATTGTTAAAACAAGTTCCACTCAAATGGGGGGGGGAATATTTTAGTCTTTTCTTTAGAACTGTCATGATGTGTTCCTCTTCTTCAGTATTGTTGGTTGGTTTTCTGGGGGGGTGGGGAGCAACTAAAGCTTCAGATTTCTGTGGATATGACAAAGATAGCCCTCCTGGAACATGACTTTTGGAATCAGTTCAACTTTATTCCAGATTATAGGAAATATGTAGGATTGGGAAGCCTGGGGACAAACCTTAATTTGCATCAAGTGACACAACCCTATCATAAGGCCGGGTTAGTGGCAGTAGTGTCCTATAGCAAAGCTAATATAAGTTAGCTACCATATGTACATCAGGGGGAAAACTTCTATCAAGAAACTGTGCCAAAGATCACAGTAGAGAGAAGTCAAACATCCAGGCTTGGAGAGAGCTTTCAGATAAAGTTAGTCCTTTAGGCCTAGAGACATTCTCCAGATAATGGCAGGTAGAGTGCAGGAAATCTCACTACAAGGGAGTCGCTCAGGTTGTTCAACTTTGAAGAGAGCTTCCAGGCCATGATAGCCTGCGAATTTTGACCCTCAAGACCTCCAAACAATGAAGTATTTAGAGTTGGACACATTATGAAGAGAAGAGAGTTACCTAGATCTTATATTTGGATTTTGAAAGCCTAAGTAGTGTGGCATTGGTTATAGACTATGATACTACAGTATGTACAGAAGGGAGAACCATAAGAGATGACTCAAGGTAAAAATGTCTGAGGAGGGCTAGGTTTGAATATTTTTGTAAAAGCATGCTTTCTAAATTCAGTTTATATAACAAAGTGTGATACATGTGTAACCAATTGCATCTAAGAGGAGAGCAAGGGACAGCACACCTGGAGATAAGTCAGAAGGAAGGAAATAAGGTCGTTAGAGCAGCTTCTTCCCCGGGTTCAAGAATTGGGGGGTATAACCTAAGGAACAAGGTTCAAGGCAGACTTTAGCCAGTAGAAAAGAACGGATACCTCCACTGAGTGTAGGTCAAAAGCCCTGAGTCCCACATACCTGAGAGAGCTGCAACTTGAGAAGAGGCCAAAGGCAGGACAGGAGAGGATTGTTTCCTTGGGAATGGAGGACAGAGATAGCAGGTCCTTCAATAGAAACCAGGAAGAGCCACCTGCCTCAGGGGTAGCAGGCTGGCTGGAACCAGCTACAGAAAGGCCAGAGGTAAGCAAGCTTTGAGTCTCAGAATCTGAGGTGTCTGGACTCAGGAGACTGTAAAAGAAGGAATCCATGGTTTTCCTGGGGCAGTATCACCCTACAGCGGCTTCACAGGGAGTAGCTGTAGTCCCCTCAGGACTTTCTGTCTGCTCTATTTCTTTGCAAAGAACCTAAAGAATTTATATCATGAAACTGTACACATATAATACCCATAAAGGGAGACTTTGAGGTGTACTCCTTCAATAGCTCACCATTCACAAATGCCCTCAGTGTAGCCACTTCTCATAAGGCTGCAGAATATTCAAAATTCCTTTGATCTGAGCTGATGTTATGCCTATGTTGAAATTAAGCCAACCAGCATTCATCATGACCCATGGTTAGGCAGACTCTGACTCCCACTGTGATGTAGAGCATTGCTTCTAAGTAAGTAGAACAAGAAGTACCCTGTGTGATCTTCACCTTAATCTCCACTGTGAAGTATCTCTTCTGGATGCTGCTGCTCTTCTCCATGGCCTCCAGGCACTTTTACAACATCACCCACAAAAGAAAAAGTACTTGTTAGGAGTTTCCATTGTGATAGGCTCCATTAGGGTGCCCATCATCACTGGGAATGTTCTAAAGACCAGGTTCTTTTTTTTTTTTTTTGAGACAGGGTTTCCCTGTAGTTTCTAGAGCCTGTCCTGGAACTAGCTCTTGTAGACCAGGCTGGCCTCGAACTCAGAGATCCGTCTGCCTCTGCCTCCCGAGTGCTGAGATTAAAGGCGTGCGCCAACACTGCCCGGCAAGACCAGGTTCTTGACCATCAGTTATTACTGCACAACAAATTACCAGGTGTGCTGGATCATCTTGTGCATGACAGTGTCTTAGTGCCAGTCACAGGTTATCACGTCCTGGGTGAAGCATATGAACCTTAGCCCATGCCCACATGCAACCCATCTACAATAAGCAATCAGGTGATGCTTGGACTATTTTGTTATCACCATACTCTCAATTGTCAGGAGGTGGGAATTGATGTGGGATTCCTCTCTGTATACCATTGATTAATAAAGAATCTTCCTTGGGCTTATTACAGAGCGGAATAGAGTAAGGCAGGAATTCCAAGGAGAGACAGAGAAGAAAGTAGGCAGAAACAGGGAGAAGTCATGTAGCTGCCAGAGAAGACAGATGCTAGGGAACTTTACCAGTAAATTACCTGCCTCGTGGTAAAATATAAAATAATAAAAACTGGGTTAATTTAAGATATAAGAGCAATATACCTAAGTGATTGGCCAAGCAATGTTTTAATTAATACAGTCTGTGTGATTATTTCAAGTCTGGGAGGCCTGGAATGAATGAGCAGCCTCGGGTCTGGGAGGCTGGGAACAAATGAGCAGTCCTCGCCTACAGGGAATAACTCTGATTGGGGTAGTATACCATGACTCTCTGATACAAAGTTCTCTTGGGATGAATCTAAGCACTATGGCATCACCTCTGCTTCCTGGTGAACAGATCCATGGAGCATTTGTTCCCCTCTTTGGCATCCACCAATGCCAAACCTAGAAATTGTTTATGGGGACCCTTGGAAGCCAGAGTGTAACCTAGCTTCTTCTACATGCATATATGAAAAGCTGCTAATGGTGACCATTGATAATAGGCAGTTTCGCTTTTGTTGATTTTGCTACAGGATCTTGCTTGCCATTTGCAGTGCTGTGTTGATTATAACCATCACCAGTCCACGTCATTGTGCCGTCACTTTCCCAAGGAAGGTGATGTGGTCCTTTTAATCAAGTCTCTATCTTATTTCCTGCTTGGTTGGTATGGATGCTACAGAAGCCACACAGAATATTGACCTCCAGCACATAAGTCACAGCCTCAGATGAATCCCTCCTGTTGATCCTTCCAGAACCCACGTTCACACGTTTTAATCTTCCTAACCTTTTTTATGGAACTCTAGGGCACAATCGTGGTTAAGGAAACCACTCCTTCCCACCAGGGTCTTTGCAATGACTGTGTCAACCTCTGAAACCTCATCCATGGTCAATGATCAGTGCAATCTTCTGAGGGAGGGCTGATAAGTGAGATTATCAGTGTAGGCTAAAAAAAAACCCTGTTTTCTGTACATGTAGAGATGTTGCTGTTGAACATGATAATTAATCATACTTCCCCAAAGAAGATACTGAGGGCTGATATAACTAACTCTGAGTACTCTCACAACCATTTCCTCTGCTTGAGACTTATTATTATAGCCAACTCAAGAACTAACCAGTGTCTTTCCTAAAGGGGATGATATCCCAATGACCCCTCAGTAATCCCCACTTCCTTAATGTCCCACTTATAACAACATCATCACACTGGGGATTAAGTTCTTAATTCATGAATCTTTCCTGGACTATATCAAACTATGTATAACCCAGAGCCAAAAGGATTGCACTTACTTGTCTGCCATATTGGGGATCATTAAGGTTCACCTTAGAGTATGCCTGTTGTAAAACATCTTCAAGAAAATTGCACCCCATATGTGATGGTAAGCTGGTCTAAAAACCTTTAAGTCATAGAAAACAAGTGGAATATACTAGAAAGTAAGTTACTGATTCACATGAAATATTTGTATATTGAAAATTGCATCAGTATTTATACTTTATACTGGAGTTGGTCACCAGCTTATGACAGTAGCTTAAGTTTAGGGAAGCAGAATATTAGCATCTGTCCTTGGTGAGGAATAAAGACCTCTTATCCCTGCCACTGACATGCAAAGATGAATCATTACTCAGAAAGTCATATTTTGATATGGAATCCTTTATTTTAATCCAGGGCAAACAATTAGAACCTAATATTTAAATTTTGAAATAAAATATAACAAAAACATGGGAATGACAGAGAAATAAAATTGGATGATGGTCTTTTACATATGTATTCACATAATTACTATAGCTTATTTCATAATGTCTCTTGAATATCATTAGTACAATACACTTTCTTAGCTCTGAGAAGAACCAAATCAGGGTCGACACCGGTAATAACAGAAACTTAGGTATTTGTCCCAAGCAAAAGGAAAATAAACTTCCCTCAATGTATTTACCCCAAATCAATAAAACGACAAGTAATAGAAACAGAGGGGGAAAGACAAAGAAATGATAGGAGTATAAATCCACAGAAAAAGAAGTACAATTTGGGTGATAAGTGCTTTCAAAACTTGAGTGTCAATGTACTTTTGCAAATGTATTTATACTACACACTTTTGGCAAATGTGTAAGGAAAAATGCTATTCTCCTATACAATCAAAGAATAATTTGGCAAATTTTATAAATTTAAATCTTCACATATACTTATCATATCTATTTTATTTATTGACACCTGAACACTGAATGCTTACAAATATACATGTATGTGCTTTACTACACACTACTTTTTAAAAGTTAAAATCTGGATACCATCTAAGAGTGATATAATGATAAACTCTTCAGTAAATTATTATATACATAACTATGGAAAGAATGCAATGTTATTTAAATAGTGTGAAGAAACTACACATGCATGTACATACATATTCACTCATAGATGTGTGTATGTATACAACACAATAAAGAAATAGTCACAATCCTATTAAGACACAAAATAATATATAATGTATTCAGTATAATTCAATAGAAGCCTACACTAAACACATGTGTACTTGTATGTATTCATATTTTATATATATATATGTAAGCATATAAGTTAAATATTGTAAGGTAGACAGTTAAATTGCATTGACAATTAATTCTGCAGTAGTTGGGAGGACTGGAAGGGAGAATGTCCTAAAACTATAACTTACTGTTCTCTATGCTGCTGATGTTTAAACTTTTAACAGATAGCCACATTTGGCATGAAATATTAAAGTAAGAAAACTCTGTTTTAAAAATAACTTGATAGTGACAATCAGAGGACCAAATCCTGAGTGTTTTTCAGGTGGGTAGGCATTTCTCCGCCTGCTGGCTCCTGCAGGCAAATCCACTCCATCCTCACTGACTTGCTTAATTAGAACAGGAGGAAGCAGCAGGAAGGAGGTTTGCTTTCCACGTGTATCACATCGTAGGAAACACTATTTGTAGGTTCCAACGACGAGCATGGAATTGAATCCTGAGAAGTACACAATGCTGGGTCTGTATGATTTATTATTCAGTTACAACCTCTAAAAAGAGAAATAAGACCTTGTTGTCAACTCTGATTTATATTCTTTCATTTTGCAATTCAATGAACAAGTCAGATGGGCCTTGCTAAAATCTGGTTATGGGCTTCACCCAAGAAGTATAATTATATTTGCATTCGGAGTTTTACTTTCATTCCTTTTGTGTGATTTTTAGACCCTTTCTTTCATTTAATTTTTATTTATCTATTTTCTTCACCTACTCAGGCCAGAATAGCAAAAAGTTGGCTGCTTAATATTGCATCCATTCTGCTTTGTCATACAGATTTGTTTCAATGCTGGGGTTCCTCCCAGTGCTAGAAATAAGCCAGCTGATTACAGTTTCCACCTTCTTCCAACACCAATCTATGCTGATCTACCAAAGCCAGTGATGGCCTCATGCAGAAAGTAAAACCATATCATCTCCATCTGGGAGTGACGGAAATAAAAGTCCAGAACAAGCTTGACTTTAGGTGTTAATTTAGCTCCACTTCTATTTAAGAAGTGCATGGTTTGGTTTGCTATTAGAATTATGCTGGCAACAGAAATTAAAGAGAGTTCTTTGACAGGGGAGGATATGGGAAGGTGGAGAAAAATGTGATGAAAATATATCATATGTAAAAAAATTTCAATAAAAAAATAAAGAAAAAATAGAGACAGAGTGTCTTGATGCCTACAGCAACAGAAATAAATGTACTCCTCTTATTTTTTTATTAGGGAGTATAAGTCACAGGATCTGGAGACTAGGAAGCTGGACTTTGGGAAAGTGCATAATCAAAAGCTAGACATCTGGCTCTTTTTAAGAAAGAGAGCCCTAGAAATTACATTTAACTATATGAATATTTGCATAATTTGTTTATTGATTCAATTCAATATATCTTCTCAAAGGAAAAGAAAACAAACTCTTGGAAAGACATCGGACAATAAGATGGCTATAGGCAGGCTTCATAATATCAAAAGACCAAAAGCTACTCTGTCCAATAGTAGGGTTTTGATAGATGCTTAGCTTTTATTTGACAACGCTGTGTGTGTGTAGTCATACAGACAAATTATCAGTGTGAGAAAAAAATGGATATTGCTGGGCATAACGGGAGATGGGAAATGGTATAGACACTAGGGGTAGAACAACACAAGAAATGCATGGAAAGTGGTCAAGAAGAAATAAAGTGTTAGCAGCTAGAAGGAAATGAAACTGTCCCCTGCTTTTTCAAAAATTATATCAAAAATTCTATTAAAAATTCTATCAAAAATTATAATATCCTCTACTGTTTATTAAACTATTTTACAAACACATGAGGAATATAAATCTTATTGGTTAGTTCCTTTTAATCATGAAAAGAACCAGTATAAAGATCATGCATCCCTATAGACATTCTAGAAGCTTCTGTTTATAGCTCTATATTCACATTATTTCTTCCCCTACTTCTAGCTCTCCTACCAAATGCACACATTAGCATGCACAGCTCCTCAGAATGTCTTGTGTTAAATGAAACTAACTTCTTGCCTCTCATGAATCGCTACTCTGTAGGCTGTGGTGTACAGAGATCCCTGAAACACATCCACACCATAGCCACACTGCAATACATGTATGTGCATAAATACACACCCACAAATTTACCTTGACAGTTTTCCACTTGAAGCTAAATTTTTATTTGCAAGTGGTTATCAGTTGGAGATAGCTTCTGAGTTATGGTTGGAGGCATGTGTCCCCTTCTTCTTTCTACCTCAGGACACCTTTTGGTGTAGACCCGAGCAGGCCCTGTGAATGCTGCCTCACCCAGACTCTGGGATTTCATATGTGCATCAATCCTGTTGTACTTGGAAGGGCATGTTTCCTCGGTGTCATGCATTCCTTCTGGCTCTTAAACTGTCTCAGTATGACCAAAAGAAGCTACAGGGGCTCTCTCTAGCATTTATTGTTTTGTAAAAATAATAAACAGACTGTTAAAGAGGAGCTTTAGGGTTCACAGCAAAACGGAATAGAAAGTATGTTCCTGCATATCCAGGTCAATGGCAATGTCTAACCTCTAGCCATTCACACTCCCACCAGAAAGGGAAAGGTGGTACAACTGTTAAACTTAGACTGATGTGTTATTATCACTCAATGCCGATCTTTAGTTATATCTTAGCATGTTTGGGGCTACTGAACCTCACACTAAATATTATAGACCAGGTAGCTTAGAAACAATAGAAGTTTATTTCTAACAGTTCTGGAAGGTGAAAACTCCAAGGTCAAGGCAATGACAATGTTTATATTATGATTCAATCCTGGTGGGATACATCCTAAGGATTTAGACAAGCTTATAATTACCTGTGTCTACTGTTGTAGACCATAGAGAGTAATTTCAGTTCACTAAAATTCTACTTTATTTCTTCTATTCATCACTTCTCCCACAGTCCCTAGGGGTAGGTGATGTTTTTACTATACTCATAATTTTGTCTTTTCTAGAAGGTCATATAATTGGAATTTTATAGATTGTAACATTTTTAAACTAATACATTACTTAGTAGTGTATATGAATTAGTGGTGTTTTCTTAGAAGTAATATATATGTTCTTATAAGATATGTAAATGTGTAATATTTCTTTTATTTTATTTCTGTATCTGCTTCTATCATTTATCTATGCATCTATGTGTCTGTCATCTAGCTAGCTAGCTAGCTACCTCTCTATCATCTATCTATATATGTTTGTCTCTCTGCACACCCCTCTTGGGTTTAAGGTTTAATATATGAATTTCACATTAACAGAATGAAAAATGAAACCCACATGACTATCACAACAGACCTAGGGACAGAGAATGAAACAAAGTTAATATCTACTTCAAATTAAAATAAAACTTTCTCAATTATTTAAAAAAAATAGACAAAATTATCTCCACAAAACACAGGTCATATGTGAAACCTAGGACCATCACTATAATCACCTTGAAAAGAAACATTTTTTTCTTCCATGTTTCCATAGGAGACACAAATACACACTCTCACCGCTTCTAGTCAGCAGAGTACTGGAAGTAGTAGCAGGAGCAATGAGACACGAAAAAGAAATGGAAGTCATGCAAATTAAAATCAAAGAATTAAAAGTATCCTTATCTGCAGATGGCATTTTCCTATAATAGGTTAATTGTTCTTGGCTCTCTCTTGCCAGAGTTTTATAGTATTTCCCATCATAATTTTTTTTTCTTTTTGCTTCTTGATGTGACGAATGATCAATAATAAATTTTGGGGTAGGCATGAATTGAGCCTCAGATTTTTGTGTGTCAACCAAGAACTACCATAGAGCTTCATCTTCAGCCTATGATTATTGAGTGCTAAATCTACCTTGTTTATTTGCCATAAATTATTCCCCGTGGTATTGAACAATTCCTTACCAGTACTGTTCAGTGATTTCTATTAGTATTTAGTTGAGTATTCTTGCATTCTTGTTCCTCAGAAATATGGTCTGTGGTTTTGTACCTTGAACTTTGTTTATCTGATTTTGCTTTAGCATAATGCTTCCATCACAAAATGAGTCAGGAAAATGTTCTTCTGCTTTTAGATTTAAAAGATACTGTAGAGAAACCACATTTACTACCCTATCTGTGTGGTGTAATTCACTGGGAAACACTTTTAAACCTAGTACTATCTTTTGATGTGGTTAATTATTATTTCAACTTCAAACAGATAAATTCCTCAAGTAGCATATTGGAGCTGGACAAATGGATCAGCAGTTACTAGACAATCCTGTCTTGCAGAAGTTCCCAGTCCACATTCTACAGGGATCAGAATTATATGTCACTCTGGGTTCTTATGTCCACTGCTTCTACAGATGCCCACACTCTGATACACGCGAATGCGCACACACATATATGCACAAATATTAAAGCTTAATATTCAGATAGCTTACTTATAGTTTCCATTCTTAGATTTGGTTGGGGCTAATTGATTTTTCTGACTTCCAAGAAACTAGCTTTTGTTTCATTAATTTTTCTCCATTAGTCTGTCTTTTGCAAGTTCATTAATTCTTTATTCATTTTTATTTTATTTTCTCCTTACATTGGGTTTCCCTTACTCTCCTTTCTCAAGATTTCTTTGTGGGAAATAAATAATTAAATTTATAGAGTTCTATTTTCTGTTAATGTGTGTCATTTGCTGTTGTAAAATTCCATGTTTCCCACAGATTTTGTACACATGTCTGATTTAATTCAAGCTGTAGTCTCTCTGAAGATTTCTTTTTCAACCTGTGTTATTTAGAAGTGTGTTAATCAATCCCCAAACATTGGGGGATATTCTAGCTGCCTTTATTTTAGAGAGTTCTAGTTTAATTTCACTGTGTTCTGGTCACCTAAGCATAGACATTGCACAATTTCTTTTCTCTTAAACTTATAAAACATCTTATGGTCTAGAATGTGACCTGCATTGCTAAATGTCCCATGTGTACTAGGTAGTAATTTGTGTTCTGCCGCTTTTGAAAGAGATGTTCTACAGATGTCCACTGTGTTCAGCGGATGACTGGTTCAGAGTTTGACTATGTCCTTACTGATTTTCTGCATATGAAACAGGGCCATTTCTGTTAGCAGAGTACTGAGGTACCTAACAACAGATGCACTGGTTTTCCTTGTCATTCTGTTATGTTTGCTTCACCTGTCATGGTTAATTGCATACTTATTAAGGTTGCTCCATCTTATGGAAAAAATGATGTCACCACTAATTTGCCATAGTCTTCTTATCTAGAATAAATCTGAGATTAATCAACAAGGTTTGTTCCAATTCGTATTAGTTTTCACTTTGGATCTGTACGTGTCCTTATATATATTGGGGTATTTTGTGGAAAATGCATATATGGTTTTCACTTTTGACCCACTTTAATATCTCATTTAGTCAGTGCATTTATGCCACTGAGATGAAAAAGTTATTAATATCTTGATGAGTACCTATTATATCTGCTGCTTTTTTATTTGTCGAATTTGTTCTTTAATCTTATTGCCTTCTACTCTTTTATTTGTGTGTGTGTGTGTGTGTGTGTGTGTGTGTGTAATTTTATTGAGCATCCAGCATGTTTCCATTCTTCCTTCTTAGTAGATTAGTTGTATTTCTTCTGAATTCACATAGCATTCCAAACAACATATTCTGGTTTGTGGGCAATGTGAATCCTTTAAAATAAAGTAATTCTAATTCTTCTTCCTTATTCCCTTTATTATTGTTGTTATTCAATCCACTTGTGCATGAACATATATGTAGACTCATATCTATCTACTATATATATTATTCCTTTTGTTATTGAATTATCTGTTAACTAATATCAGAATGATAGAACTTAAAATTGTAGGCATTCATTCCTATTCAAATCCTCTACAAATCCACAAATTTCATGTATAGATCCAAGCTTCTATTATATATGCATGTACACACCTATAAATAATCTATCTTATCTTAAAGATCTCCCAACTCTCTCTTTCCCAATTACCAACAAAGACTCTCAATTTTTGTTCACTTGAGAAAGTCCTTCTTTCTTGGCGCCCGAAGGGTAATTTAACAGAGGAGATGATTCCAGGGTGCTGTTTTTGTCTTGCTCTCAACACTTTAAACATCTCCCTCTGCTTGCTTCTTGCCTACATAGATTCCAAGGTATCAGATAGAATCCTTAGCTTTGCCCTTCCATAGCGAAGGTGCTGTTTCCCCTCTGGCTTATTTCAGAATCATTCCTTTGCTTCTCATTTTCTGTAATTTAACGTGATGGGCTTGTGTTCATTTTTTGTCCTATATCTTCCTCCATGTTCTCTTTGCCTACTAGATTTGTAAACTGGTGTCTGGGGTTAATTTGGTGAAACTCTTGGTCATCATTGTTTCAAATCTGTCTTCTTTTTTCTTTCAGCCTTTGTACTTCATACATCTTACACTTATGCAGCTCTGCCACAGTTCTCGAATATTCTGTTTGTTGCAGGATTCTTCCTCCTTATTTTTCTCTGCTTTTCAATTTTGCAGACTCCTGTTGCGATATCCTCAAGGTCAGAAATTCGTTCCTCAGCCATGGCCAGTCTGCTAACAAGACCATCAAAGGTGTTCCTTGTTTCTGCTACAGTGTTTCTGATGTTTGCTATTTCTTTCTCAGAATTTTCACCCTTCTGCTCCCATTGCTGTTCTCTTCTTCCTGATCACTAAAGCCCTCAGCATGCTAATCATTGTAATTGGAAATCCTGCCATATATGCCGTATAAACTTTCAAAGTTTACTCTTTTCCTCTAGCTGTTTTTTGTTCTTGTATTTAAGTACATCTGACAGGAAAATTTATTGATAGCTTGACATAATCTACTGGCATAAATATCATCAATAATGTATAGTATTGGTACTACAGTGTGTAGGAAATTGTTTTCTATAGTCTTTTGTCTTTCAGTTTTATAATGAGCCTGGCTCTCTAGACTGTAAACTTCACCCACGCTCCTTAGTTCTTTTGCTTCTTTGATTGGTAGGTGATAGACAGCTAAACGTGGGGCAGAGAGTGCAATTGAACATTTCTCATTCAAGGTCAGTTGGGTTCTCTAGCTCCTGCTGAAATACAGACATTCTTCCAGAAATTTCCCTGTGAGAATCTGGCAAGCTCCAGGAGATAGAACCCACAAATCAGTGAGTACAGACCTTTTGATTATGTCCTCTGGAGCTTTTAACTAGCACAGAAAAACCTCCAGAAATGACGGCATTGGTTCCCATGAAATCTATTGCTCCTGAATTTTCTGTTTTAGTAGCTTTTCATTCTCTATCTGTACAATCATGAGAGGGAATAGTGAATTTCATGCTTTTAATTTCTAATTATAGAAAGTAGATTAAATGATTTTTCATTAATTGTGTTTTTAGTTATTGTTTGTTCAGCCAAAATTGCATCCTTCTTCAAAACTAGTTTCCATGTTTAAAGGATTCAAGTATTTTCACTAGTTTTAAAAACTTTTTTATTACATAGTATAATATTATTTAAAAATCTAGTTCATAAATTGAACATTAACTACAGTTACTCTAGCCAAAGATACCCAGTGATTTAGATCAACTGCTTTTGTTGAAATTATTCTAAATACATCAATCTCCTCTAACACCATGATTTTATGTCCTAGATACTGATGTTTCTTGATTGCATTGGTATCTGCCATATCCTACAATATAATAATATAATAAAATTAATCAAACAATATCTGTATTTGGCTAATTAAAAGGAAATTACAGTACCATAGTGACTCCTTCCAGTGTCCCAGTTCTATGTCTGACCATTTAAATAAAAAGTAAAATTAGTTATCCTTACAAAGGCTATACAACTCTGATTTCTAACAGGTCTGATATCATACTTGTTAATATTATTAGTAATATTTAGTACATCAAAAAGACAATCTTGTTTTTAAAAAGTTTTAAACATTTCATAATGTAGTTTCCATTTACCTTTCAAACGAAAATTAGAAAATAATAATTTTGTTTCAGTGTTGGGAGCAGTGAGACCCCAGATCCTGAATTTCTTGTAATCCCCTGATCTGAGTGCCTACAGCTGCTCTGAACACAAGACCTTCAGGAGTTCCTGATGGAAGGAGAGTGGTTTCTGGTGGGTTTGGCTGGGGCGTGGCTATCTCTATATAATCTGTCCCTCAACACAATAAAGGGGGCATTCTTGGGGAATTCAAGGATGACCCATGTCTCTGTCTTTCTGTCTGTATGTGTTCGTGTATTTTAACCTCCTGCCCCTTGCCTGAATCTCGCGAACTGGGTGCCAGCGCATCGAACGCAGACACGGGGGCATGGTGCGGGGCATTTCAGTATTCCAGATATAAGAAATATGGTTTATAGAGTAGAGGTTACTGTGAATATAGGAGAAATATGTAGCTACGATAAATATTTTAAAGTTTGTAAGTTTTATTATTTAAAATGCATGTTTTCTTCACCTGTTACTAAGGCCAATCAGCGTTCATGATTATTTTAATCCTAAGCATATTAATCCTGTTAGAGATCAATACAAATGTTATAACCATGGTCACTCAATTTGACTCTTATCTAACCCCCACCAAGCAAAAAGAGTAATAGTTAAAATAATATTTAATATAATAACCAGTAGTGTGCTGAATAATATTTAAGTGTTACTATCTTCTTTTTTAAAAAAAAATAGGGAGATAACTTTATTGATATCCAAGGAAGAACTTGCATTAGGTCGAACATAGATGAAGAAAAGAGTCCCATAAAGAACGGAGACAGCTGCTAAGTGAGAAGAACATGTAGAGAAGGCTTTCTGTCTACCATCAGCAGTCTTGATCTTCAAGATAGTTACTATCTTCTTTGCTTTTCGTTTCAGTCATGAATGAGGGACTACTTTATCAGCTTGGTATGCTGAGTGAAAAAAAACTAAAACTGAGTGATGTGGGAGTCCCCTCTGTGTGCTGTCAATTACCACTAACGAATAAAGAAAACTGCCTTGGCCTGTTGATAGGGCAGAACTTAGGTAGACAGGGAGAACTGGATTGAATGCTGTAGACTATTCCTTTACACTGTATGAAGACACGTCGCTGTGATTGGTTTAATAAACAGCTGAATGGCAAAGGAAGGAAGAGGTTAAGCGGGACTTCTGGAGGCAGAAGGTTCTCTGGAAAGAGGAAAGGAGGAGTTTCCAGCTGAATTCAGAGGAAACAGGACACGGAGGAGGAAAGGCAAAAGCCACTAGCCACATGACAGCAGGCAGATTAGTAGAAATAGATTGATTTAAGTTATAACAGCGAGTTAAATCAAGCTAGGGCTAGGACTATGTTTTCATAATTAATAAGTTTCCACATCATGATTTGGGGCCTGGTGGTCCCAGAAAGCCATCTACAGAGTACGGTGAAGCCACAGCTCCAGCTCTTATGGGTTCTCTAACTGGTTCCCACTATGATTTTATTATAATTTTTATCAGAGCAAAACAGGCAGGCTGCTTACTATACAGCTATAGGAAAACATTGTCTACTTTTTGAACAATACTCCAAAAGTTGCTCAGCCCCAACATACACAACCATTTACATAACTGTATGCTCCTTCTGCTATTTCTCTCCATTATCCCTTGTCAAATTAGTCCTTTGTAATTGTAGAATTTTCTCCAACAACTTCTGTGCATGCTCATTTCTCTTTCTGAGGCTTTTTTTTTTTTGACAGAAGTATGGTAAGATGCATTCTGCTTGGTACCACAAAATCAGTACCTCTGAACTTGAGTTCTTGGTTAACAGCAGCTCTCTAAATGCCTCCTTAATAGTTTTCCAATTGCCAAAATTCGCTACTAAACCTAAAGTAGGTTCTTAAACAAATCCAGGTTAGTTGTTTGTATGATCGTCTTGGAAAACACTATCAGTCATATAACGCACTTTCCAGGAAAATATTCAGAAGTGATTTATGAAAGGGAGCAAGCGTGCCCCAGACTACAAATTGGAATGCAGTATTGAAGGTAGCTATTTGCAAATGAGCAGGGACAGCTACCAAGTACCCATGTTGATGAAAATTTAAACTAAAGTTCCTTTGCTTGAGGTCCATAGAGAAGTTGAATGAAATGATTTGTACTTGTATGAATATGCAATTTTTCAATCTTCTCGTTCAACTGTGATGCAAATTACTGACAGCTTAAGGAATGATTTAAAAGTATGATCGTCAAAATTCTGAGAATAAATCAAATCCAGTGATATGAATAAGAATGAGACTGGTAGGGCATGGGAATGTTTTCATTTTGCAGACTCATTCCAGTTGTATACATTTCTTAATGTTACTCCCTATTAGCCGGGCGGTGGTGGCACACGCCTTTAATCCCAGCACTCAGGAGGCAGAGGCAGGCGGATCTCTGAGTTCGAGGCCAGCCTGGTCTACAAGAGCTAGTTCCAGGACAGGCTCTAAAAACTACAGGGAAACCCTGTCTCGAAAAAAAAAAAATGTTACTCCCTATTTACAGACAGCAAAACTAAGGTCAGAGAGGGATGATATTTGAAATGAGTGATAATATTGGAAGAAGCACTGCACTCTAATCTTTTGGCAGCCTCAAGCACATTTTCTTTTTTTTCTTTATTTTTTTTTTTTTTTTTTTTTTGTTTGTTTTTCAAGACAGGGTTTCTCTGCAGCTTTTTTAGAGCCTGTCCTGGACCTAGCACTTGTAGACCAGGCTGGCCTCGAACTCACAGAGATCCGCCTGCCTCTGCCTCCCGAGTGCTGGGATTAAAGGCGTGCGCCACCACCGCCCGGCTAAGCACATTTTCTTGAAAGGGGATAGGGCAAAATGAAATGGTGTCACTCATCTGGTTTCCTTTGCTTTTGATTGGCTCTGCAGGCTATGTATATCCAGTTTTGGACAGTGAAGAATACATTGGTAGGAAGAGAAAAGTAAATCTTTTCATGCATCTATCACAATACATGTCCATCATACAAACAAACACAAATACTCCTAAAAACTCATACAATAAATATTTAAGACCTACTATTCGATGAGTTTAGTGTCCCATCCAGCTGAAATTATTTATGAAAAGAAGTGTAAAACTATGCCTTAATTACCACAACATGAATGCTATATTTTGAAGACTATAGTCCATGCTGGACACAAAGAGAAGAGAGCAGAAAGACAGAAAACTTGTCCAAGATTCATCAAAATTTGTTTCCTGGTAGCAAACTAATGCCTTGACCCACTTGTGTGAGGTGTGCCCTTTCAAGGAGACGGGGGATGTCCAAATTCTGTCTGATTCTTCTAAGGTTTCCCTGTTGCCCAGAGTACTTTGTGTGGAGAAAAGAAATATCTCCTTAAATTAGCAGAAATGTTTTCTTGGAGATAGTGTAGCTACCAGCAATTTCTGGACAAATCTGCATAATATTCTCCCTCATGCAGCTTCTCATTGCTCCTCTCTTTGACTGCCCTGATACCATTAGCCCTTACTATTAAAACTTTTCTTCTGGGGTTCCTGTTTCCATTTGGTTATCATTTTAGATATCTCCCATCTAGGAGAATGATTAGGCATTCTCTGGCAATAGGGAGACTTCTCATTCCAAAGTCCTCCATTAGAGCTGGCATGAGAGAGAGAGAGAACCACAGATCAAAGACCCAATGTCTTCCTGCTCAGCAAGTTAACAAAAAACTCCAGTATCCAAACTGAAAATTCTTTCAATGCTATGTCTCTTGCAGTATGATTTAATATCAAGGATAAAACGCAAGTATCCTACATATTTATTTTATTCACTTTAATTGTATTCATTTAGTTTGAAGCAAGTCTATGTTTGCTTTGACGTCAATATGTAACCCTGGAAAATAAACTCACAACCCTTGCCTCTGCCGCCATGGTTGTAGGTGCCACCTTATGCCCGGTCCCATTTATATGATGCTAGGAACTGAACTCAGAGGCTTGTACAAACTCGGTAAGAATGCTAACAAATAAACTGCAATTTTACATATTATAATAATATCCATAGTAAATAGTATTTACTATCATTTATTAAATAATTACTACATTGTAGAAGGGAACGGCGGGCTGTGTCCTGCCACCTGGCTAACTTTACCCCAAATAATTACATGGAAACTGTATTCTTTTAAACACTACCTGGCCCATTATCTGTAGCCTCTTATTGGTTAATTCTCACATCTTCCTTTAACCCATATTTAGTAATCCATGTAGAGGTGTGGCTTACCAGGAGAGATCTTAACCTGCATCCATCTCAGAGAGGAGAATCATGGCAACTCACTATGGCGACTGCCTGAAGCTTCTCCTCAACCCTGTTACCCAGCATTCTGTTCTGTCTACTCCGCCTACCTAATTTTCTGTTCTCTTAAAGGGCCAAGGCAGTTTTCTTTATTAATTAACAAATAAAAGTAACATAGACAGATAACTCTCCTCCATCACTAGCATATCAATTCCACATTAAATTACATTTTCTCCCTCTCCCCACTTTCTCTCTCATATTTTATTTTGTGAGAGGGCTAGGTATGAAATCCATGTACTTGGACAAGTACTCTATCACTGAGCGGCATCCCTGACCTCATTTTCGCTTTTAAGGAAGTATATATTACTAATTCAGAGAGATGAGAAAACTGAGATGCATACCTGAGGTGGATCCCAAATCTGCTGAGTTTTCAGCATCTCTTCTCCGATGACTGAGCTGTCATAGTACACAGACCTCACCAAGCTTCCTCACATAAAAGTATAAGCAACATTATTTGTTTACCTTTATCTACCTAGCCTTCTTTATCCAACCCCCATGACAGCCCCCAGGCTCATATTACACAAGTATTCTTTCTGATGACCACCGCAAGTTTGATCCAATCATAGTTTATTACCTCTGTGACACCATCCCAAACTTAAGCTACTTTGTTCCCTCACTAAATAGGCCCTCTTCCCTTCATTATCTCCTTTCTTTATGTTCAAAACTGAACCCTGTCAATTGGAATTGGATTTTCCTACACATTCTTCATCATCTAATTAGGGTTTTTCTTGACATTCTTATTTATGTTTCCTATCAGAAATGCAATTCTCTGAGTGAGAATAAAAGAGTCTCACTCATCATCGGGGACTATGCCCCAGACACATTTCATTAAGAACCATCTCATCTATTGTGTGTGCATGTGTGAGTGCATGTTTGTGTGTGTGTGCATGTTTGTGTGCGTGCACATGTGTGTGTACAAGAAATCAGCTTAACCTTCTACCTATAACACCCACAGACTATTGACAAGAACTTTCTGTAGTGAGGAGCTGTGGGCAGATCCCGCTGCCCCACTCCTGGCCGCCTTCCTCCTGCATGGTTAGCTTTATACCTGAAATAATTACATGGAAACTGTATTCTTTTAAACACTACCTGGCCCATTATTTTCAGCCTCTTACTCACATCTTGCCTTAACCCATTTCTAATAATCTGTGTAGCACCACGAAGTAGTGTCCTACCGGAAAGATTCTAGCATACGTCCATCTTGGGCTGGATCTTCATCGCGTCTGGCATCTCTCTGAGGAGAGGCACGGTGGTCTGCCTAACTTAAGAGAGGCGTGGCATCTGACTGAGCCATCTACCTCACTTCCTTCTTCCTGTTCTGTCTACTCCGCCCACCTAAGGGCTGGCCAATCAAATGGGCCAGGCAGTTTCTTTATTAGCCAATGGGAGTCCTCCATCATTTCCCCTTTTTCTGTTTAAACAAAAAAGAAAGGCTTTAACTTTAACATAGTAAAATTACATATAACAAAACAGTTATCAAGTAAGAATTACAGTTACAATATTTATATCTACTTTATCTTTTATCATAACTAAGGAAAACTATAACTATCTATCTATTCTTCAATTCCATCAAAGACTCCAGAAGGATATAATATTACCTAAGTAAACAAGAAATAAGCAACTTCCAAACTCTAGAAATGACAGAGACATCTCGCTGCCTGGACAGTCACCCAAAGTTCCTTTGTACTGTTGGGGCATCCATCTTCAGCCTTCAGGCCCATAGTATCCAGAGACATTTCCATGAAGCAGGAAATTTCAAAGGCAGTTCAGTCAGTATCTACTGTGTCCTGCAGAATGTCTCACAGACTCTTTCATGAGTCAGGAACCCCAAAGAATCATCTCACATTTAGGCAAGTTCAGCAGTCCTCTCTGTGGGTTCTCTGTGTCCAGTTTATGCAACAGTCCAAGCAAGAGCAGTTTCTTGCCCAATGGCTATCAAACTCCAAAAGGAGCCTCTTTGATGCCCATCATCTTCTTGAAATAGATGGTGCTGCCAGGAGCAGACAAGTCTCATTGTCATGAAAAGCCCTAAGTTATTAAAACATTTAAATGCTATATTCTGTAGTCTTTGGAAGATATGAAGAATGCCTATCTAACTGAAATATATCTCTATATATCTAGAAAATCTAACTAACATGACTATAAGCTTTACTATTATTGACTATCCATTAACAACCTATATACATTACATTTTTAAAATGAACTACACAATCACAATACCTTAATCAGTATCAGAAATACATATACATAAAACAAAATTGACCTTAAATTTAAATCACTAAAGCAAAATCCATATCAATGTAAATTATTCATATCTATATCATATCCCCCTTTAAATGTAAAAGAACATTTATAAACAATATTTGGGAATATGGGCGCAGTTATTTCTCTCCAAACTGCTTCCTGCTGAATGGGGACGCTATTAATCAGATCTTTCATAATGTAACCTGTGTGCCAGGTTCATCTTAGTCATCAGTTGAGCGAAGTGACATTTTGAGGGTGTTCACAGCAACCTTTCAGGAGGGCGTGGTCTATCATACCATATTGGGATATAAGCAATACAATGGGTCTCATTTTCTGTAAAAATAAAAGAAGAATCTCTTTTCCAAAGTATCATATCCTCAGATCCAAATTCTGAAGTCAAAGTATTTTCAAAATATCTATCTTGGATTAATTCAGCAGCATTTGTAAACAAATATCTTTTAGCAGCTGTTGCTTCTTCCTCAGCATTCAAACAATTCAAAGAGAGCATAATAGTATACAGTATCAAGATTCTCTGTTTATTTTCCATCTTATACGACTTTATTTTAACCTCTATTTCATTTATTTTTACTTTCACTTTTTGAGACAGGTTCTCTGTATATCTTTGTCCTGGAATAACTCTGTAGACCAGGCTGTCCTTGAACTCACAGAGATCCACTTCTCTGCTTCCCAAGTGCTGGGATTAAAGGTGTATGCTACCACACCTTGAACTCACAGAGATCTGTCTGTCTCTGCCTCCCAGGTATTTGGATTAAAGGTGTGTCCTGCCACACCTTGAAGTCACAGAGGTCAATCTACCTCTGCCTCCCAAGTGTTGGGATTAAAGGTGTATACCACCACAACAAACTACTTCCTTTTTCTTTCTTTCTTTCTCTTTTTTTTAACTGTAAGAACTTTAACTTTTAGCCTGCATGTATTTTTAACTCACTGCAAACCATTTAGAGGTTTTCTTTGTCTTTGAATCTCTATTTACTGTATATCTCTCTTTTTCTGACCACACGAGTCTTTAATTTACCAAGCAATATAGGTAGGATTAAAGCTGTGGCTTTGACAACTAGATCCAGCCCATTCCTTAGCTTTCTGCGATTCCAGCCTTGTGGCTGAGGTACCGGCCAGAGCCATGTTTATCACCACAACTCTGTGGCGGTTCAAGGTCCCTGCCAGCAAGCAAGCTGCAACAGTGTTAAACAGCACTCAAAAGCTCCATAGTCAGGACCGCCTGCTTGAAAGAGTCAGAGTTTGCCCTGGCAGGACGGCCCAGAAAGCCAGTATTTTAAAACAGCACAACTTTTTTCCTGCTATGGCTGAAAACCAAAAAGCACACGTTCAGCTTTTCATCAACACCGTTTAAGTGTTTCATGGCAGGACCTTTTAAAAGGGCTGCAGGGTTTTGCAGCTAAAGCTGAGTCAGGAAGCCTCTCTTAGATGAGAACGCTTGCTCTAGCAAGCAAAGCCAAACCCAAGAAATTGCTGCGACCAAGAAAACATGCTTTACTCTATTCTTTCCCAAGCTTTCTCAAGCTTTCTGTGGATTCAGTTATCCACGTGGGCGCCATTCTGTAGTGTGGGGTTGCAGGCCGGCTTCCGGCTGCCCTGCTCCCGCATGCTTAGCTTTACATGCGAAATAACAACACACAAATTGTATTCTTTTAAATACTGCCTGGCCCATGATTTTCAGCCTCTTACTCACATCTTGCCTTAACCCATTTCTAATAATCTGTGTAGCACCACGAAGTAGTGTCCTACCGGAAAGATTCTAGCATACGTCCATCTTGGGCTGGATCTTCATCGCGTCTGGCATCTCTCTGAGGAGAGGCACGGTGGTCTGCCTAACTTAAGAGAGGCGTGGCATCTGACTGAGCCATCTACCTCACTTCCTTCTTCCTGTTCTGTCTACTCCGCCCACCTAAGGGCTGGCCAATCAAATGGGCCAGGCAGTTTCTTTATTAGCCAATGGGAGTCCTCCATCAAGAACTCAGGGTCAGGAAGGTGTCAGTCTCTGTGTTAAGTTTTCTACAAAAATGAAGAAGAAACATGGAGAGAGAGAGAGAGAGAGAGAGAGAGAGAGAGAGAGAGAGAGAGAGAGAGAGAGAGAGAAAGAGAGAAAGAGAGAGAGAGAGAAGCAAAGGTCCAATCAATTGTTTCTGCATTCCCACGTATGGCAAGACTTAGTTGTACATTTTTTTTCAATACTTGTTATTTCAACATACACTGAACACAATCTGTCACTCTCTTCCTAAGAGACTGGGCAGGAAGGAAAGAGTCAAACTCTCTCTGATGGAGAGGCAAATTAGCACAAGGAAAAGCAAACTTGTCCCAGCTCATTATGAATTGTTAATGTCCTGTTTACTGGCAAAGCTGTCACAGAAAACAAGAGAGTCTCCTAAGTCAATAATTTATTTCAGAGTGTGGAATTAATTAGAAAGACAATTAAATAATTGTAAAAAGAAAAAAAAATAATATGTGTTTGGATGGTTTGTTTTTGTAACTCAGGGATGATTTACATGGTGCTTGGATATTGTCTGAGGGGGAAAGGGACGTTAGAGGCAGAGAAAAAAAATCAACTTTCTGGATGTTTCTTCATTAAAAGATGTTGGTAAATGCTCCCTTCCATCATCTCTGTTGAAAACATTGCAGTTAATTGCCCTAAAGCCATAGGATATTGAGACGGCTTTTACATTCAGGTAAGGTCTAGTGAGCAAAGCTGCTCTGGCTTGGATTTATTTTTTGCTTCACTTTGAGGTTCTTCAGTCACTTGAATATTAACAGTGCAACTAAAAGAAATGTCATTATTTTTAAGTATATCAAGCATATTTCACAGTAACTCTATAAGTACCATGCCACTTTATAAATACTTTAAAGGAATCAGATTTATGGAGAAATTAAGTTCCAAATACTGCTATTTTCCAGGCATCCGCATTCGTCTAATTAACAAGGAATGATTGGGACCTAATTCTTTATATATGTATATATTTTTCTAAAATTTAATTTATATTCCAAACCCACTTCTCCTTCCCATTCTTCCTTCCACCTACCTCACCTCCTCCCCAGCCCAACCCCATTGACTCCTCCTAAAGCATAAATCTATGGGGAGTCAACAAAGCCTGGCTTTTTAAGTTGAGGAAGAACCAGGCCCCTCCCCTCTGCATTAAGGCTGACCATGGCATCCCACCATAGGGAATGGGCTCCAGCAAGTTAGCTCATCACCAGGGTTCTATGCTGATCCTACTACAAGGGGCCTCTCCTATAGGCCAAGCCACACAAGCTGTCTCCCTTGGTCAGTCCCATGGAGGCTCCACAACTGTTGGTCTAGAGTTAATGAGTTTCTACAAACTTGTTTCAGCTGTATCTGTAGATTTCCCCTCCATGATCTTGGCCTCCCTTTCTCACATATCCCTCTTCACTCTCTTCAACTTGATTCCCAGAGTTTGGCTTGGTGACTAGTTGTAGATATCTGCATTTGGATATCTGTAGATAGCAGTTGGGGGTACTTACCAATCTGATTAAAGGGAAGGGCCAGTTCAGTAACCCTCTCCATTATTACTAGGAGTCTTAACTAGGGTCATCCTTGGGGATTCCTGGGAAATTCCCTAGTGCCAGATTTCTCCCTAACCTCATAATGGCTCCCTCTATCAAGATATCTCTTTCATTGCTCTCCCATTCTGTCCTTCCCTCAAATTTACTATCCTGTTCCCTCACGTTCTTATCCCTCATCCCTTCTCCTTTACTGCCCCTCTGGCTCCCAGTTTACCCGGGAGATCTCACCTAATTCCCTTTCCTGGGGCAATCCTTCTTAGGGTTCTCCTTGTCACCTAGCTTCTCTGGATCTGTAGTTTATAGTTTGGTTATCTTTTGTTTTGCTTTGTTCTAGTATCCACATATGAGTGAATACATACCATGCAATCTCTAGATGTTGACATCCAGTTAAGCCAGTACCACTTGTTGAAGATACTTTCTTTTCTCCATTGTATATTTTTGGATTCTTTGTGAAAAATCAAGGGTTCATAAGTGTGTGGATTAATGTCAGGGTCTTTAATTCAATTCCATTGGTCTACCTGTGTTACGTCAATACCAAGCAGACTTTATTACTATAGCTCTATAGCAGAGCTTGAAGTCAGGAATGGTGATGCCTCCAGAAGTTCCTTTATTGTACAAGATTGTTTTAACTATTCTAGGGTTTTTTCTTGTTTGTTTATTTATATTAAGTATTGTTTTTTTCAGTGTCAGTAAAGAATTGTGTTAGAATTCTGATGGGGATTGCATTAAATCTGTAGATTGCTTTTTGATCATACCTATCCAAGAGCATGAGAGATCATTTCATTTTCTGATATCTTCTTCAATTTCTTTCTTTAAAACTTAAAGTTCGCTTCCTGTCCCTTCCCAGCTTGCACCCAGAATCCTCCCCCCCTCCCCCTGCCTCATCCTCCCGTCTTTGGGGCCACAAAATCCCACAGCTCAGCCTGTTTGGGCTCTGGGGACCCGGAATTGAGTGCACCCAGGCCGGTGGGAGGTCCCCTCCTTCATTTGACTGCCTGGGGCAAGGTAGGCCTTTGTCTGAGAGCTGCTTGGCCTGCAAGGGGACCTGACAGTCTGCAGAAGGATCCATCATTCTTTGGGGTGAGTGAGGAGTGAGTGCCCGAACCGCGGCAGCTGCCCGGAGAGGGACCACCAACTCTCCACAACTCCCCCTGCCACCAGCACACTTCCTGCTCTTCCTGCAGGGGTTATTCTCCCCGGATACCGCCTCTCTCTCCCTGTCCCTTCCCAGCTTGCACGCAGAACCCTCCCCCCCTCCCCCTTCCTCATCCTCCCGTCTTTGGGGCCACAAAATCCCACAGCTCAGCCTGTTTGGGCTCTGGGGACCCGGAATTGAGTGCACCCAGGCCGGTGGGAGGTCCCCTCCTTCATTTGACTGCCTGGGGCAAGGTAGGCCTTTGTCTGAGAGCTGCTTGGCCTGCAAGGGGACCTCACAGTCTGCAGGAGGATCCATCATTCTTTGGGGAGGATCCATCATTCTGTGGGGACACCAAACACCTCCGCGCTCCTTTTGAAGGTAGAGATGGGCAGGCGCCAATGCAGGAGCTCCTCCAACAACATGAAAGGCAACATGACATCACCACAAGCCAGACATCCCGAAACAACAAGAATTGAACACCCTACCCCAGAAGATATAGAAGAAACCGACATTAAACAGTACTTTATGAAAATAATAGAGGACCTTAAACAGGAGGTAAAAAACTGCCATAAAGAAATGGAGATGACAAACAAAAAGGTAGACGAAATAAATAAATCTCTCAAAGATACCCAAGAAAAACAAGAAAAACAAGAAAAAGCAATCAAACAGGTAAGGGAAACAGTACAAGACCTGATAAATGAAATGGAGGTATTGAAGAAAACACAATCTGAGGGACGACTGGAAATGGAAACTCTGAGTAAACGAACAGAAACTTCAGAGACAAGTATTTCCAACCGAATACAAGAGATGGAAGAAAGAATCTCGGACTCTGAAGATACTATAGAGGAAATAAATTCACAGATTAAAGAACTAAACAAATCTAACAAATTCTTAACACAAAACATTCAGGAAATCTGGGACACCATGAAAAGACCAAACCTAAGAATAATTGGGGTAGAAGAAGGAGAAGAATTACAACTCAAAGGCCCAGAAAACATATTCAACAAAATTATAGAAGAAAACTTCCCCAACCTAAAGAAGGATGTTCCTATGAAGGTACAAGAAGCCTACAGAACACCAAATAGACTGGATCAAAAGAAAGCATCCCCACGCCATATAATAATCAAAACACAAAACATACAGAATAAAGAACAGATATTAAGAGCTGCAAAGGAAAAAGGTCAAGTAACATATAAAGGGAAACCTATCAGAATTACACCTGATTTCTCAATGGAAACCATGAAAGCCAGAAGAGCTTGGATAGATGTGCTACAGACACTTAGGGAACATGGATGCAAGCCTAGACTATTATACCCAGCAAAGCTTGCATTCACCATTGATGGAGAAAACAAGATATTCCAGGACAAAAACAGATTTAAACAATACGCAGCCACAAATCCAGCCTTGCAGAAAGTAATAGAAGGAAAATCACAAACCAAGGAGTCCAACAACGCCGACAATAACTCAGGCATCTAGCGACCCTTCACCAGCACAACTAGAAGAAGGGAAACACACAAACTCTACTACTAAAAATGAATGAAGTTAACAACCACTGGTCATTAATATCACTTAATATCAATGGACTCAATTCACCTATAAAAAGGCACAGGCTAAGAGACTGGATACGAAAACAGAATCCAACATTTTGCTGTTTACAAGAAACACACCTCAACCACAAAGACAGGCACCTACTCAGAGTAAAGGGTTGGGAAAAGGTTTATCAAGCAAATGGCCCTAAGAAACAAGCGGGTGTGGCCATACTAATTTCCAACAAAGTTGACTTCAAACTAAAATCAATCAGAAGAGATGGAAAGGGACACTTTATACTCATAACAGGAAAAATCCTTCAGAATGAAGTCTCAATCCTGAATATCTATGCCCCTAATATAAAAGCTCCCACTTATGTAAAAGAAACACTTCTAGAACTCAAGGCAGCCATCAAACCACACACACTAATAGTTGGAGACTTCAACACTCCTCTCTCACCAATGGACAGGTCAATCAGACAGAAACCTAACAGAGAATTGAAAGACTTAATGGAGGTAATGAACCAAATGGACTTAACAGACATCTATAGAACATTCCACCCAAATAGGAAAGAATATACCTTCTTCTCTGCGGCTCATGGAACCTTTTCGAAAATTGACCATATACTTGGTAACAAAGCAAACTTCCACAGTTACAAAAAAAATATTAGTAACCACCTGTGTCTTATCGGATCACCATGGATTAAAATTAGAATTCAACAACAATGCTACCCCCAGAAGGCCCACAAACTCATGGAAACTGAACAGTCAACTACTGACCCACACCTGGGTCAAGGAAGAAATAAAGAAAGAAATTAAAGTCTTTCTTGAATTTAATGAAAACAAAGACACAACATACTCAAACCTATGGGACACAATGAAAGCAGTGCTAAGAGGAAAGTTCATAGCACTAAGTGCCCACTTAAAGAAAACGGAGAAAGCGCTCATTGGTGACTTAACAGCACACCTGAAAGCTCTGGAAAAAAAAGAAGCAGACTCACCTAGGAGAAGTAGAAGACTGGAAATAATCAAACTGAGGGCAGAAATCAACAAAATAGAAACACAGAAAACAATCCAAAGAATCAATGAAACAAGAAGCTGGTTCTTGGAGAAAATCAACAAGATTGACAAACCCTTAGCCAAACTAATCAAACGGCAGAGGGAGAACACGAAAATTAACAAGATCAGAAATGAAAAGGGGGACATAACCACAGACACAGAGGAAATTCAGAAAATCATTAGATCTTACTACAAAAGCCTGTATGCCACAAAATTGGAAAATGTAAAAGAAATGGACAGTTTTTTAGATAAATACCATATACCAAAGTTAAACCAGGACCAGGTAAATGCTCTAAATCGTCCTGTTAGTCGCGAAGAATTAGAAACTGTTATCAGAAACCTCCCTACCAAAAAGAGCCCAGGACCAGATGGTTTCAATGCGGAATTCTACCAGAACTTCCAAGAAGACCTAATACCTATACTCCTTAAGGTATTTCATAATATAGAAACACAAGAGTCACTGCCAAATTCCTTCTATGAAGCTACAGTTACCCTGATACCTAAACCACACGAAGACTCAACCAAGAAAGAGAATTACAGGCCAATCTCACTCATGAACATTGACGCAAAAATTCTCAATAAAATACTGGCAAACCGAATCCAAGAACACATTAGAAAAATTATCCATTACGATCAAGTAGGCTTCATCCCAGAGATGCAGGGCTGGTTCAACATACGAAAATCTATTAATGTAATCCATCATATAAACAAACTGAAGGAAAAAAACCATATGGTCATCTCATTAGATGCTGAAAAAGCATTTGACAAAATTCAACACCCCTTTATGATAAAGGTCTTGGAGAGATTAGGGATACAAGGGTCATTCCTAAATATAATAAAAGCTATTTACAGCAAGCCGACAGCTAACATCAAATTAAACGGAGAGAAACTCAAGGCTATCCCACTAAATTCAGGAACACGACAAGGCTGTCCACTCTCTCCTTATCTCTTCAATATAGTGCTTGAAGTTCTAGCAATAGCAATAAGACAACATAAGGGAATCAAGGGGATTCAATTTGGAAAGGAAGAAGTTAAACTTTCATTATTTGCAGATGATATGATAGTATACATAAGCGACCCCAAAAACTCCACCAAAGAACTCCTACAGCTGATAAACTCCTTCAGTAACGTGGCAGGATACAAGATCAACTCCAAAAAATCAGTCGCCCTCCTATACACAAAGGATAAGGAAGCAGAGAGGGAAATCAGAGAAGTATCACCTTTCACAATAGCCACAAATAGCATAAGATATCTGGGAGTATCGCTAACCAAGGAAGTGAAGGATTTATTTGACAAGAACTTTAAGTCTTTGAAGAAAGAAATTGAAGAGGATACCAGAAAATGGAAGGATCTCCCCTGCTCGTGGATTGGGAGGATCAACATAGTAAAAATGGCAATTCTACCAAAAGCAATCTATAGATTCAATGCAATCCCAATCAAGGTCCCATTAAAATTCTTCACAGAGATTGAGAGGACAATAATCAACTTTATATGGAAAAACAAGAAACCCAGGATAGCCCAAAAAATCTTATACAATAAAGGTACTTCTGGAGGCATTACCATCCCTGACTTCAAACTCTATTACAAAGCTACAGTATTGAAAACGGCTTGGTATTGGCATAATAACAGAGAAGTTGACCAATGGAATCGTATAGAAGACCCGGATCTTAAACCACAAACCTATGAACACCTGATTTTTGATAAAGGAGCCAAAAGTACACAATGGAAGAAAGAGGGCATCTTCAACAAATGGTGCTGGCATAACTGGATGTCAACCTGTAGAAGAATGAAAGTAGATCCATATCTATCACCATGCACAAAACTCAAGTCCAAATGGATTAAAGACCTCAATATTAATTTGAACACATTGAGCTTGATAGAGGAGAAAGTGGGAAGTACTCTACAACAAATGGGCACAGGGAACCGTTTCCTATGCATAACCCCAGCTGCACAGACTTTAAGGGCAACATTGAATAAATGGGACCTCCTGAAGTTGAGCAGCTTCTGTAAAGCAAAGGACATTGTCACTAAGACACAAAGGCAGCCTACTGACTGGGAAAAGATCTTCACCAACCCTGCAACTGACAAAGATCTGATCTCTAAAATATATAAGGAACTCAAGAGACTAGACGGTAAAATGCCAATTAACCCAATTAAAAAATGGGGCGCTGAACTGAACAGAGAATTCTCAACAGAAGAAGTTCGAATGGCCAAAAGACACTTAAGGTCATGCTCAACCTCCCTAGCTATCAGGGAAATGCAAATCAAAACAACTTTGAGATATCATCTTACACCTGTCAGATTGGCTAAAATCCAAAACACCAATAATAACCTTTGCTGGAGAGGTTGTGGGGTAAGGGGCACACTCATCCATTGCTGGTGGGAATGCAAACTTGTGCAACCACTTTGGAAAGCAGTGTGGCGGTTTCTCAGGAAATTCGGGATCAACCTACCCCAGGACCCAGCAATTCCACTATTGGGAATCTACCCAAGAGATGCCCAATCATACAACAAAAGCATATGCTCATCTATGTTCATAGCAGCATTATTTGTAATAGCCAGATCCTGGAGACAGCCTAGATGCCCTTCAGTGGAAGAATGGATGAAGAAACTGTGGAATATATACATGCTAGAATACTACTCAGCGGTAAAAAACAATGACATCTTGAATTTTGCAGGCAAATGGATGGAAATAGAAAACACTATTCTGAGTGAGGTAACCCAGACCCATAAAGATGAACATGGGATGTACTCACTCATATTCGGTTTCTAGCCATGATTAAAGGACATCGAGCCTATAAGTTTGGGATCCTTGAGAAGATAATAAGAAGGTGAACTCCCAAAAAAGATATAGTAATCCTCCTGGATATTGGAAGTAGACACGATCGCCAGGCAAAATTGGGAACTTGAGGGTTGGGCAAGACTGGGCCAAGGGAAGATGGGGAGAGAAAAGTGTGAAGGGGAGAGCGGGGGGAGATCGGAGGAATGGGGTGCTTGGGATATAGGAAGGGTGGATATGAGAGCAGGGAAGCATATATCTTAATTTAAGGAGCTACCTGAGGGTTGTCAAGAGACTTGACCCTAGAGGGGTTCCCAGGTTTCCAGGGAGACGCCCCCAGTTAGTTCCTTGGGCAGCTGAGGAGAGGGAGCCTGAAAAGGCCAGTTCCTATAGCCATACTGATGAATTTCTTGCATATCACCATAGAACCTCCACCTGACGATAGATGAAGAAAATGACAGAGCCCCACCTTGGAGCACCGGACTGAGCTCCCAAGGTCCTGATGAGGAGCAGAAGGAGAGAGAACATGAGAAAGAAAGTCAGGACCGTGAGGGAACCTCCAGCTGGCGACAGATGGGGAAGGTGACTGAGCCCCACATTGGAGCACTGGACTGAGCTCCCAAGGTCCCGATGAGGAGCAGAAGGAGCGAGAACATGAGGGAGAAAGTCAGGAACGAGAGGGGTGCGTTCACTCATGGAAACGGTGGGACAGAACTAATGGGAGATCACCAACTCCAGTTGGAATGGGACTGATGGATCATGCGACCAAACCCGTCTCTCTGAGTGTGGCCAACAGCGGGGGCTGACTGAGAAGCAAAGGACAATGGCTCTGGGCTCTGATTGTTCTTCATGGACGGGCTCTGTGGGAGCCTTCTCAGCTTGGTTGATCACCTTCCTGGACCTGGGGGGAGTTGGGAGGACCTTGGTCTTAGCATAGAGTGGGGAACCCTGATGGCTCCTTGGCCTTGAGAGGGAGGGAGGGGAGGTATGGGTGGAGGGGAGGGGAGGGAAGGGGGAGAAGGAGGGGAGAGAAGGGGGAGAAGGAGGGGAGGGAGGGGGGAGGAGGAGGGAAGGAGATGGAAATTTTTAAATATAAAAAAAAAACCATGAGAAGAAAAAAAAATTAAAACACTCCAACATTTAAAATTTAAAAAAAAAAAAAAAAAAAAAAAAAAAAAAAAAAAAAAAAAAAAAGAACTGGGGTACATTCTTTTTTTTTTTTTTTTTTTTTTTTTTTTTTTTTTTTTTTTTGACAGTTTCTCTATATAGCCCTGGCTGTCCTGGAACTCACTCTGTAGACAGGATGGCCTTGAACCCAGAGATCTACCTGCCTCTGCCTCCCAAGTGCTGGGGTTAAAGGTGTGTGTCACCACCGCCTGACATAGTATAGACCTAAAATGAAAATTCTCAATAGAGGAAGCTCAAATGTCTGAGAAACACTTAAAGAAATGTTCACGACCCTTAACCACCAGGGAAATGCAAATCAAAGCTAGCTTGAGATGATATCTTATACCCGTCAGAATGATTAAGATCAATAAAACAAGTGACAAATCAAAAAAAAAAAAAAAACTTAAAGTTCTTGTCATATAGGTATTTCATTTTTTTTGATTAGCATTACCCAAGATACTTTATATTTGTGGCTTTGTTAAGGGTGATATTTCTCTGATTTCTTTCTTGTCCTACTCATCATTTGTATATAGGAGGACTGATGAGGGATTCCCCCCTGTATTTTGTGAATATTATTGGTTAATAAAGGGACTGCTTTGGGCCTATAGCCAGCTATAGAGGAACAGAGCTAGGTAGAGAAAACGAAACTGAATACTGGGAAGAAGAAGGCAGAATCATAGAGAAGCCATACAGCCCTGCTGGAGCTGGACAGAACTTTACCCGGTAAACCATTGCCACATAGCAATACAGAGACTAATGAAGATGGGTTCAATTAATATGTAAGAGTTAGCCAGCAAGAAGCTAGAGCTAATGGGCCAAGCAGTGATTTAAATAATATAGTTTCTGTGTGACTATTTTAGGGCTAAGTGGCTGGAAAACAACAAGTGGCTTCCTCCAACAGAGGGCTAATAATTTTGGGGGGGAGGGAGGATTTTGAAACACAGTTTCTCTGCATAACATCCCTAGCTGTCCTGGAACTAGCTCTTGTAGACCAGGTTGGCCTCAAACTCCGGGATCCACCCACCTCTACCTCCTAAGTATTAAGATTAAAGGCATATACCACCACCACTGGCTGGGCTACTGATCTTTTTGAGTTAATCTTGTATCCCGCCACCTTACTGAAAGTGTTTATCAGCTGCTGGAGTTCCCAGGTAGAATTTTTGGGGTCACTTACGTATACTATCATATTATCTGTGACTATCGATAGTTTGACTTCTTTCCAATTTGTATTCCCTTGATCTCCTTTTGTTGTCTTATTGCTCTACCTCGGTCTTGGAGTACTATATTGAATATATATGGAGAGAGTGGACAGCCTTGTCTTGTTCCTGATTTTAGTGGAATCGTAGAGTTTCTCTACAATTAATTTGATGTTGGTTGTTGGTTTGCTGTAAATTGTTTTTAATATGTTCAGGTATGTTCCTTGTATCCCTGATCTCTCCAAGACATTTATCATGAAGGGGTGTTGGATTTTGTTGAAGGTTTTTCAGCATTTGATGAGATGATCATGTGCTTTATTTTTTCTTTGAGTTTGTTTATATGGTGGATCACATTGACAGATTTTTGTGTGTTGAGCCAACCTTGCAACTCTCGGATGAAGACTACTTGGTCATTCTTCCATGGGACCTAATTCTTAATAACAAATGGATCTGGCTTAATCAGAGCTGGTCATGTGTCCACTGACAGCAATACAGCTAGATCAGGTAGCACTTAGGATTCTATAAAAGTCCACTGGTAACTTAGCTGCTAGGTCAAAACTGGTGTTAATTAAGTCTTATATTTGCAAGAAGAACAGTGATTATTAATTTTTGACTGTCAACTGGTTGGATTGAGAAATACCTAGGAGACTAGAGTAAAGAACAACTCTGGTAGCTGTGGTCTTATGTCCTTCTGGGTGGAAATACTATAGGGTGTTAGTTTATTGTCACCCTATAATGAGGTTGTGGGGCCTTGTATGCCAACACTGTCATTCTCTGACTCTCCACTTTCTGTCTTCTTTGCTGAGCTTGCCCCCATATGACAGAGCATCTCCTATGAAACTATGAGTTGACATAAATCTCTCTGGCCTAAACTTAGTTTGCTCAAGTATGTTGTCTTAGGGGAGAAAAGAACTGAAATGCAAGCATCAAAAATATTGATTGTCGAGTGGACAGTTTTTCTTTTGTAAAACTCACTGCAGAGAAACCCATAAACATAAGAAATTAAAACTTGAAAAAGTACCTTTTTATTCTAGATTTAACAATATTCCACTTACAAGATTCCTCTCCTTTACTGAAAGTGGCTCCTTTCCCTTAGCTTTTTATTTTTTGCGGCAAACTGCACTTAGAAGATGTGAAAAGGAAAATAAAATTCAGCTCAGATATGGCTTATGCTGAGATATCATTTGCATATTTTTATAGGCATTATCTCTCCCCCATCATCTTTGAGGGAAATCTCAGATGTTTTCCTCATTGCCCATCTCCACTTTTGGATTCCCTCTTCAGTCATGAGTTCCACCCAAGATGAGAAATGGTCTCCAGTCCAGGCTGTAAGTACCCACAAGAGCAGCTAAGGTTTGAGAATAGGAGTTCTGAGTAAGCAGGCAAGTTACCACAGAGGGACTCAATTATTCAGACTGATATAATACTTACTGCCTACTTTTCAAGTGCATGGCAGAAAGAGCTAGCAGGGAGCTCAAAACAAACAACAAAACATGAATTCTGAAAAGTTCGAGTTAACATGCCTCCCTGACCAATGCGACCTAGGCAAATAAAAAGTTGAGGAACAATCCTACTGCTGGCAGGAATTCAGAGAGCAAAGCTATGAGAGAAATAGGGGTGCAGAGGCTCAGGACTCACATAATTGGAAAGGGAACCAGGATGGTCTATCTACATTTGTGTGTGTGTGTGTGTGTGTGTGTGTGTGTGTGTGTGTGTGTGTGCTGTGCATGTGCTGATCATGTGTGCAAGTCTATGCGCATGTGTATGTGTTTATATAAAAAACTTAATAGTCTGTGCAAAGTACCCCGATTTTGACAGAGAGTATAATAAGCTCATAAAATTCATAATGGATTATTCCTAAAATCAAAGTTGAAGAGACAAATATTTGCTGATAAGGCGTTACCAGGGATACGTAAGTGACCAGGAGCTGCTTTCTAAATCTGGGTCTTTGGATGCCAAACTTCCGTGAGGGAACAGGATGGAGAAGTGGAGAAGAGATGTCTCTACAATGCCAGCTGGAATGCCTCCTCTCCATACTGAAGCATCATGTTACTCAAAAGGAATCAAACTAGCAATGGAAGCTACCCAACAGAACTGCATGATGTAGGATTTCACTTGCCTGAAGTTACTGGACCAGATGATCTCTCATATTCCCTTGGAGGCTCTGTTTCTAAGTCACTGAGTTCTCTAGTCTGAGGCCAGCATGTCCTTTGGCTTGGACATCTGTAGGGAAGCTGTTTCAGTTGAATCAGGACTGGTATCTGTGCTGTTCAGGTGAAGAGCTGAAAAAAAAATCTGCCAGCGACAATTCTGGCTAACAATTTAGCATAGCATTATAATTTTAGATGATTTCCTTTCTTGAAATTCCTCTTATTAAAAGTTTTGACTAGATACGTTTGGATTTTTGTTAGTTCATATAAAAATACATTTAGTATTTATAGACAAGAGCACCACTTTCACCTCTCCTACCAGCTATAAAAATGTATTTTGGCCTATCAAATTTCCAAGATCAAGAACGACTTTCCAGAAATACTACTTAATTTACATAGACTCATAAAAGGAGCAAAGAACAGAGATTTTTTTCACTCATATAGTCACTTAGTTAATATTTACTAAGCAGCTATGATATACCAAGAATTGTTCTAAACATTCATGAGCCATCAGCTTTCAAAATATCAGGTGAGAAACCCTGCTGCCAAGCAACCTCATCTCATCATTGGGAAAAGACAGATAACAAAAGGTAAACACAATACATAAGCAATTAGGCTACATGATACAGGCAAACAGGCCTTGAGCAAGCTGCAATGGTACGTTGATGCAATTTATTTCCATACACCACCTTCCTTTGCCAGCAGGCTCACCTGCTTTAGTGATGAATACAGCAAAGGTCAATTCGCCAAGATACTCATATAATAATAAAAAGGAGGAACCGTGGCTGTTTTTCTCCCCTAAAAAGATTAAAGGATTTAATAAATAGGTGGAAAATGCTTGAGTTCCACAACAGAAGAGCATCCTAATAGCTAGAATTATTATGACACTCACATTGAAGTCTATGAAGTCACAGGATCTGCATTCCTTCTCCTCTGTTTTCCCCAGGTAGGCTAAGCCCTCAGCTTTTTCCTCTCACCACACAACTGAAGGAGCTGATGCACCATAAACGGTGTAAGTAGCTTGGCACTGAGAGAGAATGGATGTGTGGTGGATGTATCAAGTCATGAATTGGTGGGCAGCATCAAGTGGTTCCCGAGAGCCCAAGGTGTTAGTCTTCCAAAGCTTCATTTGGCTTCAAGAGACTAGGTACATCAACCAGAATAGATGGATTAAGAAAGCAGTTCAAAAATTAAATGAAGAATAAAACATAGAGAATACAAAAGCTCTGTTTAAATTAGGCTCTAATGCCCTGTCAAGTTTTAGTAGGTACATGATTGGGCCTCTTTCTCCCTAAGTGCTGCACAGGTGGAAGGAAGATCACGGGGAGGTGACGCAGCTGAACTGCCAATTTAAAACAAAAGACAAAACCAAAACACACAAAAGTCACTGTCACATATGAGCACGAAAAATGTCAATACTGCATGTGAACAAACAATATGTGAAATAGTAAATGGGATCTGCCTGTTTGTTTAACTGCCAGCTTGGAGTGGAGCATCAGTGGGCAGTTCACAGCCTGAGAGAGGAAGGAGAAAATGAAGGGATAATATTCCCATCCTTCAATCATGAAGACCTACCACATTCCTCTTCCTAGTGCAATCAGATTACAGGTTAGAACAATGGTTCTCACCTTGTAGGCCACAACCCCTTTGAGGTCAGATGACCCTTTCATAGGAGTAACCCAAGGCCATCAGAAAATACAGGCATTTACATTATGATTCATTAACAGTAGCAAACTTACATCTATAAAGTGGCAATGAAAATAGTTTCACGGCTGGGGTGAGTGGGTCACCAAATCACGAGGAACTGCATGCAGTAAAGGGTCACTGCATCAGGAAGGTTGAGAACCATTGGGTTAGAAAGAGAAGAGCCACAGCTACATGAGATCTTAAGAAACAGAACTGAGAAAAAGCCTGAATGCATGCAAGCAGAGTTTGGAGAATAAAGCCTTCTGGTTGTTTGGTTGTGCTTACCCAAATGCTTAAGAAGGTGACAGAGTTGAAGAGGACAGTGATAAGAATAGGGTTCTGAGAAATGTAAATCAGAGAAAATTAAAAATCAAAACAGAAAAATATAAATATACATTTGGATCCCGATTCCCGACCACACCACTCCAAGCAGACGTTGCAGATAACCAAAGAAGTGGGCAGAGCTTCGCTATTTATATTGACAGATTTTGTAAATATAAAATCTGGAGCATGGATGCAGCTACTTTTCTGGTGAGGCTCCCAAACAGGGGACACAGAGAGGCTCTCTTTTGCTATCTGCAAACAGCAAGCCACTCCTGTGTCCCACCCCTGCATTTCCCACACCTCATCCCCTCCTTGACCTACCCCTTGCTTGAACACCTGATGGCTGAAATTGCACACTCGGTCCTCCTAACACTGCCACTTACTTGGGGAACAAGGTTAACTTTGCCAATACACTCCAGCCAACCCTCAAGCATGATGTGAATATAATAATTACTGTATATTGATTTGGGTAAATAAACCTCCTGTTACAGTCATCGATCTGTTGATCTAATTTGTTCAAAAATACATACAGTCCTTTGGAGAAATTCTTTGGCATAAAATGAGATTGTCCAGACTTAACGAAAAGGGAAATTTGTAATCACCAATATAGTTTTCTGTGTCCTTAATTCCACAAATATTTATCAGTGTGCAGAAGAGGTAAGCAATCTCTTTTTCCCTGGTTGTCTGTAATCATGCACAGTTGCTTCAAAATAGCTCATTTCTCCCAAAATCAATCAACTAGCATTATGTGTTGCTTTTTGATAACCTGCGATTTTACTTACAGACATTCTTCACTCTGCCAAAATTGGTGATCAACTCCAAGATTCTCTCAGATCAACATTGTATGGATCATGACTATCTATACCCATTTTCCTTTCTTTCTTTAGCATCTAAGCACACTTTAAAGCATACTCTACCTGTTCAGAGGTTTCCTCAGTCTGGACCTGACTTTTTGTGCATTCTCTGTAGCATTCCCTGACCGTGAGACAAATCTTAAACTGCCATGTCTGCTGCTACATGACTTAGCTTAGTGCATGGTACTTGCACATGGAGCTGGCCGCTGGTGGCTGGTTCGAGCTCACAGACAGTAGCCAATAACTTCATCCATGTATGCTGAACACTGGTCTGCCTGAGAAACTGCAGGACTAGGAAGCCACATTCAGCTCCTTGTTCAGAACTTTTTCTTAGCTTTCTCAGGCCTGATGTCTGGATATTCAAGCCTCCACTTTGGATGCCAAGTCACTACCGCAAGGGTGTTCACCAATTGAGTTGCCCCCTCTACCCTCAGCCCTGTTTCCAGCACAGTCTCTCCCACCATCTATCTTTACAGCCTCTTGTTTATGGTGAGTGAGTAGCTATTCTTTATATAAGCTCTACCAAGGGGTCCCACAGTTGACAACAGCTGTGTTCTGTTTTACCAAAGTGTCACACAGCCACTGAGATCATCATATATTCCCTGTCCAAAAAAGTTTCTGAGTCAACTTGGTCATGACCTAAGCTCCTGTCTCCCTTGCTCTTGATGCCATACAGGCCCTTGGCTGTGCATACCTTCTCATCTCTTAGGAGCTCTGGCACCAAGAACTTGACTATCTAGATTGAGGATTAGGGGGTGGAAATATTGCTGAGAGCTACACAGTTAAGAAGAGACAAGAACAAGTTAAGATATTAAAGAAGGCGGTTGGTAGGAAAAACCAGAAACCATTCCCTATCTGGGTTTTGTCAACCAAAAGAGCATGTTAAGAGAAACCTGAACTGTATCCACATGGAGAAGGCAGATGCTATGTAAATTTCCTGGCCCAGTGTTTTGGGAGGATTTCCAATCATCTCACTAGACCGCTCCCATTTGGTAAGCGTTTGCAGTTACTTAAATAAACTGTGTCTATTGCTATATGTATCATGTGTCCGTAGTCCAGTCTTTGCCGTGGGATACAAAACCATGGTAGTTCTGCAGGTACTCTGAATTCACATCTACACCATAACACGAACTAGGGCTTAACAGCTATATGCTTTTGGACTTGGGTTTAAATCAAAGCTTGTTTCAGGGTCCAAATTTATTTCATTCTTCCTTTTCAAATGCCAACTCCATATATGTTACTTGAAGTTCTTCCATTTTCTAGGCACCTTCCGTTATCTTTTGGCTCTAGATAAGAACAGGAGCAGGAGCATAGAGGCCTGCCCGTTCAAAGTGACCTCCTGATTCCAGCTATGTCTAAGAAGAGAGATCTGGATGGGCCCAATTTCTGGTTCACTAAGAATTTACAGCTTCTTCCTTCAATCATATGATAAATCTTCTCCAACAGGGGTAGGTATAACTCAATACCTACTCATATAAATCTCATATAAATTACTCATATAAATCTGGCAAGTGGGGAGGATTCATCCGTCCAGGGAACTCTCAACTTAAGGCTAACTGTGGTAAATAACTGCGGCATTTCTGAAGGTCCCAGAAGAATAGCTTCCACAGCAGTAACAAGTTCCATATTATGTCCTAATTCTATCCTTTCCTCTTCCTTGGCATCATTCCTTAGCTTTCACTCTCCTATGCCCTTTGCTTCTGCACCTAGGATTCACTTAACAAACAAATCAACCATATTGTGCTTTTTCTCTCTCTCCCTAGCCTGGCCATCCTGGGAATCTTTGTTTAGATGCACGGTAAAAAGTAACTACTATATTCTCTAAGTGCTAAGATGGCAGTGATGTGGAAGCACATAAGGCTGGGTACCCACAAAAGAAAAACAAAGAAGGTTTCTGAGGAAGATGATGCCTAAAGAATCTCTGAATGTGGCTGACGGTGGAGGAGGACTGAGAAACCAAGGACAATGGCAATGAACATGAACTCTACAGCATGGACGGGCTCACTGTGAGCCTTGTCAGTTTGGTTGCTCACCTTCCTGGACTTACGGGGAGCTGGGAGGACCTTGGACTTAACATAGTGAAGGGAACCCTGATGGCTCTTTGTCTTGGAGAGGGGTGGAGTGGGGGTATGGGTGGAAGGGAGGGGAGGGAAGGGGGAGGAGGAGGGGAGGAGATGGAAATCTTGAAAAATTAAAATTAATAAAAACAAAAAACAAAACAAAAAAAAGAATCGATATCAGTACATGTTTATCCTTTGAGAAGAACAAAAGATGCAAACCAGAACAAAATGTGAGCAGTGAGCTTTCACTCATTCACTTCCTTCAGTAGTGATTTACAGGTGACATAATTCTTAGGGATATGATATCAAGAAAGAAAGAAAAAAGAAAGAAAGAGAGGGAAAGGAAGGGAGAGAGAAGAGAAAGAAAGAAAGAAAGGAAGGAAGGAAGGAAGGAAGGAAGGAAGGAAGGAAAGAAAGAAAGAGGAATAAAGAAAAAAGGAGAAAGAAAGAAGAAAAATACTACCATCAAAAAAACCCCAAAAAAGTATATTTATCATAAAGAAATAATAGAAGAATGGGATATAATGGCACAGGGCTGCAATCTCAGCACTCCTGAAACCGAGGCAGGAGGATTAGAGTCTGAAGCCAGTCTAAGAATGACAGAAGAGAAGGAAAGAAGGAAAGGATGGGAGGAAGTAAAGATGTGTGATTTTAAAGGTAATAAATGTGCTAAGTACCCTCAACAGATGACAAGCCAGTGAATTTAAAACATCACATCAATGTGGACAGATATGATGTATCATAATAATTAAAATGAGACTAGGGCCCTGACTTGGTGACATTCAGGGAAAAGTCAGACAGATGAATACAAATGTGTATGAAGTAAGAGGAGTCAAGTGCCACAAAGAAAATGAAGGCAGAAGGAGGGGACCAAGGAGGACAATGAAACGCTGGAAAGATCTGCCAAAGGGACCATCTCACAGGAAGAGACACCTGACCTAAGATCCTGGCGAATAATCTGGGGAAGTCTCAAGCTCAGGGGCAAATTTACAGGGAATAGGTAGGAAACAGGAAGGAAAATGGGTGTGAGGTAGAGTGAAGTGAAAGCCCAAAAGCCAGGGTTCTCTAACCCCAGCTAACACTGTCCATATTAAAGCTTAGTCTTGATAGTAATTCAGGTTTTTCAGTATTTAGTCCATATGCACAATGAAGAAGAAGTGACTCCAAGGCTCCCTCTTGATGCTAAAATCTCCTTTTGGCAAAAGCTCAGGCTTGATCTTAAACTGAGAAGGAACTCTGAACATCAACTCTACACCCAGTGAATCATTCTGCTTGTCCTCTATGTACAGCTCAAAGAAGGGTCTCAAATATCTCTTTCTTCCTATGTACTGACTTAGAGGGTGAGCAAAAACAAAAAGAGTAACTTCTAGAATTTTCCTCAGTCTAGGCATGAAGAAGCAATATCCAGCAGTCACAGAGAATTCGAAGCCACCCTTGACACAATGCTTCAGGAAACACGGAGCTACACTGGTAAACGAGGAGGGACCTGGCAGCCCACTTCTCCCAGTGAGCTTGCTTTCCAACTGTGGCCTGGGAAAGAAACCCTATGAAGACTTCTAATGTGTATTATAAAGCATCCTGCCCCCAATAAACTAAGTACTACAATGCCCTCCAAGTTAGAAATGGCAAACTAAGGATAGGTCAAGTTAGCAAAACAACAAATAGTGTCAAACTTAATGATTCCCACTCCTGCTATCACTGTAGTTACAACCTTTTGCACATTAGATTCGTCATCTATATACATTAAGTACTATTTGTCTTTTCTATCTATTCACATGTTAAGTGAATGCATGGACAAATAACTGGCCCTAAACAAATGGTAGATCCTATCCTTAGTGCCACCAATAGTGAACTTTATCAATTCCTAGTACTAATGGATAAAGAATGAATTCCAGATCCTTGTGGAAAGCTCCTTTAAGCTGAGCCTATTGATGCTGACACCGACCATGAGAAGATAGGGTCGCCACCTTGAATAGAAATTGTCTTTCAGTTAGCTTGAGGTTTCTAGCTGCTTCCAACGTGTGGAATTTGAGCTGCAGGCACAGGACTGTCAGCACTGTCAGGAAGATTAACAACAGGTATTTGAAAAGAAAACGGTCGGCAGTTAGGAGCTGTTCTTAGAGTATGATTTATGAAGGCTCTCATGACAAGACTGTGGTTTTGATGAGAAAACAGTACACATGTCATGAAACTCAACTACATGGGTGTTTCAATAAATAAGTTGCATTTGACCAGTAGATGCTATTCATAGACCTAAGCCATCCCTGAGAATAAACAGTCAAAAAGAAATGCCAACATGATAGAAAGGCAGCCGCAAGGCATATTCTAACAGAATCAACTTTTTCTGTGCCCCATTTTATGTGTTACCTGACCCACAGGTGACCCTTCATTTATATTGTACAAAAGGCATCAATTTATCTGCCTCAAGCCACGTCGTCTAGAAAGGCACCCAGCTATTTTATTAAGTGTGGTCATAAAATAATTCATATATTAAAGACCAAAGAGTCTCATAAAACTATGTTTAAAATATGAAAGCAGAAGATAAAAAAAAGAGTTTCGAGTCATAGTTCACCATGGCGATGGGAAGAATTATTGTCATTAAAATAGCTTAGTTCCACAGGATCCTCACTACAATGTACTTAACCTGACAATGAACTGGAGTCATTAAGGAACTAATGCAAACACAAATATGTAATTCGTGCAGTATTTGCTTCCTGTGGTAATTGTTGACAACGATACCACTCTTTCATTTTCAGATATATTTAATTTGAGCTCTGCTTTTCTATTCTGAGAGCCTATTTGGGTAATCAACCAGTTTTAAACCAATTTGGGAATGAAATGCTATGTCAAAGGATTTATCTGTCATTTTCCCTATCACAAAGCACTCAGTATCCATAAAGAAACACCTCCCCCCAAGCCTCTTTGTCTGGCCTTTACTGCTGAGTTATTCATCTGTTTCCTGCCACCCCAAAGAAGCAGTTACAGTCCAAGCCAGGTGCACCCCTGGAATAACTTGATTGAGAAGATTATGTCTAAACAAGCATCAGCTATTAAGTTTCATCAAGCCACATTTTTGCTCTATTTCATAGAAACAGCAGGTGAGTTAGACCAGTTGCTCATGAAGGAAAAACACATTAAAAGGGTTTAAACCTCGAGCAAGCATGGCTGCAGAAGCCTCGCTGGTGATGAAAGTCTAACCCGTAGGACATTTCTATAGCTATAATCTAGATGATTGAAATGAACATTACTATTTTAGGTTTAACAGAGAGGATTTTGAGCCTCAAGGGGTACTTTTGAATCCCCGAGACAGTACCCAGCACCCCTGAAAAATGTCCCTACATGATCCGTAGCCACATGGAATCCGATGAAAATATTTAGAACATACGTCTTCAGCAATGGGCTCGTGGCTGCTACCAATATATCAAGGTGACTGTAGCTGGGCAAAAATGGGAGAAGGGAAGGGAAGTGACAGTTTTAAGAAGATTAAAAAACCAACCAACTTTAAGGAAGATTAAAAAAGAGAGAGCCAGGAGGATCATTTATAAAAAGAGGGATGTAAATTCTTTACAAGCCGATTGGTTTTCTCTGAAATTTGCTTGCTTTAATGAAACGGTGATTCTGGAAGGACTGAAGGCTCTTCTTTAATGTGAATAAAGCCAAACTGAGGGATGGAGTGTTAGTCTCTGGCCTCCGGAGACTACCTCTGAAGACCTAATTAGGTTACAAGTGTGTGGAAATGAGTTTAGCATCACATGCACAGAAGGATGAAGGGTGGATGATTCCTGAAAGTTGGATGGTTAATACTTCCAGAATGTTCCATTTGTGAGTTCCACATAACAATATTTTTTCTGCCTTAATTATAGCAACTGAGTTATCAACAAAGACTCATTTTAATCGGGTGTTCTTTTTCTGTAGTGAAGACACTGAAGATGTCTTTCAGTTTTCATTGGATCTTTTTGTGATACAATTACTGACAAAATTTGCACATTTTCTTGAGTCTTTAAAAGCTCTCAGCCAAAAGGATAACAATCCTGTTTTTTTTTTATTTAAAATAAGTCAGCCAGAGGTATTTAAAAGCAAACCCATGCTCAGAATTATATTTTTTTGTTTTTAATTTCATGAACAGAAGTTTGGCTTGTTAGTCATGTTGCAGTGAACTCTGGCTAACCTGTTATTAGTTCAGGAAGGTGAAAACACTCTTGCCACTACAAACAGAACTTGGGAGACCCAGAGGCAAACTATGCAGATTTTTTCGAGCACTTTTCTCCTCCAATTATACAAAGGAAATAGAAATATATACCTCATGCTGGATTCCCTCTAATTAAAGGAGAAGATATGAGAGAAAGAATTACATTGAAGAGAAATTGATTCACAAAAAGGTAAATCTGGACATATTAAGCCATTTGAATTTTCTTGTGTCCTATATTGGTTAATGAGAACACAGATTTTAGTATAATTGGGTCCTTCCCAGAAAGAGAAATAGTTAGCATTAGCCGATCAGGTGGAAATGCACACCATTACCGCCCTAAAGGAACATCATCTCCTTCTAAGAAATGAGAGTAGTGGGTCCTACTGGAAACTGTAGGAAAAGATGTGGGGTCTTCCAAGTGTGGACTTGTCTGTCACTCACAATTTCCATTTTAAAAGGCATTATAACAGAGTCAGTGTTCAACTTGGCCCTGCAGAGAGAATGGGTTTGGGAGGCACAGGAGCGAGGCACTCAGACTTTTGACAGTGCACACACTGTTTTCATAAAGATACCATTTATTCACTATCCCAGTTTGTTGGGTGATATCTTATAAATAGCATGAACTAAATGTATTTAATTCATTTTAACAGAGATAATTAAACACTATGCTGAAATCTCCTCCCATGTCACTTTGAATGCCACCGTCCCAGATCTTTGAGAGCTCAGCTGAAGTCAGTATATTTAATGACTCCATATGGCAACAGAACTTGGTAGTCCACATGGCGTTCCTTCTTCCTTAAGGTGATTGACGTGGATCCACATTAATAACATGCGTTACCGAGGACAGTCTTTGCTCCTTGCTAGAACATGTATACTTAGATTGCTTCTCAGAAAGACCCTGATAGCTTATTGCTTTTAAAACAATTAGAGCATACATAGGGAAAACTTCAAACGTCTAGGTGGCTAAAATAACACACACACACACACACACACACACTCACACACACACACACACACACATTCTGTGACTCTGTCACAGAATAATCACCTGCCATATTTAAAGAAACTGTAACTGTCCTTTAAATACCCTTAAACACACACTTTGTCGGAGGAACCCAGAGTGCTTCTTAAATGCACCTTCAAGGGCGCCATTTCAGATCAACTGAGCAAAGACCATCAGGGAAGGAAAGGTCTGGAAATCTGTACATTACAGAGCTGCTCAACAGGCCTGAATATCCGCTGAAGTTTGAGAACCTTTGTCCTCGGGCCCTATGGAGAGGCTCAGGAAAGTGGCATTCTTGTTCCACATCATGGGTCTACAAAAGAAGTATCTATTGGGGCCTCTATTATACCCACATTCAAGAGGCTAAGGGGGAACCATTTTTATAGCATACATTATCTTGCTTCTGAGAACTCTCAGAGAAGCTTCTACGTATTTATACCTGTTGTTTTCTTGGTGTACTTTCTCTTACTATTTCTAAGATATACAACAAAAGAATCTCTCTCTTTAGGTGAGATTGTGAACAAGTTGGGAGTCAGATTTTTACCCCACTACTGAAGAAGACTGTGGTCATAACCTGAGACTTGTATTTTGCTTATTTGCTTTCATTTTTCCCCCACTGCCTCACCTCATATCACATTTTTATACATTACTTACACCCAGTCTTAAATACTTACTGGAACTCAGAGATAAACAAGATTCATTAATGTGACAACATTAGAATTTGCTAAATGACATATTTGTAGACAATAAATGGTGATTTGTCAGTTTGTTGGAAAACAACGTCCTTTGAGGTGAAATGAGAAACAGTCATTTAATATTAACTCCTCACACTTCCAAAGGTTTAATTTTTAACTTTATTTTACTTTTTAAAACATTTATTTATTTAGCATGGATCCATGTATCCATGCCTGCCACAGTGCGTATGGAAGTCAGAACACATCTTGTATGGAATTGGTCGTCTCCATCCGCAGTGTGGATTCCAAGGATCAAACGTGGCCCATTAAGCTCGGCGGCAGCAGCATCTTTGCTGAAGGCTCTCTGCTGCTTGAAGAATGCAATAAACGGTGGACTGTTGTTTCAGACTTTTGTCTGGAGGGAAGACCTCCTCCACACCAATGCAGATTCTCTAGGGCTCACCAAGTCCCAATCTGACAACCTTTCAGGCTTCTGTCCCTTTCTTCTATGAAAACAGAAGCCAGGGAGCCAGGCAATTGATAATTGTCTACCCACATACAGGATAACTACAAGGATGAGACTTTATGAGCATGAATGAAGGGGTTAATGATAACCAAATGGTCACCAACACTCAGACTAAAATGTAAAAGCATTAGTCTATATGGTAAGGCACTTTACATAGTTTCAGTTGCTAGGTAATTGAAGGGATTTGTCCAGGTTTTTGAGGGTTATTGAGAAATAAACTAGCCTTTAAATTGAAATTAAATATTGATTTGACTAACAGTAATTGCTAAGTTCACAACTTTAATTTGACTTAATACAATTTATGATCACCATCTCTGTCCCAAATTTCCCTTTAATGAAACTAACACAATAATTTATGACACGAGTCTTCAATGTCCTCCAAGACCTGTGATCAAATATATTTCCAGCACACACATGTATAAGTCTATGTGATTCATGAAGAAAATTTGGTTTTACTATTTATAAAATACCAAGTCAGCATACTGTTGGCATGCATATTTATTATTTCTATGCCCTCATTACAGACACTAGAATGGATACTTCTATAGGGATCATGCATTTTAACCATTCTGTTTACTGCTAAATCACCAGTGCTTAGGAAAGAACCCAAAGCATAAAAGATAATCCATAAATATTTCTTGAATGCATTAATAATAAGTTGGCAATTGGAATACTTATAAATCAGAGTGTACTGGTCTTGGCAGTGACTGAAATATGAGATAAAGAATGGCAAGGATATGCAGGTGCCCCCACTTGTGTATGTGTGTGTGGTGTGTGTGTGTGTGTGTGTGTGTGTCCTAAGTAAATTAAAGAAGGGTGAAACAAGATGAGTGTCAATCAGATATTATCTCCCTAGCAGATTTAATTCCAAATGAGAATCACTGGGTGTCTAAGAATGTTTATTCTCCAATGCCGGATTTTGTTTAATTTCACAGACATAAAGAAGCCAACAACACAGATTGCTCCTATGTCGCTGAACGATTCCCCATGGCTCTGACATTTCTCATTATCAATGCTTCATGACTTTTGTCGCTTTGTTGTTTCACGAGGATCTTGTACCCCCGCTATGACTGTCACTTCTACCGAAGATGGAGCACAGGACTGAGTAGCACCTGTCCAATCTGATTTTTTTTAGATATCTTGCTAATGTCTGAAAGTGAGAGCTGAAAATAATGCTGACAGCATGCAGGCACGAGGTTGAATGTTCTCAATCTAAAACTTAAATCAAAGCTATAGATTTCAAAATATCTTTTAAACTCAAACACGAGAACACTGATGAAGATCTTAAAAAGTATTCTCAGAAGCATTCCTAGAACTTACATAGTATCAGACAGTAATTGCAATCCCCCCTTTGGAGTTTTCTTTGTCTTAGATCAAAGCTATCCATGTTTTTATTATCAATTCTTACCTTGGTCAGGTCATTATAACCAGAATCAATAGCACAAAAGATGAAAAGCATCCTTTCTTCATATTTCACATTGCCCACAATATGAGCTGTGCTGAGTTGTGTGTTAAACTCCATCTAATCATTCTCCATTATTTAATGGAGCTGCAAAATAGAAACTTTTATGGCTGCAATTATTAAACTGAATGAGTAATCAAACTAAGCAAACTGAACCCAAACTGAACAAAAATCAAATGGTGTATTCTGTTTCTAGCATATACACTTCAAAAACAGCCTGCAAGTCAACAGAATACTAAAGAAAAAAAAAAAACAAGGAGCATTCTGGATGAAAAATGAGGTTTCAAAAGAGACTCCTATCACCCACTAATAAGGCTCTTAAGAAATTCCTGAGTTCAGCATGAAATGCACATGGGTACCTATTTTTATTATCCAAATTTAAGATTCTTTATCTACCCTGGCATGCTAGGATTAGTCCCATGCTTTAATTTGCATTTATGCCCAGTACCACAAAAAGCTGAGGAATCCCACTCTTCTCCATATGTCTTCTCTAAGGTACCTAGCTCTCCACAAACCCTGCATTCTGTCTCCTCTCCAGGATCTCCATTTTCCCGACACCCTTCCATGATGCCATCTAAAACTTACTGCTGTTTGATAGGAAAAATAACACTCAAAAAAATCTCTGGATTCCTTTTCTCTTCCAGATCTGAAAAGGGAGTGTGTCTCTCCTGAGGGTATTGCTTCTCCAAAGATAGCTAAAACTAGCCGAAAAGTCCTGCATAGGAGATCCCAGAACTCTGATCCTCTCACTCTCACTGTTTCTATTCCTCTGGCTGAACATTCTTTCCCATTACATCCATCTGGTAGAACTCTCAGTTTCCAGTCAGATGTTTCTCGCTATATCCAAATTCCATAGTCTCTTGAACTCTTCCTTTAGAAGATTTTGCCTTGAAACCTCTCCTGTTGGAAATCAATTATAATCTGCCTTTTCTCTATGAAGACGCAATCTAGGCAAAAGACCTGTCTTCCTTACCTGAACAGTCGTCTCCTCTTTGCCATCTGCACAGCAACTGCGTTTTCTAAAATAAAACTATGATTTACAATATCATATTGTTGCTCTCATCTCTATAAACCTAGACTGAATAATGAATGCTTTACATTTTTAATTTTTCCTGTTTTATCTAGATCAAGGTCACAGTCACCATTTCACTGAAACCCTTCTTATAAAGTCATAACTGATCTTCAGGTCATTCAATTCAGCAATCAAAATTTAATTCTGTTCAGGTGGCATCTACTGTAAGACTGACCTAGGTCATTATTCTCACCCCCTGTTAGTGACATTCTTCCTGTTTCTCTCTGATCTCATTGTGATGGAGGAGTGTCTATGTGTTAATTTCATTATTAATAAAGATACTGCCATGGCCCTTTAAGAGAACAGAAAATTAGGTAGGCGGAGTAGACAGAACAGAATTCTGGGAAAGAGTTGGGGAGACGCTTCAGTCAGTCGCCATAGTGAGTCACCATGCTTCTCCTCTCTGAGATGGACGCAGGTTAAGATCTCTCCTGGTAAGCCACACCCGTGGTGCTATATAAATTACTAAATATGGGTTAAAGCAAGATATGAGAATCAACCCATAAGAAGCTACAGATAAGGGGCCAGGGGCCAGGCAGTATTTAAATGAATACAGTTTCCGTATAATTATTTTGGGCGAAAAGCTAGCTGGCGGCCGGGTGGCTCTCCTTCAACATCATTGATATTTTTAATGGTCAGTTTTTTCCATGGTCTGGTCTTTTGTACGATGTTTGCCTGTGTGCCGGTTGGAATGAGAAATGTCCTTTATCACCCCAATTTAAATGCTTCATATATCCCCACCTGACATGTTATTTCTTGCTCCTGCTCTAAATTTTTGCATTCACTCAAACATTTTCAAGTATACATTATATTTATTGTTTTGTTAATTATCTCCTCCTTCTAGAGAGTAAGCATTTCCTTTCTTTCACTTTTGTCTTTCGAATTTTCTAGCCATATGTCAGAGGTAGTGTTAACAAGTGTTGAGAAATCAATGCTGACTGAATGTATGTATGAATGAATATATACATGGACATGTGAAAACAGTCTGTATTTTTATTCTTTGATAATTCTATATATTTATACAATATACATTGATCCTATGTGTCCACCTCTATCTCTCTCCAACTCCTCTTCCTTTGTCTCCCTCTCAGTTTTAAGGCCTCTTTTCAACCCTCCAATTTGTCTCCCATTAGGATGGTCCATACTCACATGAGTATGTGACCATTCTCTGGGGTATGAGCAGCCTAGAAACAGCCATGTTTTTGAAAGAGAACCAGCCTCCCTCTCTCAGCAGTCAGCATCTGTCAATAGCTCCTCAGATTAGTGTGGGGCCTCAAGAGTCCTTGTTCATCCATGCTGGGATTTTTTTTTTTTTTTTTTTTTTTTGGTTTTTCAAGACAGGGTTTCTCTGTGGCTTTGGAGCCTGTCCTGGAACTAGCTCTTGTAGACCAGGCTGGTCTCGAACTCACAGAGATCCGCCTGCCTCTGCCTCCCGAGTGCTGGGATTAAAGGCGTGCGCCACCACCGCCCGGCTCATGCTGGGATTTTTACTGTCCTTGATCTCGTGCAGGTCTTGTGCAGGTAAATATAGTTGTTGTGAGTTGAATGAATACAACAGCCATGCCATGTTCAGAGGTCAACATTTTCCACTTCTCTTTATCCACTAGCTCTTACATTCTTTCACTAACCCCTTCGGTTAAATTTCCTGAGCTTTGGATGGTGGGTGATCGAAACAGATGAACCATCCACATCTGAGCCCTTCATTAATTATAGTTGGCATTTTGGACAGTTATCCTGTGCATTAATCACCATTCACTGAAGAAAAAACTAAATGACAATTAAGCACATTGTGAGAAAATCTGCAGTGTCATAATCTCAAGGTAGATTTCTAAAATTAATAAGGTCATTCATGACACTCAATGTAAGAAGATATTGAAAATTAAAGGTGTTCCCTAAGATGGACTTTCAGTGGGAACTCTATAGAGAATGCAGTTTTCTCTGTCCAATGAGAAAGTGAGAAGAGAGACAATACTTTATCTCTCTGAATTTAAAAGAAGTTAACTTCAAAGCATTGTGAGAAAATAATCCTCCAAATTTAGAGCCAAGGGCAAAGTGAACTCTGTACAGGCCATATAAACACAAAGACAAGAGAATATATCTGTTTTTTCCGAGGAAAGGCATTTGAACACTTGTGTATGATATAAATGATCAATAAAAGAGCATGCATGGGTGGGTGGGGGTTCTACCAGTGAGTTGCTGCATGAGCACTAAACTGTCTCACAGAAGAATGAGCACATGCAAATAGAACAGGATTGTCCTTACAAAGAGAAAACATTCTGTAGTGAGGAGCAGACGGGCTGCGTTCCTGCCGCCCTGCTCCCTGCCACCGGCTAGCTTATGCCCTGAAATAACAACACACAAACTGTATTCTTTTAAACACTGCCTGGCCCATTAATTCCAGCCTCTTACTCACATCTTGACTAACCCATATCTAATAATCTGTGTAACACCATGAGTGGTTTCTTACCGGGAAATATTCAGCACATCTGACCTGGTGGCTGGCTTCATTGCATCTCTCTCAAAGGAGAGGCACGGCAGTCTGACTAACTTAGGAGAAGCGTGGCATCTGACTGAGCCATCTACCTCACTTCCTTCTTCCTGTTCTGTCTACTCCACCCACCTAAGGGCTGACCAAGGCAGTTTCTTTATTAATTAACCAATGAAATCATCAGATAGAAGACACACCTATATCATTCCTCTTCTAACCATGATCCCCTAATGTTCCTGTCCTTCCACTGTAATCTTGTAAACAACACCACTCCCCCAAACATCCATCTCAGCTTGGCCTTTCTTCTGGAAAAAGTTCTTTCTCACAAAGAATGGAAAAAGTCTCCTCTTGAGTATTATACTTTACACTTGTTATGGTGTTTCCCAGAAGGTGGTTACTAATAGAAAAAATAAATAAGGTTTTTATGAATGTTGGTGATAATTCTCTTATGATTGGAAACTACAGTAGTTACTGTGTGAAAATTTATCGGACTACACACCCACGATTTGTGGGATTTTTGTGTTTACATGTGAACACTTAATCTGAACACTGTTTGTTCTAGCATACTATATTACCACAAAGCAGAAACCCAAATAATAAATGTCATAATGCGTGGGGGGGAAGATGGAACCATTGACATATTACAAACTTCAGCTTGGCTGCCTTCTTTATTTATTATTATAGTTTTTAATCATAAAGAAATTTCCAGTGAGCTGCTCTTCCATATTTAATGTTCCATCCATTTATCACCCTACAGAGATTGTCAGGAAAACATGACTTGCCCTGGTTTATCTACAACTGTCTTAGTACATATTTTTTCCAGTACTTGAATTTCGGTTTACCATCACCATGAGCTATAATAACAGATCCTAAGATTTGCAACTGATGTCTAGTAAGAAAAAAAAGAAAAATATCTGTATCTAAAGTAATGTTTACCTGAAGCACGCCAAATTTTTAAGCTTCAGGGAAAATGAATGATCATCAGTAATATCATTGCTTAAAAATTACTTATTCTTATGAATATCCCTCAATTTAAGAAAATTAAATTTTTACTTTCATCTTCAAAGTTAATTCAAGCAACTTATGGGTTTTCAAGGTAAAGTATTCCTTTTATGTATTTATGTACAAAGTCATTTTTGTTACTTTTTGTCTGGCAATTATTCATTTATTCATTTTATTTCATGTAATGGGATCTGGACTTAATCGAGACATCATTTATAATTTATTTCTTGTCAATAATACAGCTTCCTCGGTCACAGAAGGACAAATACTGTTTGATTCAATTTCAATGAATGAACTCTCTAAGATTGCCAAATAAATAAATTTAATTAAATGGTAGTTGCTGGAGCCTGGGAGCTAGGAAAAGGTGATGAGTTCTTCACTAAATACTGAGTTTTTGTCATGAAGGATGAATATATTTTAGGTATTTGTTGTACATCAAAGTACTTAGTTAAAATATTATTATACACTTCAAAATGTGTTAAGTGAGTAGATCTTAAAGCAGATTTCACAATTGTTTGAAAAAAATCTACTAGAAGATAAGCCAAGCATATCTTGATTTTTAACAAAAATATATTCCCAGTGGCAGGATATCATAAAGAGGAAGCAGCTTCCTGCCCAGGCTTTCTGTCTCCTTCCCATGCTGGGGAATCCAGATGCCATGGAGAAACCATGGGCCATGACAAGGAGTAATGGTTCCAGTCAGAAAGATTCAGGGGACTGACACCCGATGATATCCACTGAGCTGGCTCAGCAGGTGGTTTTCTGGTCAATGCTGAAGCTGCAACCTACAACACCTTCAACCTATCAGCTCAAGAGCCTAGGGAGATATCCGAGTCAGAAATAGCCAAGAATCTCACAGATAATGGACCACACAAGCTATGAGGTAAACACTTGTCATGTTAAACTGATCAGTTTTAGAGTGCCTTGGCCACAGCAAATCGTAATGAGAATAACTGGCCAACTCTTGCTTATTCTGCATGTGTTTAAATAGTATGTTGCCAGCCTTCTGTGAGCAAGCGCCCTGTTGACTCAGTCACTTACGTGTCAGGTTTTTTTTAATCTTTTGTGCATTTCTCTACATTTCTCTATTTTCTTCAGTTTGGATTTTTGAGTTTTGGGTTAGAGGCTTTCTAAAGTATTTAAATGATCAGTGCTTTATGTTTTCACAGATGGTACAAATGCTTTCTTTCTGCTAAACAATATATAATATGTAATTTGTGTGCAGTCAGATTTATGGATTGTTTCTCTGTCATGTTGCACTTTGTATTGTATTTAGAAGAAATGTCAGTTCCTAGATTTTTAGTGGCTTTCTGTGTTTTATTCTAGGTAGTTTTGAACTTGTTCTCTCCTTAGCTTTTTAGCTCACTTGTAGTTAGGTTGTTTATAGTTAGGTGACAGAGAGCCAGGTAAAACTTTCAAAGAAGTGGAAAGAAAGCACATCACTGTGATTAGGCCAAAAAATATTTGATTGGTTGGATTCTCACCAAAGCAGACATTTGAACATTATATTCTGTTCTTTTACCTTTCTTATTGTTTCCTGTAATGATCACATAAATTTAAATTGCTGAAATTCTGTATGTGCTGTTATTTGGGGACAGGAATTGGGTCTTTGATCTTCCTTCCTGATGTTTTATATCTTTATTTACACATTATTTTCGGGGATAGATTTAAAATCCACAGTATCAATTCTTAAAAGTTACATTGCAATATTAATTTTCAGGTTAAGTTTAATTTGCGCAAGTTTTAAGAAGAGATTTCTTTCTAATATTGAGGTTTTTCTTCACCAAGGGCACAGTACAACCACCCCCCTTCTTTTCAGTGTTTCTTTCATGACCTTCAATCAACTTCTATAGTTTTCTTTTAATAGGCTTACAAGTTGCTTGTTGTACCTAATCATAAGTATTTAATGAGCTTTGTGTCCATTCTAAATGAATCCCATTTTTCTATTACACTTTAAATCAGCCATTCCTTGTGTATAAGAAAGCTATTGATTTTTCAATATTGACTTTTTTTTAAAAAATCTGGCTACTTCCTGGATGCCTACCACTTCTGACAATTTTCCCATTGCTTTTGGCTGATTTTTCTGTTTTCTTTGAATGACAATCATCAGTTTATCTTCTCATATGAGTTTCCTTGTATTTGTACTTCTACATTTTGGACATAATCAGGTATCTCTAACTGATACTAGTCCTTTCTTTATTTTAAATGTATTATGAATCCTTTATGAATTAATTTTTGTATGTGCTTAATAGACATCCACAGAGAGTATAAATATCATAGTTCTAGGGGTCAGAAACCCACGTCAGCCTCAGTATTTACATAGACTGTAACGGAAGGTGTTTGACTTACTTCTCTGGGCTTCCACAGTGTGCATCCCTCAAGGGTTCTTCCTCAAAGCCTCCAAGTTCTGGCTTCCATCATTTACACACAATGTCCTGTCACTCACATAAGCCATCATAATCTTCTCATGCCAAGCTCCTTGAATTCATCACAACTACAGAGCTTCTTTACCACAATTCTCAAGGATGGGGACATTTGGGGAAAGGGAGCTTACCTAACTTACATTCCAATTTACAATATTTTAGCATTATTTATGAAGTTTTCTTAGTGGTTACAGAAGATTGTTAAGTCAAGGTTTAAGTCAAATTCAATATTTAGCTTAGTAACATTTGTCTTTACTGAGTCAGTAACAAATATTGTAATGAATCAAATGATTTATTCACCCGTATGGAGACACTTAGATGTTTGTTCATTTTTTTTTCTAAGTTGTTGCTGTCCAATTAAATTAATTCACTTGTTTCATAATGTGAAATGCTTTTGCATCCTCAGTATATGCCTCTTGGACATAATATATCAGTCTACTAACACATTTTAAAATTAATTTGCAAATAGGTTTATTATTATTGCATTTGTTTATGAGTTTTCCTTTATCTGCTGTCTTTGGTGAATTTTACTAATAGAGTATATACACAATGCTTTGCAAAGGATTTTGTTTCTTTATTTAAAAGAAATTGCTATATCATTAAGAAGTTATCTTTATAAAAATATAGTTAGTTTTGGCCAGGCAGTGGTGGTACATGCCTTTAATTCTAGCATTCAGGAGGCAGAGGCAGGTGGATCTCTGAGTTCAAGGCCAGCCCGGTCTACAGAGCAAGTTCCAGAACAGGCTCCAAAGCTACAGAAAAACCCCGTCTTGAAAAAAACCAAAAAAGTTAGTTTTTCCTATAAAATTATAAAAGTCTCATCTCATATTATTATGACAGAAAAGTTTAAAATATTTCCTTCATTTTATCAGCATTTTATATTATTTCTCAGATCCATTTGTGGCCCCAAATTATTCTTACTAATGTGTTCAATGTTTATCATAAACTTAGCTCTATACTTAGTAGGGTTTAATTTTCATTCTTTATTTTTGTTTGTACTTCTAATCAGTGAAACTTGCCTCTTTGTCCATTTTTGACCATTTTAAGAGCCAGTTTGTAATTTTACTGAACATTTATACCTTCGTCTCTATTTTCTTTTTAGTTAGCCTTGTTTTCTCCAACCACTTCTGTACTAAAGATCAAGTCACAGTGTCGCATGCTAAGCAAGGATTCTATCAATGAGTTGCACCCCCTAGCCTAGGTTGTCCTGCCTTTATCTCTATTAATTACTTTCATTTTCTTGAGTATTTTCATATTTGTTTCATAGGATAGCTCTGTTATTATTTTTAAGAATAGTTTGCTAATTCAAAATATTTTATTCAAAGTTTTCAAGTTTTACTATAAATTTTTAGCCTATGTGTATTTTGATGAGATATTCTTCTGTTTTATTGCTTTTAATGTGCTTTACCACCAAAATAGATGTTCATTTCAATTTAGACATTGTCTTTATTTCACAACTTACTTACACGAAAAGGATTTTTTAAGGGTTACCTGTATCAATATTTTAAACTTCTGGTTTTAATGAATTATATTCAGGAACCATTTTGCATAAAGCATAAATTCTTGTTCTATTTTTATATGTCCTATTTATTGTAGAAAAAGCTGTGTTTTCTCTCTCCAATGTGAAATTCCATTACTTCATTTGTATTATATCATGCATATTTATTGTGTGCATAAATTTAACACTAAACCAAAAGCATATTGTTTTGCTTCAGTATAAGAAAATGCTTGGAAGTAAATAAAAACATCACATACCAAAATTAACAAGACCCAAAACTATATGACTTAATTATCTCACATAGAGTTAGAATGAGCATTGAAAATGAAAGTCATGAAATTTAAAATTTAAATTACACTTTGAGAGCTGAATATTCTTTATGCAAGTATCTGCCACCAAAACACACAAAAGAAAGTTCATGGAAGGATTATAACTATAAATTTTATTTAAAAGAAATAGTCTCTTTTAAAAGAATTTTAATCTTATTAAATTACATTTAAAAGAATAAAAGGTATTGTTTATAAGAACCATTCAATTAAAAATAAATAAGGATGATATTTAAGAGAAAAAATATGTAATAACAATACCACATTAAAATTAAGTTTTAAAAATAAATGCTAAAATGTTTTCATTGTATTAATAAAGACTATACTCCATAATAAAGATACAACGTTAAAAATAGTTTTGCATTATGTACTGCAATAAGTCCAGCATTTGTACATGTATCAAGATATTTTCTAATAAAAAGAAGTATGGAAAAGAATGACTAAGACTAAAGAACTTTGAAAATTCCAATGGAATCCTAACATAAAAGCTTCCTAATAAGTCAAACACTCACACACATGCACGCGTGCGCGTGCGCGCGTGCGCGCGCGCGCGCGCACGCGCGCACACACACACACACACACACACACAAAGGAATTTAAGTTGAGTTACCCTATGACAAAGGGCCAGTGCCTTCCTCAGATATCATCGGTATCAAATGAACAGCCCAGTGCCATGTATGTTTTACCTCCTTTCAAGCTATTGATCAGTGGAGATGTTTATGCCTCCGAAACATTAAAATCTATTGCCAATACCCTTTTATATCCTCCAAAATTAGACAGAAAGGCCATATTACAGAAGATATCACATGCCTAAGTTACAAAATGGAAAGCAAAAGCCTGGTACCAAACTGGAAGCCTTTTCTTTACCAGCTAGGTTTCATGATGCTCAAAGGGTCTGTGGATACTACTGGAAGAGAAAAAAAATCATTATTGGTATTACTCAAATATGAACTATCTGAGCCACAACAATTTGCCTGGTAAGATATGCTCACTGGTGCAATAGTGGCAGAAACACTGTGGGATTGGATTTAAAGCCCGTAACTCAAGTTGAAACCCATACCTGGTACCGTTAGCTGGGCCAAAAATCTATGAGGCTAGATCAGAGGTAATCGATGAGAACCTGTTATGATTACTCTGTTGGACAGTTATAGCAATAAACTGTCCCCTAAGTTCTTATCTGTCTAAATGTTTTCTATTATTTTTTGAGATTATACTTACATCAGTTTTCCCTCCCTTCCCTTTCCTCCCTCCTGGCACTCTTTTAAATTCATGGCCACTTTTGTTCGTGTATTGTTGTTTCACGCTATATGCATACAAGATGCATACAGCCTTTAAAGGCTACGCTTGAAACCAAGAAGACAAACGCTCTGATTTTCTAATCATGTGTTAGTGCTTACCCCAACCCTCATCAGAGAAACTTCTTATTTCAGGAGATAGTAATTAATGAAGAGACTCACAAATAGTCAATGTGGTAAGAATAAAAAACTGGGGAGTGGTTACTTCTAAATTGTTGATGCCATATGTCCTCTCTGCAAGGCTCAAGGACCACCACACAAGAAGCAACAGAAAGGTTCTAAGATAAAGTGGATGTTTGCACTGATACAGTATAATACTGCAGTTGAATATGAACTCACAGTGGCTGTGAAGACATGCACAAATTGAGTCAGCCACATTCTTAGAATGGATGGCAGGGGGATTCATCAAGTCTTACTCCATCTGCTGAGCAATTGACAGCCGAGAGCTGTTGTGAGAAGGGAAAGTCAGTTTTCCTTCAAAGGGTCTGCCATGAAATGCTACCCATGCTGCAGTTGATGAACCCCACCAATGAGCATATCAACAGTACATAAAGTTGGGAGAGAGCAGGGGGTGGTAGAGAAATATGAATTTTGGAGGGAAAAAACTAATGGAAGGAGGGGATTGGGATAAGATTTGTTCCAAACACATATGCATGTATGAATATTTAGAAAAATATTTTAAATTATTTTAATTAAAATATTATGACACATTTTGTTCATTCTTTAAAAAAATTCAAGACAGTAAACTATAAAACATTATTTGGAAATTTTCAATTTTTTGAAATAAGAACAAAACATTTAAGATTAAAAAATTCTTTCAGGCTAGTAACTTGTACTAAATATTCACAGTTAAGTAATGAATCACTCTACTAGGGTTTCTTTCCTTTTTTATTGAAAATAGATTCTTCTCTCATAAAATACATCCCAACCACAGTATCCCATCCCTCCAATAATCCTAGCTCCTTCCACTTCCTTTAGCCCCAGATTCACTTCCCTTCTGTTTCCTCTTCAGAAAGGAGCAGGCCTCCAATAGACAACAGCCAAACAGGACAAAACAAGATACAACAAGACAAGACAAAAGCCCTCATATTAAGGTGGGACAAAGCAGCAAACAGGAGGAAACGAGTCTCAAGAGTAGGCAAAAGAGTCAGCTTCTATTGCTGTAATTAAATACAACTTGAGTAGGAATTTTATTTGTACTTCCATTTCAACAGTTTATTACCATAGGCAGAACAGGAACTTTAACACGGCAGGAATCTGGAGACAGGAGGTAATGCAGAGGCCAGGGAAGAGATTTGCTTACTAGATTGCTCCTCATGGCTTACTCAGCCTACTTTTTTAGATAAGCTAGGACTACCAACCCAGATATAGCTCAGTCCACAGTGAGCTGGAATCTCTCACAACAATTATCAATCAGAAAAATGCACCATAATAGACTTGCCCACAAGGGTATTTTCTCAGTTGAAATTCCATGTTTCCAAATGATTCTTGCTCATATCAAGTTGACATAAAAGCAGCCAGCACAAACCCTAAGACTGGTAACAACAAGAGGGTGGACTCACTACTCCTATTTTACTCAGTATTGTACTATGGGTGTTATTTATGACAATAAGACAAGAAAGAAAAAATGATAGTTTCAAAAAAATGGAGAAAAAAGCAAGGAAAACTCAGAGTTTCTAAGAATAATTGATTGCCATAGCTCATTGATTGCCCAAGAATGAGGAGCTAAGATTAGATAGGAATCACTGATATAAAAGCAAAAAGTTGTCTTATTATCTCTAACCCCAGCACTGGACAGGAGAGACTGGTGGATCCCAAGTGTTCCCCAGCCAGCCAATCTACCCAAGGGCACAAACTTCAGGTTAAGTGAAAAGACCCAACCAAAAAAACATATACCAGGCTGAGAGTCATAAAGATATCATCTTAATGTCAATCTTGAGCTTCCGTGTAGGTCTTCACAGAAGTAAATACCCCCCAAACTATGCATGTACATACATGCATACACCACACACACATGCCCACAGACCCACATGTGTGCACATGCATGCGCGCGCGTGCGCTCGCGCACACACACACACACAACCAAACACACAGATAAAGAAACTATTGTTAGGGGTCCATTTTCTCATAATTTAGTTATAGATTAAACACCATACAACAGCTATCTGGCAGGAGTGGGCGAGAAATAAGAAAGGGTGTGGGGAGAGGAATCAAAATGCATTATATACATGTGAAGATAAGATTTATTAATAAAAAAAGAAATTAGAAGTTAAAACCCTAACATCCGAAGGTTGAATTATAATAAAAAGGCAATTTCCAGAACAAGAGATGAACATCGTGATGTAAATATAAAAAACAACCAACTTCACTTTAATAAGAGTGATTCAAATTAAAAGCTGAAAGGTAATAATTTTCTTTTAATTTTAGGAGTTTAGCAAAACTTGATATTGGAGCAAAGAAAAGGCTTCACCCTCACCCTCTGAAGGTTGAAGTAAATGAACTGACAATAGATAAATTTAATTGGAGAAAGGCTATACAATTTTATTACATGAACTGTGAGAAGAATTTTTGAGAGACGAATAAATGACATCCTTGGCATTTATGCCAGCTATTACCAGTTTTTGTCAAGTCAACTTCTTTCCAGACTCTTCTTGAATTGCAAAGAAAAGAAAGTTTACTGGCAGTGGGGCCAGGATCTAACTCTAATGCATGAACTGACTTTGTGGAGTCCATTCTCTATGGATGGATATCTTACTCAGCATAGTCACGGAGGGGTTGGGGGTGGGGGCTTGGTCCTGCTTTAAGGATTTGATGAGACAGTCTTAGCTGACTTCCCAGGAGAGGCCTTAACTTCTCTGAGGAGTAGATGGAGGTGTCATGGGGGGAGGGGAGGAGCAGGAGGAGAAGAGTGAGGGGGACCTGGGGTTGTCGTGTAAAATATAAATAAACAAATAAAATTAATACAAATATAACTTCTTTAGCTAATATTTCATGTTGTATGGATTTCAGCAAATGTGCTTTGTAGATGCTTGGTAGGGCTGGCAAAAGAGAAGTGTGGGTTGGAATATTCCCTTTTCATATCTCCTCTGTTTCCAAAAGTCCCCCAACCCCACTTTTTTATATCTTCAGAACCAGCATCATGTAGATATCCCCACCAGGTGCTTCTGCTGCCCGCTCAGAATGGATCTGCCCACCCCTGGATCACAGTTGCATTGGCCTTTGTATGGTGACTCTGAGGAAACATTGTTGTGTAGTTGTTTACAGCAGGGAATGCCTTCAACAGCGATCTCAGTTTAAGCTCTCTAACTCTCAAACAAACTTAGATTTTCCCAAATGGAGGATTCATTGAGTGGGGTCTTTCTACTAGGATATCTCTCTTATTGTTCCAATGCAGAGTGCTGGGTTTTTTTTTTTAATGATGATGATCACCTAAACAGTTACAGATGTGTTGTCATATGTACTTTTATTGTCTGTCTTCTTTCACGTTTCTGTACCACATTTTGCTCTTTCTCAACATAGATCTGGATGATAAAACTGTGTAACCATGACACAGCCCGAATGCTTGCTATTCAGTCCTCAACTATCCTCTGCCAAACAAATTATCTCATTCAATTTATATTCAACTTCACACACATTCTTAAGTCACAGACAGAATCAAATCAGATTTTTTTTTTGTCATAACATTGCACAAATGGCTCCTCACCCCATTCACAACAATGTCCTTGATCCCTCCCCCAATTAAAGGTCAGGAGCTGGGCCTCCAGCATCCCTGCTTCTCTGCATTCTTGTCTTCCAAGATTCTACCACAAAAGATCACTAAGCTGCATTTACCTCCTTCCAGAGTTTTTCTAGGCCAGATCTCTCAAGTCTTCCACAATCTTTCCACAAAATCAATCTAAAGGTTAAGAACCACATGTCAAAACTTTTCACCAAAGGACAAATGTTTTCATGGCCTGACACCTCCAGAGTTTTTTAAAAACAATCTGATGTATCTGGACTATTTATTACGGTAATAGCCAGCTGATTAAGGCAGCCGGTGGTCACAAGGTAACCTCCACTCCTCCTTAAGATGCCATCAGAGGAGCTCATACAGAAAGGTAGAAATTGAGAATTTATCATCACCCAGAGACAAAAAAGTTTGCCCTGCAACGTCCAGTGTTAGTGGATCATACTTGAGGTGAGTAGTAAGACATGCTTTCTTTTCCTACCCAAGAAATCTGAAATCTCTCCTCTACTCAGGAGTTGTTAGATCAACCTTTTAACTCCTAAATGCTGGTGAGATAGTCTGGAATTTAGACTTTCCTTCTCACTTTCTTCAGGAACAAAGCAGTCCCTCCCTGTGCTGCTCCCTCAACACGGCATTGGAAAGATCTGCTGATTCAGAAAATTTCGATAATATCCAGGGTTTTATCTTATGTAAAATGTCAAAATATAATACAGCAAGATCACCTGATCTTCCAGGAACCCAGATAATTTCAGCTTCATTGGGAAAAGACAACACCAAGATGCTATGAAACCTGTAATTTTTCTGAGAAAGATTCTAAGGCAGTCATCATAAAAACAATCCACAAATAAATTAACAGCAAACATGCTTGGAAAGGGTTTAAAAAAACACTTTAGTAAAGAAATGTTTGAAAATAATCACATGAAAAAATAAATATCATAATTAAATCTTAATTAATTGATTATTTAAAGGCAGTAGTCCAAAGTCCAAAGACTCAAGATCAGAACGAAGAGAAGAGAGAAAGCAGAGAATCAGTGACTTTGAAGACAGAGCATGAAAAATTATTTCAGCTTGAACAGCAGAGAGACAAAAGGTTAGAAGAACAGAAGAAAGAAACCTAGGAACCTGAATAAATATAAAAAATAATTTTTTCAATATGCAATTATTAATGTGCTATTGATGCCCCAAGAGGAAAAGCAGTAAAAGGTGGGGACAAGGCACAATGATGGAAACCGTCTTGTGTTTCTAAAAGACACCTGCCTGTACCTTAAAAAGGTCAACAAAGACCACGTAGGCTAAACTTGTAAGAATGCATGTGAACGTGTGCCAAAAACTCTGGGAAAGTAAAAACAAAGAAAAGTTCTTGAAAATAACTAGAGAAAAATGATCCCTTACCTGAAGGGAAAGGGGGATTTGGGAACAGTAGATTTTTTTCAAAGGAAGCAATAGCAGCAAGAAATGGTGTGTGTCTAAACACGGAAAGAAAGAAACCCATGATCCTTGACCCAACTAAAGCTTTTAGGAAAGAAGGGAAAATCAAGACTTCCTCAAATAAACACTGGAAGAATTTGTTGTAAATAGACTTTCTCTGACAGAGAGAAAGAGCAGTCACAGAAACAAAGTCAATAAAAGTATTCTCCAAATATCAAGGATAATAGTAGAGAGGAGAGAGCAAAAAAATAACATAGTGAACTCAATAGACCTTGATTCTCTTCTTGACTTTTACATATCAGGTTGAGTGTTGAAACAAACAAGCAAGCAAAAGAACGAAACATAGAATTGTCTGCCTTGACTGTTAATACATGCAGAGGTCTTTTGATGATTATCTTATACCTAAGGAAAAGTAAAGGAAACCAAAAACAAAAAAAAATCCACATTGTTCTCCAGCGGCTAACAGATTCAGTTAAGCACCAGTGGATCATTCCCTGGTGAAAGAGTTGTGTACTCTAATTGCTGTGCAGTATTTATGGGATCTGGAATCATGTAGAAGGCAAGTCACCACATGCACTGGTGGGGATTATCCTGATTGGGTTAGACTCTGACCCTGTCTGTGAGGAAATTGTCTTGATTAGGCTAACTGAGGTGAAAAAGACTCACTCTACAGGAGGGCAGCACCATTCCCTGAGCTTGGACCTTGGCCTGAATAAAAACAGGAAAACTATGAACACCAGCAGTCATCATGCTCACAGACTGCAGATGCAATGCCATGAGCTGCTTCAAACTCCTAACACTAGGATCTTCCCATCTTGGTACACTGTTCCCTCCAATAGTGACCCAGAATTAACACCTTCCTTATTTTGTTGCTTTTGCAGAGTATTTTATAGCTAAGATAGCATGAAACAAGATGTGCATACATACTTTTTTGTTTTGACATTGTATGATAAACAAAAATAAGTCAGCCTTTGAAGAAATGTGATAAAAATCCATCCTCTCGTGTCTTCAATTTCTTGTAGAGATATAAATGTGTAATCTAATTAAAAACTATTAATAAAAAACTTGAAAATTTAAGAAGGTAAAGAACGGATTCTAGAGAAATCTCTGGTATTTCAAACAACAAATTCTGTCTGGTCTACTCCCAGCACATACCTCTAAATGTCTCTTCTCCTAAGGTTTCTGCCATGGCCAATGTACAAAATACAATGAAATTCATTCTCACCTCTGCATCCTCTAGAGCTGTCTCACCCCAAACCAGGTTTTGAATTTCCCACAGTTACTCTAAAGTGTGTTCCTTTCTCTGGAATCCTCCCTGTGGCTTCTCATGCATAGAAATTCATGTTCAATGTCTTTTGTATGCCCTTTCCTATTTATATCACCAAAGTTGGAAAGAGACTAAACCTCTAACATGTTCAATGAGAAAAAAAAATAAGAACGTGAACTTCATAATATCTTAACTTGCACTAGAAGCAGCAAGATCACAGGGAACTATACTCACAGTTACATGGATGAGTACCCCAGAAACAGAGAAAGATGATAAGAAATCCTACATGGTGCAATTTGCACATTGAATTTATGCATTTACACTGTATCCAAAGAATTGAGCAGCGCCCTACATCCTCTGTGTCACATGTCCATCTACTCATTCTACACATGCATTTGTTTTATCTAATAAGCACACTCTCCAGACCTCGGACAGAATAGCATAAACCATCTTCACTAATGAAGTGCTAACTCACTCTTAACTCACACATGCTAAAGTTTCACTCAGAAATTAAACATACAAGACTATTGCATTGTGAACCCCCATAGAATATGCCGTGTTTTTCCTGAAGCAATGGACACTGAGAAGGTACAATGTTTATTTCTACCAACACAATTACAATATAGAAACATCTCATTCTTAAATTTCAGCACCACTGAATTGCTACTAAGATGGCCAACCACAGACACAATGCCAGGTTTCAAATTGAAATGACAGTGCTATGTGAGTACCAATAGAAGTGCAAGACTTTGTTCAGGGAACTTGCTTCTAGACTCTAGGTCTTAATCAAATGCCAATAGTATATTTTTTTACCAGTTAATAACAGGCAGTGCCCACCAACACATACCTTAATTCCAATGCTCATGCTTTCACTACACATTTCCAATGACTATGATGAGTAAATGTTTCAAATATTTGATGAGTAGACAGAAGAAAAAAAAAAAACCTCCTCTCATGGTCACTAAACAAACCGGGAGAGAATAGCTTTCCAGCATGCTGAAGATTCTCTGACAGATCATTAATCCCAGGAAAATCTCTCCAAACTTACTGATGCGTGGATTCCATTTTCAAATTTCTCATTAGTTCCTCTTTATGGGTTAAATGCTGATGTTCGCGAGTGAATGCACACAGCTTCAGCTGATGGGTGTAATTGGGTTGTAATGGATTTTAGCTGCTGTTCCTTCTGATCTAGCCAATTTGAAATGCAGTATCAATGTATTCTCCATCTCTGGGTAGGGAATGAGAAATTGAAACCTACAAGATGAAATTTATCAACTTTCATAAAGTCAGCTGCAGCCATCATAAAACGGTTAAACTTCTCATTATGATTCTACTGCAGCTATTTCTTGAACTCTGGTCTGGCAGTCAAATATTAAAGTGTATTTAGAGTAAGTAGAGTTGATCCTTCAATATTCTGTCTGTCCTGAACATTGATTTAGGTGCTGTAAATATTACCAAGTGAAGATGACATTAACAGAGCAAAATTTAACACCAAGAAACATAAAATGACAAGAGAAGATTTACAGGTCGCAAAACCTTCTGCAATTTTATATTTAAAACACGATTTGCAGCTACACCCAGTTTGATAACAAAGATTACATGTTTCAAAGTCTCAGAAATTGCCTTTCAAGCATATTCTGGTGTCTCTTGGGACTGAAATCACTAGTGATAAATGGGGGACACAGTCTGGAGAAAGCCCTAGGAGTTGCTAGCTGTCACTGCTGCCCTTCGTTTTCTACACTTTTTCACGTGAGTTTTGCAAGTCACAAGCAAGTCCTTTGATTCTGTATTCATGAGCACTGTATGTCAGCAAGATACAGAATCTAGTTGACCTCAAACAGACTGAACTTGCCTTTTATCTTTAATAGTGTAAAAGTGGAAGATAAGGTAAAAGAGATACTTTATTAAGAATCAGCCAGCGATGTCATGGGAAAACAGTTCTCTCTTTCTGCTATCCTTAAATACTTCTTCTAAATTCAGATAGAGTTTCAAGGTTCTCATACAATACTAAAGTTTGCTTAAATAATGCAAAGAACACTGTAGAATACCACCAGACATTGCATATTATTTATATTATTCTACAGAGGTAACTTGTCATTGATTAATTTAGACTGCTTATATACTAGGTAAAAAGATAGAAGAAGATGTATGCTCTAATCCCATCCCACCTTTGAATGTATGCACTATTCTCTTTGTGTTGTACATCTTAAGTTACAAAATGTGTCTGTTCCTTGAGTTTATACCTGCTTGTAAATGAAAAGGATTGGTATCTTATTTGCTTTCCATAAATAATGGTAATTAACACATACATTCGAGTTAGCATCTTCAAAACACTTGACAAACATTAAGCAATTAATTAATTACAGAGAATATCATGATGAGATTAATTGGAATCTCTCCAAGAAAATGCAATACTTCTTGGTTCATGTAAGTTTTGAAATAACAAGAATAACCTTTCTTGTGATATTTGACTGCCAGTTTGAGCACGGAAAGTACCTGAGTGCATGGCAATTAGATGTTATTAAAAAGGTCAATTGGATTTTTTGTAACCTCCAAAATGAAAGAATCTCTCTCTCTCTCTCTCTCTCTCTCTCTCTCTCTCTCTCTCTCTCTCTCTCTCTTTATATCTCTCTCTCTGTATGTATGTATGTATCTATCTCTCTGTATGTCTCTGTCTCTCTGTCTCTGTCTTTCCCTGTTTCCCTGTGTCTCTGTCTCTGTCTTTTTCTTTGTGTATTTCTCTGAGTGGTTCTTTGTCTCTCTCTGTGTGTCTGTCTTTCTCTCTTCCCCTTCCTCCTTTCCTGCCCCCTTTGTCTCCACATCTTCCTTATTTTCTCTCCCTTCTCCATTTATTGTTTTTCATGTCCACACACAGGAACACGTACGTACTCACTTAGAATAACAAATGTAGAACAAACTTTTGAACAAATAGTTTTATTATCAAAATTTATCATTTTGCTATGTAAATTTCTAATCAAACATACATAAGAATGATGTGGGATTCCCCTCTGTGTGCTGTGAATATGTTTTATTGCGATTGGTTAGTAAAGAAGCTGCTTTTGGTCAATGACTTAGCAGAATAGAGCAAGGCAGGAATTACAAGCAGAGATAGAGGAGAAAAGAAGGCAGAGTCAGGGAGAAGCCCTATAGCCACCAAAGGAGACAAACATGCCCTGGAACCTTGCCAGTAAGCCATGAGCCTTGTGGTAAAATATAAAATAATAGGAATTGGATAATTAAAGATGTAAGAGCTAGCTAGACATATGCTTAAGCTATTAGCCAAACAATATTGCAATTAATATAGTTTCTGTGTATTTATTTCGGGTCTTGGTGGCCAGGAAACAAACAAGAAGACTCCTCTTACATAAGAAAATAGTATTTTGAGTAAAAACTGAAGTTATTCCTGTAAATTGATATTAAAGTCAGGTGTTATTTTCCATGAATACAATACCTTCTTTGCCTGATCCACAGGGGGAGAAAAGAACACAGATTAATATGTAATCTGCAAACAAGCAGCACCCCCATGGACAAAAAGTTAACTGAGTTCTTTATCTCTTATTACTTTTATTTGTAACTGCCCTACTAGTTCAACACAGAATAAATCCTTCTTCATGGAAATCATCTCATCTCAAACATTGCAAAACTCATAGAAAAATAGCAATGAATTTTCATGCCCATTTTAAACACAAACCCATATGTATATATATATATATATATATATGTGTGTGTGTGTGTGTGTGTGTGTGTGTGTGTATGTATATATGACATATATGTATATTACACATTGCACATACACAGTATATACTGCATGTACTACTGAGAGGTGAATATGCTAGCATGACTGTTTGAAGAATCTCAACAAGAAAGAAAATCTCCGTTAAACTGTTTTTATCTCGAGTCCTTTGCTCTAACAGAAAAATACTTGTGAAGAGTGGTGTAAGTCTAAAACATATTTACAGATATTTTTTAATACAGTCAGAGCTCAAAGTTTTGATTCTGATTTTATAGACTGTTTACTTCAAAAAATAACTTGATAACACATATTCATTATTATCTTTTCATTTAAGTTAATATTATCTAATCACTAATTAAAACATTTATATGTCAAGAAACTTGTCCTAATCATTTCTGAAAATCAACTCTACTGACCAAAAAGTAAAGAATTACAATCATATTTAAGTAATTAAAAAATATATTAGTTACTGAGAATAATTCCAAAGGAGTCATGTTTTTGTTTGTTTGTTTGTATTTGTTTCTTACTCATGAAAGATTTAGATGAGCTAATGATTTGACAATTTCACAAAAGAATATAATCATTTTTAGAGATTTACTATCATGTAATTTTGTTTCCCTAGCTGGTCTCTATCTCAATCTTAAGAATGATTTCCAGCATACAGGATTTCCTTTCTCACCTGAAGTATATTGAGACTTGTTTCACTTAACTGGTTCTATACACAATGCTGAGGCACAATTGCATCACAATAATGCCCAGATCATGTAGTTAAGGCCAGGAGTGACCTTAATACCAAACTCATACATTAAATTCATTATGTGAAAAAGACAACTCAATTTTCCTTTGATTTTTATAAATGAAGAAAACCAGTAATGGTGGTTTGTTTTTAGCCCAATGATGCCTCACCTTTATATATAAATAATTTCACCATTATAAAAATATGGACTCTTTAACAGGTTGTCAACATCTTTAACATACTTGAATATTAACATTTTGAAGATTAAGTGATGTAAGAAATTCATCTTATTTGCAAAAACACAGAGACTGAAAATGAGGGGATCTGAAAATTTATTCCACAAACACAAGGTCAATAGTAAGCAAGACTAACTACATAGCTGCCAATTAAACAAACTTCAAGTAAATATAAATGCTATGCAGAAAGGAAATCTTTCCCAAATGTCAAAGGATTACAACACAAGCATGCAGCAGTGGTGATTATATCTGCAACCATCACCACACTGCCACAATATGTAAAGCAAATATGTGAAAGTTTGAATGAAAATGGCCAAAATAGACACACAGAGAGAGGAACTACTGGGAGATATAGCTTTGTTTGAGTAGAAATGGACTTGTGAAGGAACCATATCATGAGGGTGGGCTTTGGGGTTTTAAATGCTCAAGCCAGGCCCAGTGGCTCTCTCTTCCTGCTGACTACTGATCCAGGTATAGTACTCTCAGTTACTTCTCCAACTCCATGTCTGCCTGCTTGTCACCATGCTGACAATGGACTGGACTTCTGAACTGTAAGCCATCTACCATGAAATGTTTTACTTTGTAACAGTTGCCATTGTCATGGTGTCTCTTCTTTGCAATAGAAAACATTCATTAAAACAAACAATAAATACCATCAGCTCTAAGAATTATACTCATAGGGAAAGTTACTTGGGGATTTTAGCCTTCCACCTTGATCAATGAATAAATTGTTAAAGGGGGAGTTAAACTATACTATAATCCTCCACCAGACAGGAGCTCTACATCCTTCTGTAGGGTAGATCCCTGACCCACCCTACTTGGTCCCTTCTGTGTCATAGTACTCCTCTCCACTCAGTCAGATCTCCCACATCCAATTATTGTTCCCTTTATGCCATATTTAATCTTTCTGTCCAACCATATAACCCAAATATTTTTCCAGGGTCTACCCAGAAGGGTCTCCCTGACACTCTGCATCTACTCAAGCCACCCCAACCTTCAAAAGCTTGTCCTAGTCTCACATCGAGTGCCCGAGCCTCATGTGACCACCATTGCCTACATTGCATTCTATCTCTTGACTTCGGTCAGGATCTTCCCTATTTATTCCCCAAACTCAAGGCTTCTCCCACCTTAATTCCAACCTTTCCACCTGACCAAACCTACCCCCAGATTTAACCCTTGAACCAGGAGGCACGTTTTATACACCAGTCCCAGTCTGGTTTGCCCATCTGACATCATTCCACCCAAATCAGTTTCAAGCTTTAGGCCCAACATCCTCTCTTCTGTCCCAACATGCTCTGTCCATATCAGACCTAGAACTAACTAAAAAAAATGTCCACAAGCTCAGACCTCATTTTAGTAATACAGGCACTATAAAAGATCAAGCCAATATCTACTCTTGCAAACACTCCAGTTCTCCACAAATGCTTGGCACTGATAATTACCTAGATGAACCCAGGACACAGATTTTGAAACAACCATAAGCAATATCAAATAACTCAAATAGTTTAAGGAAGGCACACATACATACATAAAAATGAAACTAAGTTAAAAAAGAAAGAGCTTAAGTAGAATAAATGCCTGGGTGATGTCCAAGAAGATACACACATAAGATTGATGGCAATGGTAATACAGGATTTGAGAACAGACTTCAATAAGGAGATAGAAACAGAGAAGTCACCTAAAAATGAAATGAGGATAGAAATGAGAAGCCCAAACAACACAACTAGAAAACTCAGAAGGAAGTTTTATGAGTATAATGAATCAGACACAAAATAGAGTATAAGAACTCAAAGATAAACTGGGGTATCTTGTCCAAATAAACAAGGAATAGGAAAAAATAAACAAAGGAGAGAAGTACGCAGGAAATATGGGATGCTGTATAAATAACCAAATATAATTATCGGTATAGATGAGAGAAAAAAATCCCAAGTCAATGACATAGATCATATCATCAACAAGACCATAGAAGAAAATTTCCTCAACTAAGGAAAGATCCACCCATACAAGAAGCACACAAGACAACAAATAAACAAGATCAAAAAAGAAAATCCCTGTGACAGGTCATGGTTAAAACTCAAAGTATACATAGCAAAGAAAGTGTACTGAAAACTGCAAGAGAAATTGCAAATCACAGAATAACAGCTGATTCCCCAATGGAAATTATGACAACCAGAAGAACCTGCAGCCATGCATTCAAAGTACTAAAAGACACATTGCTTTGGGGAAGGTCCAAGGCCCTCCCTACTTTATCTTTGCTGAGTAAGGTAGCCATCCAAAAAGAATGGGTTCACAAAAAGGCAGTACAAGCAGTAGGGATAAATCCACTACCAGTTGCCCTACATTCTGCCCCAGCCATGCAACTGTCATACATATTCAGAGGGACTGGTTTGGACTTATACTGTTTTCTTCCCTGTCTAGCTGGAGTTGGTGAACTCCCATTAGCTCAGGTAAAATGTGCCTTACCCTCTCTAAGGAGTGGATGGAGATTAATGGGGTGGGGGGAAGTGGAGCGAATGAGAAGAGGGAAGGGAGTGGGAAGTGGGATTGGTATGTAAAATGGAAAAAAAAAGTAGTTTGTTTTCTTTTTAAAATAAAAAAATAAAAATTAAATGCATTTGATACACATGAAAAAAATCAAAGTGCAAAAAGACTATGATGACCAGTCTGGACTAATATACTGAGCAAAACTATATAGCACAATTGAAGGAGAAAGAAAATATTTTTATGATATAAACAACCTTTTAAAAAATTGTACCTTAGAAACAAGCCTCAAGAAAATACAGGAAGCAATACTTTGGTCTGCAGCCATAATTATTAAAACACAAAATAGCACTGAGAACACAAGCAACAACATGAAAATCAGTAATTCAATGATCACAACTAACACACACTTCAAAAATGACTTTAAATCTCAAGGACTTTAATTTTCCAATCAAAAAACACAGGCTGACTTAATGGATCTAAAAACATAATCCATCGACTTGCTGTTGACAAGAAACATACCTTCAGACCTTAGCATTAAAGACGGGTACCACCATGCCGTAAAATAATAGCCAAAAATGATCCAATCAGATGGGACCCAGAAGCAAGTGGGACTCACTTTCCTAATATGTGATAAAATAGACATCACACAAAAGTTAATCAGAAGAGATAAAAAAGATATAATTCTAACTAAGAAAAAAAGATGAAGCAAGAAGATGAAGACGTTACTATCCTAAACATATGTGCACCAAACTCTATTGCACCAAATTTCATTTTAAAATAGTAAAATGCTCAACTTAAGACAGACACAGATCAATATCAATCCAGTAAGAGAAGATACTTTCAATATCCATTTTCTCCAAGAGACAGGTTATTGAAGCAGAATATGTCAGATGCGGAGTAGGGGGAAGCAAATAAAGGAATCCCACACTAGCTCAGAATAAGGTTTACTAAGGTGTTCTTTATTAAAAGGAAAAACTTATGGATCACAACGAGGAAATAGGAAGGAGATCCAACATCTAGGTGTGGCGAGGGGGGAAGACAAGGGGTGAGTGGGCAGGATCCTGGCTTTTTGGTACCCAAAAACCACACCCCAACCTGGCCCAGCCTCTCAGAGGTCATTGGCTGATGAGGTTTTGTCTAAATCAGACAGTTCCAAACTCAATACAAGACTATATACAGTAAGAAAAAATATCAAGTATAAAAATTAGAATTACAACCAGCATAAACAATATTAAGCAAAGAACATATGCCAAATTATTTAGTAACCATTCTATCCTAAGGAGTCTAAGTCTTATATTGCAAATGGCTTGGCTAGACCATAAGAAGATGGCAACCACAACTATCTAATCTTCAACCCCATCGAAGGCCTGAGAAGGGAGATAACATTACTTGAGTAGGCAGGAAGTGCAATCAAGCAGCTTCCAAACTGTGCAATAGATGACAGAGACAACTGGCTGCCTGGGCAGTCACCCAAAATCTAATTTGCAATGTTGAAGCAACCAATTTTGGCTGAGGCCTAGAGTAACTGACAGACCGTTTTCAGAGGCAAGAAAATTTTCAAAACTGTCTTACCCTGTCTTGGCAAGATTTGAGAGTCTTTTTTCTTGTATCTTGCTTGTCCAGTCTGGATGTCATGCACGTTGTCAGTGGTAGAGGCGTGGGCAGTCCTTGCCCAAGGCCAGTTGTGCCAAGAAGAAAACAAACTCAAATTGGAGTGTCTTTGATGCTCAACACTCTCTCAGGGATAGATTGGTGCTGCCAGGACAATCATGTCTCAATCAACAAAAGGCTAAGTTATTTAAAGGCCATGTTCTACAGATCTTTGAAGATGTTTAAGGTTAGCTATCTATGCAGAATACAATCTCTATGTATCTAAAGAACTGAATTAGTCTGGCTAAAAGTATGGCAAACATGTCTACCGACCTATAATACTTAATACCTGTATAGCTTAAAGACTAAGACTTCATATTAGAATATTAAATAATCTTTAAACAACTGTGCAGCAAATGAGGACAATGACCTCAAAGTGTAAACAATGTATAAGTATCTTGATCAGAGGTAGAAATGCATAATGCAATATAATAAATATATCCTAAAATTATATCAATATACAAAATGTCTTAAACAGAGGTAGAAACATGCATGCATACAATCTGACAAAATAACTTGGCATAGGTGTAAAAATATTGCAAACAGAAATAGAAGCATATTTAATATAAAAATATAATTTGTATTTGTATCAAGAATGCAAAGATCTATAAATCTATGCCTATGTAAATTGTCCATAAATAATAGCTCACAAGTATTCACTCTATTACTATTATTATTATTAGTATGAGCAAGATCACACTAATCTACCTATTATCCTATTCAATTTTCCCATTTTTTCAAAGAGATCTCTGAGCCTATATAATTTAACCCCAACACCAACCTTATATCAGTAATAATCAACTCTTAAATGATGTCTCCAACCCTGAAAACAAACTTAGTTGGGAGAAAGGCTGTTGTCTTTCAGTTGGTAGAGACCCCCTTAGTCTCAGGTCGTGGGTGCCCTCACGATGGGCAACAGATAAAGCAAAAGGCATCAGATGGGGGGGGGGAAGCGAATAATAAAATCCCATGCTAGCTCAAAATAGGGTATGATAGGGTGTTCTTTATTAAAAGGAAAAACTCACGGATCACACAGAGAAAATAGGAATGATATCCAACATTCAAGTGTGGTGAGGGGACAGAGGAGGGTGAGCAGGAGAGAATCGTGGTTTTTTGGTACCCAAAACCATGTCCCAATCTGGCCCAGCCTTTCAAAGGCCATTGGCTAAAGGAGGTTCCCCATCAGGTCATTTGCCCAAAAAAATAACACCAACAAATACATATTCTACTTATCAGCTTAAGAAAACTTTTTAAAAAAATATACCATATCCTGGAATACAAAGCAAATCTTTTCAAATTCAAAAAGAAAAAAGTAATTCTCTGTATCCTATCTGATCACAATGCAATAAAACATAAAATTGGCAGCAAACAAATCTCTAGTAAATACACAAACTCAGAATCAAACTCTTTACTGAATAAGGAATAGATACAAGAAAAATAATCAATAAATAAATGAATAAATAAAAATATAAAAGGTAAATGGAAATGAAAACACAACATATCAAAGTCTCTGGTACACACTGAAAGCAGTTTTCCCAGAAAAAAATGCATAACTCTAAGTGCATACATCAAGAATTAGGAAGACCACAAATAAATTACTTCGTAATGCAACTAAAACATTTAAAAAAGCAAGAACAAACCAAATACAAAGTCAGTCTATTGCAAGAAATAATAATGATCAGAGAAGAACTCAGTAAAATAGAAACCAATAAAACAATATAAAGAATCAATCATTCTAAGTGCTGCCTCAAAAAGATAAACAAGATAGACAAAACCTTGGCCCAGCTAATCAAAAGAGAGACAGGACCCAAATTAACATACTCAATAAACGTTATAACTAAAATCAAAGAAATTCAGAATAGTATCAGTGATTATATGTCCTCCATTATGCTAGAAAACCTAAAATAAATAGGTGAAATTCTAGACTCAGCCAAACCACCAAAGTTAAACAGTAACAAAACAAAAACCTAAACAGACAGATAACAAATGAGGTGATTAATAGTCATAAAAAGCCTTGCAGAAAAGGAAGTACAGGGCCAGATGGATTTGCAAAATAATTTCACCAGATTTTCAAAGACTGTATATAGTCAATCCTTCTTAAACTAATCTAAAAAAAATCATAGAAGCATAAAAACATTCCCAAACTCCTTCTATGAAGCCATTATTACTCTAACAGCAAAACCAGAAAAAGACACAATGACATAAAGAAAATGACATGTCAATATGTCTGCTGACCCTAGATGAAGAGGTATAAGAAATTAATGACAACTGAGACAAGGAGAATTGACTTTCCTCAGGTATAAGCCCGGTAACTGATCCCGCAATACCAAATGATCAAAACTAAAGGCATGTACATAGAAGCAATAGTAAATGAACCCAGCAGGTTGTGTTTATGTATTTATTCATGGACTCTTGCCAAGCACTGAAAAGAAAGAAATTCTGTAGTTTGTGTAGCATTGTGAACTTAAAAGACCATAGTCAATGAAACTGACAGAGAAAGATACCGAGTCAGATTTTACTTATGTAAACCATATCCTAAGTTGATCTAACTGAAGTAGCAGAAGGGAAGCTAGAGGAAAAAGAGAGGGGGGGAGGATCTGGTTAGGAAAGTTCTTTGCATGTTCTGTAGCCTGGAATATGGTATTGTGGATGATGACACTTAACTGGGTACTTCAAAAATGGCACTAGAAATGATTTTGATATTCTCAACACACAAAATGGTAAACGTTTAAAGTGACTGATATACCCATTACCCTGCTCTGATCAATTCCCAGTTTCTATTTGTATTCAACTACCACACTGTATCCCGTAAGTGTGTTTAATTATTGTCAGCTAAAAAACCTCAAACAAGTATCTTAAAAAGTTAAAACAAAACAATAAAGTTGTGGTAGATAAACAGAGTTAGAGATGAGTGAAGACGACAAGGGGTATCATGCATGGCGTGCAGACTTGCATCATTTAACACAAATGATGGGAACTTAACAGTGCTTTCACTCCTTCTCAGGAAATTAAACAGGAGAACACCAGGCAAAGGGGGAAAAGGAAAGGCAGAGCCTAAGTGGGTATAGGTTTTATTTTATCTTTAAAATGTTTAGTATGTGCTTGTGTGTGTGTGTGTGTGTGTGTGTGTGTGTGTGTGTGTGTGTGTGTGTGTGTGTGTGTGTGTTCTCGTGTGTGCCAGTTGTTTGTGGATAAGTCAAAGAACTTTGTAGAGTCAATTTTCTCCTGTTACGGGTTCTGGCAACCGAATTCAGGTTGCCAGGCTTCCACAGCCAAGCACCTTTATAGGCTAAGCCATCCTGTTTTCTCTTGTTTTTCTTTCTAGCTATCAAATCCTTTAGACCTACACATGAAAGTATTGAAAGGGATAAAAGCGGAAATAGGCCTGGAAACACTGAGAAAGTTAGCACTATTGAACATAAGGCACTACATACCTTCCTTTTTTATTGTTACCCTGTAATAGATGCATTTCTCTTCACTGCAGCTTCTCTTTTGGAAATTCAGATCCTGTCTGCTCTTCTGACATAGCAGTTAGTCATTCCTGACAAGCCTGCTTTGTGAAGAATCAGGTCCTCGATTTTTGTTTTGTTTTGTTGTGATTTTCTCTATTCCTGTCCTTCACATGATTCAAAAATTCCTGAACTAATTATCCCATTCCAGCCAGTACAAAGTCTGAATATCCTTGTGTAATTATCTTGGCAATCACAATCTTCCGTCCCCCTTCAAAGGCAGTTAAAAGATTGGCATCGACACAAAATTACCCAGACTCTTTTAAATGCTCCTCAACACTGAACCTGATTTTCTTATCAGTCCAGATTATGTAAAATTAATCAACTCTTTGAAATGACAGTAGAGGTATTGTTCCCTTCAGTGAAGAAAACTGGTTCAAAGGGATAGAACTGATCTTTGAATATATTTAGAGAGTAAAACTGAAGGGAGGCACCAGAAGGCTAAGAGAATGCTTCACTCTCCCTCTTAAGATCTTTCTGTCTGATTCATGGACAACCTCTTTCTCTGGTAAGAGGAAAAAGAATCTTGTAGGAAGGAACAAGAAGAAAGCCTATTGGACTCTTTACGTCTCTCCAAAATAACCGAGCACCCCCACAGGAAGTGCGCTGCTCAGTGACCACAGCAGACTACTCAGTGGCTCCTCGTGTATTTGTCACCATTTAGCTAAACACTGATTTCATTAGCATTTAGTTAAAACAACAGACCGTTTCATTTGTAATAAATAAACTGATGTTCTTGGTTTCCTCTCCTTTTATATATTCACAGACCTAAATGTTATTATTCTATATGTTCAACCAGGACACTTACTCCTTGACCTACTCTCTCTCTCTCTCTCTCTCTCTCTCTCTCTCTCTATATATATATATATATATATATATATATATATATATATGGTGTACATATATATAGATTTCAAAATAATTTCTTTATGAAAGGGAAGCTCACAAAAAGTTATAGGAAAGGATGATTGCTCTCGGTGCTGTAAGTTTAACCATTTACTTCACCCCTGATGCTTTAAGATATGACAGACAGCACAAATATTTAGAGGGAAGCAATAGGGATTTTAGATACAAATCATCAGGGAATTCTTATAAGTAGCAGCAAATGAAATAGCCAGTATTCCTGGAGTACTTTCATTAATGGATATGGTAAATGAACAGGGAAATAAATACATTATCCTATAATATAATATAAATGTTAAGTAAATAGAATTGAATAAAAGGGCTTGAGAATAGAAGTGGCTGCTTCATGATGGCAGGGAGCAAACATGACCTTGAAAGAACCTAAGAAGAGAGCCACTGTGCATATGTACAGAAAAAAAAAAACTATAGAAAACAAGAAGTCTGTGGACACTTCCACTTTCAAAGGTGTGCACTACACTGAAAAAGCTCACACAGCCTTTGTGCTCTGGTGGGTAGAAGCAGAGCAACGATAAAGTGCTGGATTCATGAGAATAAAGCGGGTTCATTAAAAATGGAAGGTGTACTGAGAGGAGAGGGGAGTCAGCACAGTAGCTGGAGGAGAGAGAGCATAGTACACAGCAGCCTATGAGGAAGTAGTTGGAAATTTGTTCATAGAAATGACTCTTAAATGAAGATCACATAGTTAGAAACCATATAAGCCATATTTGGAAACCAAAGTCTAATTTGATTGCGGAGCATGGTCCCTGACCATGCTCATGACCACTTGTAGCTTCTGACTCATGTACTAAGGATCCAAGAGGCTCAAGAGGCAGCATGATGGTGTAAAGCTGGCACCTAATTTCCTATCTGATGGAGCTGTGTTGAATACTGGCAGCACGAAAGCTTCTACAACGTTCTGTTAATTCTTTATTCTGCTCTTTTCTTCCATCTGCCTTTTCTTCTTTTCTTTGTGTCTTCCTGTCCTTTATTTTTTCCATCTTTCTGTCTCTCTGCTTTTTTTTCTTCTTTTAATTTATTTATTCATTCTTTTTTTTTTTTGTCTCAAACCTGTTGTTCAAACCCAGGGCCCATAGATTCCAGGCGAATACTGTCTTTTACTCCTGAGCCACCTGTAATCTGCCTGCTTGTTTATTAAATGTATTTTAGGTACTCAGCATCATGTTTTGACTTACTTAAAATTTTGCAGCTTGACTGCTATGGTTGAGCAAATCAGCACATTTAACAACCTGCATTTTACCCCTTTCTGGGAACACTGGATCTTGTTGGCCAACCTAAAACAAAAAGACCAAGACTAAAAACGCTTACTTGGAGATTTAAGCACCTAATGTTTTGCAATCCAGATTGGAAATCTACAAATTCTTTCTGAAAGTATGAGGTAGTTAATCTTTTAAACTTAGTGGACTGCTCAGGGTATGGCAGAACTGTCCAGTTCTTTCACTGTAGAATAAAAGCCGCCAAAGAAGACACAAAAAAAAAAAGAGCATGGCTGCACTTCAATAAAGCATCTACAAAAGCAGAAAGAAGACTGTGTTTAACCCACGGTGGTTTCTATTGGCTGGCCTAGAGCAACATGTCTTAACAGATTCTCTGCGGTGAGGATGGTGCCCTTGTCTATGTTGTAAAAACAGCTGCCAAAAGCAACACGCAGCCCATGTACCCTAAACATGTGGCTAGCATGCCTCTAAGGAACCACATTTTCAATTTCATCTCATTTTAATTTATATATCAAAATGGTGCCAATGAACATTTTATTGACCAACTCTGGCCTAAAGGAAAAACTAGGCATAGGAAAGTACAAAGACAATATTAAAAATGCTGGAAGCCATATTGACCCAAGTGACGATCAGCTAGTTCTGATGAGGAGTTCACATGACTTTGCACACTAAGTAGTATTTGAAACGGGTTTTGGGAAATATGCAACCTTTAGCTTTTATCTATCATGGCAGGCAAAGCCAAAGCAAACACATTTGAGAAACACTATGCAATGACAGCTACATATTTTGCTTTGTACTACTTTCCAAGAGTCCTCTGGCTTAGTGAAAGAGATGCAGGTTTTCGAGATCATAGAGGTGACTTACAGTCAAGTTCTCTGTATCAAAACCAGGATGAACCACTTGACTATTCTCAGCATCAATTTTCTCATTTGTAATATGTACAAAGTAACACTGATCACTTCTGTCACTTATAGAAATTAAAGATGTTTGAATTATAATACTTGGGCTAATGAGCTTAGTTTCTAGTGATTGAGTCTTCTACCGCCTGTCACTAAGTCTCATCTTAAGACAAACTAATGAAATATGTAGGATGGCAGTTCTAGACAGAACCTGCCATCTTCTGAGATACTTGGGATAGCAGGTGTTTGACCAGCAATCCAATTATAGTTCCTGGTCAGGTTTCTAGTTTTGACATGAAATCTGTCCAGACTTCACTTTAGTTTATAAATAATCTTTACAAGTTATAGCCATCTGTTTAGGCATTAATCAGTGTGTCATAGACTAGAGAAATGAATCTTGATATTTAAAAGCATTATGTAAAACAAAGCACACATGCCTTCTTGCACCTTTTATCTTTAACTTCCCTTAACATGGATTTGTGGTAAGTCTGACCTTTCTAACATTTGATTTGTATTGTCAAAGTAAAGCAATAAATTACTCCAACATAAGTGAAATCGGCCCATATCATCTCTAACCCTATCTTGCTTCCCAATACACACAACAGGTCTCCAGAGACATGATTGTCTTTCATACTTCACCAAAAACATAGTAATATATCACAAGTATAAGTATATATTTTACTTGTCCTAGAATAAAATAAGCTGCATAGCAAGAAGCACTATAGGAAGTAGGTGTGTTAAAAGATAGGAAGCATTCTTTGTGCCTGGCATACCCCTCCCCATTCTACCGATTTTAAAGTTTCCCTATTAAGCAAAATTGTCAAATGCAAACTTAAACATGAAGAATTCCTCCTTCTGAGTGTATGTGATAGAAATATTTTAAGTAGTACCTAAAATTTGAGATTATTTTCCAATGAAATAAAAACTATAAACAGAAAGGGAAACCCAGCTATGAAACCAATGACATTAGACCCTTTCTTCCCAATCGGACATCTAGACTCCATCCCAAATGGTTAGCTAAGTAAGGCTGCTTCTGACTTATGCTTGTTTGGTTATTCTCCATGAAGTGTAGCTGCGAACAAACCATCATGTCACTAGGAAAAAGACTCTCAAAGTCAAGATACAGTTCAAAAAAAAAAAAAAAGACGGCTATCAGTTTCAAGGATGGATTTCCTCATTTAGTTCACTTGAGCTGGGATTTGCCATATAGTCCCACATCAACTTTAACATCTGGTGCACTTTCTCATACTCAAAGTCATCAGTTCATTTATAGTACCACATTGCCTCCTACCCATTTCAAAGGGAATTTTAGAAGTCTATAAAAGGAAAGTAGCATTGAGACAACTGTGAAACATCACCTATTTAACTATTGATTTGGTTCATTTAATCTATTCATTTGGTATTGATGGATACACTGTGGTTCAAAGAACTGAAGTTGCTTATCAGCATTTTGGTGCTCATTGAAAGCAGAGCAGTGCTTAGCACCTGTTCTAAGATGTTTCAGTCTGGTACTTACTCAATGGCATATAGTGATCCCTTTGGATAGTTATCTTTCTGAGTACACTCTAGCTTTTTAAAATATGTTTTACTTCTAAGAAAAACGTAATAGTTTGTGTTTCTCTTCTGTCAAAATCTCTTCTAAGTAATTAGAATGCTTTAGAAAACAAAACATAGAATTCATCAATTTCATATTACTGTGATATTCGAGAACATGTTCTGCTTCCAGTAATAACCTCCCCCAGATGCTCTTTGCTTATATGTTCATATCTTTATCACAAGTGAAAACTTGTCATTTGTATTGCCCATCTTCATGATGGTTTCCTAAGCAACATCATTCGTTGGCTTGTATATATAGTCAGCCTTGAGGACTTTGATGCTGAATGATCCTCTCAAACAGTCTATAGCAGAATGTGCATGATGTGAACCCATGACAAACAATTGTTTCCCTACCCACAGTATGGTAATAAGTAGAACTTCCTTCTTAACTATATAAACTAGAAATACCTAATCAACCCATCCTTTGTTGATTTTAAGGAATGCTTTCCCCAAATTATTCTGAAATATTTGAAGTGTCTGGTTCATTAGTGAGCTGACACACGTCAGTGTTTCCAAGGAGGCCTGAAAGCTATGATTCCATTATATTTGTACCTGCAAAGCCTTGGCTACATTTTAGCTGGTCCAGCAATCTTCACAAACATTGATGCTTCATTCACATCACACTTTAGGAAGCTTTGCTTCCTCTGTAATGACTGAGAATAAAACTTTAAAGCAAAGCATCTCGGTGGGGTGTCTACGATCGCTTAGGAATGAGTAATCTGAGGCCGCCAGGAAACATTTCTTGATCATCACTTTGAATTTCCTTTTTCTCCTTGGTTTCATCTCATTAAATATTTCTTTAATCCCCTCACACCACCCCATACTGTTGTTCTCCCTTCTGGCTGTCTTATATCTTTCAAATATTTGACGTGCTGCACATTTTGATTGATCTGTCCTTTTTGTTGTTGTTGTTCCTTCTCCCCCAAGTGTTCTATCTTCTTATGTTCTAACTTCTATCTTCAATGAATTCCTGACTATTGTTCTTTGAGATTCAATCAATGAAAATTACAAAAGCAAAAGAATTCACTAACAGCACTTTACCCCTTCCCTCATATCCCACAAGGAACCTATTCCCCCCAATCTTATCATCGTTGTTCCAAGAGTACCATATACCTTAATTAAATTATTACAATTCTTTTGAGGGTTATGAATAAATCTTCATTTGTTTCCTTTATTAGCATTGGATCTGCTTTTGTTAATTGTGTAAATGGTCCCCATAGGCAGAAAAGCAATATAACGCAAATGAAGCAGGGCTGTTTGTTAAGGATAGTCAATTTGATTAACATCGCCATCAATATGATGAACGGGCGTAGTTTGGAACAAGTTACCCAGTGACTTGAAATTGACAATATAATGTGTGTGCCATTAGGAATAGAAGAATAGATTCAACAATGTATCACAGTATTGATTTGGGGGCACTCCTTAGTTTAGGATAAAAATAATGATCTTTGCATTTAGATAGCCCCCATTCATCCTTAGAGTCCTTGCTCATAAATAAACTTCATCATCTTGATGTTTAAATGATGTGAAAATAAGTGGATCTCGTCAGGGCTGAAGGAGTAAAGCGGTAATACGAGGATGTAGACTTAGGATTTAACGTGGTTGTAATTGATTACTTCTGGCTAGCTAACACGATGTAGTTAATAAGGAAGGATTTATAGCAAATATAAGTAAATGTCCATGGAAACCACTTAAAATGCAAACGGAGAAATTATAAACCCTCACTTTCTGTGTTTTAGCAGATGGTTACCACTGCATAAATGTCTGATTAAAAGATTTCTTCTGATGATGTGTATAAAAGAATCATACCTAAGGATTGAGTATTAAAAAAATCTTCCAAAAGACTAATTTTTATCATAGAGTACTGGTATTGTTTCACATAAAAGTTCTATGTTACAGAAGTCAAAATTAAAGGGTCTGAGCGGTTTAATCTGGTTTCCCAGTGGCCGTTGCTTTGTGTGTGGCTTGCCTTTTTCTTTTCACAGAAAGTTCCAGCCATTTTGTTTACTGAGAAAGAAAGGGTCATTTATAAGAACAAAATCCCATTAAAGGAAACATCAATAAAAGGAAAAAGGATGGGGAAGGAAGAGTCTATTGTGAGATATTTATTTACCTGAGAATGAAACCAGCACAAATGTGAGACAGAAGCAGCAGAAACCAAACAATCTGTCCTATGTGAAAGAAAACATCAATGTAAAGAGACATCTATAGACTTCAAATATGAACTGTCCTTTCCTGCTACAGAGAAGCATACTGGTTCATAAACAACCATGTTCACACACCTGTACCAGGTCAGCATCCGTCAATAGCTTCCCTTAATCAAAACTTTCTCAGTAGCAGAGACAATTCTTAGGATATCAGTGTTTTTAATTTATTATTTTAGTTTAGTCAAATTCTGTCTGATATCTATAGACTTTCTGAAGAAACTACCACATATTTATCTTTTGATGAACTAGTATAGGCATACGGAGCATACAACCTTATTTTTAGGGATCTAGGATCAACACAGTTTTAAAAAGAAGTTTCACTGTAGACTAAAAAATTGGTTGCAGGTTATAAACTCTCAGAGGTGTGCAGAAATTTTAACATGACGATAAACTACATAAAAATGTGGAATGAGCATCCTTAGGGAAAGCAGAAATTTTAAAGTTGTTTAGGGAAAGAAAAAACCATGTAAATCAAATACTCTAATTTCTTTTTCATCATAGTTTCCCTGGAGAGTTCCTTTATTTCAGAACTATAGCTTCATTGGAGAAATACGATGATGAAGTTGGTGGTTTCTTTTCTACTTTAGAGTTAGGCCAGGCCTATCTTATTAAAGTAAGGTCCGTCATCAACAAAAGCAAACATCAGTCATATACAATACTTTCCTTGCTGTCCAAACAACTCTTCACCTTGTACTCCCCAACTACAACCCTTAAAAACCACGCATCTTCTTTACTGTCTTGGAATGTCCTAGAGTGAGGTCGTGCATGACTCTCTGTCTTTCTCAGAATGACCTACAGTCGGATCCTACATGGCTATGGCTGCCTTTTAATTTCTTTTCTTTTTGAGATCATAATATAATTATATCATTTATCCTCTCCCTGTCCTTTCTCTAAACCCTTCCATAAATCCCCGTGCTCTCTTTCAAACTCATGTCTCTTTTCTCATTAAATATTTCATGCATATATTATATATCCATATATATTCCTAGACACATAAATACAACCTGTTTAATCTATATAATGTGTATAGATTGTGTAATAATACACACACACACACACACACACACACATGGTACTGGATAACTAATTGTGCTCTTTCTTGGAGAAGACTATTTCTCCTCCCCTCAGCATTCCTTAGATCCCTGTGGGTTGTTTTGTTTTTTGTTTGTTTGGTTTTGTGTGTGTGCGTGTGTGTGTGTGCATGCGTGTGTGTGTGTGTGTGTGTGTGTGTGTGTGTGTAGTATTGGGGCCTCATGGACTTTCTTTAGTATGTCTTTTGTTGTTCTTTTTGTTCCGCTCACATTTTAAGCAATTATGTTGGTGAGACTTTATAGGTGTTGCTCTTAAATTCCTAGGATATTACTAGGAGACTCAATATATATCACCAAACTCCTCTGGCTCTTACAACCTTTCTATCCCTTCTTCCACAATGTTTCCAGAGTCTTAGGTGTGGGACAGGTGGGTTATAATGTAGATGTATTCAGTAGGACTGGTCACCACAACTCTGAGTTTTGATTAGCTGTGGTTTTCTGCAATTGCCTCCATCTGCTGAAAAAAAGAAAAAAGAAAAAAAGAAAAGAAAAAGGAAACCAAAAACCAACCAACAAACACATATCTGTGGGTGTAAGGATAAATATTTATAATAGAGTTAGGGATTGTACTGGTTTAACAAAGTGGTGTTGTCGGCTCTCCTCCAAGATCCATGACTTCTCTAGCCCTGGTATTGGGTGAGGTTTCCATTTCCAAGCATGATTTTCCTCTTGTTCAATGGGTTTCAAGTCTAACAAGAGAGCTACATGTTGTTTTGGTTCACAGGCATCACAGTAGGGCAGGACTATTGGTAAGTTCCCTTTTTTGGAAATGTGCAGGGCTATTTAGACACAGGGAGTGAAGACATTTCTAAGCAGCTGTATTGTCCCTTGAATTCGGGTGAAGGAGGCAGGAAAGAAGTAAAGGGGATGGGTGTTCAACTGAAAGGGCATATTTAGAAAATAAGGCTACAAACTACATCAGGATGTTTTGCTTTTCAATATGTTCATGGTTTTTGAAGGAACTGGGCATCATCACTGCTTTATCAACCAACCCTGCACACAATTAATTCCATCTTTGAACAGGGGATTAAGATGCACTAGGAACAAGGAGGTCCTGTAGTAGAGAAGGAGAGAGATCAGTGAACTGTTGGGCCCTTCTTTATGTTATGACCCTTCTCCCTTGGCAAGAGTTCTCCTCCAGGAAAGTCCAATAAACGAAGAGTCCCAATGCCAGAATCTTCTCCCTTGACATCTTATCACCCCTTTGGTCATTGCTCAGTGGGGTTTCTTATCCTTTTGCCCCAGGAAGGCTTCTGGGATTGTAACCTTTGCTTTTTCCCGCTTCAACTCATTCTCAGCAACTTCTTTCTGTCACTGCACATCCTTGTCTCTTCACTTCAGATGTGCCCCTTACAGAAAAATATCTGCTGACCCTGACCTTTGAAAAGAGCAAAGGAGATTTTATATATATATACTTTGAGCTACTAGGGAGCAGATGAAAGCCCTGTGGTCTCTATAGAGTCCAAGGATACTAAAATTTCCCAAGGTGCATCCCTTCTCTTTCGGTGTGTGAAATCACTGTGCTTCTTAAACAACGGGAGCTAGCAAACGCACGGCGAGAAGCCACGGGGCCCTTAGAGTGTAGATCACAGCCTTTCATGGGATGAGGAACTTCTCTCTCTCAATCAAATTCTCCTTGACAGAAATGCCCCATAAGAATTTCTCCCTTTGTTCAGGAATGGTTATTTAACTTCCCAGTTTAGTTTCAGACTGCAGTTTTAAGAAGTCTGTTTACTGCCTGTGTTCTTTCCTATTACAAGAAAATACATCTTTTTCTTAACCACTAATACAACAAAAAATAACATCATCTTATAGTAAATTTAGCTAGCCTCAATGTTGTATTTATGAGTGATTTATCATAAATTATTCAAAATTATTACAACACACATGCAAAGATATCATATAAATTAAAGAAAGTATTAGTGACAGCTTTCCTTCCAACATTAGTGTGAGACTCTGATGCAATATTTAATTATGAGAAATACAACAAAAGATAGTTCTCTTGCGGGGATTGGAATCACATACAAGAAGTATCTCCCTTCCCCTCATTATCTTTGTGTGTGTGTGTGTGTTCACACATGCACATGTATGTGTGTGCATGCATGTGTGTGTGTGTGTTTAATTAAAGATTCCCAGGCTTAGTGTTTCTGCAGATGTTTAACACAAAACTCATTCATTAGAAGTACTTTGGACTTATCACATCTCGAAGATGGACTTATCAGCTCTTTCTTCCAATCACACATCCCAGATTAATATGCATTGTGAGCAGACTTATTTGACAGGTTCAGAAGGGTCGGGCAGTGCAGCGATAACATTGCAAATCTTACTAGAATTAGTTTAAAGAAAAAGCAGAGTGGCTGCACTAAGTCCCCATCAATAGTTCACTTTGAATGAGTTCGTATGCTATTATCTCACAGGTGCATAAAAAGAGGAGCGAAAAGATAAGAGCTGTTTTCCACCGGCTAGCACGCCCGCTTCATCCCTATCTCCACGTCTTTCCATGCCCTTCACAACAGCTTATCCATTTAGCTCCAGTGGGCTCACTATGCTCGGATATTTAAAATGCCTACTAATGAAACAATAACCCTCCCATTTTACAACAACACTGATCCAGTGCACACTGGGTAGATGCCCCATTTGCATTCTTATTGGGCAGTTGGCAAGCTCTTTTTACTCTGGATTCTGGGTTGTTTCTCTCATTTGATGATTCCATCTGTTCTCGATGTAGAACTGCCTGGGTGACAGCAGGGACATCATGTAGAGACCGGTGACTTAGAGGTCCTTCTTCTCCCACTCCATCTCTATGACTTGGTGAAGCAATGTCCCCAGTCTCCTCTTAGATAATGCAAGAGGAATTTCAATCCAAATCCCCCTTCCTGTTCTGCTGTTTCCAGCATCCACACTGAAGAACAGTATCTACAGACATCAAGGGAAAAGCCAAGCGTAGTAAGCGGAAGGCAGGAAGCAAGGACAGCGTTGGCCAGAGGCACATGTGATAGTTGACAACACCTGCACAGTTTTATTGGCCTCCAAAGCATTTTTGCTATTGTCACTTGCCAAAGAATGATGCTGGTTTTGTTCTTATAAAAAGTTCAAGGTAAAAGCAACAATGTTTATTTATTAGAGCAGAAAATGTGGTACATTTGGCCCTGGGGAAAGAAGAGGATCTACCCCTGAAATATACCCCAAAACTAAACCTCTGGGATAATTTGTGCTTCCTTTTAAGGGCTTGCATCCTTCCTGATTTCCAAGTAGCACCTCTTCTCCTACACTGCTGTCTCCATTCTCACTTTATTTGATTGTTGAATCCCCCCTCATTTAGAGATAGCTACTTATACATAAAAAGGAGTCCCAGAAATCTGTCAACATGGTAAGAACAATGACTATGAAGAGATGGGAAAAGTTAAAGGTTTATATAGCTCACAAGATACTTTAAATAAGATTTATTTTTCTCTCTTGAGTTTTTGGCTTCAGCTAGACTTTTTAACCCACCTGACACAAACCCTGTCAAACACCTGATGTGTGTGCCAGCTGTACACAGCGATTCCTCTTGCCTTAAAGCTGATGAGAGACCAACAGAGGGTTGATCTGGGGAATTAATGTCACATGCGGACATTTGGTCTAATCCAAGTGCAACGGGAAAATAGAATGCAACTACTTTAAAAATAAAACTGCTTATTGCTGTGAGCATGCATACTGTTCAAAACAGGAAAATGCATGAGCTCAACTTATAGATCTGAAAGGGTAAGTCACGGAGAAAGAAGAACCAGAACGCGTGATGCAGGGAAGTGGATGGGTAATGAGTGGATAGAGAGCAAATCTCATAGGGTTTGCTTGCGAAGGCTTAATGAATGCTGAATAGTTTCTGTATTGTCATAAAGGAAGAAAAGAATGTTGTAGATGAAACAGCTGTGTGTGTCTAGGGCACATTAGATCATAGGCATAGTTTGTGGGAACACTTGCATTCCCTGCTAACATGGGCAGAGCTGTTCTTCATTGTCTTGACTGTCACACAAACCTCAAGGTTGCTGACAAAGATTCTGTATCACAAAACTGCCTGGGAGGGAGAAAGGGTAGAGTCACAAATTATCCTGGGTAAATTTCTGTTGCTGTGATGAAGACCACATCCAGAAGTACCTTGGAGAAGAAACAGTTTATTTGGCTTGTTTTTCAGGTCACAGTCCACCATGAGAAGATCGAATGGCCCCCATGTTGGTGACTCATGGTGGACTGGAAGAAGAATAGGAATATCTTTGGGTCATGTAGTGTTTTCTGATAGTTCCCTATTTTCTTTTCATGCAGGACACTTTCTTGACAACATGCCATTCCCTTTCATGGATTTGAAATAAGCACAGCTATACTGCCCTCTGTGTGAGCTGGAACAGTGTTGTGTGCAGGATCTGGGACCAAGGCAAGCACTCCTCAGTGGGAGAAGACCTCAGGTAGTTTTCCTTAAGTTAAAATGAAAGGTTTTAAAGGGATAGGTTATGTTAAGGATGATCTAGTTTAATAACTAAGAGAAGCCATCTGCTTTGCGCCGTTGGCTGCTGAATAGATAACACAAAGGTGATACATACACCCAAGGGAATATTAGTCATCTATATAAAGGATACAAACCTGTTATGAATGTGTGGATGGAAACGTGTATCATTATATTAAAGGGAATACATCACTCATAGAAAGTATTATGTGATCTCACATTCATGTGGGAAACAAAAATGTTGATCTTATTGAAGTTGAGCAGGGAATAGTGATTAATAAATGCTGGATAGATTAAGAAAGAGAAGACTAAGAAAAGGTTAATCAAGGTGTATTGATTGCACTGTAGGAATAAGGCAACCAGGTGTGGTCAGTGAGTGACACTAGATAATGATAATAGACTGTTTCCAAGAACTCAGAGAAGAGTCTTTTAATAAATTTATGATAATGAAATGATGACTGTTTAAGGAAATAGAAACAGTTACCATGATTTAAACATTATGCAATATACATATACATTGGAACAATTACATGATAATAAAAAATACAATTATATTTATCAAGAAAAGAAAATCTAACAAAATAGGAGTTTGACACCCCCTAGTGGCTGCAAGCCAGCCTGATGGTTTCCTGGGGTCAGTTAAAAAGCCTTCACAAAATGGAAACAGAAGGCTAACTAGAGAGTTGGGGAAACTTAGAAAAGGATTCACATGGGAAGAATTTATCCAGCCATGTCAAGTCCTGTGAAGATGATGTGAGCTTGCCAGACACTTTTATGATCTTTCCTTCACTTTGGCTTATGTGCTTTCAGAGGGAGGATGCTGCGTGATGGGGAGGCAGCCTTGAAATCAATTGAGAGCGAGGAACGCATTAACAGCACCTGCAGCCACAGGACACTTGGCCACAGTGAGATTTGTTGTAGGGCAGAGATGACAGCTATGTAACAGCATCTTATTGATATGGGCTTCCTGAGCAGAGATGGGGGAAAAAAGAATGGGTACTCTACAGCGTACGTTAGGGATTTGATGGAATAAGCCAGGCTAGCAATAAAGTAGTGTAAAAGTAGAAATGACACGCAGCCGAGAGAAGAGCTGGGATGAGACCTGTGCTTGGTACGATGCTATGCCTCGCTGCCAATTTAACCCATCCGCTCCCATCCAGCCACATTCATCTTCCTCCCATTTGGAACATCTGTACATGTTTAACGGCAGGGTGGCTTAAGAGACATGGCATGATAATGACGAAGCAACATGAGATGAAATCTATCTGCTTGCACAGGTGGAAGCCATAGGGGCAATTGCTGTACTTAGGCTCATGCTGCTCCTAGTAAGTTTGTAATAATTTAAACAAAATCTACCTCAAAATTACTCCTAGATCTCATCAATTTATTTGCTATTTTTGAGTTATGTGTACAGACATTCAACTAAAGGATTAATTTATTTACCGATTCTGAAACACTGATTTGACTGTTTTACAATTGGAAATTCTCATATAGTAATACCTGGTCAAACTACACAAATCAATATAGGGCATATTTTTAGAATGTGACAACCAGAGTTCATTTTGTATGTTACAGAGTTTGATTTTGTATGTTACAATTTTTCCACCTCCGAGGACAGTTTTGATACTACGCCAAATTTTTCAAGACAGGAAGCGAGGTGTGTGGTCCACTAAAGAAAAAGTTGTTCATCAGTTACAGTTGTTTTTGGTTGGGGACATAAAGAAGAATGAGTAAGCAGCTTAAGAAATCTGATCGTGTGACGGGTTTGGACTGGTGTCATAGCAGAGGCAGAAACTGCCCTTTACTTCCTGTTTCCCAAACCTTCAGTGCTTACAGGTCAGTAATATAGACATTGATTCCACTTTGATGAGAAGCTATAAAACACAACGGTTTCCTGGTTTCAGTTCTGGGCGCCATCTGTGTACGTCATCTGCCTGCGCAGAGAGGAACAGACTCATTGGGAGACAACGGAGCGTCTGACTCCGTGTTTCCTTACTCTCCTTCCCATGTCTCCCCCCTTCTTAACAGTTGCACCCACTTGAACAGCTCTGAAGGGTGTTAGTGGGTTTAATTGTGACATCACACTTCTTGTTAAATCTTGTTCATTTTAAAACAATTCTACACTCTATAGGAAACAACAGTAATGACAGTTCATTTCCCACGCTCAAGTATATTACTGTAGACTTAAAGAAAATGCGTATATCACTATTTTACCACTTATTAGGGGCTTTGGATAAAGGATAATGGAAAAATTAATGAAGCTTTTATGTTTTGGGTTCAAATTTCCACTCTGAGTTTTAGGACTGGGAAATTGTGGTCATGTAACAGAATTACCATAGCTGGAGATGGTGTTAATTGTGCAAGCTCTGTGAATAGTAAGTTCATAACAATGCACAGAGTAATAAAAATGGATGTCCGTTGAAGGACATCCTCTTAGTGCTTTTTTTTTATTTCTTTATTAGAAAGTAAGTACTGAATGTCAATTTCTACTCAATAGGTAGATAAAACAAGTTTCATACATGCATTTGATCCTCTTAAGGAGGATTTGGAAAAATGATTACCACCAAGGAAGCACTAGAGAGTATTTGGTGTCCTGACAAAAGCGGGAAAGGTGAGAACAAATATATTGAGAAGGCTCCATGAAGACATGCCTAGGCCATAACCCAAGTGACTCAGCAGTCAACTATCTGAGGAACATCCTCCCAATGGATGGGAAACAACTGAATTTCAGGGTGACCAGAGGATACTCCTTGAAGTAAACAAGCATCCTATCTGCATTAGCTGAGAGAAGAGTGTTTCTAACTCCAGGGAAAGAGGCTGCAAATGAGGCAGAGGCTAAGAGGAAAGATCACCTAATCTGTGACGTACAATACGAGGGTAAAGCACGGTTTCCACAGGAGGATGGGAGATAAACTTAAATAGGACTGTAGATTACAGTCAACCTCAGAATATTCTTCAAATAACATAGCTCATCAAATGGGTATATAGGTATTGGGACTTGGTGAGTATCAATACTTGGAGAGGTGGAGAAAATAAATTGTTTAATTTCCCATTGATGGTGTCTCTATGAGAAGATGGATTGAATGGAAGACTGTTGGGTTAGTTGGATGAATGTCTTAATTCCTAAGTCCTAGGAACAAAATGCTAAATAATTGGCCCGGAGATAAAATAAAGAGGGACAGGGTGATGGAGAGTAGTTATAATAAAAAAGAAAAGAAAAGACAGAGAATTTAAGAGAATTAAAGACAGATACATTAAAGATTACATCTCAGATCCAAATGGCAAGTGTCTAATTTCAGTGAGAGAGCAACAGGCGCACAACCTCCATGCTTGGAGATATTCAGAGGTGACACTATGACCACCATGCACAGAACATGTGCACGCTCACACTCAGAGAAGGTTCACTGATCAAATGGGAACCAGCATATTGCGATCCAATGAGAACGTACATTTTCAAGACCTCTCTCAATCACTCACTAATACAGAGTCCATGAAAATTCAAAAACTTAGAATTGTCCATTAGGCATCAAAGAGGTGATCATTGTGAATATTGGAAGAGACAAATTGAGAGTCGTACTAGGTGTGGAAACCAGGCTCTGTCTCTTGGTACCTCACTCATCATGCCATTTAATTTTTAAGAAATACTAATCATCAGACAATACATATGATATATAACATGAAAATTACATAAATAAATTTATTATTTTGTACACTATCCAAAAGAATAATTTAAAAACATACAGTGAATACTCTTTATATATATATATATATATATATATATATATATGTAAATAAGTGAGTGTGATGATGTGCAATCACTAAATTATTAGATTTTACATTGTCTTTTTTCTTTTTATTGAAAATAGATTTTTTTCACATAAAATATCCTGAATACAGTTTTCCTTCATGCTGTTTCTCACAGTTCTTTTCTGTCTTTCCTTGCATCCAGATCTACTCCCTTTCTGTCACTCATTAGAAAACAAACAGGCTTCTAAAGGATAATAATAAAATAAAACAAAAATAGCACATAAGAGTTAAACAAAACAAAAATAGAAGAAAAAATGCAAGAAAAATGAAAGGTGCCTAAGAAAAAAAGACCCACTTATTCACATACTCAGAAATTCCATAGAAAAAGCACTAAACTGAAAGCCATTTGTGTGTGTGTGTGTGTGTGTGTGTGTGTGTGTGTGTGTGTGTGTGTTGAGGACCTGGTACAGACCTGTGCAGGCCCTGTGCATGCTGTCTCCATCTCTGTGAGTTCATATGAGCTTTGGTCATGGTGATCAGTGTAGCACTTTCTCGGTAAGATGGAAATTGACCAACCCCAAGATCCAACTTTACCATTCTTGGACATATACCCAAAGGATGCTTCATCCTACCACAAAGACTCTTGCCAAGTATGTTCAATGTGGTTCTATTTATAATAGAAATTGGAAAAGACCTAGATGCTCCTCAACAAAAGAATGGATAAAGAAAATGTGGTACTTTTACATAATGCAATGTTACTTAACCATTAAAAAATGAAATCACAAAATTTGAAAGTAAATAGACAGAACTAGAAAAAAACATTCTGAGTGCCAATCCCAGAACCAAAAAAATGATATATATTTGTTTATATGTAGATATTATTTGTTAAGTTGATTACAACCAAGTTACAATCTGTAAAACACAAGGAGACAGAGAGATCTCCCAAGAAAGGGAAGCAGAATAGATAGTTACAAATAGGGAGGTTCTGAAAAGGGATTATCAAGTAGGAACAGGGAGGTTGGCAGGAAGGAATATGGAGAAACATGGCTAAAATTAATGGTCATTTGAGGGGCAATATGGAACTCTAATACTGTAGAAGCTTCCTCAAATATATAAAGGTAATATAAATAAAATTGCCCAATAATGGAGGATACAGAGACCTAACTGGACATTTCTTGTGATAAAATGAAGTCTCCAGTACCTAGATTCAATTACATCTAATTGAATTGTTGGGCAAAGGGGTCCTGTGGGAATGCCTAAACATCCCAGGCTGTTGCCAAAACTATAGTTTGCTCTCCACAAACTAACAATAAAGAACCATTGCTATAGGCAATATCTACACAACTTGTTGAACATGGAGAAGTTGGCCTGGTGCCTTCATAGAACTTTCACCCCAATGGTCTAGCATCTTTGATACAGGAATGCTACCAAAGGAGAAACATAAACACCAACACAACTAAAAAATTTTTGACCTACTGTGGTGTCCTCCCTACAAGATATATTAGGACAATGTTGGCCTAATTTGTGAGAGTAACCAGCCAATACTCGTTTGGCTGAAGGCTCACCCTACGAGATGGAGCACATACCTGACACAGCTGGGATGAACAAGAACCTCAGACAATACAGGCCAGGGACCTAGGGTACAATAAATGCTGTTGTTTGAAGTTTTTTTAAAAAGAGAGAGCAATAAATGACTTCTGATGACATTCTGCTATACTCATGCATCAGCAGTGCTTGCTCACCCATCACCAGGGAAGCTTCCTCCTGCAGCGGGTGGCACTATGCAGCGTAAGAGGCCTTGGGACACTCAAAACTAAATGATATCTCCATCAAATCCCTTCCCTCAGGGCTTAGGAAGCTACTCACATGAGGAAGTGTAGAGTGTAAGAACAAAAGGGGATTGGGAAAACCAAGCAAACAAGGTCCTCTATACCTGTAAGATTTTACCTTCTCACGAGCAACCCAGAGCATCTAGAAGAAAAGTGGACAGAGTATAACTTCCCCTCTTCTCATGCTCTCAAAAGAATTTTTGGTGTGCATTTCATGTGAAATTATAAATATAGGTAAACACAGTTTCTGATGTGCCAGCCTACTAGAGATATCTAGAGAATTTTTCCAAAAGGATACAAGTAAATAAACACAGTAGAGTTTCTTAAAGAGAACTTTCACTTACTTGATCCTGAAAGACAAATTTAATAATAAATAGGAAAGACAAGGGCATGGATTTGGAAGGTCAAGTTCAGCATTTTTCTTTAACAAGGTTATTTTGACATTACTAAATGAAATGGCCACAGAACTTGAGCAGGGCTATTAGATTAATGATAGCATCTGCAGCAAGAACAAGTCATATTTGTTAAGCACCTTTCCCTCTCGATACTTTAATTCTGCTTGGAACAGAGAAAGTGGATATGAAAAGAGAGGCCAATCTAACCCTAGTCACAATACATTTGCTTTTTCTGTTTTCCTTTTGAAAAAATTCAATAAGAATGAAGATAAAACAAAAATAGCCATTGTTGGGCAATACCGAAGAGAAAAGAATATCAATAAGTTGTCTTGCCAGATGAAATCCAACAGTCTCACAAAAAGTCACATGCCCAGTCTCTTGAATACTCTGAAAAGACAGCTTCATGCAGATTAATGTCTGCTTGCTGCATTCGTGTCTCCATACACCAAATCATCTCTTTTCCTGCCACTTCCTTGCGATATTACATCTGACATGGAAATTAAGAACTTCTATAAAGGGAAGGGGAACAGTGATCTAAATACATTGCTTTCAAGTATGAGATTACCAAATAATAAATAAAATTGTCTTAAAAGAGAAAGTAAGAACTTCAAATGAGTATATGTGTGTGTGTGTGTGTGTGTGTGTGTGTGTGTGTGTGCTGTGTGTATTTCTTATCGAAATTCTTTTCAGATCTAGAAATGTAAAGAATGGAAGCACAAGGAGAAGAGACGGGAACCACAAGATAATACAGAGATATGGACAATGTATGGGAAGGCAAATGATACCGATTTAAAAAGGCTGGACCCAGCACAGAACTTGGAAACGTTGGTATACATTGATACCAGATCCACAGAAGGATGAGGTGAGGCATGATACTAAAACAAAATCGTTGTGGATGGGTTCAGACACTTGGCATATCCCCAAAATTCTGCAGCTCATTTTGAGGAAAAACTGAACTTAGTAGTTCTGGGTTTAAGCGTAGTCAGCACAGAAGGCATGTGGAGGAAGGACACCATTCTGGAGGGTTGCTCGTTCACTTTCCCAAGTTTACTCCATTGGCCAAGGCTCCAGGCAAGACTTACAGTCAGTATCCCTGAAAATTTATGAATATCCAAAAGTACATAAATCCTGATCTTTGGGGATTCCTCCATGAAAGTACTGAATTCTTATTTAGTGATTGTGCGGTGAAGCAGGACAGTATAGGAACACGCACAAACACAAACTCCAGGTTCAACCCAGCGGTCTATGACTCCTACACACTGGGCTCCACCTCATGCAACACTGTTCAGGGAAGCTAATTCTCCGTACAATAACCCCAAAAGGTTTAAGATAATATTTTTTACAGATCAAAAGAGTCTGCTAAGTTCCCAGAATAATGAATGATAAATGACCCAAATCACATCAAAATGCAATTTCAAAAAGAAAAGAAAAAAAAAAAGATCCAAAGGCTTCCAAAAAAGAAAGAAATCAGATAACATAAAAAAGCATCAAGAAATACAATGACCTTGGAATGCTCGGCAACTTCACTCACATCTAGATGACAGAGCAATTCCTTCAAAGTTTTGAGGGTGGTGGCTTTCAGACAATAATTGTAAATGATGCCAAATTGTTAGGCAAACTTGAAAGGGAGATGATACATCTTCATATATGCTAGGTTTTAAAAGTATCTCCCTCGAGGTTTAAAGGAAAATCTCTTCTCTTTTTCTCCAAGAGACTGTTGTTGCTGTCTTAACATGTAGACAAATAAAGAAGAAGGACCACGCAGAATATAACTGAGGAAGTAGGTAAAGTATAACCCAGGAGACAAAGACTATGCCAATCAGATTTGACCAGGGGTAGAGCAGTGCCCAGCTAGAGAATTCCAGAAGAATGACCCTTTTTCACAACCTGAAATGATTTGCTGTTTATGGAGAGAATGTGACTCCTTTGGGAAACATAAACATGGTATATGGTCAGACTATATCATAATCAATTAATTATAAAAAAATCCAAAGATAAATACTCATCAAACCAATGTTGTTTCATAACTGTGATTGAGAAGTACAGGAGGAATGGGAAAGAAGAGCTTTCTGAAGACTATTTCTGTCTCAACGATATGGGCCTGATTACTAAGTTCTGCATATATTTTATTGACATTAGTGGTGCCCTATTTTTTAGATGGAGTCATGATATAAAAACAGGGCAGGTGATTATCTGTATTAACACTCTATGTAGTTTTACAATTATGTCTTCAGGATCCTGCATGCAGCCTCTACATCTCATTCACAAGGATCTCTTTAATACTCTTCAAAATATGGTGAGACCATACTACCATGAAGAAAAGTTTCTGTGTATATGTTATGGTTCTGTAGCTTGGTGTTCTTGTAGGAATCCAAACAGTGGGAGTGAGTGGTGTCTCTGACTCCTTTGCCTACTCTTAGGACCCTTTTCCTCCTACTGGGTTGCCTGACCCAGTCTTAATATGAGAGTTTGGGCCTAGTCTTATTACAACTTTTATGCTGTGTTTGGTTGATATGCCTGAGAGGCCTTCCCTTTTCTGAAAGGAAACAGAGGAACAATGGATATGGGGAAAAGGGGAGGTTGTAGGGAGACTGGGAGGAGTGGCAGGAGAGAAAACTGTGGTCATTAATGTATGAGAGAAGAATAAAAGTTGCTGGAAAAGGAAAGTTTCTGGAAATACCGAATATGGTTGTTCCTCATAATACTTGGTATAACGCACAATTTAAAATAGGCATTTGGCATTCAGAGAGATGACTCTGTGACTTGGTGGTTAAAAGCATTGACTGCTCTTGCAGAGGACACGGGTTCAGTTTCCAGTACCAATAAGGCAACTCCTACCATCTACAACTCCAGTTCCAGGTCATCCAACACTCTTCTGGTCTCCATGGGCTCCAGGAATGCGTGTGTTGCACAAGTGTGCTTTCAAGAAAAACATTGTCACACTTCAAATAAAACAAGATATTTAATGAGGAATAAATAACTCAGAATTAGAATGCAAAATGACGGTAGTCCTTTAGTGAGAATTGTTATAGCTTTAGAGAATCCTATCAAAAAAAAAACTGAGCAAATGAGTGTATGGGGGGCAGATATAGAAAATGAGAAAGATGAATTAAAAACAACTTTTATAGGGGCTGGCAATGTGTCTCAGCAGATGAAAGTACTTGCTGTTCTTACAGAAGATCTGACTTTATTTCCTAACACTCCTGTCAGGACTCATGAGTACCTATAACCCCAGAGGGATCTGCCACTTCTGTCCTCCAGGGTTACTTGCACACGTGTGTACACAGCCATACACAGACACCTACATGTACCTAAAATTTAAAAAAACAAAAACAATTGTTTACAAGCACACAATTGTTCAGAAGAACCTGATCATCCAGCCTCTGCCCAACTACCTCGGTTCTCCATAATTTGCTGTGTTCTTTTCTTGGTCACTTCTAAAAAGCCAGTAATTCCTTTGACTAATATTTTCAATAGCACTAAGATATCTATCAAGTTTCAACTAGATATAAAATATAACTGCTTCTGCCTGTTCCTAACTGTACCCATCATGATTAGTCTTCATTGTCAGCCTGATCCAAGCTAAAGTCAAGTGGAAGAAAGGAATCTCAGTTTAAGAATTGCTTCATTCACATTGTCCTGTGGTTCTATCTGTGAGGAAGCATCTTGGGTGTTGATTGAGGTGGAACAGTCCAACCCACATGGGCTGTGCTGTTTCTAGATAGGCAGTTCCCCAATGTATGAGAAAGCAACCTGAGGAAGTCAGAGGGTGAGTCTTCCTCCATGGATTCTGCATCAGTGTCCGCTTGAGTTCCTGTGCTGACTTCTCTCAGTGACCGATTGTGACCTAGAAGTATGAGAAGCAATAGAAACCCTTTCCTCCTACAGCTGCTTTTGATCATGGTGCTTTTCCTGCAGAAACAGAATGAAATTGGAATAGGATTCTACCAAGAAGAAAAAACTGAACCAAGGCTATCCTTGTCACCCAGGAATGGATGCCCCAGTGAATGGAAATCTGTCAGCTGGTAGGCTGCTCATTAAGAAAAGGAGGGGAAGGTGGAGATGAAATCGGGAAGTGTCCATGATTCAAAGGTGTTTACTTCATGACTGTGGGATAGAGGCAGCTGGATCAACAGTGACATGATCAAACAGGGATTGGAGGCCATTAATGGGTCTGCCTTAGTGCTGGATGGGAGGAGGAGGGGAAACAGGAAGAGAGGGATAGAAAGGAGGAGGAGAGGAGAAAGAAAGCAAAAGGAAGAATTCCTGACAGCATGATATTTATGTTATAATGTGAACTGAGCTAACTACCAGCCAGGTAAGCAGCAGAATGGAGATGAGCTGGCACAGATGGGTGCCCCTCCAGCATGTTTTGAAACTGACATCCACATTCAACTGTATTTGTAAGGAATTAAAGAAGAATCTTTTTCCAGAAAAATGACTAAAAGGTATAAAGATTATAGTATCTATCGAACTGAGAAGCAAATATTATTTATTGAAATAGTAAGTAAAAGAATAATAAAGTAAATATTTTATATATGTATATGTATGGGTATATATATATATTCCATATGTACATATACATATGTCAGAAACATGGGCAGTAGAAAGATGTAAGTCTGAAGTATTCTTTAATGGTTGGTGCCAAATTAGATTTTGCCATCATGTTATTAGAATAAATGTTTCTATTCATTAGCAAAATGAAGGGATATTTTTCTGCAAGTAGTCTCAAGTCAATTCTCTTTCCATAAGTTGATTATACAGCTGAAAATGATTAGCAGTGAACTCACCATAGCTGCAATCCATTTCCATATGTAGTATGCATGTATATTAGGAGACTGATATATTCACTAAAATAAAAAAAAAAAACAATAATCTCAGGCTAGGCAGTGTTGGCACATGCCTTTAGTCCCAGCACTTAGGAGGCAGAGGTAGGCAGATCTCTGTGAGTTCGAGACCAGCCTGGTCTACAAGAGCTAGCTCCAGGACAGGCTCTAAAGCTATAAAGAAATCCTGTCTCAAAAAAAAAGGAGGAGGAGGAGGAGGAGGAGGAGGAGGAGGAGGAGGAGGAGGAGGAGGAGGAGGAAGAAAGAAAGAAAGAAAGAAAGAAAGAAAGAAAGAAAGAAAGAAAGAAAGAAAGAGAAAGAAAGAAAGAAAGAAAGAAAGAGAAAGAAAGAAAAACATTCGTCCCTTAATATTTATTTAAACCCCCCAAACACCCAACTAACACAAATATACATGGGTTGTTGTATCTAAGAATGCAATACACATTCTTGTCATACATATCAGACCAAGTATTTACACTACATCATGGCTGACTTTCTTGGTCAAAAGTCAAAAATATGCATTCTTTGGCATATTTCTACAAACAGATGCTAATTGGGATCTGTATAAACCAGATCATTTGGGCCACAGTCTACTCTTACTCCAACAGCACAACCCTTCTCACTCTGAGATGTACCTGACAAAGTTAATGGCCTATTGTCATTCCTATCGTCATACATTATAAGACACTTTGTAATAGTGAACCTTAATCAGCATCATGGGTAAGCGCCATATGCTTGAAGAAATAAATACTTTGAACTCTCATGAAATAATTTAAGAGTACATTTGCAAATACTGGCTCCTGGTGGCAGCTAATCAGGCAGGCCTGTAATCCCACAAAGTATTCTGTTTAGTGTCAGGAACAAGAGATGAAAGGACTATATGGTATCTACCATTAAGCCAGTTCTTTTCTAGTTTAATGAAATGGCCTGTTTCATTCTTCCTTTTCTTTGGGGGAAATGAGGATGCGGAGAGCAAGTGTTCTCCCATGTGTGGTGTAGTGAAAACCCTAAATGAGAGGATAAACTGAGAACAAAATGGTCAATGTGGGTGTTACCGTTTTGAGTATATTTATAGTCAAATTATGAAAAGCCAGTTGTCACTTAGGAAATGATCCAACTGTACGGAAAAAGAAAAAAATTACACTGTGGATAGGCTTCACAGAGCAGTCACATCCAAACAGATTTCGCCTTCTGGATCAGCCTGTCTTCCTAAGGTAAACTGTGAAAAATAATTTACATTTATCCTCTTTGTCACATGAAGCCAGCCCAACTCAGAAAGGAAAAGACCCTCTGTAAATGAGTTTACTTTTCTTTCCAAGACAGGCATGCATTGTGAAAATGCTGTTGATGTGAAGGGCCATAGGGTATCTTCTCTTCCCTAATTCTCTTATTGCCTCTACCTCTGCCTTCTGTTTATACACAGGATAAATCTGTAAAGAAAAGATCTGCTGAGAAGAAGCCAGTGGTCGCTTTCTCAGCTTTACTGGGTCTTGGGGTCCAGATGGAGAATGCAATGTATTTTCCCATCAGCAAAATTCTTTACCAGTAACATGAAGATTCACAGAAAACACGTATCCACAGCAAGAAGATGGCTCATTTCTACAAGCACATTCGGCTCATGGCTAAGTTTCCAAGAGAAAGGAAAACTCAAGGGTGGGACTGCAGCTACCGAATGAACTCCTTAGAATACACAACATGCCTTCCCCTGCACTTTCTCCACTCCCAGCTGGCAGTGCCTCCTTTTCTCTGCACAGATCCATCTCGGGAGCCTCTTGGAACTGTCAATAGAGTCATTATCAATTATGTAATGCAGAGGGGGAGCAAAGATTAATAATTCACCACTGAGACATCGCCATGATGTATAATCTTGCATGTAACTGTCTACAGCTAACATTAGGAACCTGTCATTAGAAGGCATTACACTTGAGAAAATTAGAGTTCTGTATTGATCGCCGAGCACGTATAGTTGATTGTGGAGTGATGCTTTAATTTACATCCCAAGAAACCCTCTGTGAATATCATTTGCATGGGAGGGAGCTTATCCTAAAGCCATCTGGTTCCACAACACGACAGTAGCGACAGGTAAGCGTTCTATCTCAATAAGCACATTCCAGTGGAACCGTCAGAGCACACATGTGACACCGCTCACACAGGACAGCATTCATTTAAGGTAGAAAAGATGTTGGGTTTTCTTGAACATGCAGAACTTGAACTAGTCAATGGATGGCTGAACGGTCTAAAGGGAATATTATTTTCCTTCCATTCTAACCGTGGGTGGGTGTAAAGCCTCTCTGTTCTTTCCCTTCCTCCCTCGCTGACATTTTTTTTTTGCCTTCCCTAATAAAATCAGAATATGCTGTTGAGTTACTGAGGCTCCATTGTGTGATCCCTAAGAGAGATGGCAGTGAAGGTGTATTAAGTCAGATAATCAGATCTTTAGTACTGACCTTTGCAAAAAGCACCCTAGAGTCATAAGGTGAACTTCAGAGATAGTAAAGGGGCTTTTGCGAGCATTGCCTTACAAGCCAGTTAGGCAATGATCTCACAGAACATGGTTAACAATGGGTTAACCGTAGTTTTCAGTCCTTACTGTGTCTTCTAATCCTCTGAGGAGAATTTCCATCAAGAATTCTCATTTAATTGGTCTGGGGTGGGCATGGAGGCACTGGAAATATTTTAAAGTTTCCTAAATGATTCCAATGTGCAGCCAATTTTAAGGACCACTGACTGTCAAGTGTTCAAGCTTATGAGTAAATGCAGGAGAGAAAGGAATGAGACATAAGTGATATAGCTAAGAGTAGGCATGGATCCAAGAACAGAGTAGAAGGGAAATTCAAGCATCTCATAAGAAATTAGTAGGCAGCGGGGAAATATGGACACAGAAGATTCAGCTGCTTTTAACCTCAGATGCAGAGCAGAATAATGCCATAGGGAAACGGGGTGGTAAGACGCGAAACATCCCCTCTGCTTTTGCTCAGTTGAAACGCCAGCAGCTGAGGTGTGTAGTAAATAATGGCTGAATTGAGTGGAAATCAGACATGCCCTTCTCATCTGTGTAATGTCAGGATGCGTGCAGGATAAAAACAGGATCAGAAAACTGGATTTAGCAGCTGTGAGGTTAGGACTGGAGACTCAGTTCTCAAAATAAAAAAAAAAAAATAGGTGTTTTTGAGACTGATGGACCATGCCTCTTGTATGATGTGCGGTTCACAAGAGCTCCTGGTAAAATACTCGTGTCCCAGCTACCTTTTATCTGAGCATTCAGACCTGGATGTAAGCAAAGAGGAGAGGTGGCGTTAGGAGCACTTGTAGCCAGATACAGTGCAAAGTGATAAAGGGAGATTAAAAGAGTGTTTTCAAAAGCTTAAAACCTCAAAGATAAGCATCTGACAAGGCATATTCAAGGCAAAGAACAATAGATTAGAGAGGCCACTTTGATAAATCTTCCTGCTGAGGAAACACAGGAATAAAGAAACAAACCATCCAATAAAAGAGCCGAAGACCTCTCTGCTTATGCATTATTAATAACTAAGGGGATAACAAATAACTAATCTTAAAAAAAAATAGTGATGACACCTTTGATGTCTCTATACTAGTCAAAGGTGAGTAAAGAATATGCATCTTCCCTGTATCAATGTGTGTCTCACTGGGGGAAATTGCTGTATTCCAGGAGGCACAGCCATTCTAGGTCTAGACGGAGTGAGGTTTAAATGTTGGTAAACAGACTGGCCATATCTCAGGACACTGCTGAGCACTATTCAGGAGTCTTTTGTTAGATCTTACAGGTTTGTTTGAAGTGTTTGAGCTGGCTGCCTGGCTTGTCTCATGGAACCTACCAGCTTCCCAGTCACAAGCTGAGTTTTTCACCTTCCAATCTTTTGAAAATCCAACCAACAAAGTTCCAGCTCTTGTTGGACCATAAAAGTCCCGCAGGTAATACATTCTTTTTTCTACCTCTTCCCTTTGTGATATCAATATTATGTTTTGTTTTGGCTTTGGCTTTATTTTTAATTCAGCCTGTGGAGCCTCATTATCTGGGTAGAAATGCAAAGGAAGGAGAGGAAAGATGAGCCAACATGCCCCCATCTAATAAAGTACTGGTCATCATTTCTTGTGATTAGATTAGAGAAAGCTCAGGGCACTTTGAAGCAATTTATAGAAAACACATTCCTACTTACCTGGGGAAAAGTAATGGAGGTTATAGCTCCCGGATTTAGCACCTTAAATTTGATTAATGGATCATGCCCCTTGATATCAAGCTGCATCATATGAAGAGATGTGGAATCCAAAGGAACTTTCTTACTGCAGCAAGCCAGTTCCAGGGAGGCAGCACTCATCTGAAAGGCAGTGCACTTGTTCTGGATTCCCTACTGATCCTCTTTTTCGGAGACAGGTGCTTGCGTTTTCAGGATCTGTTTTTATTTAGGGTTTACTCTCCTCTTGTCTTTATTGCCAAATGGCAGTTTGAGTAGGTACAACTCTCTCAATTCTACTGGACACCCTAACTTGTATTCTGTTAACATTTTTAAGAGCTCCCTTTGAAATTTTAGCTACAATTTTTAGTAGTCACTCCCAAGCCTTAGAAACCCCATACCCAATAACACAGTGCTAGTTAGTGTTTATTAGATAGATTAGGAATCCTATAAAGATCCCTTTATGCTTACCATCTTCTTTCATGCTCATGAGATACCATGACAGAAAATAAACATTCTTTCCATCTCACAAAGGATAAAAGAGAGGCCTAAGTAGTTCAATTATATGGCTCAGTTTGCACAACTGTTGAGTAAAAGAGAGTAGGCTGAAGCATTTTGGTTGAGTGCATACTCATTGAGGAATTCCTGTCGTGCTCCAAGAGACACTATGTTAGAGGTAAGAAAGACAGCGGTAAAGAAATAGGATAAGCTCCCCTCATGAGCTGCAGTCATAGCAAGAGGACAAGGCAAACACAAGTCAAAGGTTGACAAGTGGTGATGTCATTAAATAATCAGGAACCTGGGAGTTCTTCAGAGATGGCAGTGAGGAAAGAGTCTCCTAAGGAGAGGACCCTGAGTCCTGAGAGCCTGCCTGCTATAGGATGGGTGACAAAGGCAGATCCAGAACTGGAAATCATGGAGGGTATAGCCACACCTGTATCCCCTGACATGGTTACATCTACACTTGGACCTCCTCCAGGACAAGCTCGCCATTCTTCTTTCAACTCATTCTCATTGGTACACATACACACACACACACACACACACACAAATTTAAAACTGGTCTGTTGTCTGTCTATATAGACTTGTCTTCAGACCAAGGGGAAGAGTTGTCAATACCTCTTTCTAACGTGTTTTTGTGACATGCCCCTGCATCTGACAAACCCAAAGCCTTGTCCTTTGGCTGTCCTTCATCACGTGTCTCCCTCCTCAAGTTTTCTCTTGATCCCTTTCTTGTAATGAACAATACAGCCAAGATCCTCCAAATTCTGAACCATTCCTAAATAGGCATCTTCCATCTAGCTTCAACTATTTTAAAACAAAATTTATAATTTTTTTACCTTATTTGCACTCATTTATTATACATGTCACTGAGTTTCCTAAGTGCATTCATGTAGAAGTCCATGATGTACTTTGCCTCTCTCCCCCTAGTATTTCCCACCCCCCCCCCACTTCATCTCAACAATTCCTCCAAATTCCTTTCATTTCCCCAGGTATCTTCCTTCCTGGTATCATGTCATCTCTACACATGTGATTTTGTGTCTCTCTAAAATCTAGTCCACAAATTAGAGTTGATATGTGATATGTGTCTGAGACTAACTTACTTTAAGTGATATGATACCCTCTAGTTGTATCTATTTTTCTGCAAATGGCATTATTTATTTATGTCTGAATAAAATTCCATCTTGTGTATTTATACATATATGTATATATATATGGATTCACACACACACATATATATATATGTATATATATATATATATATATATAATTTTGTCTTTATTTATCCCACTATTGATGGACACATAACTTAGTTGCTTAAGTTAGCCAGTGTAAAGAAATTCATGCAACAAATGACTGTTAGACAAGTATCTTTGTGTATTTTGGCTTGGAGTTATTAAAGGAAAAATCCAGGAGTGTTACAGATATGTCAAAAGATATCTATATTTTAGGGGTTCTGTGTTATTTTGTTTTTGGTTTTTCTGTTTTGTTTCTTTGAGCACTGAGCTCCATGTGACTGGAATAGTTTACATTCAACCAGCTGTACCCAAGTGTTCCCTTTTCTTCATCTCCTGCACAGCGTTTGTATTCTCACACTGCCATCATCAGTAATTTCATCTCCATACAATTATTTCTTATTGATTTTACGAGATCTCTTAATTCACACAGTGTCATTCACTTCATGGAACCAAATGGGAAGCAGAGAGACAAGAACAGGGGCAGAAGACAAAAAATGGAGATAAGACCCAAACCCCAGTGTTTACATTAGCAGCTGTGTAAAAGATACTTAACTTTTCTAAACTTGAGTTCATATGCTTAAAAATAAGAATAATGATAATGGCATCCACCCTGCATGTTGTAAGCATACCCTCTCCAAGTAAAGGAACCTGCTGCCTACAGACTCCATCAAGATGTACCATCACCTCTTCCAGGGTTTCTAGACTGTGACCTGCCTTGACTATTTCAGATGTTCTATAAATCAAGATGACTTAACTCCACACACCCTTTTCTCTTTCTATCTATAACTTTTCTGTGTCTCTCTATGTCTCTGAATGTATGTATATCTTTATCTCCTTCTTTATATCTGTCTCTCTCTCACTGGTTCTGTTTCTCCAGGGAATGCAGCCAACTCTTTCTGGGGACTCTGACTACGTCTAAGATCTGAATGGCTTTCCCCTCTCATTAGAATCATTACTAGCATTCTCCAGCTGTAACATCCCTCATGCATATTGGCATTATTTATTTTTTCATAAGTAGAAGTCTTGTAGGAAATTGGTTACCACTCCACTTGGATAAACAATGCCTGGAATTATGTAAAGTCAGAAGTACCATGAGCCCTTCAAGCTTTGGGAGAAAAAAGCAGCTTAGTTTGCATTCACTCCTTATTGGCTTCCTACTGCATGAGCCCCACTTCTTCCTATGCAGCCCACAAGCCACTGTTGTCTTTCTCAACTCCCCCTGTTTGTTGACAAAGATTTATAAACCTAGGAATTTAGGGTCTTGAGTTAAGAAAATAAAATAAATTACCATCTTGAGATACACATGATAGAAAATAAAACATTAAAATCAAATAAATCACAAGTCTGTGTCTTTTTCTTTCTTATACTTCTGCTTGATTATTATGTCAAAAATTGATTAATTTACAATCTATTATTGTTCTCAAGTGATAAGTTGGGGATTGGAGAGCTTTTTGTGTCACTATCAATTTAAGTTGTCAAAAATAAGACAAAAAAACAGATATGGAGAGAAATCTCAGCAGGATTAATTAACTTGACAATGGCATACCCACCCCACTCTGGGTAAAGGCCAGATGATGGGCTGAACGAAATGTTCATTCCCTGTGTGCCACTGGCTGAAAAATACAATTAATCTAGTATTTTCAATAAATACTTTAGAATGTCAGAAGAAGACAAAATTCTGTACTTGGTGTCTTGTTGAGATCATTGTTTTGCCATGCAAAAACAACAACAACAAAAATCACACCTCTCTTATCTTTTTCGTTTTAGAACAGGTAATACCTATGAAACTCCCCCTAAGGACCAGGCTAGTGCTCAAGTGAAGCTGGAGGTTTTAAGATAATCCTTACAGCTTCTCTCACATTTTCCGAATTTTCAAAAAAAAAAAAAAATTTAACACACACTCATATTTTGTAATTCAGCTTCAGGTTTATGAAATTATAATGTTGTTCTTGGTTATCCTGGTTTCTTTCTCTAGCCAGACTCTACCACTGTTAACTGGGATCATCTACCTAAACACTTAAAAGGTTCTCCATTCTCCCCAGATGCCATGTGCTGATGCTGTAAATGTCTGAACTCTTGCAATAATATTCAGAAGAGAATAGAAAAACGTTTGCCACGCAAAGAAGTGAATAATGTTAGCCTGTTAGTTGCTTTTTGTGCCTGTGATCAAAATGCCTATGAGAATATTTAAATGTACAGGGTGGGGATGATTCATTTACACATGATTTCACGGAATCTAATTCATGGTCCCGAGGTCCCATATATTTGATGCATGTCACTGATAGCGGAAGTATGTGAAAGAGGAGACTCCTCATTTCCTAAGGAATCTGTTCCTTAAGACAGATTAGAAAGGGAATTAGAGTGGGGTAAGAACCCACTAACAAAGTAACTCCCCCGACCTACTTCGTCCAGCTCAGCCACACTTCCTGCTAATGATTTCATCACCTCCTAAAATAATATCACTGGCTGGGGACCACACATTCCACATCTGAGTCTGTGGGGACATTTCCAACTCAAGCCATGACAGTGATGTCACTGACGTGTAGGGAGAAAAGCACTGGGTTGGGACACAAGGAGGTGGTCTCCCCTTTCTTGCTTGTCAATTCAGGACTGTTATTTTTTTTTTAATGCATCTGTAGTCACACATCATTTGATAAATGTTACAATATTTTTCCACCACTTCCATATCTACTTTGGTCTTTCAATTCTATTTTTCTTTTCAAAATCTCCAATATACTATTTTTTTTTTTTTTTTAGGAAAAGAGGAAAATGAAATCTTGACATTTAAAAAAAAAGTGCCTAATGATTTAGTGGAGCATCTGTGTCTGGAGCTTGTTTGCTGACTTGGCAATGCACTGTTCCAGACGCTGGGGAAGTTCCCGGGTAACTGAGACCGCATCGGCCACGTAAGACTGAAATCTATGTGCATTGTGAAAAGACACACAAACCACTTTTCTTTCTTTTTTTTTTTTTTGCTTTCTTTTTTTTTTTTTTTGCTTTCTTTTTTTTTTCTGGATTATGTATTTTATTGTCTTTTCTTTGAAATTTTTTTCTCATGGTTTATTTTTTTTATATATTTAAAAATTTCCATCTCCTTCCCTCCTCCTCCCCCCTCCCTCCCCTCCTTCTCCCCCTTCCCTCCCCTCCGCTCCACCCATACCTCCCCTCCCTCCCTCTCAAGGCCAAGGAGCCATCAGGGTTCCCCACTCTATGCTAAGACCAAGGTCCTCCCAACTCCCCCCAGGTCCAGGAAGGTGATCGACCAAGCTGAGAAGGCTCCCACAGAGCCCGTCCATGCAGAAGAATCAGAGCCCAGCGCCAATGTCCTTTGCTTCTCAGTCAGCCCCCGCTGTTGGCCACACTCAGAGAGACGGGTTTGGTCGCATGATCCATCAGTCCCATTCCAACTGGAGTTGGTGATCTCCCTTTAGTTCTGTCCCACCGTCTCCATGATTGAACGCACCCCTCACATTCCTGACTTTCTCCCTCATGTTCTCTCTCCTTCTGCTCCTCATCAGGACCTTGGGAGCTCAGTCCAGTGCTCCAATATGGGGCTCAGTCACCTTCCCCATCTGTCGCCAGCTGGAGGTTCCCTCACGGTCCTGACTTTCTTTCTCATGTTCTCCCTCCTTCTGCTCCTCATCAGGACCTTGGGAGCTCAGTCCGGTGCTCCAATGTGGGGCTCTGTCATTTTCTTCATCTATCGTCAGGTGGAGGTTCTATGGTGATATGTAAGAAATTCATCAGTATGGCTATAGGAACTGGCCTTTTCAGGCTCCCTCTCCTCAGCTGCCCAAGGAACTAACTGGGGGCGTCTCCCTGGAAACCTGGGAACCCCTCTAGGGTCAAGTCTCTTGACAACCCTCAGGTAGCTCCTTAAATTAAGATATATGCTTCCCTGCTCCCATATCCACCCTTCCTATATCCCAAGCACCCCATTCCTCCGAGCTCCCCCCATTCTCCCCTTCACATTTTTCTCTCCCCATCTTCCCTTGGCCCAGTCTCGCCCAACCCTCAAGTTCCCAATTTTGCCTGGCGATCATGTCTACTTCCAATATCCAGGAGGATTACTATATCTTTTTTTGGGAGTTCACCTTCTTATTATCTTCTCAAGGATCCCAAATTTATAGGCTCGATGTCCTTTAATTATGGCTAGAAACCGATTATGAGTGAGTACATCCCATGTTCATCTTTTTGGGTCTGGGTTACCACAGGGAACCGTTTCCTGCGCATAACCCCAGCTGCACAGACATTAAGGGCAATATTGAATAAATGGGACCTCCTGAAGTTGAGCAGCTTCTGTAAAGCAAAGGACATTGTCACTAAGACACAAAGGCAGCCTACTGACTGGGAAAAGATCTTCACCAACCCTGCAACTGACAAAGGTCTGATCTCTAAAATATATAAGGAACTCAAGAGACTAGATGGTAAAATGCCAATTAACCCAATTAAAAAATGGGGCGCTGAACTGAACAGAGAATTCTCAACAGAAGAAGTTCGAATGGCCAAAAGACACTTAAGGTCATGCTCAACCTCCCTAGCTATCAGGGAAATGCAAATCAAAACAACTTTGAGATATCATCTTACACCTGTCAGATTGGCTAAAATCCAAAACACCAATAATAACCTTTGCAGGAGAGGTTGTGGGGTAAGGGGTACACTCATCCATTGCTGGTGGGAATGCACACTTGTGCAACCACTTTGGAAAGCAGTGTGGCGGTTTCTCAGGAAATTCGGGATCAACCTACCCCAGGACCCAGCAATTCCACTATTGGGAATCTACCCAAGAGATGCCCAATCATACAACAAAAGCATATGCTCATCTATGTTCATAGCAGCATTATTTGTAATAGCCAGATCCTGGAAACAACCTAGATGCCCTTCAGTGGAAGAATGGATGAAGAAACTGTGGAATATATACATGCTAGAATACTACTCAGCGGTAAAAAACAATGACATCTTGAATTTTGCAGGCAAATGGATGGAAATAGAAAACAAACCACTTTTCTGTTGGGGTCCTTTGCAAGCCACTCTGAGTATAATTTGCTCTAAAGTCAGAGGAACACGTGAAATAAACTCTTTAATCAAGCTTCAGGTCCTCCAGTTCTAAGATGGGGGGAAATATATTCTGATCACAGAAATGGGATTTTCTGAAGTAGAATATTTGCTACGGGAAGACAAGCTCTAACATTGTTGAAGGGAAATGAACATGTTTTGTTAACTTGAAAACACTAGCAGGTATTTCATTAAAAATATGATTAAATTATTCATTTGGTGTAACACACTTAACATTTCAATAATTAACCACTCTAGCAACAGAAGAGAAAGCCTGAGTTGCTTATTTATACCCTTCAAAATATAATCTAAGTGAGGGCTAAAGATGCAGAGTGACTTGTTCTTCTAAAAAGTCCCTCAAAGGGTCCCAGGGATTGTGTTTTGGTTAATTTTCCTTTCTGTTGGAGTCTGTCCTTCTTTTCTTCATTTGCTCTCATCACATGCCCTTCTTTATCCCTGACACACTATGTGTGGGTTGAGAATAGTCAAGGTATCAGTAGGCAGTGCAATAACGTACAACAATAGTGATAAACTATTTGTGACTAGTTGATGGAGGAGAGTTATCTGTCTATGTTTCTTTCATTGGTTAATTAATAAAGAAAACTGCCTTGGCCCTTTAAGAGAACAGAAAATTAGGTAGGCGGAGTAGATAGAACAGAATGCTGGGTAGCAGGAGTGGGGAGACGCTTCAGTCTCCATAGTGAGTCACCATGCTTCTCTTCTCCGAGATGGACGCAGGTTAAGATCTCTCCTGGTAAGCCACACCTCGTGGTGCTACACAGATTACTAAATATGGGTTAAAGGAAGATGTGAGAATTAACCAATAAGAGGCTGAAACTATGGGCCAGGCAGTGTTTAAAAGAATACAGTTTCCGTGTAATTATTTTGGGCAAAGCTAGCCGGGTGGCGGGATGCAGCCCCGCCGCTTCTCACTACAGATTGGCGCCCAACGTGGCGCTCCAACGTGGTGACCAAATCCACGTAAAAACCTGAAAAAGCTTTAAATAAAGGAGAGAGAGAGAGTTTAACACAGCTTTTTGCTATTTGCTAGGACGTGCCATAGAGAGATTTCCTGTTTCGGCAATAGCGGCAGAGAAAAAGCTGAGTCATTTTAAAACGCACCTTCCTTGTGCTGTGCCGCCAGCGCGAACTCTGGCTTTAAAGCATTTCAATGGCTTTTATAGGACTGGATATTTGTGTTCCCGCGTGGGATCGGAAGGAGAGTGCACTGAGACCGGTCCAAAGGCTCAGAGATCCCTGCCTGCACCTGGGCAGATGGCGGAATCAGGCTTAGGCAGGTGGAAGAGCATGACGGATTCCTGCCACAATACAGAGAGATGTTTTCAGACTGCGCAGTGCTCTGCATGTCAGATTTGGCTGTAACTTGGATGAAAAGAGTTTTTGTGCTGCACACTCAGTCTCAGAGTTAAAGTGCTGAGTGCGGCTCCTACCTGGCGGCCCCAGAGCTAGTAGAAAATGGTACATCCTCCATTTTGAAATTGGAGAGAGGTGGAGCCAACATCCAGGGCAGCCCGCAGCTCTGCAGCTCAGAGCTGCAACCGATTCAGAGTCACAAGCGGCTCAGCCATGTTGGACTGGGCGTGGCAAGCTCACAGTACCTGTTTTTGACCTAGGAATGTCACAGCTTAGAGTCTTAAGCGCTTAGCGATGTAAAGGCGCAAATCAAACATGTTTCTCGACAGTAGAAAAATTACAGATTCACAATAGGAAAGATTCAGACATAGAAGGCCTTTAACTGGGTCACAATGTTGGATAAATGTACGTAGGCTTGAGAGCGAAAGAGAAGAAAAAATATAGAAAATAAAGTTAATGCCTTTAAAAAAAAGGGTAAAGTCTTTAAAGAGACAGAGTACAGATAGGTATAGATTAAAAGAAGTAAAGTGATAGAGTAAAAATAAGCCACGTAAAAATGGAAAATTCACAGAGAGTCTGGATTATGTATTTTGATTTTTTTGACTGTAAAGGAGCTAAGTACAGAGAGACATTTCATTATATGGGCTGCCAGGCTAGACCAGAATGGACATCTTAACAGTATGACTTCAGGATTTGGATCTAAGAACATGATGCTTTGGAAAAGAGTTTCTTCTTTTGTTTTCACAGAGGATGAGACTCTGTGGATTGCTTCTATCCCAATATGGTATGATAGACCACGCCCTCCTGAAAGGTTGCTGTGAACACCCTCAAGAAATTACTTCATTCAACTGCCAACTGAGATGAACCTGGCACACAGGTTACACCATCAAAGATCTGATTAACAGCGCACCCATTCAGCAGGAAGCAGTTTGGAAAGAAAAAACTGCACCCATTTTCCCAAATATTGCTTATAAATGTTCTTTTACATTTGAAGGGGGAGATGATATAGATATGAATTTGCATTGGTATAGATTTTAAGGTCAATTTTGTTATATGTATATGTATTTCTGATCTTGATTAAGCTATTGTGATTGTAGTTCATTTTAAAAACTGTAATGTATAATTAGGAAATATAGGTTGTTAATGGATAATCATTGATAATAGTTAAGCTTGTAGTCATGTTATTAGATTTTCTAGATATGTAGAGATATATTTCAGTTAGATAGACATTCTTCATATCTTTCAAAGACTGCAGAATATGGCATTTAATGTTTTAATAATTTAGGATTTTTCATGACAATGAGACACATCTGCTCCTGGCAGCACCAATCTACTTCAAGAGGAAGATGGGCATCGAAGATGCTACTTATGGAGTTTGTTAGCCATTTGGGCAAGAAACTGCTCTTGGCTGGACTGTTCCATAAACTGGACACAAAAAACCCGCAGAGAGAGGACTGCTGAACTTGCCTAAAGGTGAGATGGTCTTTCGGGGTTCCTGATTCATGAAAGAGTCTGCAAGATGTTCTGCAGGACACAGCAGAAAGTGACTGAACTGTCTTTGGAATTTCCTGCTTCATGAAAAAGTCTGCTGGACACTATGGGCCTGAAGGCTGAAGATGGATGCCCCAACGGTACAGAGGAACTTTGGGTGACTGTCTAGGCATTGAGTTGTCTCTGTCATTTCTAGAGTTTGAAAGTTACAAATGACTTGTTTACTTAGGTAATATTATATCCTTCTGGAGTCTTTGATGGAGTTGAAGAATAAATAGATAGTTATAGATTTCCTTAGTTATGATAAAAGATAAAATAGATTTAAATATTGTAACTGTAATACTTGCTTGATAACTGTTTTGTTATATGTAATTTTGCTATGTTAAAGTTGAAGCCTTTCTTTTTTGTTTAAACAGAAAAAGGGGAAATGATGGAGGAGAGTTATCTGTCTATGTTTCTTTCATTGGTTAATTAATAAAGAAAACTGCCTTGGCCCTTTAAGAGAACAGAAAATTAGGTAGGCGGAATAGATAGAACAGAATGCTGGGTAGCAGGAGTGGGGAGACGCTTCAGTCGCCATAGTGAGTCTCCATGCTTCTCCTCTCCGAGATGGACGCAGGTTAAGATCTCTCCTGGTAAGCCACACCTCGTGGTGCTACACAGATTACTAAATATGGGTTAAAGGAAGATGTGAGAATTAACCAATAAGAGGCTGAAACTATGGGCCAGGCAGTGTTTAAAAGAATACAGTTTCCGTGTAATTATTTTGGGCAAAGCTAGCCGGGTGGCGGGACGCAGCCCCGCCGCTTCACACTACAACTAGTTTTAATATACATAAAAAGTAGCAAATTCACAAATACTCGGACACAGAGAGTTTCTGCTGCTGAGTAATGCTATTTGAACAACTAGAAAAAGAACATTGAGAGAGCAAGAAACTATTTTTAATGACATGAAAAGTCTTTTATGCATTTCTGTAGCTCACCCAGCCTTCGTGTACAGTTCTTCCCACTAAATATGATTCAACAGTTCAATCATTAATTCTATTTAGGTTTAATGTGTCATAAAGCGATGGAAAGCAGGGCCATTTTCCTCTCTGCTGGGGCACAAAAAGTGTATTAACTATTCCAGCCAGTACTGTAGATGATTTATTAATTCAATTTTGCAAAATGAGACTGTCAGGTCATATAAGTACATATTATAAACAAACTCTGGAAGATTTCTGCCCCTCCTTCTATCCCTTCTCTCAACTAGATGACTGGCAATGCACCTCGCTGGTGAGACTGATCTCTCTTCCTTCTACCGTCACTCCCTCTGAGCCCCCAAACGCTCAAATAACCAGAGGATGCTCAATAATACTTTCTCACACTTGAGGCAGTAGGCTTGACTCTGCTCATAAATTTGAAGTGTCAGGGAAGAAAGGAAAGACTATTTCCACACAGGGAACTAAAAGCCAACAAGCCAGCTGGGATACAGTGGACAAATGAGAGGAATCCTTGAATTCCAGAATCTGCCCAAATCCACAGATGAGCACAAGCCCATCCCTGTATCTGTGTCTGCAATTCCGGGAGGACAGGACAAGTGATCACCAGCTTGTTCAAGCTCTGCCATGACTCTGTGTTATAGAATGAGTAACAAAGGATGAAATAACAGCAAATGCAAAAGCCTTTCCATGTGAATTAGTCTGAAACTTGGGAGTATCACACTGTCAGCCCAGTTTCTTCAGCATAACACACCATAGGTCAGATTTATGTTATATAACATTAGAAACTTGGTACTGGGGCAATTTTGTGAGTGTGTGTGTGTGTGTTAAGGGTTAATGTTCTAAAACATTTTTATTTTCTCTATTTTATCTTTCTATACTACCATCATTTTCTCCTGCAATTCCAGTTTACAGAGGGAGCAGGTTGGTTTCATTCCTTCCAGGACTCTGAGAATTAAAATACAGAGATTATTTTAATCGTGTGATGGTGATTCATTTCCTAAGATATTCAGAGTATGATAAATATGAATAAAATCAAGGGATAATTTCCACGATCAGAGGCTTGTTTGTAATTTTGCATCATGGTAAAAGTATGTTCACCTGTTTCCTAACCAAATTATGCTCAAAGGGAAGTGTTTATTCTGTGTGCCTAAATCAAACTTAAAAAATAATAATATTAAATAAAGGCTATGCCAATTTATGTCTCAGACAAAAACCCCAGGTGTTAAGCAATTAAATCATCAAAGGAATCAGGCAATGGAGGGGGCAAACTCAGGCCTGGTTATAGAGGAGAAAAGAAATCAGTAAATAGTTTAGTTCTAGCAAAAACTTGGCTATGCTGCTTAGAATGCAAGAAATATTTGTGTTACAGAATTATGTTCCACAGTACCTGTTAACTTTTCTTCTCCTTAACACATTTCACCACTTGATCAGAAGTACTAATTGTTGAAGGTGGCCGCATGGCTATCTTATACCTGAAATAATCACACAGAAACTGTATTCACTTAAATCACTTCCTGGCCCATTAAATCTAGCCTCTTATTGGCGAACTCTCACATCTTGATTTAACCCATTTCTGTTCATCTGTATTACCATGTGGCAGTGGCCTACCAGGAAAGATTTGGCATGCCTGTCTCCAGCAGATCCATGGCAGCTCTCTGTCTCCCTTCTTCCCAGCATTCAGTTCTGTCTACTCTGCCTACCTAAGTGCTGCCCTATCAAAAGGCCAAAGCAGTTTCTTTATTCAAACAATGACAGCAACACATAGACATAAGAGCCTCCTACACCAACTAATGATATTATATGTGGATGTGTATATGTGTGTGTGTGTGTGTGTTTTGTGCATGGTATATATGTGTGTATATATGATGTGTATATATACAATACATATACATACATATATGCATACATATGTATATTCACATATATTTTTTAAATCATTATAGTCATGTTTGTTATGAGATGTAAAGAATTTTCCTCAAAATTCTCACTTAAAAGTCTAAAGCCCCAGACTCTGAATAAAACCTTGTCTTTGACTCCCCTTCTGCTTGGGCGCTCTTTGTAGACCGTGTGCTCAAAATTAGTCACATGGAGAAGCTCTACTTATACTTAACTGGACATCTTACTTGCATTTGTCATATTTGGCAATTAGCATGTAGGTGGTGGTTTTTGTTTGGTTTTGTTTTTTTAAGTGTGCTGCCTACAAAGAGTATCCAGTCAGGAGAATGGTAAAAGATTGTGATTGCCATGAGAGGATAAAAAGGGTGCCAGTGGACCCTGAATCTAGGGAGATAGGTATGAACCCCACCCTGATGACTCCTCCATGGGAAGGCATTCACCAACACCTTAATCTTGAACTTACAGCTTTCAGAACCATGAGGTCATAGACTGCTGTTGTGTGAGCCAGTGTGAGTGTTTGTTTGTATGGTCGTCCAAGGATATGAACAGAATGACTGCATGTATTGCTTCCCTGTTTGCTTTTCATCCTAACATGACAATGCTCTGGAAGCTTGAAATGAGGCACAGCAGCAACAGAGAGCAGGTTTCACTAATTGGCAGGATGTCAGCTGAAATGGAGGGATGCTCAGTTTGTTGTCTGCATCTTTTGCTCTGGTCCCTGTTGCTTTCGACTCTGCTGATTAATTTGTGATGGAAGCATAGTGTGTGTAGACTTTAACAAAGAAACTTGAATTAACTGCCAATTAGGGAAGAAATGGACATACCATGCTACACATTTGTCAGGCCTCTTCCCCCTCCCCACTCTCTCTCCCTTTTGCAGTTTTCCCACCAAACTTCTTTCTTCAGGAACAAGATTTTGGCAGCTTGTTTCTGGAGAAATCATCTCTCAGACAGCTGGTCAGTTTTTCACTTGCTGCCCTTCTTCCCATGACTTCTTGTTTGGAATGCAAATTGGGGTTCCTGAGACTGAAATAGGGGGTGGAGAGTTTTTCCAACTTTTTTAGTCTTTGGAAAGATGGAGGGAATGCTTCTGAATCTCTTCAACCCGCTCTTGTCTTCCTGCTTCTTGCAATGTAAGAAAAGCCCAGGTCACCGGCCTCTGCTTCTATCATTTCATCCAAGGTCTGTTGGGTGATTCTGTATTTAAGCTATTGTGGACACTTCTCTATTCTCCAGACAAAACATAGATAATTAAATGCATGCTTCTATCATTACTCTCTATTTATGTGGCAGTTACAAAGAATAGAGAATTAATATCTCCAAAGATCCCACTCTTAACAAAGAAAAACTAGATAAGAATTGATTTGTATCTCCTGCTATTGTGCTTAAATTGCTGTTTTTCTGGTGGATTTTTCAGTCTCAGAAAAAGAAGCACAGGAAATGGAGAAAGAACAACAAAGAGAGAATACTACCCCCAGCCTCTTTGTTTCTGGAGTGTTTGTCCGTTGATGCAATATTATGGATGGATTGTGATGTCTAATTTTTTGGGGGCTTCCTTCATGATCTGACAACTGTCCCCCAAAGTAAAAAATATCACAAAAGGCAATAATACATTTGATTCTAGTCTCAACCAACCAGGTCAGCAAAATTGAGCTATAAATTTTCTTAGAATTGCTTCTCCGGAGATTCCCAGTATTTCTGAATGGGTCAGAAATCAGTACCAATGGCCCATTTCTTGCCATGTTTTGGCATCTGGTTTCCTTGAAAGAAAAAGAGACACAGATTTACATGGAGCTGGAACTATCCATTTCTATCAAGCTGTACAGGCACTGGGTAATATATGCCTCTGGGATTGTCTGAAAGTCTGTGGACCTTCAGCAAGCTAGAGAGGGATGTTGCATCTCCCCATTACAGCATTGAGCAGTAGAGTAGATGCTGCCTGCAGGGACCAGGATGAGCCATTAAGTTCCTCTTCATCTGGAAAGACTTACTATCATGAAAAGAATCAATGGCAGAGCTGGAGATGTAGGTCAAAAGTTACAAGCATCACAGAGAAGTTGGGTTCAGTTCCAAGCACTCACATAGTGGCTCACAAACACCACTGTAACTCAATTTCCATGGGGATCCCACACTTTCTTCTGGACTCTCTAGGCTCCTAAATACATGTGCACACACACACACACACACACACACACACACTCAAACTTACACACTCACTCACCCACACACATACACCTTAAAAAAAGAAAATGAAAGAAGTGATCAGGATAAAATTGCCCAATTAATATTTGTTCCCATAGAGATGGGACATGTAGGAACATGTATTCCTAACATATTATTACCTCTAGGGTACCTAACCTCTTGAACAGCTTCTGTCTATATACAAACATTGTGAGCCACTCTAAGTTTCTCTTGCCGATAACTTGTGATCCCACTATTATCTCTTGAGAGAAAAATTAAAAGCTTCTAATTTAGCTATATTATTACCCCTTCTAATTTGTTTTAAAAGATTGATGAGCTTACCATACCATGCCCCAGGAATGGCACAGTCACTACATTTCTAGAACTGTTCAAGCATTGGTTAAGCCAACAGATTCTGTGGGATACTCTTGAACACTTAAAAAATTATTACTTGTACTGGTTTACTAAAATGCTTATTTGCCAGTAGCCAGGCAGAAAGTATAGATGGGGCAACCAGACAAGGAGAATTCTAGAAAGAGGAAAAGTAGCGATGCAGTCACAAGCCAGACACAGAGGAAGCAAGATGATTGTGCTTTACTGAGAAAAGGTATCAAGATTCATGGCTAAACATAGACGAGAATTATGGGCTAATTTAAATTGTAAGAGCTACTTAATAATAAGCCTGAGCTAATAGGCCAAATAGTTTATAATTAAAATAAGCCTCTGTGTATTTCTTTGGAACTGAATAGCAGGTCCAGGAGGGGCAGAAACTTCTGTCTACAAATGGCACCTAAATATGGCAAGAATTTCCAGAGAAAGCCTGAGAGAGCTTTTAAAATAAGGATTCTAGACAGATAAGAACAGAGTCAAGAACAGCTTCTTGGTAACTAACTTTACTACAGAAGATTCTGTTTTCTGGCAGTAAGAAGAACCTTGGCTTCTTTCAGAGAGGCTTCCTGAATAAGTATTAGTGGCAAAAACCTTGCAGCTCTTTTAAGAGGCCCTACCACTAAATAATTCAATGGTATTTACAAGCATCCAGCATCAGACTTCTCAGTGGTAACATGGACCTAGAAATTTCACAGAGCTGTGGAAATAAATCTAACTCCCACCAGTACCTCCATCATGAAGTTAGACTCTCAAAAAGTTAAGAAATATGAGATGTGGCCAGCTTCCAAAGCCATAGCTTTAATTCTAGTCATATAGTTTAGCAAATTAAAGACTCATGTGGCTAGAAAAAGATAGAAATATACATTAAAGATAGATTCAGATGAAACAAAGACCTCTAAATGATGTAAAGTGTGTTTAAAAATATGTAGGCATGAGAGAGAAAAGTAAAAGAATAGAGAAAGTTCTTTAAAAAAAATAGAGCAGTTGGGTATGATGGCACATGCCTTTAATCCCAGCACTCAGGAGGCAGAGGCAGGCAGACCTCTGTGAGTTTGAGGCCAGGGTGGTCTACAGAGTGAGTTCCAGGACAGTCAAAGACACACAGAGAAACCCTGTCTCAAAAGCCAAAAAAAGAAAAAGAAAATAAAAGAAATAGAGTTTTTAAAAAGCCAAGTAAAGGTGGAAAATACATAGAGAGAATCAGTATACTGTATATTTTTGTGTTCTTTGAATTGTTTAACTGCTGAGGAAGGAGCAACAGCTGCTAAAAGACATTTGATTATAAATGCTGCTGGATTAGTCCAACCTATATATTCTGAAAATGCCTTAACTTCGAAGTTTTAAGTCAAAAGATATATTACTTTGAAAAAGAGGTTTTGTTTTTCTTTCCAGGGGAAATGAGAGGCTGTAGATTCATTCTGGGTTAAGAAAAATAAGGTTTGAGCCGGGCGGTGGTGGCGCACGCCTTTAATCCCAGCACTCGGGAGGCAGAGGCAGACGGATCTCTGTGAGTTCGAGGCAAGCCTGGTCTACAAGAGCTAGTTCCAGGACAGGCTCCAAAGCCACAGAGAAACTCTGTCTCGAAAAACCAAAAAAAAGAAAAATAAGGTTTGATTGAGGAAGACCTCCCTGAAAAATTTATAATAGGAATGGATGGCCCAGACAGATCTAATGATTTATACCTCCTCTGTTGCAGTTTTTTATGAGTTCTGCATTCAGAACAGCTTCAAAGCTGTTGGCTGAGACAATCAAGCCTCACAGAATTGACCATAATCCTAAATTTTCTTTGGGCCAGCATAAGATTACCAGCTCCCCCAATCAGCAGGAAGTAGCCTAGAAAACTACACCCACATTCCCCAAAAATGGATTATAGATGTTTGTCTTTGTTTAGAGTGCTGGTTATAAGTTGTTATGGATAATGATCAGGAAAAAAAGCTAAACAAAGGAGATTAGATTTAGAATTTTTGTTTTGAAAAGAAAAAAGGGGAAATGCTGTGGGACAATGTTCCTGTACAGTGTAAAGATGTGTTGCTCACATCTTATGTTAATAACACACTGATCTGTCAATAGCTAGGCAAAAAGTATAGGTGAGTCAACCAGACAAGGAAAATTCTGGAAAAAGGGAAGCAGAGATGCAGTTGTCAATCAAACACAGAAGAAGCTAGATGAGAATGCCTTACTGAAAAAAGGTATCGAGCCACATGGCTAAACACAGACAAGAGTTATGGGTTAATTTAAGTTGTAAGAGCTACTTAATAATAAGCCTGAGCTAATAGGCCAAACAGTTTATAATTACTATATGCTTCCGTGTGTTTCCTTAAGACTGAATGGCTTCAGGACCAAATGGGACAGAAACTTCTTTCTATAAATATTTTACGACTGAGATTGTAGATAGAAGGAATCACTCACTGGTGCCCTAACATTTAGACAGAAGGGGAGAATACAGAAACCAGAAAATATCAAGATCCTCCCAACAAAGTTGGAAGGAATAAGGTCTCTCCCTATCACATGAGCTAGTAGTAGATCCTTGTGTAGCTTTGCTTGTAAAGTCACTGCCTTGAGTTAACCTATTAGTGGGGTGCCTCAAATCTTCATTGCTCAAATGATAATTTTTCATTTAGTGGTTGATATTCAAGCATTTTTATTAAATTACACTGAGTGTTATTCAAATATTTCAATGTCTATCATATGTTATACATGCATACACTATTCAGCTGCTTGAGAAAATAGCTACCTGTATAAATGACATTATACAATTTGACCATTTGCAGTGTTTTTTATAAAGTAGAAATGAACTGGCTGAGTCACATGAAATATTGGAACAACATATTTTGTATAGTGTGCTACAGGAAAATGGGCTAACTTTTAAAATGTTCAAAGCTGCTACAATGGTTATGTGTTTTGGTATATTTCAAGCCATTTTGTGATATTATATTGTGAACTGAGTTTCACCTAAATTTCTCTACTCCTGCTATTTAATTTTTTACTAGCCTGCATTAATGGCATAAGGGGGTACATTATGATACCTCAACAAGACTGAAACATGTGCTGACCAGATTGGAACAATCAGCACTTTCTTTATCATCATTTCTTCATGTTTAGGGCCTAATTTTGTTCTTCCAGATCTTCATAAAATATGTAATAGCTCATTGTGAACCACAGTCATTCATCTGTGGTGAAGAACATCACAAATAATTTTGGCTACCCACATAGCTGTGTTTTAGCGTCTGCTTTCCAACAACTCTTTGCCCATGCACCATCTATTTTCAACCTTTATTCATCACTGTTCTGACTTGCAGTCAGATGTTTTGGCTTCCGTGTGTGAGAAAGGACATGTAGTACTTGCCATTCTGCATCTGGCTTGTTTCATTTAAAGTTATACACACTCATTCCATTGCTTCAAGTATCAAGATCACATTAATTTTTTCCTATCTATTTTTAAGGATTTAGAAGCAAAAAGAATTATGTTAAATTAATGTAAACTCATTTAAAAGGCTAGAAGTTAATACAGACACCTTTTTAAAAAACATATTTGAGGGCCAGACAGTGGCCTGTCTTTAATCCCAGCACTTGGGAGACAGAGGCAAGTGAATCTCTGTGAGTTCTAGGTCAGCCTGGTCTATAAAGCAATTTCCAGGACAGGCAGAACTGTTACACAGATAAACCATGTCTCGAGAAATGAAAACAATAACATATTTGATGTAAAATTTATAAAGGTAGTGCACACTTCTCAGAGACCAAATAAAGTAGAAACCAAATGAGAGCAGTAATCAGGAACCTGTAATTCCCTGCCTGTGAACATGACTGAAACAGTAGACTTGGAAATGATGGACTTGAACTTTGACTTTCAACAGTGTTGGGAAAACCACTCTGAAGTAGCAACACAAAACAAGGACTAAAACCCCTACGCTATAAGACCACACTGAAAGTCTGTCTTCTCAGAATGATACAGCGTACATTAACAATAATATCATCTCCATCCATTGATGGAGGACTCTCATTGGTTAATAAAGAAACTGCCTTGGCTTTTTCATAGGACAGGATTTAGATAGGTGTAGTAGACAGAACAGAATGCTGGAAAGAAGGGAAGTTAGTCAGATGCCATGCCTCTCCTCTCTGAGAGAGACGCCATGGAGCCAGCCGCCAGGTCATACATGCTGAATCTTTCCCGGTAAGCCACCTCCTTTTGGTGCTACACACATTACTAAATATGGGTTAAAGCAAGATGTGAGAATTAGCTAATAAGAGGCTGAAACTAATGGGCCAGGCAGTGTTTAAATGAATACAATTTGTGTGTTGTTATTTCGAGTGTAAAGCTAGCTGTGCAGGAGCCAGGTGGGACGAAAAGCAGGCCTGCTCGTCTCATCACTACAATCCATTTGCCTTCAAATTTCCTGGTGTCATTGTTTTTAGCTGTTGATAGTACATTGTGTGAATGTAACACATTTTCTTTATCCATTCATCAGTTGAAGGACATCTAGGTTGTTTCTAAGTTCTGGGTATTACAAAAAAAAATGCTGTGAACATAGTTGAACAAGCATCCTTGTGGTATGATTGAGCACCCTTCGGGTATACTCCTAAAAGAAATATAGCTGGGTCTTGTGGTAGATTGATTTTCAGTTTTCTGAGAAACTGCCACACTGACTTCCAAAGGGGCTGAACAAATTTTCACTACCCTCCTCAACATAATCTGTCACTTGTGTTTTTGATCTTAGCCATTCTGACAGGTTTAAGATGGAATCTCGGAGTCATTTTGATTTGCATTTCCCTAATGGCTAAGGATATTGAATATTTTTAAGTGTCTCTCTGCCATTTGAGATTCTTCTGTTGAGAATTCTATATATAGGTCTGTACCCCATTTTTAAATGGATTATTTGGTTCTTTGAATAGAAAAAGTCACCCTGAGTGAGGTAACCCAGACCCAGAGAGACAAGCATGGTATATACTCATTCATAACTGGATGTTAACTTTAAAGTAAAGGATAACCGTGCTACAATCCACAGACTCAGAGAGGTTAGGAAACAAGGAGGGACCAAGAGGCATACATGGATCTCCTGGGTGGACTGGGGACAGGTAAGGATAGAAACTTGAGAGATCAGGTTAGGGGTGGGTGGATGGGGATAGTATTGAAAGAGATGGCCAGAAAGCAAAGCTGGGCTTTTGTGGCCAGGTAGAAACCAGATAAAAGGGATACTCCCATGAATCTACAAGGATTATCCCAGCTAAGACTCTTAGCAATAGTGGATATGTAGCCTGAGCTGGCCATCTCCTTTTGATCAGACTGATGACTACCCCAATTGTCACCAGAGAGCCTTCATCCAGTAACTGATGGAAATATACAGAGATCTACAGACAAACATTAGGCTGAGCTCAGGGAATCCTGTTGAAGAGAGGGAGGAAGGAGTGCAGAAGCCAGAGGGGTCAAGAACATCAAAAGAAAACCCACAGAGACAGCTAAACTGGCTTATAGAAACTCACAGAGTCTGAAATAACAAAAAGAGAGCCTACATGAGACCAGCGTAAGCCCTCTACATATTGTGACAGTTTTACAGCTTGTTCCGTTTGTGGGAATCCTAACGATGGGAGCAGGGGCTGTCCCTAATGTTTTTGCTGGCTTTTGGGAACCTGTTCCTCACAATGGATTGCCTTGCCTAGCCTAAATACAATGGGAGGTGCTTAGTCTTACTGCAATTTTGTGTCCCATGCTTTCCTGATGCCCATGGGAGGCCTACTCCTTTCTGAACAGAAAGAGAGGAGGAGTGAATTGAGGAAAAGGAGTGGAGATGAAGGCAAGGAATAGGAGGAGAGGAGGAAGAGGAAACTGCAACCGAGATGTAAAGTTAATTAGTTAATTACTTTTAAGGGAAAAAAGAATAATGCCAGCAAAAGAAATTAGAATCACAATCTCCTCACTTTGCCTAGATACTGATGTGGAAAAAAGAAAAAGCATACATATTTATTCCCTTAGTATAACCACAGCTCTTTCCCGGCATGAGGATGTGGTTTGTGTGGTCTTCATTGCTCCTCCTAAGTCATTATCCTTCTTTCCATTCTGTGAGTATTTCAAAGTTGAGTCTCAAAGTATTAGATGACAAGTACCACAGGTACTTGTGTCTTCTGTGAGCCTTGCAATTAACCCTGTGATTCTTTAAAGAATTTCCCTGCTGGCTCAATTTAGCTCTCTCTAACATTGACAAAAATCATAATTATGAATGTTTCTAAGAGTAGCACACAGATGTCTTCCTAATATAATGTTAGCTCAGAGATGTAGCCTTCTTTTTTTATTTTCTGTCCTTTAATGATTTTTCTCCTTCTACTGTCTCTCACCCACATACTTCTATGTTCTCATCATATGATACCTCATTAGGAAAAGCATGAGTATTTAGAAATGATATCAAATAATTTGAAATGTAACTTAGTACATATACATGATAACTCAATACTATTTAAAGTTTGTCTATAAGTACAATTCAGAATAAATTCCTAAAAAAAAATTCTTCTTCAAGACTGACTTTTTAACTGACAAGTTATAAGTTAATAATTGTTGTAATGGTGTTAAAACCAACCCTGCATTGAGAAATAGGACAGAAAATGTGTCTAATGAAATATTACCTTCTTATAAAACTATAACAATTAAGACTGTGGCTTCAGCATAGGGTCATAGAGATCATATCAGTGGAGAAGACAGAGCATAGAACTGAACTCTCAACACACATGGACACTTGGCATGTGAAAAGGTGGTACTCCAGACCCTGGAGGAAGGACAGCCACTTCATCAACACATACGGAAACATTTCACTAATCAAGTAAGAATGGCTTCTCTTCTTATATGGTTAATAATTCCATGTGAAATACAACTGAACTACAACATTTAATATGAAAATGCTGGAATATATAGATGGAATATATCGATGCTGAAACTCAGGAAAGAGACCATAGTTTCCCTTTTCTCTAAAATTCATTGTCTATTGTAAGCTTCCAAGTTGTCTTTAACCTCTATTATGAAATCATTCATAATCATAATATAACTATCAGAAAAATCCTAGTCAAGAGCCAGTCAACAAAGAATTGGACCCTACAACTATGTCAACATTATTCAAATCAAGCGCAGCCTGAGTGACAGTCACAGCCAAGAAGACACGAGGATCAAGTGTTATTGAGATCCCTGGATGGGATCCTGGAAGAAAAGAACAGGGGTCCAAATCTCATCTCTGTCACTGAATAACCAACAGAACAAAGTGAAGGAAAGAAGGGCAGAGATCATGACTTCATGGAGCTCAGTCCATCATTGTGGGGGAAGGCAAGGAAGAGCCCTTCAGCTGATGTAATGAAGCAGAAAGAGAATAACAAGACTGGCCAAGGAAAATAAATCCCTAAAGACCTGCCCTGAGTAGCCTCCTTCTGTCCAGATCTCAGTGCCCTAATTTCCATGACTTCCTGAAAAGAATGCAATTAGCTGAGGATCAACTATCCGAAACATGAGCTAGAGAACAAAATTGAGTTTAGTCAATAATAATGTGCCAGAATTCATTCATTCATTTATTCATTCTTCGATTCATTCACTGGGACAATGAACCACATTAACATAGATTGTTAACAATAAAGATAAAATAAAATAAAATAAAATCATGGGGAACACTGATAATTTTTCTATGAGGTTAAAACTAGTTTCTATAAAGTATTTCTATTAAAAAAAATCACAATTTTTCTTGAAGTTTAAAACTATTTTAAAATAGAGTTTATTTAAAATAAACAAACAAAAGGTTTCCAAGGCCATTGTTGAATATCCTGAGTTCTTTGACATAGGTCACAGAGAAAGGTCTCTGAGAACAGACAGAGCTTAGCTGCCAGCTTCTCAAAAGGAATTTTGTGACAATTTGATCTGACATAATCTCCGTGGCAGCCAGTTGCCACAATATTCTCTTCTCAGGGCTTTGCACTGCCTAAGAAGTCTTGAATGTTTGTTTTTCTCCAATATCTTTAAAACATACACTGGACCGCTCATGTGACTAAACCTTAATCTTGTTTTTTGAACTGCTATTAGCATTTAGTAAGTACTCCTTCAGTGTTAATTGAATAAGTGAACATTAAAATTATTTAGAGCCCAGTGTTAGAGATGTTAGTTAAATGACAGAGAACCAGTGAAGCATTTATAAAAGCCCTGGGTTTCATCCCTAGCATAAATAAATAATAGACATTTGAAATCACAGAGCCACAAGCTGGAATGTAATGTCAGCAAGCACCGATCCACATCAAATAATGACTCCAACTAACTACCCATTTGTAGACCTGACAATTCAAACATGAAAATGTCCTCAAAGATCATAGAGTTTGGAGTCTGCTATTATAAATGGGATATACAACTCAAACACAATGAACTTTATAGTCTTTGACTGGTTGTAGATAAATACAGTGAAACCAATAGCAATACCAAAGACCATGAAGTGATTTTTTTTTTTTTTTACCCACCAGTTAAAAGATAAAGAACCAGTGTTTATTTTCTACCTGTATTTTAGTAACTTTTTTTGCAACATAGACAGAATCAGGGTGGAACAGTGTTTTGTTGTTAAAATACATAAACTCTTCAACCTCGGATCTGAGATTATTTCACTGTGTTTGTTGACCATGGGGACTGATATTTGTAAATAAAATTATGTAACCACTTAAGCCTTCAACTACTTTGCTTAGGAAGCTGTGGTTTTCTGAGGAAGATATAAAATATGCTTTATAAGATTAAATCTTTGCTGAGTGGTGGTGGTGCATGCCTTTAATCCCAGCACTTGGGAGAAAGAAGCAGGTGGATCTCTGTGAGTTCAAGGCCAGCATGGTCTACAAGAGTTAGTAGGACTGTTACACAGAGAAACACTGTCTTGAAAGACAAAATAAAAACAAAACAAACAAACAAAAAGAGTTAAATCTTCTGATTGAAACTGTAAAATAAACTCTGTAGATTTAGATTTGTTCACTTTTCTCTCTTTCTACCATGCAGATTTTCTCGCAGCTACAAGAAAGAAACAAGAAAGCTATCCATTGATAACAGCAGCAAACAAAGTGTAGATAATTGGGACTGGTTCTCTCCTGGCCGACTTAAAAACAGGAAACTCAAAACCCAGGCACAACACTGAGACTTAAGTTATGCAGGCAAGACCATGAGAGAGGGAGGGGGGTGGTTCCTTCAGTATTCATCCTTTTAAAGACTTTATTTGCTTTTCTTTTAGCCTGAGTGTTTTGTCTATATTGCACTAAGAGAAAGGTGGTCATGTCTTTCCATATATTCTCACATTATACATAGACTATGTACACCAAACTCCTAAAAACAGAATCACATTACAAATATGATTTTGTAAATATCTTCTCACTGTACCTATGAGCACATATCCATATTGACATAGATTGATGCTATTATAATAGCTTAACATTACTTACTCCAAATCCTATAATTCTGGATACTTAAATGGATTACAGTATTTAACTACTATAGTCAAATCTGCTATAAAAATTCTTGTATATGTATCTGTACTTGTCTAAATATTGTCTTCAGAAAAAAAATCCTTGTAGAACTGTTGATTGAACATATCTAAATCTTTTAACAATGTCAAAACATTCTTAAAGCTCTCTAGAAAAGTTGCACAAATTTAACACATACTCATAAGCTTTAAAGTGCCCATTTGCTCTTCACTTACAGTGGCTATCAATTCCAAATTTAATATTTGCTTGTTAAGAGGAATAAGTAATCTCATGTAGCTATTCTGGTTTGGACACAATTGCTTAGCCAGGTCAATATTTTGAGTTCTCCCAATTATATGAGCAAAAACTAAATCAAACCCATAACTCCTTTCATACTTAAGTCTGGACATTAGCCCTGCCAGATACTCTATTTTTTAAAATCAAATAATAACCACAAAACCAAGCAATGAACTGGATGCTTGTGTTCAGCCAAACTCATTTCAATGAGCCCAGCATGGGGCCTCTCTTAGCCTTTCTCTGTGTTCTCACAACTCCGTGCTTCTGAGGCTTCTTGTTCTACAAGAGTCTTCTCCTTGGAACTTGCTCAGCTGGAAGTGGGATTATGATTAAAAGAAAGCTTGGCCCCTCCACCTTGTTGACTGTGTACCTTTTCTAAAGATGTCTCTCCACCTGCTCTAATGATCTGCACTTAGCAGGAGGGAGAGGACATAGCTCAGGCATGCATCTGTGGAATTCAAGAAGTAGAATCTGTCAATATAATTGGCACCCTATCTGTCAGAAAATCTCTTATGAACTGACAAGTAAGAGGCACATAATTACGGGGCATGATTTTTTTCCTTGAAAGAAAAATTAAACTTAATATGCATTATGTCCATGGGATGCACAGACAAAAGGAATGCTACCTGGACTCTTCTGGAAATTTTCATCACCGTCAGCCACTCTGGGTTTTCAGCAGAATGGGCCATCAACAGTCAGAAATGGGTAAGTAAGTTATACAGATGGTGATGATGATGGTAACCTAGTTATGTTCATGAATCCTTTTCATATGAATTAGTTTCATTTTCTATACATAAATTTTCACATACAAAATATGCATAAACAAATCCACATATATAAAATAGTCGTTTAAGTTTGCATTTATATAGTTCATCCACCAGCATCTTCAAAACTTTGCCTTAAGATAGCATTAACTCTGGAGTCTATCCATGATTCTTTAATCTAAGCAGGGCTCCAGTTTTGTTTTATTTTATTATATTAATTAATTTATTTTTGTAGACAGCCACACAGCTATCATAACACCATTAAGTGAATCCTGCTTGAGTCTCAGAAACATTTCCCATTCAACAGCAATGCACATATTTCTATCTGAGCAATAGATGAAGTAGATGAAAAGCATACATGTAATTAGCTGAGGTTCCACAGCCCCGGGACATAGACCTGACTTTATCTCTGACTTGGTTGACTTAATCACCTTCTTCCTATATATGTATAAATGTGAGTATTTTATATTGCAGTTCAATTGTACATTGTAGATTACAAATATGATTGCCTTCCTACTTAAAAATTGTCAAATGTTCCATAAAACATAAAGGTAAAAGCCAACTTTTGGATACAGTATTTTCTTTTGGCACCAGCTACCTGTGAGATTTTCCTTTCAATATTGCTGTTTTTCAGATTAATACATTTAATTATACATGTTATCCATTCATGAATATCTGGTCCATGAGGGTGAAAATCAAGCCAGCACATTTAACCCCCCATAGGCATGCACTGAAAAAAACACTATAAGCAAGCCCTCAGCTGACTTTTGCTGTAGCAAGTTCAGCATACCTCTAAACACCAGGTTCACTAATTACAAAAAGAATCTGGGTAATTTTGTCTGGCTTCTACCTTTTCAAAAAAAAGTTAACTTTATGTGTACGTATGTGTGCTTGAGTGCATGTATGTGCCCCTTGTGGGTACAGGTGCCCTTGGAGGCCAGAAGAGGGAGTCAGGCCCTGCAACTTGAAGTTATAAACAGGTGTGAGCCATCCAATGTGGGTTCTAGGAACCAGCACGGTATCCTCTGCAAGAACAGCAAGTGTTTAGCTTCTGAGACAGTTCTTGAGGTCTCTAACCATCTTATAAGGAAAATACTGACTAAAATAGCTTTTAATAGCCTTGCAATGGTAAATGTCAGCATTTCTAGAACCATAGAGAGAATTAAAATAAGCAAAAAGTACCTTTGACTTACATAACTTCTACTAACTATGGAATGAGATTTTTCCAGGCTCCTGTACCATAGAAATGTGAAAGAAAACAAAAGAAATAGAAAATAAGCCCATCTCGGATAATGCAGGCATACCTAACATGGGCATGCAAGCATATTTAAGTGGACCTTCATATCAGCCCAATGTTTGCTGAATAACCATGGAAACAGAGTAACTGTAACTCAGAGGTTCTGAACTTCAAGTCTGCATTCTGCATTTAACTTCATTGGCGGCTGCTCCCAACCTCCGAAAGATGGTACCTTACATTCTATGTTCGTGCGCCTCAGAACTTATTCCTCATTTAGAGGTGAGAATGCTGACGAGTCCAGGTTCCTTCACCTGTGCAGTGTTAACTGAATTACAGGACACAGCAGAAGTTCACTGCTGTAGAACACATGCCCACCTGCTCCCCATCAACACGTCTGAAAGGGCTTGTTGTTGTCAAAGAACAGAGGCTGCAGAAGTCCACGAACTGTTCTTCTAGGGCTTTGTGGCAGGACTGTCACCATGTTGGTATCTGTCCAGTTTCTACCCTGTTCCCAGCTGCCAGTTACTGGATGATTCCAGCATGCATGAACATTGTCCCTCTCCCCAGTAAGACAGAGAACACGCCAGTGAATGAATGCACATTGTTTATTTCGGTTTCTACCTAGCCTCACATTCAGCAGACATATGTAGAAAAACTTCTAGACCAGAGGGTGCCAGACAGGTTGAACTCTTGCCATAACACAACCATTAACCAATCCATGGGTTGTCTAAAGGACAGGGTAAGGAGAAGAAAGGATGTCCAGAGTGGTAATCCTACCATGTCCTTGATTGTGATGCATTAAAGTAACACAGACTTGAAATCTCCTGTTTTGAGATCTTAACTGCTTGGATGGTTTGCATCAGATCCCACTGCCTCTGCCATAACTCTTCAATAAGTTTTAAGTGCAATTGGCAGGTGGTGCCGAGTCTGTCACTGCCCCTATTACTCCACTTGGAAGTCTTCTTCCCACTTTCTCATCCCCAGCACAACTGACTCCTCCTGGACGTCTTTGGTCTTTTGGTCAAATGTTCTAGACAAATTCACCAGACCTGCCCATGTCCAGCCCTTGCTGCTCAGCCTCCTGAACCTTTCTTTGGGGGCCCCTATTTAAAAGCGCAAAAACAAAAAAACAGACTATCTTTGCATGCCCACAGTTGTTCTCCCAACTTTTATTTCGCATGCTGTGTCTATAATAGGTCTGATTCTACACCCCCCACAGGAATATAAATTTTAAAGAACAAAATCTTGGTTTAGATTGGGTTCTTTTTGTGATAAGAGCAAACATGAGGTGTAGAGTAGGTACCCAATAAATATTGCATCAGTGAAGGTAATGTACTGGCTACAATGATTATTAGTATCTGTCTTTGCCTTAAACATGGAGTTTGGTTTTTTTGTATATGATGTGCATGTGTGTATGTGTAGACACATGTGCATGTGCGTGTGCGTGTGCGTGTGCGTGTGCATGTGCGTGTGTGTGTGTGTGTGTGTGGTGCTTGTGAGTATGCAGCTGCACATGCATGGATACACACAGGTAAGGCCAAAGGAGGATGTCAGATGACTTTTTCTTATTTTTTCTCTTCTGTTTTCACCATCTATTCCCTTGGGACAGTTCTTTCACTGAACCAAAGGCTCATTTGGACTCAGATGAGTAGCCATAAAGCTAACAAAAACTGCTTTTCTGTACCCTGCAGCCTGTGTCTATAGGCATGCATAGCCAAGCCTAGTTTTTCATACTGGTCTGGAGTTTTAAATTTAGCTTTCCATGTATATTTGCCTAAACACCAAGTACTCTTATATGCTGAGCCATCTCTCTAACCCCTGCAATGTTTTTTCTCATAAAATGGGAATGCATGCATGTAGATAACTAAAATTGTAGAGTTTTCTATATAACAAAACCCACCCCTACCGGTTAAACCCAGAACATTTATGATGGTTTTTCACTACGTGTCTAACTTTCTGTCACCTCACTCAGTAGAAGGCCCAGATCAAAGAAAAATCTGGGAGAAACAAAATGTAATAAAGTCATAACAATGCATTTTTTTTACATATTCTAACGTGCCAAAAGATCATTGTTCTTTAAAGAAGTATATAGCAAAACAACCCTTTTCTGAAAAATCTAGAGATATTTTCTGTTCTAATAATGATGAGGTAATGTGGGAGGTCCTTCTGTCTATGTGTTGCTTTTATTGGTCAATGAATAAAGAAGTTGCTTTGGGCCAACAACTTAGCAGAGTAGAGCCAAGCTGGAAGGGATATATAGGAAGACAGTGGGCAGAGTCATGTGGAACACCATGTAGCCCTGCCAGAGACAGACACTGGACAGAACTTTACCCAGGAAGCCACAGCCATGTGGCAATACACAGATTAATGAGATGGGTTAATTTAAGATATGAGTTAGCCAGAAATATGCTTAAGCTATTGGCCAAACAGTATAGCAAATAATATGGTTTCTGTGTGGTTATTTTGAGTCTGAGCTGCCAGGCAGTCAGGAAATGAATTAGCAGCCCCCTACAACAATGATGATTTATTCACATTGTAAAGATTTTCAAACCTTAAGCAGGGATTTTAGTTTCCCAGGCGAAAGTGAATGTTTGCATCTCCTATGATCACAAAAGTGGGTTGTTAAACCAAGTTAAATGTGGCAGGTCAATGAGTCTTTAATATGGTCCCATAGATATCAGATGGCAAATAGAAATGGACATATTATTCATGGGTGAAAATTAGGTCTGTCTGCTTAAGAAATTCTTTTCCCACTTCAAACATTCGAACCCATCATCACCTGAGTGCTGGTAAGATGTAGATTGATTGTTGCGGATGGGAGAGAGCATCCCAGCTCTATAGTCCCCCTGGTACCCTTGGTGGTCCTAGGCAATTTGTTCTCAAATGTCGATGGGTAGATCATACAGCTCCGTGTTGTCTTCCTTCCTCTGATGTGGCTGTATAAACTTCAAATGAGTAAAGCACCTTAAACAGCCCCTGAGTAAATTAAGGTTCTGGGTATGAAATCAGGAGACTGGGGGCTAATGGAGCTCTTGTCAGTACTTGATGTGGGGCACATGGCAAGTGAGCTGATAATTTTGGAAACCAGCCTGTTTTCACAGAAAAATACCATGAAAGTTTGGAAGATAATGGGAAAAGACTAAAGGAAAAAAAAAGACTTAGCAGCCAGTCGAGATTTTCAGTCAACATTCCTTTCCTCTTTCCTTCTTCCTTCAGTATCAATGTTCTATGTAATGTTGGGTTTGGATCACGTTTCAGATAGGATAACCAATCGATTTCATAAACCAGTGTTGAAAACCAGTTAGAGCAATGCATCATATATTTGAAAGCTATTTTCTTGTCTACAAAGAAAGTGAATGTGTCATTAAAACATCTTTTCTAATTTTAATTTTATGCTTTGTTTTATAAAAGGCTTGCAGTGAGTATAAAAGAAAATTTTTTCTTTTTTGAATGTGTAATAATATTCTTGGTCTGCCTACCATTGAGGATATGGGGGCCATTGTCCTGAGCCAGACTGGATCCTTTCCTGAAAATTGTTTTTCAGATCGGGAGTATAGCTCAATGTTTGAATGGTTTGGTAAGTATGTAAGAGGCCCCAAGTTCCACTCCCAAATTGACAAGTTCTTTTACTTGTATTTCTTAGCATTTCTGAAAGTTTTTTGCATCCCTTAAATTTGTATTCTTAATAGTTTTGATTAGTCATGAACAGATTACTTCCAGTTTTCTTTTTAGCACCCTATTCTCTCCAATACTAACCAACAACCAAGCATGACCCAACACTGAAATCTAACACTTGACAAAGTGAAGACAGGAAGGAAAACGCAGTCAAGAAAAATGGAGCGATAGTTATAAAACACTTTCTTAAAAAGAAGCCCTCTCAAACAGATCTCTTTATTAAAGAGGGGCTGCCAAAAAGAAACAAGAAAAACATTCTAGAGAAATAACTTAAAAGTCCATGGTTTCAAAGATTGCTGGTGAAATGTTATCGTAGAATTACATGATGACATAAAAGCAGATAGAGCGATAGAGCACAGCATCAAAAGCTTCCCATTCCCATGCTGGGAAAATTTTGCAAAAACTGTCAGAAAGTTGAAAACACGTGACTCTACTGTTAATGGCTTACAAGTCAGGCTATACTTACTGGGAACAGAGCAATGCAAATAGCTCTCTTCTTTTCTCTCTTTCACGTTGGTGCACAAGCTGAAGCCAGGGCCATAAAAGAATGCAGGAGGAAACCCATGTTAGAAGAAATGCTTATTTATATAGAAGATCATATAGAATATAAAAAAGTATCAATATTAATAGCTGAGTTCAACAACTTTACAAAACACGTAAGGACCCACTCTTACTAAATGCTAGCAATGAAAGAGTGAACACTAATCTTATAAATACAGGTCTGAGCCTATGAGACAGCAAAGTGGGTAGAAGGACCATGCTCAAGGCTGATGACCTGAGTTCAATCCCAGGATCCCACAAGGGTGTAGGAAAGAACTAACCCAAAAAAAGCTATCTCTGACCTGTCCTGATCCATTTCTTCTTCTCTTCTAATTCAACATTCTGTCTTGAGTTTTTTTCTAGTCCCCCACACAAGAAAAAAAAAATGTGATAGCTGCTTTCCTGACTTGGCTTCTTTCTCTTAGAATGCCTCTCTCTACCCCTTCCATTTTTATGCAAATGATGAGAATCCAAACTCTTACCGAGGCAAAGACACACCCCCACTCAAACATGAATGCACATATACACACACATACACACACACACACACATGCACACACAACAAAGTGGGGTGAAAGCCCCACCCTGTGCATTAAACCAGCTGCTGAATTCCTGAAGGTCTCCCTGCTCTGGCCCACCTCCTACCCTTAAAGAAGAGTAGACTTTCTTAAAAAATTTTTTCACTTTTCTTGCTACTATCCTTGTGTCCGTCCGATTATTTGGTCCCTGACAGAGAACTTACCCCTCCCAGGATGAATCTACCATGCCTCAATATTCACCAATATCACAATCTTTTGTTATGTTCTCTTAGATATCTTTGACTGTTTGTCTTAGATTTTTGTGTGTGTGTATGTGTGCTATCTCTAGTCTATGTCTTCTGCTTGCTCAGATGCAGTCATTTCTATTGATCTGTCTTCAATTGCTGGCTCTTTTTTTTTCAATTGACATTCAACCTATTCTTTTTATTAAACATCCCGTTCTTTTCAACTATATTGCTCAGAAATAAAATTTTGATCTTGGTCTTTCTCATTGTTAGCTTTCATTGTCCATTTGACACAATTTAGAATCCTGAGCAGTAAGTTTACATTGGGTTGACCTGTGAGCATGCTGTCTATGGAAGTATGGGTTAAATAAATTAATTGATGTAGGAAGATGCATCTCTGTGTGGGTGGCACCATTCCCTAGGCAGAAAGCCCTGAACTGTATAAGAGTGGAGAAACTGAGTTGAGTATAAGACAGCTAACAAGCACCCGTGAATTTACTTCTTTCTGCTCTTGACTGTGAATTTGATGTAATGTAGCTGCTTCAAGCTCCTGCCAGTGCAACCCATTCCATGATGGCCAATGTTCTATGGAGGAAGCAGAAATTAGCCCTCTGTCTTCTGGGCTGCATTATGATGCATAACCCAGAGTTTGCAGCTGTTTTCAGTGGAAGAATAGAGAAGTGCATCTCCCCGTTTTTCCAGAAGGAAAGCTTCCAGTGAAGGTTTTGAAGGTTATTATTTTTTACCTTCCAACTGACCTTTTCCCTCAGTTTCTCATTATGGATGCCAGTTCTTTCATGGCATGTTTTCATTTATTTCTTCTGCCACAGAAATCCCACAGGATGTTGGATCTGCTGATCCCCTTCTCTTAGGATCTTTTCCCTCCGTGGCTTGTAATTTCTGAATGAGTGTTTTCAGCGTGCCCTCCTCCCACCATCCGTACTGTGGCAGCCCTAAAAAGAGCATTTTATTTGACGCCTCTGAAAACTCGCTGCCCAGGATCGCTATTTACATCTTCTAGTTTACCGGCCTAGAATTCAAGCCTGTACACAGGCTGGGAATTGCTATTCCATACCTGGGTTTGGTGTGAGCTTTGGCTTTGGAGCTTAATGGGGAATCTTTTTCCCACCAAAAGCACAGAAGAGAGGTGTCTTCCTTGTCGATTCTGAGGACATATGATGCTCTCCTGTCCACCTGATAAAGGGGACAGCTCTGGAGAGGTCCCAGTTTCCTACTCTTGTCTCAGCTCAGCTATCAGTCTCATGGGAGTCTCTCTGTTGTGGCTGCATCTCCCCTTGGGGGTTGACATAAAATTCTCAACCCCTCTGCAGTGAGGCTTTTATTACCGGGGTAGCCATAGATCTACCTTGGCCTCTCTCATTGGTCTGGATATGGAATATTTCTAGCTTTCTTTATTTTTGGAGGGAGGGGGCTATGGTCATGTGTACCGAAGCCAGCTTATACAAGTGACAATTAACTAAAGAAAATTTTCAGAATATGAGCTATCATGAGCACTAGTGAAGATTTGTTTATATAAGGGTCATAGGGTCAGTTCTGGCTGGACAGTCCACTTTAGTTATGCAAAATTAGAATTTTGTCCCTGATTTAACAAAATCAGAAATGACAAGGTGAAGAGTGTGTGTGTGTGTGTGTGTGTGTGTGTGTGTGTGTGTGTGTGTGTGTCCAGGGTAATAGCCTGGATAGCATTACTTACTGCACTCCAACTCCAGTTACACACAGAAGAGAAGAGAGATCAGCAGGGTGAAGGCACATGCTGTGGCTGTCCTCACACCTCTGGATACCGACGCTCCTTCTGTTCTAGGCTGTTGTCCTGCCTCTCATATTTGGCTAAACGAATTGTGATCGCTTTATGCTTCCACCAACATAGCCTATCAAAAAAGGCTCCAGGTGCTTCCAAGGGACTGGCACCATGGCCAGCTGTCCAGGTGCTGGCACCCTCTGGAGGTGTTCTCAGCCAGATCAATCGAGAAAAGCACCTCTGAGAAACAGATGTCTTTTCGCATTTCCCTGAGGACACCAAGCTGTGCCAAACAATGCTGCTGCCAACCAGAGTCCCAGCAGGAAGCTTTGTGAAGTCTTCACAAAGTGAAATAAATGTCACTTTGAGCCAGTTTCCCACCCACCTCATTTTCTGTCTCGATTCTTCTCTCTTCATTTCTTCTTCTGTGTGTCTCTCTTCTACATTACACTGCCCCATTATTATCAAGACTGTCTTACTTGGGCAGGCTCCCTGAAATGCCTAGGCACACATTCACTTTCGTAAGGAAATTATAGATATTTGTCAGCTAGAAAGTAACCGACCTCAGGACTGAAAAAGCAAATGACTTAATATGTGAAGAACTGACAGAAAACTAGCCCCAAAATGTGTGAGAAAACTTAGAATTTAGGTTTCTTCAAGCAAAGCCCTCCCATTTTTTGAACAGGAAGAAAGATTAAGCAAACATCAATATTCCTATTTTTAAATACCATAAAAATACCACTTCTGTATAACTCATTCTCTGGATATCTAGTAGAATCTGCTTGTAGCTCCAATGAAAGATGTATTTGCTTTAATGTGAAACAGTCTAACAATTCAAAGGTTCTGCTCTGTGGACCGGACATTAATCCTTGACTCCAAAAGTAGCATGTTGGCAGCACTTAACCTTGAGTCCTATATAAATATGAATGCTGCCGTAAATAAACCACCTTAATAGTGCAATTTTGGCATTAAGATCCCTGTGCAACCAATGAATATTTGTGTGATTTTGAGCAAGTCATTGTACTCTGTTTTCTTACCTATAAAATATGAGTAATATCAGTAACTATAGTTAGGGCTGTTTTAATGAGAAAATGAACTATATGCCTAAAGTTGCTTGCAAAAAGTAAGTACTATGTATGCACCACTAGGACATAAGGTTATGTTGTTAAGGGCTGCAACTGTCCCCCTCTCTCATCCCTATACAAAGGACAACACAGCAACTTCTGTAAATGAATGGGATCTATTTTTACAGCTCTGAGATTAGATCTGGGCTCACTCCTGGTTTGGGTTAATGCATCTAATAAGGTAATAGTGTTGTGCCTATGACTCAAGAAACCACATATGTCTACAGATTGCCTTAGTCTTTCTCTCTACTCCAAGAAGCAACTAATAGTTATCTGCAGAATAGAGACCACCACCACCAGGGTCAAGTCTGTCCCAACTGAGGCCCGAGAGCTACTGGGAAATATCAGCAGAACTGACTTAAAACTGATTGCAGAAGCATGAGGGAGCCAAGCAGAACCCCATAAGAGCTAGCTAGATAAACCTCACCTAAATTACCCACTGGAGAACAGTAAACTAAACACATAGCTCCTTTAAATTTTGTGGTCATTTGCTGGAGAGTGACAGAAAATCTGATATAGCTTTTACCATAGTAAATGCATTTTGATATTATGGCAAATTCTTTGATTCTATTCTTAAGATGAGAAGTGATATTTCTTTTTTTTAACAAATTGAAAGCAATGGAGAAATTGGTGGGCCCCGTTAGAGCTGGGTGAGGTTGTGACCGACTGTCTAATAGAATGTGCTATGTGTGACACAGCATAATGTCTGAGGACAAGTGACAACCAACCATGCAGTATCTACCCGCTTCATTGGAACATGGACTTTTGGAAAATCCAAGTAGGTCAGACAATGTCTCACTATGTTAACATGTTGGGTAGGCAACACATAACTGTTTTTCTTTGTTTTTTTTTTTTTTGGTTTTGTTTTTGGGTGTTTTTTTGTTTTTTTTTGGGGGGGGGGGGGGGGGGGTTTGGGGTTTTTTTTGTTGTTTTTTTTTTTTTTTTGAGTGGCCTACCTACCATGGGAATGACCAAAGTGTACATCAGACTTCAACTAGTACCAACCCCTACCCGCATCTGACTGCAACTCTGTGGAAGACTCCATGAGAAATCTACCTAGCATTGCCCTTCTAGAACCCCTGATCCACAAAACTGTGATGAAAATTAAGTGACTTTTTAAAGCTGTCAAGTTTCAGAGTAAGCAATTATGCAGTGATAGAAACCAGACGTCATTAAGGTGTGATTGATTCACAGCAGAAAAATCAAATGCTCTTTGGAGGGTTTAATTTCTCATTGGGAAATTCTAAAACTCTATATGATCCCTTAAAATACACAAAACATAAAGATTATCAGCAATCCATGAAACTGGAAATTTTCCTAGCTCCTTACTCACAAGTCGGCCCTTTCCCAGTGACACCTACCCTATTGCTCATCCCTAAGAAAGCTACTCTAAGTGACTGAGCATATACTTCATCTGGAGCAAAGCCAGGATTCTGACTTCTTTCCAAAGAAACTTGAAGTTGACTGAAGACTACATGATGATGGAGAGTCTGGGCCTATGGTATCCTCTGATTTGCTCTTGTTTAAGAAGCTGTATCTTTTAATAGTGCCAACACATTTGTATCCCATGGGCTAACATAGGGATGCTCTTTTGATTCACACCCAAAAAGTATTTGGATTGTATTTCCACAGAAACCTCCCTGCAGTGTTCTCTTGGGAGGCAGGGTCTGTGGAGTAGAAAATGAAACACTAAATGTCGTGCAGAGACAAACTTGTGTTTGAATTTTAAACCTCAGTCCAATGGATGAGTTTTGAGGACTTTACATTTTTAGATCACTTTCCCATGACCCAGGTCTACTGGTGACTGACCAGACATCAGAGTTCAAGGGCAAAGCAGCAGTATCATTGAGAATTCACTTACATTTTTCATTGTGGTTCTAAGATCCCAAGTCTCTAAATGGAGAAAGGCTTATGAATTGAGTTTATTAGGGTTAGGGGTAGATAATAAATGCAGTAATATTTGAGTATGCTTTACCACGAATGGAATTCACACTGAGATAGTACACTTCATCCATGCTTGGAACCCTTACCTCAAGTTACATAAAACAGAACATCTCTGCTAAAGTAAGAAAGAGTTTAGCTTTAATTCTCCTCTCTTAACAACTTGTTGAAGGATTTTAGGGGGGAAAAACATACCTTAGTTTATGCCCCACTTTCTTCCTGCAGAAATCTAAGAAAAAATTCTTTGAGATCCTCTGACCTTCACCTACTCTGGCACCTTCTCCATTCTCTTAGGCCATGAACACACCCCATTTCCCATACTGCCTTTGCCTGCTGAGTTCCTGTGGCCCTCAACTCTTACCACGTCATCTCTACACTTGCAGGGCTTTCTCTGAATGTGTACCTCTTACACCACCTTTGTCTGCTGAGTTGTACTACCCTCACCTGCCCGCCATGCTGTCTCCACATTCTCATGCCTAACTCCAGCAGAGGAGTTTATGTCCCAGGCCAACCTGAAGCTAGCTAAGTCACACACCAGAAACACAAGTGAAGAAAGATGTCCAGATTCCCAATCCATGTTGCAAAACATAAACATTATGAAACGCAAAACAGTACATTCTCCCTCAAAATCAATAGTCCTCTAGAAATGTTTGTTCTCCAATGAGAATTGCCGAGATGAAGCCTGAGGCACAGAATTTAAAAGAACAATCATAAGCTTTATCAAATGAATCAGGAGTTTAAAGGGGACATGAAAAACACAAAAAGCTCAAAGAACTTAAATAGGACAACAATACACACCTGAGTGATATAAAAGACAACGCAAATATATGGCTGAATGAAATGACAAAGACTGTTTAGAATTTGAGAACTGAGTTCAATAAAGAGCCAAGAGAGCCAGGAGAGCCAGGAGAGCCAAGAGAGCCAGGAGAGCCAGGAGAGCCAAGAGAGCCAGGAGAGCCAGGAGAGCCAGGAGAGCCAGGAGAGCCAGGAGAGCTAGGAGAGCCAGGAGAGCCAGGAGAGCCAGGAGAGCCAAAAGAGCCAAAAGAGCCAAAAGAGCCAGGAGAACCAAAAGAGCCAGGAGAGCCAAAAGAGCCAGAAGAGCCAGGAGAGCCAAAAGAGCCAAAAGAGCCAAAAGAGCCAAAAGAGCCAAAAGAGCCAGGAGAGCCAAAAGAGCCAGGAGAGCCAAAAGAGCCAAAGGAGCCAAAAGAGCCAAAAGAATCAGGAGAGCCAAAAGAGCCAAAAGAGCCAAAAGAGCCAAAAGAGCCAAAAGAGCCAGGAGAGCCAAAAGAGCCAAAAGAGCCAAAAGAGCCAGGAGAGCCAGGAGAGCCAGGAGAGCCAAAAGAGCCAAAAGAGCCAAAAGAGCCAGGAGAGCCTGGAGCAATGCACTTACAGTTTTAAAAAAACATTGATGTCAAACTAGACACCTGTACCCAGCAAAACTGCATGCCATAGTTGAATAGAAAAAAAAAACTTGCTACAATATAAACAGACTGGAAGAACCCAAGGTTCCTCAACTAGCCCTGTGGAAAATACAGGAAGGAATATTTCAGACTGAAGAGAGGAATAAAAATAGTTGAGAAGTTCTATAAGGAAAACAAATGCAGCAATAATCATGGAAATGAAAAATAGGACTAAGACTATAACAGGAAAAAAAGACAGCAGTCAACATATGCCTTTCAATAATAACTTTAAATATTGACACCCTTAGAGGTCAGATCAAAAGATATGGGTTGGTTGGTTAAAGCAACAAAGCCCATCTATTTGTTTTCTACAAGAAACTCATCATATCTTCAAAGATAGGAACCAACTTAGAACGAAAAGATGGAGGAAGTATTCCAAGCAGATGGGACCAGTAAGTAAGTAGATGTTGCTATCTTATTATCTAACAAAATAGACTTCAAGTCAATTTTCAAGACAAATCAGAAGAAGCAAAGAAACACACTTCATTATCATCAGTAGTCAATAAAAGCTTCTTTAAAACAGACCACATTATGTGACACAAAATAAATCTTTTAAAAAATCAGGAAAAAAGTGAACTAACTCTGCCCTCTATGACTATAATGCAACAAAACTTCAATTGGAGAGAAAATAAATTTCTAGTAAGTACATACAGTGCCCCCCAAATCATGGCGATTAAACACCTTATTACTCAATGAGAGGTCAAAGAAGAAAGAGGTCTCAAAGAATTTGAACTGGATCTAACCTGAAATGCTCCTCCAACAATTGGTAAGAATGTATAGAACAATGAACTGTGTAGAACTTAGCTGCCTTACACCAAAGGCTCAGGAAATATCATGGAATAAGGCAGCAGAAAAATTGTAAGAACCAGAAGATCTGACCATTTGGGCTAGATGGTATCTTTTATTCATGAAAGGGGAATGGTACCTATGAAGTTTTAAAATGGTTGCATAAACAGATCATGAAAACAACAATAGTAGGTAACATGCCAACATGTCAAAATCCCGGATTCACCCCAGATAAAGAGCTATAGACAATTAATGGCCGATGATAGGGAATCAATCTTCTCCAAGGATGAACTTATAGGAGGTTGTCCAATCCCACATGCTCAGCCCTAAGCATATATACATATAAACTACATTAAAGAGACATAAAAGGTTGTGCTTTATATATATATGTATATATACATATATATATATATAATATACATACATACATACATAAAAGAATAAGAGGTCATGGTCATGACACTGAGAAGGAATGGGGTCATGGAAGGAATTGGAGGTATAAGAAGGAGTGGAAAGTTGTGTAAATACACTATTCATATGTGAAATTCTCAATAAAAAAGGAGAGAGGCGGAAGGAAGGAAGAAAGGAAGGAAGGAAGGAAAGAAGGAAGGAAGGAAGGAAGGGATTTAAAATTACCGTGACAAGGCCAAATAAAACGGTATATGTAAAAGCACCTAGAGATGTTCCATATAAATCAAATATTTGCTAGTTCAGAGTAGATGTTCAAAACCAATTCTGATTTCACAGTGTTCTCATTATCTGCTGAATCTTGAGGAAAGTGTCTTCCCTATGCCTAAGTGAATCTGCTCATAAACAAGATTGTTAAAGGTGCTACCCAGTTCAAACGTAATTTTATTAGCAAACGTTTTACAATTTCCAAAGTTACCCAGAAAGAGAAAGTAGAATAATGGTGACGATTGTATAAATTGGCTACTATATGAATTACTTCTCTGTTGCTGTTATAAAACATCATGCCCAAAAGCTTATTTTGTCTTATGGTTCCAGAGGGAAAGTCTATAATGTCGGGGAGGTGTGGCAGCAGGCAGCTGGAAAGGAAGCAGACAGAGCGTATCTTTTTTAAAAAACAAATAAAATAAAATTAAGATGTAATTACACCATTATCCCCCTTCCATTTCCTCCTTTCATGTGTCCCCCACCTCCAGCTCTCTCTAAATTCAAGGGCTCTTTTCCTTTCATTGTTGTTACATATATTTTTTTCTTAAATATATAAATACAGCCTGCTTAGCTCGTCTAATGTTACTTGTCTGTATATTACTTCTTTATCCAGATACAGAGAGCAAACTGGAAGTGGGATGAGGCTAGAAACTCCCCAATTCCACTATCAGTGAAGCAGTTCCTCCAGCAAGGACATAGCTCCCAATGATTCGGTAACCTTCCCAAACAGCCCAGCCATCTGTTCAAGTGTTCAGATACATGAGCCTGTGGGGACATTTCTCATTCAAACCACCACAGTTATCATTATCTAATTTATTCAGGAGTCTTCCGGAGGATTCTCGGCACTCCTGCTTAAGCATCCCTTTGAAGGGTGCCTTTCTGCATCTTAGTCAGAATCCTCCCTGCACAAGGATTAGTAGTTAAAGTGTGTCATCACAAACACCTGCTTAGCCCACATATCCTTCTTTGCATGTATGTGGCTGTGGACAGACACTTCCTGGATTCTTCCATTTACGGTTTTCCCTGTTCATCCTAATTGGTCCACCCATGCCCCGATGTGTCCAAATATTTTTACCACGACCTGAGGCTCTTCTTGAAATCCTAAGTCACACCTGATTGGAATAACCAGAGTATCTGGATGTCTAGATGTGATGCAGCTCCAGAAACCACAGCTCTTTAATTCAATGAAATATTTGTAAGCAGGGGATTGCAAATGGATTACGGTGGCTATGGAACAAGCTGGATAGAAGGTAGTGAAAGATAAGATGGCATTTGCAGACACTCGGGCAGAACCAAAACAGAGACTAGAGATTAAGAAGGAAATCTCTTCCCTTCCCACTAATACTTAATTGTCAACAGAGTAACTTAAATGTTCACCCTGTTCTAGGTGGTTCACCATCAATAATGACAGAGACTTCTATTTTCCCAAACTTTTCAAGATTTCTTTGCTTCCTAACCCACAAACCCTCACTTATAAGAAAAGAATAATTCTACACAGTTGTGTGTTATACCTGTTTACCAACTTACTTGGTGCTCACAGCATGTCAAAAATTTCTATGGTTTAAATCAACCCATGAAGGTAATTCCAACCCATAGCACATAGTTGAGAAGAGATGGAGTGTATTACATCTTACGGTGTGTCCACATTACATAAACAATAGATTAAATAACCTCAGAAGCATAGATAATGGCAAAATGTAGTAAAATAATTAGGGAGTAATGAGTTTTTTATTACCATTTTTAATATAATTTATTTCACTGTAAGTTTCTCTGATTCAACTTCTAATAATGTCTGTGTTTTATAACAAGCTCTCAAAATTCCTGAAAATGTAATAAGGAACTCTTGCTAGCTAGTATGAGCCAGTTCCAGTATACCGCTGATTACATTGGCTTAAAAGGCTCATTTGAAAATTATCATGCTACATTTTTTTCCTATTTAAATCTTAGAAGAAACAGTATTTGAAGCTATTACTTTATATCTCTCAAATTTAGCCATCTCGATAACCTGAGCAGTAACTCCGGATGTTAAAGAAATTGATGCCACTCAGATGTCAATTACACTATTAGCAGAGTTAAACCAAGCGAGATGCCTGCCATCATACGAGAGGATGGTAAAGATTTACCACCAGCAGAGATGGCGAGATACTTTATGTGATGACATTAACGCAATAAAATCACCAAGGGGAGGATGACGGCACAGTGCCCCAAATCTAAGTTTTTTGTTGACAGGCCACATGCTTCCAGCTTTGCAGAGACTTGGCCGAAAAGGAGGCAATGAGCTAGAAATACTGAAAACTCTAATTTTTTTCTTTTTTCAATCTGGGATGGCTCTGGACTTCCTGCCTGGTACACATAGATTGAATACACCAATTATTACATGAAAAGAGGAAGATAAGAAATAGAGCAGAAAAATAACTTCTAAGCAGAAGGCATGAAGAGTTACAAAGGGGAAGCCAGGCGGGGGGGGGAGGGGGAGAGAGAAGAGATTTCATTTCACTCCAGCCCCAAGGCTAACATCAGATTCAGCTTATTAAAGGAGAGACTCTATTTCCAGGTTTCCTGGAAAATGTTCTGAGCAAAATCATTGAATCTTCACAACAGTGCCTTTTTGACTGAGTGAAAAGAAAAAAAGAAAAAGAAAGAAACGGTAGCAAAGATGAAGATTCACAGATGTAAATACTGAGAGATCTTCAACAAATTTAAGACAATCTCTTATGGCCTTAACTAAAGACAAAGATTTTCATTTTCCATCAGAGGTTCAAGGGAAACATAGGGTTTTCATCTATTAAGAAACAGACTAGACGTTTTCAAGCAAAACCTATGAAAAATGTTACTAGGAACTTTTTTTTTTTTTTTTTTTTGGTTTTTCGAGACAGGGCTTCCCTGTAGTTTCTAGAGCCTGTCCTGGAACTAGCTCTTGTAGACCAGGCTGGCCTTGAACTCAGAGATCCACCTGCCTCTACCTCCCGAGTGCTGGGATTAAAGGCGTGCGCCACCACTGCCCGGCTACTAGGAACTTTTTAACATAATGTTTTTTAACATCATAGCATAACCCTATGTGGTTACCTTCCCTTAAATTACATCCAGATACTTGACAAGCCTCAGAAAGTGTAGTTTAGCTGTTGAGCATAGAAAACCTTGGGATAAGTAACCTCATTGGAGTTGCCTGGACTAGGAAGCAGCAGAACATGAGGAAGATTCTGAAGACCACACTGGCTGTTGGTGCCGCCAGATTGTAGCTTTGGTTCTAAACATTACAAAAAAAATCTGAAAGACAGTAAGGATGGAAAGGAGTAATAAACAAAAGACCCACAGGTACAATTTGGAAATAAAAGGAAGTTGACAGCAGCCAGGAGGCTGAGGCAAGAAGATCATCATGATTTTGAGACCACCCTGAGCTACCTGTGATTCTCAAGACACCCTGCACTACAGTATTTCAAAAATAATAATAATATAAACTAAAAATTGTCTTCCCAGAATGGGTTAACATGACTGAATTTTGTGTGTTAATATGTGTCTATGTTTTGGATGTATACCCCGTCAAATGTAGTAGCCTTTAGTTGAAAGTGAACAATTAATGTACTTTCCTTTAGCACATAAAAAAAAAATCACAATTTTATTTCTGTCAATAGTGATGAGAGAAAAGCTTCCCAAGTGTTCAGATAGCATTAGGTCTCAAGTAAAACTCAATAAAATAAATAAATAAGAAAACGATGATAGACCCCACTCTTCTGTTATCCTTAATTATTCTGAGCCTTTAAGACAATCACTCCTTGCGTTAAATGTTTTCTCTTGAAACATTAAAACAGTTCAATCAATAACTAACCCCATATATGCACAAAAAATGATAGCAAGGTCTGTCATTATGAAGGGGCTGCTCGGAGGGAGCAGTATGTATTGCAATATAATAAAGGATTTTGTGTGTGTGTGTGTGTGTGTGTGTGTGTGTGTGTGTGTGTGTGTGATGCCATATAGTAAGAAATGGAGCAGAAGCTATTTATCAAGCTCGTTAAAGGCATGGTGTCTCCACCTACTGTAGGCTGAGACAGTTCAACTTGCTCCTGCCTCATTTGTCTTTGATTTTCTACCTTTCTCTGAGTGTGTTTTACAGAGGAAAAGCTTGCTTATGTTGCAGGGAGTGGGCATGTTGCCCCTTCATTTGTGACACAGGCCACATTAAAGCGAGAGTAACGCCATGTTCCCATCCCCCTTCCCCAGCTCCATGACTCCTGAGCAACCTTCATTCTGCAACTTCACAAACTTTTCCACTTTTTACCCCCCCCCCCCTTTCATTTTACTTTTCAGAAACTTGGCATTTTGCTCCAGTTTTACTGTTCTGGATCATGGAAGAACACCTTGAGGTCGAGGATAAAGTAGTTTGTTTAGGAGGCAGAGTCTGGGTTGGGTATTTGATTTCTTCAAAGGGAGATAGCAGAAAGATGTACGCCTTTTTACATCACAAGAAAACTCAGCCTAGCATATAATTTCTCCAAAAGATTCCGTTTGGTCAATGTTAAGATAGACTCACTAAATGCTGTAGTGGAGAGTAGTTTCCCCTTATACAGTATTGATTTCTTTAGTTTCAGCTGCCTGGAGTCAACAGTTCTTTGAAAATATAAAATGGAAAATTCCAGAGGAAACCATTCCGGAGTACTCAATTGCGTGCTTCTCTGGGTATCTGAATGAAACTGAAAGCCTTCCCAGCAGGGGAGTGTACCATCCCCTTATTGTGCATAGCCACTGTACATGCTACCTGCCCATTAGCCACTTAGCAGCTATCTCAGTTAGGTTATAAGACTGACTGTCACAGTATTGCAATGCCTGTGTTCAAGCAACCCTTATTTTATTTAATGTCCCCAGAGAGCAAGAGAGATGGTGGTACCAACTCGGATATGGCATGAAGTGGTAAACTGCTTCCTTTAAGTGAAAAGTTGAAAGCACAATATTTTGAGAGACCACACCCACAGAACCTTTACTATACTACCTTGTTATAATCATGCTGTCTTACAGTATTATGGACTGTTGGTAACCTCTAACTATACCTAATTAAGTTCTATTCGAGGAATGTATAGGAAAAAAAAACCAGAGTGGACAGAGGGTCATTGCTATTTGCCATGGTTTCTAACATCCACTGTGTCTTGGAAGGCCTTCATCCCTAGTCTGGAAATAATGATTACTGGTCCTGTTGTACCCCAGTTTGTAATGCATATCCAATCAATACTTCTAGGCATGCCACATCTCTCCCAATATGATGACTAATTTAGACACTAACTACCAGGCTTTTCTTTCAGCTCTCACACTTCTGGGTACACACAGTGCCCCAGATGTCCAGGCGAGAGTGAAGTAAAGTTCCAGCTTGAAGGGAATTTCTAAGTGTCCCAAGGCTCAGCCTCGCCAGCCTCAGAAGTTGCATACATAAATGTTTCTCAAGGGCAGATTTTCATCAATTTCATTCTCCTGAATCTGACATGCTATTTTCATAGCAGAAATACAGTGCCGCCAGAGGGAAGAAACCTATGCAAATAGCTCCAGTTTGTGGAGACAAACTAAAGGCTTGTGGGCAAACCACGTTGGATGCAGGGCATTATTCAACCATGGTTGTCTCGATGGGCTGCCATTTAGAGAAGGAATCAGACCTAATAGCTTCCCGGCTTGAGCTAGGGAACTGTGAGGATAAGAGAACGCAGATACATCAGAGAGATTTTAAAGAAGCCTGAATTTTTAAAGAGCCCTGTGTTCATTTACTTCTGTTGCACTGGCAAATACTAGAGGAAAATAACTTCAAGTAGGAATCATTTGAGTAGACTCATTATGTCAGATCCTCCAGGAGTTGTGTGATTTCATGATTGGCTGTTTCTATTACTGTCTGTAGTGAGGGCAGAAAAAGCTGCTCACTTCATAGCAGCCAGGAAGCAAAGATCAAATGAGGGAGGAACAGAGACAATGCCCACTATTCCAAGACAAGCGCCCCCAGGGCCCTCCCCTAACAGGGCTATCTTTTCTATTTCTTCTACATCAAATACACTATAAATCTATCACTGGGTTGGTTCAAGGATTAGGATTAGGTACCATAGTCAACCAACCATCTCCCAACAAAACTACACTAGTTGATGATCAAGCCTCCACATCAACACTTGAACTTTTGGGGGAGACTCTTTATAACTCAACAAATAATAAGCCCTAATGTGGAGTCAGTTTACCTGGGTTGCACCCCAATTCTGTTACTTGGATATTCGCTCTAATACCTTGAGCTTTCCTCTTTCAAACTTGTTTTCTCTTGAAGATAATATTAACGTTGCTTTCTGCCAAAGAAAAGTTACTCTAAGGCCTACAATGAACCTATGAAATAATTCATAATCTGCAGAACACCTTGCTTCCCTCCACGGGTCACAACAAGAGTGGCATGTTTAAGTCAAAAGATGTATCCTTTCCCGGCCAACACTCCTTTTATTTCAAGTATTGAAAATACAATGCCCACACATTCTTAGATGGTACCACGATCTCCTTAAAAGTATCAAGTAATGAGACTTTCGTAGCTCTTCATACTAGTGTAGAGAAGCAACCACAGTTTTGCCTTCTCTCTTTCTTGCCAAATGCACTATTCACTGTTACCATTGTCAGAGATTAAAGCCTTAAATTGATGCTGCCACCCAGCCAGCGGTGCTTGTAGATCATTCACAGTTTGCACTGTCACTTGAAATCAGTTCGGAACCTTTGATACAAGTGAGATGTGGTCGGAAGGTGCAACAAAAAGAAGGGACCTAAACTTTTGTGTTAGGGAACGAGCTGAATAGTGATCATCTGCATTGCAGGGCACAGGGGATCTTGCCTGTGGCCTCACCTCTAATGTCTTCCCAAAAGGCTGAACTACCACCTAAGACAGCTGAGACATGCAAACCCTGACCTCACATCTTCTGACCTGCTGGGATCAGAGCACTGATGGATTGATTAGCCCTCTTCCCAGCCAGCTAGGCGCTGTATAGTTATGAGTGTTGCTCAATGAATTAGAAAGCTGTCCTCAGAAGAGGGTTTAGTTACTACAATTGATCTTCGGAGCATTTGCTCTTGCCTCCAGCTTGAATTTAGCTGCTACAACGCTATGAATTCTCGGTTCCTCTCTCCTCAGAATAATGATGACAGGGTCGGCACTCAGCTGCTACGGAAGCCAGTAATGCTGAGCTCATCCTTCCTGAATATTTTGATAATTGGTTCTCCATGGACTATTTTGGCATTCATTTTTAGTTTGAGACTATTATATTAAAATGTCAATTGTCTGAACAGAAGCAAGGGGGCAGCACCTCTGTATTTTACTTGTGCCACACTAGTTCTACCCCAAGCATAGTGTCTGCATTAGCAGAGCAATGAGAAAGTTATCTTGGAGAAGGTGATGCAACCCTGCCCCTTCTAGATGTAGAAGAGCATGGTGTCTCCCCAAAGCCATGGACTGTAAAGTGAAGTCAGCCATCTCCTGAGCATGCGCCGCCAGCTCTCGGCTAGAGCAAGGTGCTAATTACCTACCGGATCCAGCTGGACTTACGGACAAAGGACAACCTTGGGCCAGAGCCAATGCCAACAGTTTCTCTAAAATCCCACGCCAGATTGAATATCAACTGCTCTCAACAACTGGTGACCAAGCCCTCCTCCTTGAGATGCCCCTCTCCTGCCAGCCCGCCACATGCCCAGAGGGTCTCAGGTCCTGCTCAAATTCTTCTGGCTTTAAGTAGCTCCTAAACAGACTAACTCCATCCAACCTGAGTCCACATCTGTTGGTAACATCTGGTCCTGTTAATACCTCATACTGGTGACTTGTTCCAGCCGTGTCTCAGGGCAGCAGCCTGGGTCTTGGGCTGCTTTTGTGACTGAAATTAGTATGCCGGATCACTGTGCAGAGACAGCAACCTGAGAATTAGAAGTCACCCTCGAAAGAGGCACATTATGTCACAAAATGTGCATGCTAACGAATCCCCCTCTCATATAACCCACTGAGTGGAAGGGTTCTGAGAGTGTGTGCAGGGCACATCTATTTCCTGGCTAATTCCCTCACTTCGGTAGCAAGGGGCAAAGCAAGCTGGTGGACTTCTTATAAAGGTATCTCTCGCTCAACCTCCTCCCTACAGGAAAGTTCAGGAAGCAGGGAGACTCAGAGGCCACCTACTCACCTGTCGCTGCCTCTTCTTTGACTTCCTCCCTTTCTACTGCCATCTCTCCTCCTCATACAAGTCTAATTTGTGGGAAGGAGAAAGTACACAGTGTGCCAGTCTCAGGCACTTTGGCTGCCAGATCTGATTTCCCTGGGATCTGTGGTAGACGGAGGCAGGAACAACTGTGGTTACAGATTAGATTTGTTTTTCTGCAGGTGTTCCCACCCTTGACACAGCGCCCAGCCTTGCACAGCGCATCTACCATCCTCAGCAGAACTAAGGGATTGTGTTGTCTGCAGGGCTGCTGGGCAGCTTCTCAGTCATGCCAGACCTCTGCAGTCTTGTCAGCTCTTTGACATCACTCATGGAAAGAAAGATACATCCTCAAAGAATACACCAGGATGAAGGGGATGGGTGTTTTCAGGACGCAGGAGGTGCTAGATGAGACGTCTAAGGGTTTCAACGTCATGCAACAATCTCTTCTCCCACTCGTAACCCCACCATAGTAGAACTCAGTGATAAACAGGCAGGAACTAAACTGTCTGGTTGCTCATTCCAAAAATGCCATCCCCCCTCTCCATTCTTAACATGTCTGTCTTGGGAATAATGTTTTCTCCAGTCTTTAACACCTTTGTGTGAAATGTCGCTGATGTTTCTTCTGGGTTGGAAGGAGAGCAGAATATAGGCTGCAATGAAGCCACAGCACATGTTTCACGGAGGAGTCTGAAGAAAGCAGCGAGGCTTTTGCTGCTGCTCAACCTGAATAGGACTATGTAGAGGGAAAGGGCAACAAAATAAGTGGATCCACAAAGTAAATCCGCAAAACAAAACCAGGGTAGGTGATGGCTAAAATTTAGGTGACAACGTTAACAGGATTGAGGGACTGCTAAAGCATTATTTGGTAGCATGGCTGAGAGGATTTCTGGAGATGTCTGTGTAATCCCAGTTAAGGGAGCAGGAAAAACCTGCAGCCAATACAGGTGGTTGCCATCAAGCCCAGGAGGCCTGGATAGAACAGAAACATCAAAGGGGAGTTGGTTTCTCTCTCTGGCAGCTGTAATACGTTCCTTGGACTTCAGAACTGTGAACTTTCTGACTTTAGGACTCCAAGATATACCCAGGTGACTTTGGCCTCGGGATAATAGTTATCCCTGGATGTTTATACCTTAAGGATTACACCGAGCTATGCCACCACACCCAGGGGTCTCCAGCTTATGGTCAACCTGTTGTCACATGTCTGAGTCTCCATAGCTGTGTGAACCAACTACACTAGTGCATCTCTTGTCACACGTCTATGTAGCATCTATGATTTCTCTATATCATCTACATAACTATCTGTATTCCATTGAGTGTGTCTTTCGGGGAAATACTGACTCATTTACAGACCTTCCACAAGAGAATGAAGGTCAAAAATAACAGGCTTTTAAGTGGAAAGAAAGAAGAAAGGGAGGGAGGGAGGGAGGGAGGGAGGAAGGGAGGGAGGGAGGGAGGGGGAAGGAATGGAAGACAGAGGGAGGGAAAGCAAAGAATGAGACAGGAATGGGAAAGATATAAACAAAATTCAATGGGCGAAGTATAAACCTGAGCTCATCTATGCTTCTGCTTCTTTCCCATGATTTATCTGAAAAAAAAAAAAAAAAAGAAACCCACTATGTTTTGACATACATGTGTCCTCACCCTGACTTCTTGGGAAATCTGATTTGAGCCAGGATGCAGCTTCTCTCCTCACCCTTACTGCGCTTACAGCCTCTGGTTATGGAGACATCCTCAGTGCCCCTCCTGCCTCTGAACGCAGAGATTCTTTGCCTCCTGACAAGATTCAGTGAATTTGAAGCCCAGATATTATATCTCAGAATTATATCTGGACATCATCTCTATGCTCACATTTATAAATTTTGATCCATATCCAAAGGCCAAGGACTCTAGAGAAAGAGACACTGAGAGACTTGTTATCAAAGACCACAACCTCTTAAACACACAAAATGATATCGGCGTGGTTTGGCAGATACACATATAGCATGAATTCTAACTGGTCTCAATAATAAAAGCCTGGAGTCAGATATAGAGGTTAATGCTGGAAGATCAGAGAAGCAGAGCAGCCAGCCACTAGCGAGTTCATACCTCTACCAATGATCAGACAGAAGGGGCCATCCTGTCTCTACAAATCCTCAGACTGAATCCTCAGACTAAATTCTCAGACTGAATCCTCAGACTGAATCCCCAGACTGTCTAAGAAGATGCATTCTCACACTGCATCTGAGCTCCTGTATCCTCCTGCCTTATATTTCTCTCTCTACCCAGTCACATCACTGCTATATCCACCGACCTAGTGCTGGAATTAAAGGCATGTGACTCCCAAGTACTGGGATGAAAGGTGTGTACCACCACCTGGCTCCGATTCTCTTTTAGACTGGATTGACCTTGTGTAGCCCAGGTTGGTTTTGAATTTACAGAACTTCATCTGCCTCTGCCTCCTGAGTTCTGGGATTAAAGGAGTGTGCCACCACTGCCTGGCCTCTACGGTTAACTAGTGGCTTAGTTCTGCACTCTTATCTTCAGGCAAGCTTTATTTGTTAGATTATAAACAAAATATCACTACATACACGTACATACATGCATATATGTATATATATATATATATATATATATATATATATATATATATATGCCTTTTCACTGCAAATATGTGCATCATATTCTCCTACTATCCAGCTGCTGGTGCCCACATTCCCATTAGGTTTCCAAAGTTAAATAAACAGCCATTAGAGAATTCTTCCATTGCCCTCAAGAGACTGGAATGGAAGTGAATAAATGAACTTTTAAAGATAATTGGCTTCCCAAATCTTCTCCTGTCCTCCCTTCTCTGCTATTGGATGGTCCCCCTGGGAACGGCATATAAACCAACTCAGGATTCTCGTGGCACATGGTGTGTGGCAAGAGCACACAGAGAACCATGTCTCTTGAGGGTTGGGTGTGCTTGGCTTGGCTGCTGCGTATTGGGAAACATTTGCTATTTCTGCTCTTAGGATTCTTCCAACTTATTATGCTATTTCCTCTTATGGGAACCCTGGTCCAGCCCTCTCTGGCTGCTTCTTCTAACCCAGCTCAAGCTTGCCCTTCGAAGACTGGATTCCAATTAGTGCAAGAGCAATTAATGGCACCAGAGAAGCACTGGGATCAATTTCCAGCTATTACCCCCATACACACATATGCACACACACATGCACAAACTGCCTGAACACATGGACATGCACACACAAAACCAGAAAAAAAAACTAAAAGCCAAGTGCTATGAATCCTCAAATGAAAAAGGCTTTCTGTAATTTATTTTTTCCCAGGATATATTTCCAGGATGCTCCTTTTAAACGAAGTAGAGTTCACTACCCGAAACCTGAATCCTTAGATTCTCAGAACCATCACTCAGGCACTTAACAAACACGTGCTGGTCAATTACTTTGAGGCATTATTTCTACTCTGCTGTTGAGAATGCAGGGGTTTGTTAGGCGCAAATAAATATCCTCCTCCAAGAAACCAGAAAACAAACAAAGTCATGACAAAAAAAGCAACAAGGGTCTCAAACTATACAAAGTTCCAGAGTTAAAGTGAACTAGGGACCCAGGCTGGCAAGTGGCTGCTGAGGGGAATGGTTTGCTGAGTCAGGTAACAACACTAGAACTTCCCAACTTCAAGAATAGTGGAGGGGATGTTCTGTCTGAAAAGACAATGTTTGAAGAGAAAAAGTGAAAATGAAAAATTAATCCTGCACAAGAAAAAGAGAGGAGGTGAGGGGCAATAGACCATCAGGCAACTAACTCAAGTGCAAAGCCATCGAGTGAGGAGAGACTGAGTGTGGGGCAGATAAAGGCTTCTGGGTACTGTGAGCTCCAGACAGTAAGATAAGCAGCAGCAGACCCTAGAATGTTCTGTTTATCATAATGAGAAGTTTGGGTGTTATTATAGATACAGCGCCATGACATTGCAGCAGGTAGGTACACAGGGGCACATGCTTGTGGGTAGCTAAAAAATGTCTCACGCTTGGACCTGGGCTCAGGGCAACTGCAGAGCTTCCAAAGTAAAGAAACAAAAAAAGCCAGGGGTGTGAAACTACAGTAGCTTAGACATGTATTTTTCCCAGTGACACTGTGCTGAAGCCTTGTCTACCGCCTGTAGTGCTATTGCATAGAACTTTCTGGAGAAGAGACCTAGTGAAACAATGCTGGGTCACCAGGTGTATCCTTGAGAAAGATACTTGGATGCTGCATCTCTTTTGCTTTTCTCGTTGCCTTTTCATCCGCCTTATTTTCCATCCACAAGACCGAGCAACCATGGACTGGAACCTCAGAAATCATGAGATAAAACTTACCTTTACTTCTATTAAAAAAAACATTAAATTTTATCTTATTATATGTGCATGAGTGTTTTGCCTACATGTATGTCTATGTACCTACCATATGTGTGCCTAGTGGCCTGTAGAGGTCAAAAGACATGCTGGATTCCCTGGAACTGGTGTCACAGATAGTTGGGATCTGCCATGTAGGAGATGGGATTCAAACCTGGATCCTCTAGAAGAGTAACAAAGGCTCCTAACCAGAGCCCTCTCTCCAATCCCATCTGCCATCCTTTGAAGAGGATTGTTTCAGCTATTTTCTCACGATGGTAAAACGTTGACTAATACGGAAGATGTAAAAATCAGCAAATGTCTCTGCATCAACTTGTTTTTAGCCTCTGAAATCAACTCCTCCAACATAGCTAAGGGTCTCCAAATCACCATTTCTTTGACGGCTGGCTATCACAGACCATTTTGACCAGCATTGACTAAGTGCTTTAGGGCATGTGCTATTGAATAATTCCATCAACAATAATAAAAGTTGTTGTTTAATTAGAAGGGAAAGAACGCTGTTGCATTCACAGGGAGATAATGAAAGAATTCAATAAAAGCCCATGACAATCGTAATAGGCTGGTAGTCCCCAGGTCCTCCCCATTCTAAGTATTGCTGTTGGCAGTCTGTGTGCCTGCTGAGCAAGAGGAAACAGACCTGCTGAGCACCTGGGACAAGGTCTTGCAGATGAAAACCAGCTGCGCGCAAAGGAGCTGAGGGAAAAGGCAGTGTGGATATTTTGAACTTTTAGGCTACTCTTCAGCAGCAGTCGCTTCCGAGATGGTGAGAGCGAGCTATGGACACAGGAGGAAAAAGCCATGAGTTCGGGTTTGAGATTCAGACCTCTGATGACAGTCTGACTGTCCCTATGCCTGTAACTGTATGCTGGTCCTCCTTTCAGCACATGGTTCCTCCATCCATCAGGTAGTTGGAGTCATCCCTGACTCTTCTCTTTACATACTTTGACCAATCTTTCCAGCAAGCACATTAGGCTTGACTTGCAGCACACATTGAGAATCCAGCCATTTCCCCTTCCTGCAAAGCCACTATCTCTTTTAGATATGTTTGATATTTTCTAACCCACTGTGAGGTGCTGTCCCTTTCAATATCTTCAATACCACAATCATAAAGACCTGTCAAGAGAGTGGATGAAAACAAAGGCAATTCATTCACTTCTCTTTGAGTATGGGATGGACTCACTGAGCCCCTTCCAAAAATTATGGAGACAGAGTGCACCTTCTAGTGGAGACCCGTGCAGAGACCAATCTCATCAAACAACGAAGCTTCCATTACCAGTGAGAAGTGATGCCATATTAATGGTGTCATGATAAAAAGGCAGGTTTTCTCAGAGGGATTCTGCCCAAACACCATTAACCTGGTCCAATAACAAGGAAACAGGCAAAAGTAATTTGAAAGACATCCTGTAGTGTAAACAGTAGCCCTCAAAACTCTCAAAGTTACAAAAGTAAATACTGAAGAACCAAAAAAGATCGAAGAGACAGAACACATTAACACACAATATTGTGTCCTGGGACACAAGAATAACATCCTTAGGAACTCAGCTGGCCGAAGTCTAGATACCAACTGTACAGCAGTCCTGGCTTGTCTGTGACTTCTCTTTCCATGGTTTTCATCACTCGTGGCCAGTCAGGAAACAAATATATAAAGCTGAAAATCCCACAAATTGTAATTGTAAGCTGTGTCCTACTCTGAGTAGCACAACGAAATCTTGAGGTGTTCCGCTCCATCCTTCCTAAGACCTGAATAATTTTGTTGTCCAGCGTATCCATGTTGTATGTGCTACCTTCCTGTTGGCCAGTTAGTAACTGTCTTGGTTATTAGGTTGGCTATTTGATCTCAAAGTTCTTGCATTCAAGTAATTGTTATTTTATTTAATTATGTCTCTGACTGCAAAAGTGATGACGTTGGTAAATCAGATACATCAAAGTGAAGCTGTGCAGTCCTTTAAGGAAAATTGAATTTTTATGACTTAATAATAAATGGGAAATATCATATGTTGACATTTACACTAAGAAAGAAGCTTGTGTTCATGAAACTGCAAAGAAGGGGACATTTGGGTTTATTTTCTGTTACTATAATAAAATACTTGAAATAATAAACTTAAAAAGAATAAAGATCTACTTTGGCTCAGTTTCAGAATTTTCAACCCATAAATTGGCTCATCCATTTTTTGCCTGTGGCAACGCAGTAATGTATCATAGTATGGTACACACAATAGAGCAAATCTGCTCACCTCAAGAAGGCCAGGAAATAAAGCAGAGGAGACAAAGTGACATTCAAAGACACTTACCCAGTGACCAAAAATTACCCCGTAACTACCACCATAAGTGGTTCCTGTCACTTCCTAATAGTATCACACATTGGAGACCAAGCCTCTAATGCACATGTAAACAGGTAACACCCCAGACAGAAAATCTAGAATGCTTCACACCACAGAAGTTAGGACCAAGTTATGAGAAGTACTTACTGACGATGGAAAAGGACTAAATGATAATCTAAATGCTGTCCGTGGTTGTAATCCTTGGTCTTAGTACATAGTTCTGGAGACAAGGGGAGGCACTGGTGCCTTCGGGATGGTAATATCAAGGAATAAATCCTGGTTTCAGCAAGTGTGCTGTGGCTATCTAAGGTACAAACATCAGAGAAAACTAATGAGTGGCCTATGGCGACAATGGGCTATTAGAAAATAGTGTTCTAAATAGAAACTTACTCCAAACTTTTAAAAAGCATACACATGTGAAAGAAAGTCACATTGGTTTAGTCCTCTGCTCGCGCTCTCATACGTACCCTGTCCCCCATGGCTCTACAGCCTGGCCCCTCTGCTGCACCTCTTGGACTATGCCAGCCTTCTGCTGTCACTCTTGTTGGTCACACATTCTTCATACTGAGGACATGTTCTCAGCTTGGGCGCTGTGCTGTGCATCTCATCCTCCGGAGCTCTTCCTGCAGATGTGTGGATCTAGTTTCTGAAGGTCTGATTCAAATGTCAGCCTCTTAGTCAGGTTTCTATGGTTACACATCTAAAGCTGCAGCTTCCCCTTGATATTGTCTAACACATTTCTTTTTCCTGCAATGACTTTCACCTTAGCCCTTGCTGAAGCTACCTTACTGCAGCTGAGCTGGATTTTCCTTTGCCTTATTGCTAGACGCTAAGCACCAAAATGCAGATTCTTGGCTACTCTTTATGGCAATATCCTCAACTCCCTCCAGCACATGGTAGGTGCTCATTAAATCTTTTCTTAAGAATTAAAATGGCCTTTGGTGTTTCTTCAACTTTGACTCCTCCATAATCCTGATTTCTTGGAAGTTTAAACTTGTTCAAGACTATGAGGAAGACAGCACAGTGTTTGGCATGAAAAAACTTAAGTTCTTTCTTTTTTCAGGTCACTAGAGACTTCTCATTCCTAATGTTAGCCCTCTTAACAAATTTACTAGCTCTGTGGCTGACTATTCCACAAGTAGGTACAGATTTTGTTGAATTAGGGCTGAAAACAAAGATTTGCAACTTGTGATTAATCTTTACCACACACAAGTCCCAACATATGGCAAAGCTCTGTGTCTTATGCCTGCTTTTATTTCAAGAAGGAGATGGAGGAGCACAAGTATCAAGATTTTGAAATTGATTTGTAAGTCTAAAGTGACAATGACATATTCTAAGTAGTCCCACAGCCTTAAAAGCTGCAGAGCTTATTTTCAGTACATTTTCCCTATGTTCACCCTGACTTTTGGAAAAACTTCACTCATAACTGCATCGGAGGCTCTCTTGTGTAGATGGACTTATACTCTCATCTATGGCTGATATGAGGGAGTAGATGAAGCACTGAGACAGAGCAGGATATGCACTGCATTCCTTGGCCTTGAAACAAGAATAGTACCATGAGATTGAGGAAGACTTGGTGTCTATCGATTGCCTGACATCTTTAGCAAAACCATCACATGTATGGAGTGACCCCAGGTGAACTGTGTTGGTGCAACTTATAGTGATAATGGAAAGCATGTTTATTACAAATATTCTTATTGTGAGAATGAAAAATAGATAAAATATATCATCATATAATCATCATTAGGCACAAAAACTTTATATTACTTTTATGACTGCTACCATTATCACCTTACATAAATCGCATGCAAAAACCAAAGCTAAGCACTTATCATGTTACGCTCTTGCTTAATCTGACAAAATTATAAAAGAGGAACTACCTTTATTCTCCATCTTAAATAGGGAAACTGAAGTTTGCCATGGATTAGTATGAAAAGACTGAAGAATTAACACCCAGGGACCCCATCCCAGGTTAGAATCTATCACTTCCTGCATGTTGCAGAGTCCAAAATCTGAAGCCAGCACTCAGGGCACTGCTATTCATACATGTTAATTGGTATTGGGTTTACATTTATTCTGTGCAGGTCACAAATCCTATTGTCCAGGCGCACATGTCAAGTCTGATCAGAAAATCCAGAGCCTGGAATCAAATTTCCTCTGCTCTTTGCCCCCAACAGCTTGCAGGTTATAGCTAAAGTTGGGTGTTATCCATCTCTGTGGTTGGACCCCAGGGACATTTATTGGCCTAAAAGTTAAATGGCATAGAGACATTCTCAGCAAAGCAGACTCTTTCATCTTCTTTAGTCAGATTTGTGGCGACAGTCTGGGGAACAGTGCACCAAACAAGGTGAAGATCTTTTTCCAGAATCTTCCTTAGGCAAGGAGAAGAGGACCCCAAGGTGGAGGAACAGATGTCTGGATTGGGAAGCCCCTTTCTCTTACCAAAACTAGACACTAAGAAACAAGGTAAATTACTTTGTTGACAGGCATAAGACATAAGCAGAGTGATACAGCATAAAGAAGCTTTGTTCCTGAGGTCCCAGCCCTGTCCTGCAGAATAAAAATGTTAGTCCATAGCTCAAAGTGCCAGGTGATGGATGCATGGTCTGAGAGAGGCCTTCGCAGGGTCAAGAGTGAGTTCCAGCGGGGGAGTCCTCCTCCTTGTGCACTCAGCAGGGAAGATGATCAGCCCATAAACCTGAGACAGCTCCAACCCACGCTCATCCCACACATTGTGAATACTGATTTCACGCTGACTGATCTCAGCCTTGTAGGCCTGAAAGAAACGACACAAATAAAGATCTAAAGCCACTGAAGCCATCAGCTCAACATGCTCCTGTGCTATAAGGATGACAGAGAGATGAGACTAGCCCTAATTGGTTCCTAGCATCTCTATTAAGGCTGATAATTTAAAAGCTATGCTATGTAGATATGATATGTATCTACAAATCAACACAAGGTTGAGAAGGAATTATAAACACCATAAACACCAAGCTGGTATATCATGGAAGTTCAGCTCCCGTCTCATTAAAATCTGCTAGAGTTGAGAAGAAATCAAAGACATTTCTACCTAACTTTGTAACCATGGACTCTGACATTTTTTTCCTACATTGCATAGTTATTCACATAAAAAAATTTCCTAATTCTTTTATTTAATCTACTCGGTTTTGCGATTGGTTTCCTCACTTCTTATTAATATTATTTACTGTTTGTGAGTCAAAGTCTCACTTTTTTGCCCAGGCTGAATTTGACTTTCAGCCTTCTTACCTCAGCTGATTAAGCAAAGGGATTTCACGTGTATAACATTATGCTCAGATTCTTGATTTTAACTAATGTGTACTGTTTAACTAAAACCAAAGTATTGTTGAAACCCAGACTGCGAAGATGAATACAGTAATATAAGGTCTTTAGAGAAGCAAAGTTTTATAATAAGGATATGAGAGTTCAGGCAAGACAATATGAATTGCACAAAGCAGTACTTATTTTTACAAAAATCATAGACTAATTCTTTCCACAAAGGAAGGAAAAAAAGAAGCAATTTTCATTGAATTAAAATAATTTCCAGATACTTGTTTAAAAAATAAATATCTGTTGTGTTAAAGAATGGGCTATGTAGCCTTCACAGAGGGGAGGTGCTTAGTCTTACTGCAACTTGATATGCCATGCTTTGTTGCTATCCATGGGAGACCTGCCCTTTCCTGAACAGAAGAGGAAGAGTGGATTGGTGCAGTGAGAGCAGAAGGGGTGGGCCAGGGAGAAGGCATGCAAAATAAACAATTTTTAAAGACAGAGAGAGAGAGAGAGAGAGAGAGAGAGAGAGAGAGAGAGAGAGAGAGAGAGAGAGAGAGAGAGGAGAGAAGGAAAGGAAGGAAGAAAGGAAGATAAAAAGAATGGGCTATGGCCAGGTGATATAAATGTATTAAATGTCATAATGGAACTAATTATAATGAACCCATTTTATTTAGCTAAATGTTAATTAATGGAACAGCAAAATGTTGTAGCAGGAATATTCTGTGCAGGTGGTGGCACTTTACTGAGATCAAGAATCATAGAACCTGTCATAATCATAGTTGTTCTCAACCTGTGAATCAAGACCCTTTGTGGGGGGGGTCACTTATCAGGTATCAGGTATATCAGATATTTACATTATGATTCATAACAGTAGCAATATTACAGTTGTGGAATAGCAATAAAATAATTTTATGCTTCGGGGTCAGCACAACATGCCGAACTGTCCTAAAGGATCATAGCATTCAGAAGGCTAGAAACACTGGCCTATGAAAATATTTTTGTGTCTAACAGAAATGCAACCAGGAGATATCACCAAGCAAGATAGGACCACAAGCCAGAGAAATTCCAAACTGGGCACTACTGGGCTCTATGTTTTGAGTTTGCACTTTTAAAACAACATTGTCTTTTATATCTTGTGTAATTTGCAGCAGAAACAAAATTGGAAGTCAAACTAATGCCAAGTATTGATAGGCAAGACTCAAAAGAATTTTGACATGTTTATAAAGTAAAATCATGACTCAAAAATCAAACACTAAGCTAAGAAAAATACAAGAAATACTCAGGAAAAAATATTTCTAATGTACACTTTTTCAGAAAAAAAAACATGCTGCTACATGTTATAACTTAATAAAAATGAATACCAAGCCTATTAAAGGAAAATATATGTTCAACTATGTCAATTAAATATGAGAGAAACAGGATGATAGCAAAATATAAATTTTGATGCTTCGTACTGGTACAAATGAAGCTGATGAAATAGTAAGACAGTTTGGCAACCCCTGCTCCTACCCCACCCCCAGCCCAGTAGCCTGATTACACCACACTCCAATCCTTTGATGTGTTTTCCATTTCTAAGACTTTTCTCCAAGAGACAAACAAATGTGAGCCATTTTTGCACGCCAAAACTGCTCATCTCAGCAGAATGTGCCCAAGCAAAGAGGAAAAAAGAAAGGTGAAGAGAAAGGGAACAAAAACAGAGTTACTCTCTGGTTTTTTTTTGTTTTGTTTTGTTTTTTGTTTTTTTGTTTTTTTTTTTTTTGGAAGTGGGGAAACTTGCGAGTGAGGGAGAGAGGGGATGGGTGGGCGAGAAGAAGACAGCAGTGAAGAAAAATGTAAGGGGATCATGCATTATCCGGAATTCATTAAGCAGAAAAGCCGGAATGACCTTAAAGCCAGTATCTTCAAATCTGTTAAATGACATAAAAACATAACACAGTTAGAATTTGCTTAAATTCTACTGCTAAATTCCACATGAATCTCTATGAAGCCCTTTACTCTTAGAAACACTGTAGTTAAACGGAAGATTACATGTAAAACACAAATATGAATTCCCTCTTCTGTAATGTAAGTCTACATGTGGTGTGGGAGGAACTGCTTTGGCCTATAGCAAGGCAGAACTTAGCTAGGAAGAGAAAACTAAACTGAATGCTGGGAGAAAGAAGGTAGAGTCAGAGAGAAGCCATGGAGCCCTGCCAGACACAGACGCCAGACAAAACTTTACCCAGTAAGCCACAACCATATGGTGATACACAGATTAATGCAGATGGGTTAATTTAAAATATAAGAATTAGCCAGAAATTTACTTAAGCTATTGACCAAACAGCATTGCAGATAATATAGTTTCTGTGTGGTTATTTTGGGGCTGAGAGCCAGGAACAAACAAGCAGCCTCCTACTACATACATGTAAGTGCCACAATTTTTCAATACATCATCTGAACTACATGAAAAATATTTGGTATTTGCTGCACCTGGGACTATAGACCCAGATCATGACTTAACGCAAACTAGGAGGAAAAGCCCAAGTCTGATGCTATTCCTCTCCTGGGAGAGAGAGAGAGAGAGAGAGAGAGAGAGAGAGAGAGAGAGAGAGAGAGAGAGAGAGAGAGAGAGAGAGAGAAATGTAAAGCAAAAAATGCACAAAACTAAGGAAAACAGCAAATACAGACCATATTACCTTACTGCCTACAGTTTCATAGGAAGTGGCTGCTTTTCATTCACACAGAAAGCTTCTACCAATTGCACATCAGAACAATCACTGAAAGGAGAAATTAAAAACAAACTACTGGTTCTGTCTCTTGCTTGCCATTTGGTCCAATTGAATCCTGTGGGCATTAATGTCTTCCCAAATCTATCTGTGTTACCGGACCCTCAATTGCCCTCTGTTGAAACCAGATCTCTTGTTCCATGCATCAGATTCAAGTCTTAGCCCGGTGGGTTCCATGTGAGCAGAAAGGCTCTCACTCAGCAATAATAGAATTCGCTGAGGCAGTGCTAGACCAGCCTCACCTGAGAAAGTAGGAACTAAGGTACAATGAAGCCAGTCTACTGCTTCCAGACCCCACAAAACAAATGGAGAAGAGGTCAAAAGGCAGGTGGCACCATAGAGGTATTAAAAGTTCTGGAAATTTGAATTTGACATCATTGGTGCCATTATTTCAGCCCCACAAATCTCTGTTATGCTCTAACAGATTTACCAAAAGAAATGCTATGCCTTACTAGGCAAATTGCATTGCCATTTTATATGCATACATACAGAGAAAATTTTTACATATACAATGAAGATAAGCAATCCATCTATTATTACATAAATAGCATATAATGGGCAGAAGAAATGAGGCAACTTACTCAAAACTTGTATTTTCTGCCACATACACAATTCTTCTGAAAACTGGAAATACCAAATCTAAACCCAATTTCACATCTATGAATTTTAGTTTCCTGAGTTCCAAACTTCTCATACACATGCCATAGTGAATCATATCTTCATTCGTACATGTACCCGTGTATGTTCATATGCATGTGAAAGTATTTCTATTGAGACTTTGATTGACATTTACTATATGAGTCAAATTCATTTTCAAATCTAGTCTCTATTGCTCCATTGTTAATGCTTGTCTACAACTCACAAAACTCCACAATCAGACCAGAATTTAACCCCAGACAGAAACGCCCCTCTATGCCCTTCCTACTGTGCTGTGTAATGTTATTACTATCATCTGAATGAGAGATGTAAGGTAGAATCCAGACCCATGAACTCCTTCTCTTTCACAGAGCAGTACAATTACAGGTCAACAAGCTTGACAGAGCCTTGGGCTCGAGGTTTTACACGAGTTCAATCACTGACATAACCTGTGAACAAGGACATGCCACCTGTGTCTAAACCTTTACCTATAAATTGAAAAGAAGGAAAGCAATCACTGGTCTCACAGAACTTCCACAGGGGAAACTCAGAATGCTTGCAAAGCCCTTCAGAAATGGCAATGTCTTTATTAGCAAGAAATATTCTATAGCAGACACTGTAAGAAAATGGATATAGAAAACACACTGGATCATAGCAGTTTCTAACCTCCAGGTACTTGGCAGGGCATAGAAAGATAGTCTTACAGTGTCTCCATCCTCAAGAATATATGACTCTTGTGTACCACAGAGAAGGGGAAAGATGAGGAGAAGTAATTGCATTTCAGAAACATTGCGTGCAGTGCCAAGAAAACATACTGTCCAGTCTATTGTATAATCTGAAAGTATTTTCAATATTTCACAGATAAATGGGATTCTAACACTGTAAAATAACATATTTTATTCAGTTTATTGATTTCAATGGATAAGGTATGATGTAACTGAAGGCAGGGTTCCCTACTGCAGGTGATCCTCAAGCAGAGGGTGGAAAGCCATTTGGTTAAGTTGGAAAGAACATTAGATGGGGGAAAGACATCATTCAAATTCATTCATTTACTTGACAAGAATTTAATTAGAACCATCTTGAGGTTCCTTTTCTATAATCAAACATTTTGCCATAGGACTGTACGTCTTTTTCCTCCAAAGAATGAAGTTGTGACCATAGCCATGCTCTAGAATATGGATGATTATGGCTGACTTGAAAAGAAAGGAAAGAAAAAGTAGAATAGAATACAATAGAATAGAACATAATTAAACAGAACAGAGCAAAAAAAATAGCTGACGTTTTAGAGCCTATTCCCCTATGGTGGGATGCCTCCTTTAGCATTGATACAGGAGGCAAGAGTTTGGTCCTGCCTCATCTTGATATGTCAAGCTTTGTTAACTCCCATGGGAGGCCTTACCCTTTCTGAGGGTGGATTGAGGACAGAAAGGAGGTAGGGGAAGGAATGTGAGGAGAAGAGGGAAGGGAAACTGTGGTTGGTATGTAAAATAAATTTAAATATTTAATAAAAAAAGAAATAGCAGAATATCAAGGACAATGCTATTGAGCTTTGGCTTTCAAAGCACTTATTGTCCTCTAACCCTGGCAACCCTGCTGAATCAGCAGCAGAGGATTATCTGCATCGCTTTAGGGAGTCATCATCTACCATCGGATCCATGAGCAAGACTATCTGGAAGTCATCAGATAACCACAAGTGGAAAAACAAGTCCCTCTGAGGTAACTAGAGACATACACAGTCCTGTAGACTGCATACAATCACAAAAGCTTTTTGCTTTAAGCCATAATGTCTGGGGAAGAATGCACAGCAGTGATCCCATAGAAAGATTCTGGGCTATGTAGAAAAGAAGATGAAATGCCTTGAAGAGCCTTCCCAACCCTAAAGCAATGGGTTTTCTGTTTGTTTCTTGTTTTTGTTTTTGCAAATCCAAGACCTTGTTATTCTTTTGAGTAAGATCAGTAATGCGTGTGTATGGATGTCTATATAAATTTTTAGATGAATTAAAGACTCTCTGCAAGCATCAGCTCTAATACATTCTCCCGGCAGGTCACTACTGCAGAGACCAACCACTGCTATGGGTTGCTTCAGATCTGTGTATCCACAATAATGCTGTGATTCCACACCCAGGAATACACAGCTGTCATTTGCTTCCATTTCTCCCACTGAACTCCCAGGCATGGAAAACACAATGCTGCTCAGGGAAGCTTTACCACATACAATTCACTATAGAATTCACCCTCTGTAGTGTTGGATTCTGCTGAACTGTATCTCCACTTACAAAATGTCAGTACATGTGTGTGTAGCCCTGAAAGCATCCTGAGGCTTGGGAAAGGCAGATCACGACATTCATACTATGCAATATTAAAGCCCCTTTGAGTTCAAAGTGATGTATACTCAAGTTCTAAATGGTATCAAAGTATAATTATGTTTTGCCTTGCAAATGAAAGCAGAAATCTCATCTTTTATAGCTCTGCTGCTTTCTTTGTCTTCTTTAAATCCAAGACCATCAAAATACCCTCAAATGTGATCTTCTCCATAGTAGCAAGCACAGAACTGCCACTGAAGGGCAGGGATGAAGTGGAAGTCCCTGAGCCCTCCACTTTGGGTTCAGTAGAATAGCTCTAGGGTGTACCAAGCATCCTTCTCGCATCTTGGTTTCTATGATTCCTGGCTCCTGCGTGATCTTATCACCTTTAATGTCCACTTTGCTTTTCATAAAATAAGTAGTCAGATCAACTATCACTTAGATTTTTAAAAAAGTCTATTGGTGAGATTTTCTACTGTCTGAATATGAAGAAGTACTTATATCTTCCAGCCAAGGAGACAATGGTAGGAAATCAACCCAATGGATAAGTAATCTTCCTACTTTCTGTCAGTTCAAACCCACTTGCTATTTCTCACATGCTCTGTAAAGGGCAGGCCCCATGTAATGAACTTATTACTAGACACCTTCCTGCCACTACCTCTTAAGAGCTCGTACATCAGTCTCCAGTGGATGCCTGTGTGTTCAAAATGGCAGCTTTGCACAGCAGCTCCCAACTTAACCAGGTCTAAGTTCTTGAATAAAGGGAGAAATAAAGAACCGTGGGAAAACTATTTGCTCATTCATTTTATAATTATGGGCTTCCATCACATGTGTGTGGGTTTCAGCGTTAAAGGCACTACAGAGAACTAAATTGTAGAAACCAGGGTGGGGGCAAATGTTCCTTGCATTCATCCCCTATCATTCTCTTCCTGATATATTTATGATCTAAAATTTATCATATTTATGATCTATCTGCAGACAGAAGCAGGAAATACTCCCTTGGCTTAATAAAACCAGACTTAGTATATAAGTAAAAGTATTAATAGCAGTCATATTGAATAGATATAAAGTTACATGACAGTCACAACTCTAAGTAGCTACTTGATTTTTATTAGCTAGAAATAAGACCTTCTTCTATGGGCTGCTGCTGGATCCTTTATGCCATCATCACGATGAACACACTGGGCCAATTTTAATGTCACAATTGCACTATACACATCAAGCTAGGAGAACAAAGGTAGGTAAATTTCCTATCTGAACTTCCTTCATAAGCGGGCCCCAGGCAGCTCATCTTCTTAGCTCAACCTTCACATTGTAGTGACCACAGAACAATGGCCACTTTCTAACCTGATGAGACCTAAGTATTGTGAGAAATGGGACAATAAGAGAAATTGTATTATCCCTATTGGTCAAGCAGGAGGGGTTTGTTGGGAGGACCTTGATCATCTTATTACAAGCTGTGATAGAATTACTGAATGTGGCGAAAAGCTAACAACTGCTTTTCGTGTCTAAAACCAAGGATGCTCTCCCATTTCCCCTTCTCTTTGAATAACCCAGGGAAATGCCCAATAGGAAGAATGAGTGGGAAAGGTCACTGTGTAGAGGAAAAATGAATCATGGGTTCTTGTGACAGTACTATATTTGGAAATTTTTCTTCTATGTATATCATCTAATTAGAATTAGGCGCAATGTACCTCTGTAATCTCTCCACTTGGGAGCGAGGTTAAGTCCAGCTTAGAGGTACTGAGTCGGACCCTGTCTCAAAAGACAGAAAAGGGAAAATAAAGCAGACCTAGTCAATAAGGGACAGACTCAGACCTCAGCAGCTCTGATACATGGCACTCACGTGTCCAGATAAAGTGACCGTAAAATGAGCACTTTGTCCAGTCCTAGAGCTGAGGAAGAGAGAAAGAAGAGAAGATGAATGCTGAACTCTCTAGGTGGTAGCAGAAGAGGAGCCTGTAAGCTCAGGGGTGAGGTCAGCAGTGGTCAGAGGTGGAGTCAGTATAAAGATTGGGCAGGCTCTCCCATGACTCTTCAGTTAATTTCTCACTGCCTTTGCCTCCACCCATACCAACTGAGGAGTGCCTTTATTAAGATAACAGGTATCGTACTCTAGAATGCTGAGGAAAGATAAGAGAGTGTCATTTCCCAGGATTTCCTTTGGCCAAGCCAGGCATTCATGGAAGTCAGCAAGCACTGTGTGTCCTATAGAAAAATCTCAAAGGTGAAGTAAAAGGAACTGATCTGACATATCTGGATGAGAGACCCAGGCCCCAGCAGGTCTGTGATCCATAGCCCTAACACAATCCTGAGCCCAGAGCCGGTGAAAGAAACACTTTATCCCTGAACCCAAAGCCAGGGGAAAATACCCTGAGTCAGAAACCAGAGCCAAAAGAACACAATTTACCCCCAGAATCAAAACCTGTAAAAAAAAAAAAAAAAAAATTCATTCTGGCCCTAAAATTGGAGTCTAACAGCTAAAAAGAACCAGAGAAAAAAAGATAGTTTGACCCCAAAATCAGAGCCATCTCTGACCCCACCAACCAATCCTTGAGCAGGAAAATCATCCAATCCCTAAGCAGAGAAGTAGCTGCCCCTAGTCTAGAAGCATGACCTCCCGCTGGCCTTAGAAGGAGGCAGTCTCTTCCAATCAGCAAGGCCTGTCTGCCCCTGACCTTAGCTCATTAGCAGGGGCCGATCAGAAATAGGCAGCACATCACCCCACTGAGAGAGACCAATCAGGAATGGGCAGCACCTCTTATGATTGGAATTCCCCAAGCCCTCCCCTTCTTGCCTGGCCTCTATAAAAATCACCTTCCCATGAGCTCTGGGTCTCTCCTGCACTACTTCTGCATGATTGCTATCACTCCGGATGAACAGACAGAGGAATCCCAGACACCATAAGGACACTTTGCTTTTCCATTGGCCCATGTCTCGTGGTGGTAATTTGGGGGTCTGGATTTAATGCAAAACATAATTATCAGTGCCATTACAGGCTTGCCTGATGGCCTGTAAGTCCATTGTTCTTCCAGAACATTGTGTAAATTAAGATCATTCTAAAAGAATTACCAAACACTATTCAAACAAGGGCAGAAATGAGAGACTCCTGCTTTATACCTACTGCGACAGCCTTCCTGTAGACCACCTGCCATACTAAGATCGTTGAAATGACTGTAGAATTGCCCCCACTTTCTGACAGTAGTCAATGTGCAATGAGCCCTTGCTTCCTTCTTGCTCTCTTCCAGATTGTCCGACGAAGCCTAAATCCTACAAAGATCATCCTTTTACTGACATAAGATAGGGTCCTCAGTAGCTCTTACTAGCAAGAGGAATGAAGTCAACTCATTTACCTGCAAGTGTGTCCCTGTGGTTTTTAATTAAACGATATTGATGTTAAACAAAAGTAGCTGAAAGGACTTTGAGAGAGGGCTGCTGTCAACTATCAACTCGGTCTGTATGTATACATATGTATATACACATATATGTGTATGTATGTGTATACATGTATATTCATATGGTCCCTGTGTGCATATATAGATAAACATATATACATACATACATACTGTCTGTGTGTATGTACATGTAAGTGCATGTTCACAGGTATGCACATACAAGTGGAAACCAGAGGTTAATGCTGGATGTCTTTCTTGATCACTCACCTTGTGTTTTAAAACAAGATCTCATACTGAACCTAGACTAGAGTTCACCAATTCACTAGGCTGGCCTAGCCAAGGAGTAACAGAGTCTGCCTGTGTAAAGTAGCCATACCCCCTCTGCCAGCACTAGAGTTACAGACACAAGTCACCACTTCTGGTTTTATGTAGACACTGGGAATCCAGATTCAGGTTCACATTCTCATACAGCAGGCACTTTATTTGCTAAGACACTACCTCACTACTTCTGTTAGCTTTTGAGTACAACAGACACTACAGAAACCAAACAATAACCAAGTAGAAGCACTCACTGTTGAATCTAATGCTTAAGTTGGGCTGTACTCTAGGACTTCAGAGCAAATGTCACTACTCTATGAAGAAGGTTGAACTGCTGTGGTTAGTTGCTTCAGTTTTGTTTTGTGTGTCTCTCACCCCTCAAAAGGCTGGGCCTGTGTTATGATTTGGGCCTGGAATATACCAGAGAGATGTGTGTTAAGGCTTGTTCCTCAGCTTATACCTCTAGCATAAAGAATTGTTAAGAGCCAATACCCACTGGGAATTTGTTAAGCCACTGAGGGTATTCATTCCAAGGAGACTGTGGGACCCCAGACTCTTACTCAGTATTTTTGCTTCTTGGCATTGAAGTAAATAGCCTGTTCCACAATGTATTCTTCACTGAAGTGCTGCCTCACCCCAAGCCAAACTGCAAAATGGCCAATCAGTCATGAGCTTGAACCACCAAAACTGTGACCCAAGGTAGAGTTCTGTTCTTGTAGCGTTGGTTATCTGGGGTATTTGTTAAACTAATGGAGTGTTAGCATACCCAGCACTCACCTCATGGAGCAAGAAGAAACGTGTGTGCTCAGATCTCACACTACATCGCTATTGCCTTTGTGGAATGAAAAAAAAATCATCTTGCATTTTTGAATGTTCAGGGCACGGTGCAAAAGCAAAGCAGATGCAGGACTGCTTGAATGCTGTGTTCTACGCCTTTAATTGAGAAAATGTAAAGTCCTTGCAAAGGCCCTGGGTACAGACAGAGGTGAAGAATTGGAGATCCCACTGAAGTCTGCCACCTGTAGCTATTTAGCCAGCCCAGGATGGTGTTAGATGAGCCGTGAGGAAATTCTCATGTCAGTGAGAAACCACAGGAAAGCAGGTCAGCCAGCAACTCCCTTTCACAAACAACCAAGCCAGGAGTGACCAACCAAAAGGATTTGGACCAATCGTAGATCCATGCACACATCCATCCAACAGTGTAAAAAGCACCCAACAGACAGGGAGCCTGAATCTATGCTCTATTAAGGCTAAAGGGCCCTTCATCCATGGACCCCCAAAGCCTTGCATTACACTATAAATCCCAGGTGTCCTCCCTATTTCTTGATGTTCTTACTGCACAGGATAAAGGAATCTGACAGGCAATTTTTAAAGAAAAAAAACTGGTTTGACAGTACCTAAGGGGAAGATTTGAGTTTTAGTGCTGATCAGGCATCATATAAGATTATATTAAAATCAATTTTGTCCCTATTAACTAGCCACGTATATCAATAAAAGGTCAGAAAAGGTAAAATTTAAAAGGAAAGATTCCTCAGCACACCAGAGCAACAGAAGGTAAGTGTGACCCTACATGTAGCCATTCTGACAGTTGGGACTATCTCAAGACATGTCGGAAGGCATTATCTACAAAACGGACTGTCAACGGTTTTCCCCATCTCTGACCTGGAAGTCACAGTCAGAGAATGGTGAACATTTTCTCCATCTGCCTGACTGGAAACACTCATTTCAAACGTTGGGGCTTGCCCTAATTAGCAGCATTATCTCTATTTTATTTTTTTTTCAAATGAAATTGCTTTATAAATACCTCCCAGGCTATTGTGAGAATCAAATTAGAGAGCAGATGTGAAAGTATTTTTGAAAAGTTCAAAATGTTATAGGGATATAAAGTTATCTGACATGCTGCTACGATAATAACAATTTAAGCATGCTAATAGGCATTGCTTTCTCATTAGTGAAGCAGAGCCATGGTGGAAAGGATGTGAAATCCAGTCAGCTCTCAAACGTTCACATTCCAGCCCTGCACCACCTAACTGGTGTGACCTCAACAAGTTCCTCATCCACTCTAGCCTTTCATGTCCTCATTAGGGAAGAGAAAACGGAAAGGGTGGAAGTAGAAGCTTGCCAAAGCCTTTAGAACTTTAAATAGAACTTCTTGTTGGCAGGTTTTCCACATACGCTTTTCCTCCTCAGATAATTCATAGAAGACCATAGAAAAGGATACCTAGGTTCTGTGGATGATGACTATGTATAACCCTCTAGATGCATGCTTTTGAAACAGTAACAAAATAATCCTTATCTTAGAGTTAACTTTATCACAGCCATTTGTGATGTTTCCAGTCATTTGGATACAGATCTTCAGTGCCTTAACTCTACTAGACTCCACATGCACACAAAGGTCTTCCACCCGTACCCCTCCTTAAGCCGCCCTCCTCGGTCTTCCTGTCTTTCCGTTCCTTCATTAACTATCTCATTGTATTCATTGCTGTGAGCCACAGGAATCCTTACTGAAAACCTATCCACTGTGAATAGAAGCTGTATTGGCATCACTGAAACAATATGTAGAATACTCACAAGAACTCTGAATGGCAGGTTTAATTTCCTTCCTGTCACAGAAAGGCTAAACACGCACAAAGGCACACTTCTAGGGAGGAGGTGAAAGCATACCTCATGCTCATGCTTGACTACACAGTCCCGGCTTCTCAGTGTCGTAATGCTCTCTGACCTCCATTGGAAGCTTGGTACTGTAATAATTTATCCATTTGTCTCCCATCTAGGCTGTCAATTTCTTGGTAGTTGAGAATACTTGTTATGTCTTATGTCCCTAGCAATTATCACAATGCATGCACCAAAAAGATGTTCAATTAGTGTTCGTTCATTGAACAAATTATACCAAACACACGAACATATCCTTCTATCACATTTAATACCCAATGTATAATTCTCTATAGTGATACACATTTTATATATTTTGTCATGTATTGAAGCTAGATTGTTGTGTATGCTAGTGGAGCACTGTATGGTACTATAGCACTACATCCCCAACCTCATACTACCAGTGTGTATGTGTGAATGTGTGTGTGTGTGTGTGTATAGATGTGCATGTTGATACCAACATGTGTTTGGAGGTTATAGGGGACTATTAAGTGCCTAGCTCTGTGACATTCTGTTTAATACCTTGAAAGAGGATCTCTCACTAGAACTTGAGCTAAGCCATCAATCAGTAGACCCCAGAGATCTTCCTTTCCCACATCAGTGCTGGAATTACAGGTATGTGTGCAGCTATGTTCAGCTTTTTACACAGATGCTGGAATCTGAGCTCAGGTCTCCATGTTTGCCGAGTAAACACCCATGCCCAATGACCGCTCTCTCTAGACCATCTAAAATAGCACTTAAATTCAAGATCTTAGGCCTATAATTAAGTAGGATAAGATTCTTAAAACCTAAATTTAAAAGCGTTTTTATAACGTTTCAAAATAAACCTTTTAAAGTCTCAAAATCACTATAAGGTTTCGCTTATGAAGCAAAGTATTTCAGTAGTTATATGCTTCTCTATAATATCATAGGTATGAGGAAGAACTATAGCATGGTGAATGATTTTATGTATGTCCTAGATCTTAGGATCTAGGATACTCATTTCTAGTGTCAAATTGACTAGATTAGAAAACATCTGGAGCTTTAGTAAGGCACGCCTTTGAATCTGACTGTGAAGACATCCCCGGAACTAGTTAACTGCTGTGAAGACATCCCCAGAACTAGTTAACTGCTGTGAAGACATCCCCGGAACTAGTTAACTGAAAGCAGAAGACTTGGCTCCAACAGGGACAGCACCGTCCCATGGGCTCTGTTCAGACTTTACAACAAAAATGATAAAAAAAGTCCAGCTGGAACATCCCCATTCTCTTCCATCCTCTCTGGTCCTCTGAGATGAGAGAAATAAATTCACACTCCCTCTGCCCCAGCAGAAGCCATTCCTACTGCTATGCTTCCCAGACAATGACAGATGAGAACCTCAAACCAAGACCCAAAGAATACCTGTCCTTACTTAGCCCTCCCACATCGATCAAAAAATTGCTCCTAAATATATACCCACAGAGTAAATGTTGGAGAGATTTCCTCAACTGAGGTTCCCTCTGCCCAGGTGTCTATAATTTGGGTCAAATTGACAAAAACTAGTGCATTTCCTTACCTTAGCAATTCCATCTCTATCTCTCTCTCTCCCACCTATTTATTTGGCTACAATTCTTTATCTCCAATCCACTGTACAGTAAAGTGTACTCTTTAACCAGTCTCCTTCTGCCTTCACCTGCCCCACTTCTCCCTGGTCCTGGACTTTCACTAGAAACTCAGCAGAGATGTGCAGAGAGGGAGGCAGGGAGGAGCTCAGCAGAGATGTGCAGAGGGAGGCAGGGAGGAGCTCAGCAGAGATGTGCAGAGTGAGGCAGGGAGGAGCTCAGCAGAGATGTGCAGAGGGAGGCAGGGAGGAGCTCACCAGAGATGTGCAGAGGGAGCCAGGGAGGAGCTCAGCAGAGATGTGCAGAGGGAGGCAGGGAGGAGCTCAGCAGAGATGTGCAGAGGGAGGCAGGGAGGAGCTCAGCAGAGATGTGCAGAGGGAGGCAGGGAGGAGCTCAGCAGAGATGTGCAGAGGGAGGCAGGGAGGAGCTCAGCAGAGATGTGCAGAGGGAGGCAGGGAGGAGCTCAGCAGAGATGCGCAGAGGGAGGCAGGGAGGAGGACCAGAAACATCAACATTGTGCTCACATCTCAGACATCACGACTTGTATTTCACAAGCTCTGAGTTCCTCAAATTTAAACTCATTAAACTCATATTTGAAGCAATGAACTTAGCATTAGGGTAAAAATTTACATAAGATAATATGTAAAAGTCCAGAACAAAATAAGAGCTTAATAGACTGCGATCCTATATTAACATGTCTATTATTGTGAGATGAGATACGTTGATTATATGTTTCTTAGGTGGCTTCAGTACATAAGCGAGGCATATCTTCCTTCACGTTTCTTCTTTTATTATTTATTAGAAGTGAGGTTATTTCCTTCAAACTTTTCATTTGAATAAATACTATTTATTCTTCAAAAGTCTTTTCCTGCCATGGATGTCCTTACTTATGTCTCTGTTCCCACCCCAAACCACACTAAACCCTCTCATCCAATTATGGGATTATCTAGTATCTATTTTCTATCGCATTATTTGAATTTAAAAACATATTTATTGTACATCTTTTCTTAATTCATGCTAAATGGATGCTACTATTTCAGCCTCCTAGTAGGCATATCATTCCCATGCAAATGGAGACTACCATTTGGGACATGAGTACAGTGCTATATTCAGAAAAGAAATTTCATGATATTTGTTGGGAAGATTAATAAACAATGAGGGCATTAATGAAATAGAAACACAGGCTTGGCATGAGGATTCATGAGAATGAGAATCATATTTTGGTGTGAGCTGAATGCTAAGAAAAGGTAGCAGCATGATTAAAATGGCAAGTAGGAAAGTCTGATACAGTAACACTGCCTGGGATGGATGCTGAACGAGAATCTGAGAACCAGAGAGACTCCTGGGCTTTGTGATAACAGTTAGAGGAAGAAAATGCATCCAGAACAGGAAGAGGTGGTAGGAGGGAGACGTCAGTCAGCAAGTGAGGAAAAGGAAGGCCAAGACAAAGCAAATGAATAAATACATTCTAAAGTACAGAAAAAGTAAGTGTTCCAGGCTGGAGAGACAGATGGACAGTGGCTACGAGCACATGCTCTTGCAGAGAACCCAAGTTTGGTTTGCAGAAAAGACACTGTCTTGTTCAACACTCCCTGTTAACTCCAACTCCAGTGGATCCAGGGCCCTCTCCTGCCCTCCGTGGGCACCTCACATGGACATGCACAAAGTTGAAAATGAAAAATTTTTTATAAACCATAAAATGAGTGTGCCAATGTTTCTGGATTGGAAAAATCTGTGTCTGTGATGAAGCAGGGACACACCAAAGATGAGCTTGCTGTTGATTTGGCAACACCATCAAGCCTGAAATGCACTTGTCTAATAATCAAGCTTGGAAAACAGAATTAGGAAAATATAAACTGTCAGTGAATACTCTCAGAATCCCCCAAATATGGATTACTTCTGGTTTTCCCAATACCTCTTGAGTTGTATAACCTTAAACTAGTTCAAATAGAGGATCAGAAAGAGTTTATTTGGTTTCTCAGTTGGGTTGTCTTTCATTCATGGAAGTAGCCTAAGAAACCCTAAGGTCCAAAAAAAAAAGACAGTGATATTGTTAAATGTAGTTCTCTCATTTTTTTCAGATATTTTCTTATTCAACTTACTTACAGACTGCTGGTATGGGAGTTTTACATAGCACAGAAGGATTTTACCTACACTTCTGGCTCCCTTGAAACAACAGAAGCTGCATTTGTCCCTTCCATTTGAGTCAAACCAAACAATAAAACATGTGGAACAATAGTATTAAAGTTCTAGAGAGTAGCCAAATAAATGGAAAGCCACTAGTGCAAGGCATAAAATTGCCCCAACTCCACACTTTGAGGAGATTTATAACCCATAAAAGGAAGGGAAAAATCCAAGCAAAGTTCTTTATAAATCCATGAAGTCAGTGACTTAGTGCTGAGAACCCTGGGATAGAAAACTATAATAGGAGACAACTACATGGGGAACACAGCAGAGGCCTGCGATGTGTCACTGGGAAGCTAATTATGAACCACTCTGTAGCACTTTCATTTGGTGTCAGAGCTCAGGCTGGTCCACAACAGCACCCACTCACATCACTAAGGTTGAGGAGCATCATGATTCAGGTGATAAAGAGTTATCAGAAAGGCAATGGGGCCTAGTCAACAGGCAAGCACCACTCATTTCTACCCATCCCATTTCAACGGTGGATCTGAAGGATTTGCTTGATTCCAAGGAAGTTTACCTATACCCAGAGCAAAGCTCAAAATAGACATAAGAATAAAAAGCTACCTAACCATTAAGGAAGTAAAATTCAGAATATCAGAGACACAAATAAAGAGGAAATTGTGAAATGGAATGAGCATTAAAACTGCTTAAAATATACTCAGAATGGAGGTCAGTGCTAGAATTAATAGGCAAGGACATGAAAAAACTATTGTAACCAAATGCTAAGTGTAACCATAAGAAATGTAAGGTGATCTTTTAAGGTTAAAACCACAATGGGCAAAATGAAAATTATACAGAATGGAGTTAAAGGCTCACCAGCACTCCAGATAAAATGATCAAGAAACTTGAACACACATAAACAGAAATCAATCAAGATGAAATGCAGAAAGTCAATGTGTGTGTGTGAAAGAGAGAGAGAGAGAGAGAGACAGAGAGACAGAGATAGAGACAGAGAGACAGAGAAAGAGAGAGAGAGATTAAAACAGCACCTATGAATTGTTAGACAGCTTCGGTTTCAACAAATTTTACATTTAAATATATGACTGGTTATATTTCAATTATACCCCAAAAAAGCTGTTAGAAAAAAAATCTTACCACTGTGTTGTTTTTATGTATTGGTATTTGTAACTGACTCATGGCTATTGCTTGAATTAAAAGGCTCTTTCTCTACCCACCTACTTACCATCGCTACATGTGGACATTTCATGAGCAATTTAAACTACTCAAACTGAACACGAACAACTAATATCGTTTCTCCTCAGGTACATGCCGCTCATCTGTGCCTTTCCATTTTATTGACTGAAAATTCCTTTCTCCTGGTTATTCGCTAAGCCACAAATTTTTCTACTTTTTCCATTGCCACTATTTTCCCCATGTGAGGGGACTTTTTTGTTGTTGGTTGGTTGGTTGGTTGGTCGGTCGGTCGGTCGGTCGGTCGGTCGGTCATTCCATCGGTCGGTCGGTTGGTTGGTCGGTTGGTTGGTTGGTTTGGTTTGGTTTGTTTCTCAGGAGACCCACACTTGCCCCCTTACTGTCACCCCACGGATTCCACACTGGTTAGAGCTACCATAGATGTTGTCATTACTTTCTGATTAATTTCATTTCCCCCTGTTTCATTATGGAAATGAACATTTATGAAGTTTAAGGTGTTTCTATTTCTTTGCTCAGAGAACATCAATGGAGTTCTATATATTGCCAAACATGAAGTAGCCAAAAGTCCATAGAGCATCCTAGGCTTCTGTGGTGGCTTGAAAGACATGGCCCCCAAGGGTAGTGGCACTATTAAGAGGTGTGGCCTTGTCAGAGGAAGTGTGTCTCTGCAGAGGCCAGTTTTGATGTCTCATGTATGCTTAAGTGACACCAGTGAATCGGATCAATTCTTTTTGCCTGTGAGTCTAGATGTAAGAATTCTCAGCTCCTTCTCTAGCACCATGTCTGCCTGCATGCTGGCTTGCTTCCTGCAATGATGATAATGAACTGAGCCTCTGAACAGTAAGTGAGCCACGTCAATTGAACGTTTTCCTCTATAAGAGTAGCCATGGTCATGGTGTCTCTTTACAGCAACAGAAACCCTAACTAAGACAGAAGTCAGTACCAGAAATTGAGGTATTCTTGTGATAGGCCTGACTGTGTTTTTGTTCAGAGGAATAAGAACTTTGGTACTTTCTGTAAGGAAAGCAAGGGGATGTTTTAAGCTCTACTTAATGGACCGTACCATTAGGCACATGGAAGACAGCGGTGTTAAGAGTTATTTGGACTGTGTGAAGCTGGCTCAAGAGACTTCAGAGGAAAAAAATATCAGTATGTTGCCTAGAAATGATTCTTGTGATATTTTGCTCACGAATGTCACTGCTTTTTGTTCTTGTCCAAAAAGTGTGCCTGAGGCTAAAGTGAAGAGTTTTGGATTAATTCCATTGCCAGAGGAAATCTCAAAAACAGCCTTATATAGACTCTGTTGTATGGTTATTAGTGGTAACTCTAAGGAAGATTTATAATGAAAACAAAGCAAGCTGTGCAAGGAGAAATATGAGGACAAGAAAGTGAGTTGGAGCTAAGTCCTGTAATCAAGGAGATAAACAGATTTTTCAAAAATGAATACAGGGAGTGGTGACCTCAGGGCAAGTTCCTACCCAGCTAAATTTCCAACTTGTGAAATGGAATTTTAGAACCTTAGAGCAGGCTGTGATGGTACACAACACTGGGAAGGCAGAGGCTCATGAATTGCTGAGTTTGAGGCCAACCTGATCTACAGAGCAAGTTTAAAAACAGCCAAGCTTAGGCTATGAAGGTAACCATCAAAACCAGAAAGCTGATAAAGATGTAACTGAACAAGTAAACCATGTTCCAGACCCAGCAAGCAGCAAAACTTGGCAGCTTTGGCCACATGGTTCTGGATTTAGAGTTAAGGATAGAGAAAACGGGTTATGGAATTTGCTTCTGCAACTAAGGAAAGTTGCTGAGGCCAGGTATGTGTCAGGTGTGTCCCTGAATGGAGGTCTAGATAGGCCATTGTGTAAAACTCTGAAGTTGAAGCCTGGATTGGCCTGGAGACCCCAAGATGTTGGAGATGCTAGAACTATGGGATACTTGCCAAGGAAAAATGCTAACAGGGAATGGAACCATTCCAAGAAAGAGAAGTGTCTTGCAGTCAACAATGCAGAAAGGAGTTGGAGATCTGAAGAACAGTTGACTTCAGACATGGACATGCAGTTTGGAGTTTGCCTGGATGGGTTTTGGTCTTGCTTTGGTCTAGTATTTTCTCACTATGCTCCCTTTCCTATGTTTTGCAAAGGTAATGTATATCCTGTGCCATTATAAGTTAGAAGTATGTGATCTGTTTTTTATATTTTGACTTTATAGGGGATTACAGTTAATATATTCCATGAGTTTCAGAAGAGACTGAACTTTCTTTTTTTAGTTGCTTCTTTTATACTGATTTTTATTGATCTCTACATTTTTCTCATTGATTTTTATTGATCTCTACTTTTTCTCTGCTCCCCTCCCTGTTTCTCCCCTCCCTTTCAACCCTTTCACAAGGTCCCCATGCTTCCAATTTACTCAGGAGATCTTGTCTTTTTCTACTTCCCATGTAGATTAGATCTATGTCAGTCTCTCTTAGGGTCCTCATTGTTGTCTAGGTTCTCTGGGATTGTGATTAGTAGGCTGGTTTTCTTTGCTTTATGTTTAAAAACCACTATGAGTGAGTACATGTGATAATTGTCTTTCTGGGTTTGGGTTACCTCACTCAAAATGATGTTTTCTACGTCCATCCATTTTCCTACAAAATTCAAGATGTCATTTTTTTCTGCTGTGTAATACTCCATTGTGGAAATGTACCACATTTTCCTTATCCATTCTTTGGTCCAGGGGCATTTAGGTTGTTTCCAAGTTCTGGCTTTGGATTTTCAAACACTGCTGAGACAACTGTAAACTCTGAGAACTTTTGAAGTTGGACCAAATGCATTTTGCATTATTATCACAAGTGTATGGGGGCCAGGGAGTGAGATGTGGTGGTTTGAAAGAAATGGTCCCCAAGGCCATTTCCCAAGGGCAGAGGAACTATTAGGAGGTGTGGCCTTGTTGGAGAAAGTGTGTCGCTATTCACTTATTCTCAAGCTACACCCAGTGAGACAGACCACTTCCCGTTTCCTGCATATCAAGTTGTAAAATCCCAACTCCTCCAGCACCATGCCTGCCTGCCTGCCTGCTTGTCTGCCACTGTGTTCCACCATGATAACAATCAACTGGACTTCTGAAACTGTAAGCTTAGGTATTTTCCTTCATAAGAGATGCTGTCATCATGATATCTCTTCATAGCAATAGAAACCCTACCTAAGACAGCTTCTTGCTGGCACTTCTGTTTGTATAGAACACTATTCCCATCAATAGCCATACCGTCTAAGAACTCAAGCATTCCCTAAGCAGTACTGGGAATATAAGGTTTAATTATCATATATTGAGTCAGTAAAGACATAACTCCAAATGATTTGACCAATAATTACTCATTGAATAGCAAGTAGCATGAAGTTGGGACTCCATAAGTTTATTTGCACAACTGTATCTTGCAATGGTACTCCAAGGTAGCTGGTGGTCATATAGCAGTGGCAGGAATCTCTTCCCAGAATTCTAGTCTTATAAAGGGACTCCAATATCCCTTCCAAAGACAAAGATATTGTCTAATTAATGAGTCTTCAAAAAATACTCTTGGCATCACAGAGGTTCCTAGGAAGTCTCTAGAGAGAGAAAGATGGTCTCCATCTTAATTATGTCTGCAAGGAAACAAACCTGCCTTCTTAAGAAGACAGTATCTAGCTTCTAAGGCTCAACAATCTAGCCTGTGACGTGTGGGAATAGCAAATAGAATTTTAGCTCAAATCCTGGATTTTCATATCCCAAATCTTTATCCAAATATCATTGCCTTGGTAAAGCCTGGCTCAAACATTCTACGTACTCCTAAAATACACCCTCAACATTATTCTATTCAAAGAACATGTCAACCCTTCTCAAACATTCATATTTAAGATCTGCCATATCCAGCTCAGAGAATATTTATTCCATGAGAGCATAAATTGTACATTTTTTCATTACTGTGCTCAGAAACAACCACCTCTCTAGTAATAATTAATAAATTATTATAAAATATTGTTCATGGAATAAAGCTATAAAAGCATTAAATTATAGTTCTATGCCATGCTTGTCAAAAATTCAAGCCTTATAAAGGATTAAATTCACAAATAAATGTTATTATAAGCTGGACATTTTAAAGGGGAAACCCCATTAGACTATCAAATTGTGCAGGTCCAGTATCCCTTCCATTGAATCTGCTCCACAGAACATAGATGGCTTGCAGCCTCAGAAGCCACATCTTTTATTCCACGATTATGTTCACAGCACGCAATGATTGCTTAGGCTGTTTAACCAAGCACTAATCACAATGAAGTATTAGAAGTGAACAATTTCTCTCCATGAGCTTCCTCTGCCAGACTACTATGGTTATGGGTCAACTCATAATTTTAACCAAGTCAATCACAAAACAAATAAATTATATAAAGTTGTTTCAACCCACTCCTTCATTCTTGAGCTTATACATGTGTTACTATAGTTTAGATGCTGGATGCTCCCCACCCCCCAGTCCCATATGCTAAATTTGGTCCCAAGGAAGATGCTACTGTCAGGTAGTAAAACTTTTCAGAGATGGGGCCCAAGTAGGAGGTACCTAGGTCCTGGGGAGCATATCCTCAAAGGACATGGTAGGATAACAGCCTCCTCTCTTTATGACTTTTCTTCCTCACCTCAGGAAGATGCTCCCTACCTAGCAGAATCAAAAAATGGGTCTACTACTCTAAAGCCTTGAAAATTTCTTTTCTCCTTGCTAGCTATTTATTTCAGTTCTCTTGTTATGGTTACAGAAAACTGACTTCCAGGGGTATCAAATTGTGTTGTTGTCTAAGGGTTGTTCTTCATTCTTCTTTCTCCCTCTTCTTCCTCCTTCGCGAATATTACCTACTAGAAAGTTGCTTTTTGTTTTCTTTTATTTTTGTTCTTGTTTTTTCTTTTCTTTCTTTCTTTCTTTTTTTTTTTTTTTTTTTTTGTTCTAAACCTATTGTTTTCACGTCAGCTTCCTGGGAGATGTGATCCAACGCAAAGGCACATTATATCTGTCAATGGTGGTGAAATTTGTCTCTTCCCAAATTATCTTAAATGCAGAGGTAATGTCATGACTATAGGATTCATATTTGCAAAAGTAAGCAATAGAACTTCTTTCCCTGGTGAATAGCAACTAACTAGAACTCTGGGCTCAATTTCTTTGGAAGACCAGTTCCACAGGGTGTGATTTGAATTTAAATTTATCTCAGAACCAAAATGGTTTTTCTTTCCATCTGTGTGTTGTGTGGTGAAATTATTCTTCATCCAACAGGGCAAGGCATTTTACTTTCTCGGAGACATAGATAATTTTTTTTTTGCTTGCCCTGAACATCTTCACGTTCATCCCAATTTGCTACTTAGTTGATAACACAGTCTTGAGCAAGTCCACTGTATATTGTAAGGCCATAAATATCATCTGATCAAAATCTTTGTTGTTAGAGATTGGCTAGGAAAGGAATCATTACTCTCTGATTCTGCTAGGCAATATTCAGTAAATCATCTAACACTATGAAGTCTTTGCTATCGTGTTATACAAATCAGAAGACTTAAAATGAGAAAGTGATTTGCAACAAGATGTTGCAATTGTCCTTTTTATATTTTATTACCATAGACTTTGAGGGAGGGACTGCACCCAGGCACAGGGACACAATGCTAGCCGTGAAGGATGGGCAGGTATTCGTCATTGCATAGCCCTCTTTAATTCCTCACCATGTCCATGCAGCCTGCAAAGTAAGAAGCCCTGGATTCATTCCTGAAGCTTTCTGACCCGTACCAATGCGTTCCATGTCTGCCTTACATCTGGTGCAGCACTCAAGCTGCATTCTCATGAACACCACACAGAGCTCAGTATGAAGCCTTCGGGATCACTGTATTCAAGTCTTTGTTTGAGCAGGGTTGTCTTTTCCTCATTCTGGTAGCGGCACACTGTTGGATTGAATCCTGTTGTTAGCTAGACAGGGGTCCCGAGAGAGGACATGTTGGGTTCTGTATGTTTAACTTTTTATCCTTTATGTCAACCAGTTATGTTTCTAAAACATTTCCAATCCCCTAGGTTCACAGAAAACAAATAACTGCACAGCCCCCTTCTTCCTTCATCCTTCATAAATAATCCCCAAGAAGGATGACCGCAGAGACAGGGCCTGAATGCTGAGGAGAGCATAATAACTTCAGCTCTACCTCAGAGAATCATTTTGCAGCCAGGTCACAGCAAAGGAATGAGCTGCAAACTTTTTTGTGTAATGGAAGCAGTACACCACCTGCCAGGCATGGTAGCAAAAGCTCTTCCCTGCAAAACCTTAACCGTGTCATCCAAGACCTTTAGTGCCTGTGTAATTTGTATAAGCTAAAATGATGCCCTCTACAGCCTACATCTTTAGCTGCCATAAAGTAATGTTATAATCTGGTTAATTATGTGACTTAGCAAACCAGACTTCATTTTGAATCTAAACATCACCACACATTTGCCATGTCACCTTGGGCAAGGTGTTTGAACTTTCTGTTAGGCGGCTGATGCTTGTAACACCAAAGGTCCCAGTGTCTTATCAGAAGGAAGGTTTACTCCTCACTGCTTCTGCCTTATGGCTGTGGATCTGTCATAGATAGGAAGCACTGTGTCTCAACCCACCAGCCTCCTTGCTTGGGACAGAGACACAACTTAGTAGCAGATGTATAGGAAGGTAATGGTCAGCCATGTGACAGTTCATAAAGCGCTTAGCTAAAACACACATAGTAACCCTTCTACTCACCTGATTGAATTTAGTGCTGCTATCAATGTACAGAAAAGTACTCTTCTCCTATAGAGAAGATAGGAAAGTCAGATACAAAGGAAAGAGGTCCTGAATACACTTGAATAGAATGAAATAAATACTTGTATATAGATACTATCTATCATTTATATCTTACTTTCTCTACCTATGAAATGCAACCCATAATAATATTACTGACTTCACAGAGTAGTTAGAAAGACTAAATTAATTTTTATATGAAGCTGTATTTTTAAACAGAGCCCACAATGCAGGAAAATCTTATTAACTGTTGAATATTATTATTTTTCCAATAAACATGGCATTTTTTCCTGCCTTGCACAAGTGTTTAAGAACCTTGTTATTAACTTTTCTGTTATTGATACTTTGTGATGTGAGAGAAATTGTATTAAGTAGTTTATGAAGCTAAGAAATTTTATTCCAGCCATTCCATACAGTAACACAGAAAAATACTCTCCACTCATCTCCCCAAAGATGTCATTGAAATGTTCCAAAGAGTTTTCTAAAGAGTATAGTGTCTCAAGAAGAGATCATCCTATACAGAAGCAAAATGGGTCATTTGTGAGCTTCAGTGACATTACTATGAAACTGGTAACCAACTGCTCTTGAGTTAGACTTGAGGCCAGCTCCATGAGAGGGGATTCATGCTTGGCACTAAACTTTGCTGAAGACCCATGACAAGGAATTAACTACCTGTTTTTATAGCCATTTACGAATACTATTCACAGTCTTCACCACAGAAACCTCCCTTTCCAAAGAATAGTGATGAATATAGAATACCAAGGCTCCAAAACCACTGGAAGAAGACGGCAGAGGAATGTTCAGCCATAAACAAGACTTGTACACTGCTCGCTCTAAGGCCCCAGAAACTCCGCAGAAGAGGGAACAGAAAGAATATAAGAGCTGCAAGATGAATCTTGAGAATAGCTGTGAAATGCTATTTTTAACAAGACATACACATTATAATCTGAATACATATTCTAAGATAATACATATCTGCTAAGAATAGGCCTGTTGAGAAACAACTGTGGATAGGAGAAAGGTTCAAGAGGTCACTCCTTTCACAGCTGAAATATTTGCTACAGAAAGATTCAGGGAGAACGTATTTCTTCAGCTGTGTATCCATTAGTGACCCCACAAGGTTCCAATGTACAGTCCCAATTCTACCATCACAGAAATGACCCTGTTTAAATTCAATGGGTGATGAAACAAAGCCAAAAGTCATCAATCTAGGAAAGGGACAGATAAGAAGGGCAACTGGAAAAGAATGGGAGGGAGATAATAAAGGACGGAAGGAAAAAGTAATCAAAATGTCTTTTATATGTACATGAAATTGTCAAGGAGCCAACATGATTAATAAAATCATCATTTGTAAATCTTCTATGAATCTAAAGGATTCTACTCAGAAGAAGAGATGCAAAAATGATGCAGCCTTTTGTATGTTTACAGCCTGGTTAGAAACCTGTGTCTGAGGTCGGTGCAGCAGATAAGGTATGCAAGGGCATAGATACTGTCAGAGGTTAAAGGGAAGGGATTCTAATGCTACAAGCAGGAAATTAACCCTTGGAGAGCAGGACACCTTAACTAATCCTTTAAGGGAAGTAGGATCAATTTAGCCAGATTAGAGAAGGAAAGGACAAGGAGAGAAAAGGAACATTAGAAAAAGACAGCATCCTAGATTGTCTTTCTATTGCTGTGATAAAACACTGGCCAAAGGGAGCTTAGGGAAGGAAATGGTTTATTTCATTTTACCACTTACAGTTTGTGGTTGCTGGAAGTTAAAGCAGGAACTCAAGGCAGAACTCTGAAGGCAGGAGCTGATGCAGAGGCCATAGCGCAATGCTGCTTACTAGTTGGCTCTCCCTGGCTTGTTTAACCATCTTTCTTACACAGCCCAGACCAGCTGTCCAGGAGTGTCACTTGTCACAGTGTTCTTGGCTTTCCCATATTAATTAACAATTAAGAGAACACTCACAGTCAAGCCTTCATGCAAGGTTGAATCTGATGGAGGCAATTCCTCAATTGAGGTGCACTCATCCCAGGCAACTCTAGTTGGTATCAAGTGGTCAAAGACTAACCAGCATGGACAGGTTGCCCATTCTCAGGAGAAATTGAAACACTAAAAACGTACAGATGTTTTCCATTAGAGACAAAGTAAGGGGCCAAGGAAAGAAAAAAAAACTTAGCCAAACTAGATGCTCTTCCTTCTATCACCACCTGGGATTCTCCGTCAGGCTTAGATTAGTTATTTCCTACTGCTGTCGCAAAACACCTGGGAAAAAAACAGCTTAAAGAAAGAAGGGTTTGTTCCCTTAAATGCCTACATGAACATTTTTTCATGGTAGGGATGGGGGCAGCCTGGCAGCAGGATGTTGGTGGAGTCTGCTCATTTAGTTCCCGTCCACCCAGACCCAAAATAATTACTAGAAACTGTATTAATTAAATCACGGCTTGGCCAATAGCTTAGGCATCTTTCTAGCTAGCTCTTATATCTTAAATTAACTCATCTCTATTAATTTGTGTATCACCACAAGGCTGTGATCCACTGGCAAGGTCCTGATGCAATCCCACAGGCATCTTTCTCCATCAGCGGCTACAATAGCTTCTCTCTGACTCTGCCTACTTTTCTCCTCTAATTCCCGCCTTGCTCTATTCTGCCCTGCTAGAGGCCCAAAGCAGATTCTTTATTAACCAATGGTATACAGAAGGAATCCCACATCACCAGGAGCATGAGACAGTTGATCACATAATAAAATAAAATGAAATAAAAACAAAAACTATCATAGCATTGTTGGATGGGGGCTAATCAACAGAAGACAAAGAGAACCAAGAGAAGGTACAAAAGTCAGAGACCTACTTGTTCACATACTCAGGAGACCCATAAAATGCTAAATTTAAAGCTATATTTAGAGGACCCAATGCAGACTCATGGAAACTCTGTGTTTGCTACGTCATTCTCTGTAAACTTTGCTTGGTTGACTTGGAGGGTCTTGTTTCCCTGGTGCCCCTGTTGGCCTTCATTTCCTCTGGCTCTTGTCCTCTTTCTTCCTCCTCTTCTGTAGAATATTCCTTGAGTTCTGAGAAAAGGGATTTGATGGAGACTTCACATTTAAAGCTATGTGCTTTAATCAATCTCTCTCTCTCTCTCTCTCTCTCTCTCTCTCTTTCCATATTGTCTGCTGTAAGTCTCTGTATTTGTTCCCATCTTCAAGGCTTTACCTCTTACTAATTTACTTAAAGTACTTCCTTGAAATCCTATATTCCCGTTTATATCTCAACTTTCATACTGTCATACAGACTATGTTTTCATTAGGTTGTGACATTTGTCATTCATGCCCATCTATTATATGTCTTTCACAAAGACTATTTCCTTTCACATAATCTTAATATGACCCCTCCCAGTCTCTCTCTAAGAGACATCACACATATGCAGACCTCAGCTTACACTCTCTCCCTCCTATCCTCTATTATAGAAGAAGGAAAAGTGTGTTTTGGCATGTGTGCATACTATACCAATAAGCATGTTCTATAAAACATGTATATGGATTTTCATAGTCACCTGCCTTCATAGGGAATCAGTGTCACATGGAAATATTTTAATTGATCAAACATTCTTCCAGTTTGGTGAACATCACTGCATTTGACCCCAGCTGTTAATGCTGTTGGTTAATCACACATCAGTTGCTGGTACTACAAAATGCCAGGGAAGCTGTAAGAATAATTTCTTTGGTAGCTGATTTTGAAGCAACTGATGCCTGTGCCATATAGTAGCAATTTTGGAGGCTAATGAGCCTGCATGACATAGGAAATGGCAGTGGATTGCTGAGTTTGCTTGGAAGGCAGAAAGAATTGCTAGGCCTCAGGTGTAACATCAGGGATCATGGGAAATACCTCAACTCATATTTGTGTCACTTGTTCAGTCTCTCTGCTGAGATAAATTTAGTAACAGCCACATAATTCTTGCTGTCACACAGCTGCCCAGTGCTCATGGTAAGCACGTTCATATGAACCAAGATCATTGAGAGAAGACCTAAAATTTATTTCAAATATGATTCCCTTTATTCTATACCTTCCTCACCAAATGCCACTGCTTGTGGTACAGGAACACTCAAATGTATGCACATGCACACACATGAGTGTTTCATAGATTTCCAGAATACACCAAGACTTCATGAGCTTATTACAATCATGATTCTATATTCCCTTTTCTTCAGCCCACTACTCCTGACTTACATTTGGGACATAAGGAAAATTTGCTAAAGGGAACAGGGCAGGAGGAAAAAAAGAAACTCTCCAGTTTTACAAATTAAGGAAAAATTCAAACCTAGTTTCTGAACTGCAGTGAGGCTTTCTGCTGTAATGTCAAACCCTTCTAATCATATTTTTCTTCCCCTTCGACCACCTGTTTTAATGAAGATCACCACAAAAGTATAACACAATGCCAGAGTGAGGGGGCCCTGCAGGTGATCACAGCAGGGAAATGACCCTCAAAGGGGTTAGCATGAAAACACTGTTCAGATTAACTTTACCAACCTGGATCAAGACTTCAGAGAGTCTGATGCCAAGTACTTCATTGTCAGCATATTTAAAACACAGTACAATTTGCGAAAATGTTTCCAGGTAACAATCATTCCATTCCAAGTTTCCATGCAAGGTTCATCCCAATTCCCGATAGATACACAGTAAAGCTTAAGGTGTGACTACATAGAAACTCCTTGGCAATGAACACATGACTATGTAGGTGTGTTCTGTAGCTGAAAGGTCGAGAATCTAGTAGGGTCTCTAACTGAGACCACATACTGGTCCACATTATATGTGACATCTCCCCCAAAGGATGGATTTTATTAACTGGGAGCTAAAGACAATGGTCTAGGGAAGAAAGAGCTTGGGATAAGCATGGGGGGATTTGGGTGAGATCTGCCTCTATAGCCAAAAGTAGGTAAAGTCTGCCTCCACAGGTAGTAAGAAGTCTACAAAGTCATTAACTATATCTATGCCTGGGTTGGAAAACAGGTACTTGCTCCTTTGAAGAAACACCCTTTCATGACTAACATTCCTGTTTTCCCTAGTGACCTGTGGGCAAAAAGACCTTTGTGCTCCCAATGCCAGGATATTTACATCAGCAGCTCACATGGTAGAGAAGCCAAGAAAGGCAGAGTGGGAACCTGGAGAGCATGGTACAGGGAGAAAAATAAAGTTATCATAATAGAAAAGGTGAGATGACACGGTCATCCCATTGGATGACAGACACTTGATTTAGCTGGCACTATTTGAGGAATGAAATTGTAGTCACCTAATAGAAATATAATGAAATTTCATTTCATCGTGGGTTAGGGATTACTCCAAGGGAGGTTAACTCTAACTTCAACTACTTGAAAGAGGCTAACTGAACCTCTGCAAGCATCCCATATGGCAATCACAGAAAATACTTGAAGAAGAAAGCAGGAAACTCACAGCCAGCTGAAGTCAAGCTGGCCATATGAGAGAGAAACCTAATGAAGGAAGGTGTTACAGGCCACCTCCCAAACCCCTTGGATATATCTGTTTTCTGAACTGATTCTTACCACTATAAAACCTTAGGATATATATATATATATATATGTATGTATATATATACATATATATACATGTGTGTATATATGTGTGTGTATGTGTGTGTGTATGTGTGTTGAATTTATATATTCAGTATAAAGGAGCTGGAAAAACAAAGTATAGTTTTTGCTTCCCCAATTAATTCAAAATTCTTACTTTATATGATTATTTCTGATTCTCATCTGGTGTTTCAAATATCCTTGCATTTAAGCCAAAACTTCAATGGATCAAGATATTTTCCTGATGATGTAACACAATCTGTTTCCTCAGAACTTTCATCCCTTGATTGCCTTAAACTCAGCAGGCCTTGCTCTCTATAATTTTCCATTCCTCATTTTCAAAAACCATGGAAGTATCATCAGACAACTCAGCAAGTCATTTGAGTTCTAGTTTTATGGATAATCTTCTTTTATTAATACACAGGCTTTTCATCATAATACACATCACTTACATTACAGAAGGACTTGCTTATTCTCTCATGTGCATTTCTCTTCCCTGAAAACCAAAATCTAAAAGTCAACAATAACCAAAAATGCATGCATGATAATGACAACTGGCACAGATAGGACATTTGGAAACATTGTAAGAGGGATTAACCCAATTTCACAGTTTCTCAACTGTACTTCTAGCCATAGGGGACATCATTATGTATGTTAGCCATTGGTTTAGTATATGCATAGAGCCTTGGAGGGTAGCTCCCCAACCCCATAGAAATCATCTCCAATCTATAATTTATAATGAAATTTAACTGTCCATCTCATTGGCTAGTCAACTCTGAGTCATGTGGAATTCTATGGGACTATATACCCCATTCTATCGAAAACATGAGAATCTCATGCCTAGAAAATAAGTGTGATTTGGTTGAGTATGAAAGAGGATGTAAGTCACCCTAAGAATGAATGACAACTATCTAAAACAGATATTACATAGCCTGATAGTATAGGTGATAGGGAGGACTGAGTTACAAACAACAAACAGATCAGATTTTGAATAGAATTCAAAAAGCTTTGTATAAAATTCCCAGCACCTGTATCTTAATTTCTAATGCAACTTTCCAATATAAAGAACAAAGTACTTTGGAGAAAAGGTAGATCTTAAAATTGCATGAGAAAATTTACAAGATGAACCTGAGGCATCTTCTAATGTCACATTCAATATAGTGTAACCTGCACTGATGGATCTATGTTTAAAGGACAAATAATACATCTAAATACCTTCTAAATGGCCAAAGAATAAACTACTTGTCCAAAAAAAATAGAACAGAATACTTCTTTATAACCCAAAGTATAATAAATACACATTAATCCATGGTGATAAAAATAAATAATAAATGCATAAATAAAATCATCAATTTCTTCTACAGAATTTAAATTAATTTATTTACTCAATGCATTCTAAGAGGTGAACTATAACTTATTTCTCTCATGAGGGATCTATGACATCTGTTCACACGATAAAATGGATAAGGTTAGAAAAAGTCTAACTTGTCATGGAAATTCATGAAAAAGTGCGTATGGCATAATGATACTAAATATACTAGAATTATATTGGTTGGAAATCCAGAAGAAAAGGGGCATTAAGTTAAAACCAAGGACATCTAATACATTGGTCCCTTAATGGTAGCAAATTCATGGCAAAGAGGTTCTGCTTTTGTTTCCATAAAGGACAGAAAGCTAAGGATTCCTTACCGGCTACTATGGTTTGATCAAACAAAACCCACTAAATCAGTGGCTCAGATGACCCAGGACTGCTAGCTGAGATGAACCTACCACACAGGATAGTCCATGAAAGACCGGATTAACAGTGGCCCCAATCATCAGGAAATAGTCTAGAGAACAATGCCCAAATTCCCTAATGATTGTTTGCAAAGGTTTGTTTACATTTAAAGGGGGATATACTATAGAGGTGAATACTTTGCATTGGTATGGATCTTGATTTATTGATACAAATTTAAGGTCAATTTGTTATATTTATGCTCTTGATTAAGGTATTGTGTTTGTGCAGCTCATTTAAAAATTGTATAATTAAGAAATACAGGTTAATAGATAGTCATCTATAATATTCAAGCTTATAGTCATGTTAGTTAGGTTTTCTAGATGTATGGAGATATATTTCATATGAATAGGTATTCTTCAAAACTTTCAAATGGTATTTAAAATGTTTTAAGAACGTAGGACTTTTTATGACAAGGAGACACATCTACTCCTGGCAACTCCAATCTACTTCAAGAGGATGATGAGCCTCAAAGAGGCTCCTTATGGAGTTTGTTAGTCATTTCAGCAAGAAACTGCTCTTGTCTGAACTACTTGATGGTATGCTGTATGAATTGGACATGCAGGACCCACAAAAAAAAACTGCTTAAAGGTGAGACAGTCCTTGAGGGTTTGTGCTTCATAAAAGAGTGTGTCAGACATTCTGCAGGAAACAAAAGAAAGTAACTGACAAACTGCCAATAGAGGAAAAACAGTTTTTCTAATTTCCTGCTTCATGGAAAATTTGCAGAATGCTATGGACCTGTAGGCTGAAGATGAATACCCCAGTGTTACAGAACTTTGAGTGACTGTCTAGGCAGTGAGTTGTCTCTGTTAATTCTAGAGTTTTGAAAGCTCCTTACAATACATGTCCTGTTAACTTAGGTAATATAATTTTCTGGGGTCTTTGATGGAGTTGAAGAATATATAGTTATAATTATAGTTTTCCTTAGTTATGATAAAAGATTAAATATACAGAAATATCGTAACTTTAATTCTTGCTTGATACTTATTATGTTATATGTAATTTTACTATATTAAAGTTAAAACCTTTTTTATATAGGCAGAAAGGTGGAGATGATGTGGGATTCCCCTTTGTATGATATGAATTTATTTTTACAATTGGTTATTAAAGAAGCTGTTTTGGTCGATGGCTTAGTAAAGTAAAGCCAGGTGGGAAATCCAAACAGAGATAGACAGAAAAAGTAGGTGGAGTCAGAGAGACACCACGTAGCTGCCAAAGGAGAAAGATACCAGCTGCCATCCAGGAACTTACTGATAGACCACAGCCTCGTGGTGATACACAGATTAGTAGAAATGGGTTAATTCAGATGTAAGAGTTAGATAAGAGTATGCATAAGCTATTGGCCAAACAGTGTTGTACTTAATATAGTATCTGTGTTATTATCCAGGTCTGGGCAGCCAGGAAATGAACAAGCAGTCTCTGCCTATACTAGTACAATAAGTGAACAAGAACAAAATCTGGACTTGAATATGAAAGGACTCTGAAATATTATAGCCACTTTTCTATTAATATAAAATGGATACAAAAATGTTTTGATTAAAATATACTGAGTTACTTCTACTTGAATAAGGCTTTGCACCAGAGAGGATACAAATGGAGAAAGCCCATGACAGAGCCCACTGATAAAGCATTTGCCTACCGTGCACAAAGCCCTGACTCAATCTCAAGCACCACAAAAATGAGAGTGAAATACTTACACCTTGCAAAGGAGAATGGTTGAAGATCAAAAATACCTCAGCTAGATTTCTGCTGGAAAAGCAGAGGCTAAGACACAGGCTTACCTAGAGCTACTTTGTCTGGAAGGCAATCCTCTAGCAATAGCTAGAAACTGGAGAGATGGGTAAAAGGAGGCATATGGAATAAAACAGAATATTAGCAGTACCTTATTGTGATAACTTTATTACAACAAATGCTGGGAAAAGTTAGCTTTCTCTTACTGCTATTTACCTGAGAAGGGGAAATAATTGTCTTATGGGTGATTTTGACTGTGTGTCAAGTATTGCATCATTTGGTACTATTTGTAGCTCTGTTCATATGGAAGAATGACCCAGTAGAACCCCACAAATATTAGACATAGGACCTAGCAAAGAATATCTGAGGCAAAAAGCAAGATACAGGCAGAAGCAAAGATTAAGGCAATTTACACTCACATTTATGGGCTCCTGCACCAATGTCTTGACCATGAAGTAGGTCAAGATGATGTGTATGGACAGATGATAAAACAAAGCAGCATATAATCCCTAATGCCACAGTGAGAATAGTTTCATAGTATCACCGTATGCAAAGGAATTCGCGAGAGACAATTTCAGTATCCTTTGTCCTTTTTCACGCTTACTTCCTACATCTTTTTCTAAACATCCTCTCCAGGAATCTAGAAACTATGGCAATCTCTGTCAAACCATCCTGAATGAAACATAAAATCTTTCTACCCATTTCATGGAAACATGATTGAAAAGTTAAAAGCCTGCTAAATTAAAATCCTGAGAGGGATACTATGAAGCAGTTCTGTTGATTTACACCACCTGTTCTCAAAGTTCAGCATGCATCACAACTTGTCCAAAAAGAGGATGTGAAAATGCAGATAGCTGGGCCCTAGAGCTTCTAACTCAGTAACAGCCTGGGCTTTCTTATTACTGGTAGTATATATAACGTCAATACAAATGATAGAAAATAGATACAATACATATTATTATATATATAGATATTATACATAGATATACATATATACATACATATATGTAGAAGAACGCTTTTAGTATGAGGAACTGCTTCACATGATTATGGGGCAAATAATTACCGAGTTTCTAGACACTCAGGAGATCCAGAGTTATATTTTCACTACAACTGTAAAAAAACTCAGAACTAGGGAGGTGATGACAGAATTTCATTCTAAGTACTGAAAACAAATACAGCAAGCTGAAAACTCAGACAGCTAGGAAATTCTCCTTTGCCCTGTCTTTGCAGCCACCCAGCTGGCGAGAGCAATCTTCCTACTTTGTCTACCCATTACAATGTTGATTTCATCTAAAACTACATTTTTTTAACAAACTCAAAATAGTGTTAATATTTGAACACCTCATGGGTCCAATCAATTCAATGGATCAAATAACCACTGAGTATGTCTAGAGTGAGTACTGACCCTGGCATTTCAGACAAATCCCCCCTCTCATCCTCACCCTCTACCCCCCATCTTGGTTCCAGTAGTCAATGAAGCATACTTTGAACTCAGGTTCTCATTACAAAGTATATTTGTACTGGCATCACTGCAGATACAAAGCTCTCTAGAAAGATTCCCATTACAGGCAAGAAGCTTTCCCTGTTAGAATATGGGTTATCACCCGGCCTACTCTCTTCCTTCTTCTGAAGGTAATGGGTTTCTGATCTCAACTTCATACCTCCATCTCTATTTTTCATGATCAATTCCTGGTAAGGTTACAAAGCATTATGGACCTTTCAGGCAATAAGGAAATAAACGGAAAATAGAGGAGATAGAAGGTGATTCAAAAATCGTTAATGAGGATAGAATCAAGTCTCTATAAAGGCTTCCTGCAGAGAGATTCAACCAAGTTGAACAAACACTGTGCTCAAGGGAGGTGGGTTTTTTGTTTTTTGTTTTGTTTGTTTGTTTTTTCTATCAGGGACTTAGAAACCGTTCCTTTTGTTAAAAGAGTGACAGAAGCCCCAGTGGGCACTTCATCAAGTTCCAGCTAATACACAGATGTGGCTGAAAGGCAGGTTAAGAAGCCTTCACTCTCAACCCCTGAAGGTCTCCAGGTACAGATGCTGTCCAGAGAACAGTAACAAACCAGCATTTATTACGTTAAGCCTAGTCAACCACGAGAAATAGAATCAGTACAATTCAGGCCCAACTAGTGCAGAAAAGAAGAACACAAGAATTACTTGAGTCCCTGTGTCCCAAGATTTATATCTGAGAATATCACATTACTCCAAGGGATGATGAGAAGTCATCAATTATTAAAGGGCCAATAGAGCCCAGACCTTCTCTCCTGTCCCTCTGTGTGTGCTGAGGAGGAGTGCCTGAGAAAGGTGCTTTTTGATACTCTGTTCCATGCTTCTGACTCTCTTGGCTGTGAAATCAAACCAAGATATTAATCCATGAGTAGCAAACCATAGACCACATTCTGCTACCTACGAAAGCAAAACTAGAAATCCACACCAATGCAGTGGTGGTTTGTTCTTCTTTCAATGAACTCAGACTGTCATTGAATACTCTGGATTTCAACTTTCCATCCAGACTGATTCTCTCCAGATCTGCTGCTAAACCACACTTCCCTGTGTGGTTTTTTTTTTCCCCTCAGGCCAAAACTTTCTGAGGATCAGAGGAAAACTGTCTAATCTTTCTTTATTCAAAGTAACCTATTTCTTGCATGCCCACTGAGTTCACCTTCTCCTTGTGAGCATAAAGCTCTTTGAGCAGAGACTTTACCATGACTCACAACCAATGATCCCAACAACAGATTAAGGACTCTACCCCAAGTGGTCACCATGCCCTTTCCAATGTCTTTATAAAGGCTTCCAGTCACAGGCTCTTCCTTCTGTTCTTATCATCCTGTGGTCATGCTCTCATCGCCTACGAAATATTAGCAAGCCATTTCCAACCAAAGGAATAGCAAGCCAGTGTCTCTGAGGCCCTAAGATGCATACTCATGGTAAAGAACAGTAAAACTTCCTGCCTTGGATGGGTCCTTCTAGAATCCGTCAGGCTGCCTATCACAGAGCTGATGGCATTTCGAATAAGTCCTAGTTCAGAAATCACAAACATGCTACTTTGCTAATTATACCCAATTTGTTCAAGCTTCCCAGCTCTATCTCAGTGTACTCAACCTGGAGGTCCCCTTTGGGGAGGTTAAATGACCCTGTCACAGGGATCACCTGAGATTACAATTCATAACAGTAGGAAAATTACAGTTATGGAGTAGTAACAAAAATAATTACATGGTTGGGGATCACCACATCATGAGGAACTGTATTAAAGGCTCACAGCATTTAAAAGGTTAAGAACCACTGCTCTATGTTCTCATGAATATAAAAACTTTGGCTCCACCACAACAGTCACATGACCCCCCCCCCCATGCCACCCTAGCCATCAGGGTAGCTGCCTTTTAAGAGCATCAGCATCAGGGGTCACTTTAAGCAGTTTCAGGCTTCATTTTGGAAGTTTCCGGTGTGTGTGTGTGTGTGTGTGTGTGTGTGTGTGTGTGTGTGTTTCTGTGTGTCCCTGTGTGTTCCTGTGTGTCCCTGTGTGTCGGTGTGGTATGGTGTGTGTGTGTGTGTGTGTGTGTGTGTGTGTGTGTGTGTCCTGTAATCATTACTCCAAAAAGACAAACCACTTTTTAAAACTCAATCTCCACACTGTGAAAGTCAAAGACTTCCCAAGTTTGAGATATGTCAGTCAGGGGTCACTTGGAAACTGGTTTAACAAGATTGCCTCCTCACTGTGTGAGCCATTTAATTTCTTCCAGCTCTACTCTGCGGCTGACAGAAGGAATGGCTTCAAGGTTACAGTGAGGGACTCTGTGTACCAGAGTGTGGCATGTTTGTAGGAATCCAAAAAAGAATTATGGTTTAAGTCTTTTTTTTAACCCAAGCAAATACACAATTGCATATTCTTCTATGTTCTCTTTTTAAAAATTGCATCATATATTTTACACATCCCACACGACCAGTAACCATTTGCCTGAGTTTGACTTGTCATTATTGTTATTATCTTGTTCTTTTTTATCTAGCTCTAAATGTTGGAGTTCTCCGAAGTCCCATTCCTGTTTGAGTTCCTCCCACCCTTGATATACTATTCTTATACGCTTCTGTATATTTCCACCACTATAAGGAACCTAACGCTTGATGACTTGAAACTGCCATCTCCTCCTAGGTCTTTCTCCCGGGCTGTATAGCAATAAGTACCTATCTTTACATCCAGAAGTTGAATAGCTATTGCTTCACAAGTGAACTCCAACGCGGTATACAACGTAATTCTCTTCTTTCTATATTGCTCGAACAATCTGATGCCAGTTACAGGATCTCTCCCATCAGGACAGTCACCACCATGCCCGCCTGCTTCTCTTCCTGTTCCTGCAATGGTGGGAAACATCACTCATTCTCACCACATTAGTTTCAGGCAATGGAAAGTTATACCTTTCATCCATTAGTAACAAGGATGGCTTTGTAATGCATCTGTTCCATAATTAAATATAAGCAGTTTTCTGTGTGTTTTTATTTCCATGACCGATCTTTTCCTAAGATTCAGTATGTGGAGGGAAGCACTGGAACAGTGACATTGTGGCAATTTCTCCATCTGCAACCCCTACTGACTGTCCTAGCTGGTTTTTTGTCAACTTGACTCAAGCTAGAGAGGTATCTGGAAAGCAAGAATCTCAGGTGAGAAATTGCCTCCGTTATACTAGCCTATAGGCAAGTCTGTGTTTCATTTCCTTGATTAATAATTGTTGTGGGAGGACCAAGTCTACCGTGGGTGGTGCCAACCTTAGGCGGGTAGGTGGTCCTGGGATATATAAGAATACAACTTAGCAAGACGGTAAGTGCATTCAACAGTCTTTGCTCCAGTCCATCCTTCCAGGTTCCTGCCTTGGCTTCCATCAATTGACCGTGTGAATTAGGTTATCAAAACTAAACAAACCCTTTCTTCCCCAAGTTGCTTTAGGTCATGGTCTTTATCACCACAATAGAAACCTAATTAGCACAGTGACTAGGGTGTCTATACCACAAGCCTGAATAAAATAAAAAAATATATTGGCTATGTGAAGTCTCTATGAATTGCAGCTTGTTTGTTGGCACAGCGTACCCTAGCCTAATAGCATGTCTCGTGTCACCAACAGAACCCAGATTCTTACAGAACCGAGCATCACTAATGTGGTCCTGTCCTTTGCTTTCTCTGTCTCAGTGATCAATTCATTCTGACAGTTCTCATATATAAAGTCCTTGAATCACTTCTCCTCTAACTTCTGGTATTCTCCTGCAATTTACATTTTGTGCATATGTTTTCTTATTTGTCTTTGGTTTGTTTGCTTTCTTTGTTTTAAATGCATGCATCAGTAGCTTTACTTTTTTTTCCCCCAATAGTCTTCCATTGTACTGATATGCCACATTCTGTTTGTTTCACTCAAGAATCAGGGGTGGAACATTTGGATTGTTTCCAGATTTTTCCCTGTTATGAATGAGGATATTTTACTTTAAATATCTTTGTGCAGATATACTCATGGATGCTTCTAATATTGGGGGTAAATATCTATGTAGTAGAATTATTGCATCAAATTCTAAGTAAAGATTTAAACGTTTTTGCATGCCTGATTTTATCATTTTAAGTATTTTTACTGATATTTAAGAATTTCATCTACGATACTGTATTTACACCATCTACCTTTCTCTCTTCTCTCCATCATCTCCTCTCCCAACACACAAACATTCTTCAAATTTACGACTTCTTATTCTTTAATTTTTATTTAAACTCACAATTAAATTTGCAGAATAAACTGTAAGTATATAATACAACCTACTGAGTCATTTAACGTTGTTAAGATGTGTTTAGGGCTGAGATTTGGGGGTTGGAGAACCTGTGAAGGCCCTTTTCCTTGGAGAACACGGAATCTCTGACTCATTTTCCCTCTCTCACAACCATTAATTGCCTATTGCTCTACATCTAGGAATGGGGCCTTGTTTTGCTTTCTTTAAGACAAGGTCCTGCCATGGAGCCAAAGATTGCCTCAAACTTGCAGTCCTCCTACCTTTGTCTCCTGAATGCTAGCATTATAAGGCAACCACCACCACATTGGTCCTGTTACAAAGTTCACTAGGCTTCCCCTGTCTCCTAGATCACGCTTGTTGTAGCACCACGCTTACCCCAAACCCCTCATATGACTGCCAGAGTATTTCAGAACAAAAGTCAGATTGATCCCATTTCCCCTTAGAAAATTCAAAATTGAGTTCTTTAAAATGTACTCCCTCGTTGTGTGCCTTGGCTCCTTTCTGTAACTGTGGTTAAGAGGCTAACCACCCCGTGAACACAATGAGCCAAAGCTGTTCTCTCTGAAGCTACAGAAACCACCTTTTTAGGGGAGACAGACTATTTAACTAAACCAGTTCTCCACATTTGTAGCCCCCCCCCAGATCACGTCCCAGAGATTCTGATGAGCAGCTAATTTCTTCCTACTCAGGACTGTCTCCTGCTGTCTCCCATTCATTGTTACTATGTACCCACCCAGCGGGTTAGAATAAAGTATTGCCAGAAAATAATATGACTAGGTGTTATTATTATTAATTCTTCCTTTATGCCTAGGAGAGTCTCCCTAGAGAAGTACATAATATAGTTAGAAGACAGTACCCTGGGATATGCAAAAGAGAAATAGGAGGGATTGTTGCATAGTTCTCTCAGTAGCTACACCCCCAGGACTCTCACTTTGAGCTGTAGTTAAACTCACACATTTAGATTTAAAGGACAATTTCTAATAGTTGATCCCCTACAGGGTTTGCTAACTGTTTTTCCTACCTTAGACATAAATAATCAAGTGACAGGCCAGAGAAAGGAGGTTGGTGCCTACAGTCTCGGTATGGAAATGCCTGTGATTACATTTTTCTGAAGTTAATAATAAAATAACATTAATAATTAGCCTATTAGTCAATTACTGTTTTAAGGCAATTTTTTGTAATGCACTTAATTATGCTAACATTACTTTTATTTTCTATAGCCTCATTGTTTCTTTTCAAACAATTTGTAGAGCTTCTAGGTACTGTGATTACATAAATTATTTTTCAAGAGGAATATTATTAGTAGCAGAGATCTTACACAGACATCTCCACTGGGTTTTTCCTCTAGAGCAAACCCTGAGAACTTCATGGCCTCCCAGTTCTCCTCAGAGAGCTGGTGCGGACAACATGATGAATGTTAGGGGATGGAGAAAAGTTAAAAGATTAAAAACAAATCCTCCAAAGCAAACAATCTTGTGGAATTCCCTGTTCACCCTGAGCGTGAAGTTCACTGGGGGCTTTGGTGACATGTAAAATTAACAAAGACCTCCACGAAACGAGCTGACAGGCTTCTTGGAAAATGCCATAGGTAGGGTCACAGTGGTCTGGGTAGCAGAGATGTCCAGCCAGGATGAACAACCCTCAGTGTGGCTAGTGTGCACTGAGCTTTAGTATTCTTTGTGATTTGCTTGTACGACAAACAACTGTCTGAATGATGAATTGAGGTTCAGCTTGTACTGTTGCTAAGAAAAGTAAAGTAAAACTTGTGTCCCTCTAAAATAGCCCTCTTGTCCTCTGCTCGCCTTTGGAGATTGGGCGAGTGACTTTGACTGCATCCACATCCATCCTCCCTCTCCCACACGGGGATTTCCCAGAGGTCTGCCTCCACCAGACTCATTTCTGGGTACACCAGTCATATGAGGTACAGAGTCACCCTGGTCATTTGCTACCTTGTGTGTCGTGTTTTTTAACGCATGGTTATTTCGGCCATGCTTGTTCTCTTCTCTATCACATATTCTAGTACGTGTCATTTCTCATCCACGTCTCCTTCACATCTTGGATAAAATCCTGAGAAGAGCAACCTGGAAATCTCCAGTGACCAAAAAAATAGAGTTGTTTGGAAATATTTCAGCATAACGGGGTCAGAAATACAGACATCCTCTAATGTCTATGCAGCACTGGCTCCAGGAACCCACCTCAAATACCAAATCCTGTGGACGGTCAAGACCCTTCCACAGCTGTTCATCGTTTTCACATAACCTATGAACATCATCCCATAAACTTTAAATCATCTCTAGTTGATATTTGGTGCAATGCAAATGACACCTGCACAAGGAGGAGAAAATTGTCTAAGCATACACAGTCCAAGGCAAATCCTTTAAAGGAAATCACTTTCGCAGCACACAGGGTTGGTAGAGTCCACAGAGTTAGAACTGCAGACATTGTCATGGATAATAATTAAGAGGTCAGAGCAGAGGCAAAGATGAGATTATGCAGTGTGTGATAATCAAGAATCTGGGGAATCCCACATGGAATAAAACCTTCATACTTAGCCAGAGTCTGAGACTACTGAACCACATTGCAGCCAACCTTCCTCCAACTACCTGAGTCATCTTGCTTTCTGTTAATTTTGTGAACTTGCCAACTCTGGGTCAGCTCATGGGACATATTGCTTTCTTCTTGAAATGTTCTTGTCCCAAGTACACATGGTCCCATTTCCATGACATTTCAGGTGTCAGATGAAGCACTGCTGAGACCCTTCATCCACACGGCTGTCATGTTTGATAGAGACTCTCATTTCTGCCATCTCATTAACCCCTGGTCAGTTTATACTGACATGTGCCTTTCATCCACAGAAATACGAGGACAGGAGATTTCTGCGTCCTCAGTTCTGTTTGTTTCCTGAAGATCAGGGAATTCATCCCCTTATTCAATACCCAGAGTCCGTAAGAGTACAGAGCATGGCAGGCATGGGTCATCACTGAATGAAGAAAGATGAGCACCCATGGGAGAAATTAAAAACCAGAAAATCAACAAAGAAAATTATGTTAGCAAGAAAGAGTTAGCAGGCAAATACTATCTTACGGGGTAGCCAGAAGATAAACCTAGATACAGATTTATCTTTTTGTATTTCTGAAGAAATATAGTTGCTATTATCTCATGATGGTACCAAGTAGACGATAACCAAACTGAATGGATACATGGAGGTGGGTAGTCAATTAAGCACACTAAGATCTCTGTTGTGACATATACTTGGTTTTGTTAAGAAAACTTTATGTCACACTTTAGGATATCCACCAAACTCTTCTCTGGCTTTTCCGACACTTGTTTCCAAGACAGTCCAACTGGGTCTTAATGCTCTTGCAGAGAGTTTTGTAGTTTGCCAAGGTTAATATCTCTTATACACATATTAGTTGGAGCTCCTCAAATTTGGCCAATTCTGTTTTACTGATAGTCAATTTTTAAGGAGACAGTTATGCTATGAAAATAAATGATTCTATTTTTTAAAAGGCAGGCATGAGAGCTTCTGTCCTAATAAGTATAAAACACAGGTATAGTTCTGCTTTAATTCCCAATCTTACCTTGCTGGAGGACCGCTAACTTAGTAGTCAAGGTATTATGTGCCATCAATCATTACTAAAATCCTATAATTACCTATACTTAGTCTCATTTTTATATAGCCTCAATATTTCTAGGGTCCTATCAAAAAGGTCAGTGCAGAATATTACTGTATTTATTCAAGCCTACTCTGAGCTGTTTAAGGCATGTATTGGAAAATGCCCTGTTATTCCTTGCTACGGTTGCTTTTTCCCTTTTCATCCATCTCTGTCTCTTTGCATTTGCATGCCCATGCATCATAATACATTGGTGCAGAAAAGAGTAGTCTTTTTGTCCAAACTGGAGAACCATCTCACTAATGTGTATCTGTTATATCGTGTGTGGACGGACCGCTACCATATTCTACATTGGCTCTATTTGCTGGTGTTATATTACCAGACTTCTGACTGCTAAGTTATTTAAAATTCTTTCCCAGGACTCGCCATAAGGGGCAGGTGGTTCTTAGCATGCTTGCTGTCCATTGTGAATGAATGGCAGGAGCAGCGGTTGTAATTTCTACCATGGCTTCACATTTCCACTGTCTTTTGTTTGCACAGACTCCCAAGTTTCCATGATTACTCTAGCTTGGTTGATCCTTGACTCCCAAACGAGAGTCATAGAAATCCGATCTGACTCAACACTAGAAGGAGCACTATTTGAGAAAGGTTCAGAAAGAGACTACTATTTTTCCAAGGGGAAAAATGTAGTTATATTTTTGTTAATATATAATTAAAGTAGTCATGCTCAACTTGCTATTTGCAAGGGAACAAAAATTTTCTAATCATATTTTCTTTTAACATTCTAATCAATCTGTGGCTATATTTTTAGCTAATCTTATTTAGCATTTACGTACCTCTGATGTTTCAAAGCAGACACTATTATACCCTTTTTTCCCCATCTGATTTAGAGGAATGTGTAGCCCTGACTGAGCTCAAGCTGGCTATATAGGTAAAGATGATCTCATTCTAATCAACCTATTTCCATGCACCAAGTACTAGGATGATAACATTTTCTAAGATGTGTGATTTTATGCAATGCTGTGAATCAAAGCCAGCAATGGTTTTGTACATGGTAGGCAAGCACTCTAACAGCTGAGCTACACACAAAACCCTTAATTCTTTTTGAAATAAGGATATTTAACTTCAAGGAGTTGAAATATCAGTAGTCATACATCTAGACAGTAGAACAGGAAAGACATAGCTAATTTAATTCTGAGCTCAGGTTCCTTTTGTGCATTACATTGGAATTAAAATTATTTCCCTTATCAATATTATTCTATGTCTGGCTATACACCCCTACCTTTACTAAGCTTTGGGGGGTACAGCTAGTTAGGTATATAGAGAGAGGAAAAATTTATAAGGATAAAATAGTGAAATATCAATTAAAGAGCAAGAGAAGAGAGTAGAAGCATGTCCCAGAATGTTGAATATAGACTTGAAGCTTGGAGAATGAAGTTGGAGGTTCCAAGAGACAAAACAGTGTGATCATTGTCTCTTCCTGTACATACATTGCTCATGCATTCCTGTAGTACGGTCGTTCTACAGGTCATGGTTTATTGATATATTGGGAACTGAGGATCCTGGGATGCACAAATGCATGGGTGTTTAATATTTCTTAAGTCATGAGCTTAGTCTGCCACTACATACCTGCCTTCCTATTGTGAGACCGTCTATCTGTTTACAACCCATGGCCCAACAAGGACTGTCTTGCTTATTTTTCTATAGCTGTGAAGAGACAGCAAGGCAATTCATAAAAAGAAGCATCTAATTGGGGATTTGTTTACAGTTTCATCCCTTTAGTCTGTCATAGATAAAAGCTTGGTGGCAGGAAGGCAGAGATGGTGCTAGTGCAATATCTAAAGGCTTATATCTTATATGCAAGATGGAGACAGAGAGGGAGTGACTGACCTGATATGGGCTTTTGAAATGTCAAATCCCACCCCAGTGGTACATCTTCTCCAACAAGCCCATACATCCTAATCCTTCCTAAACAGTTCCACCAACTGGGACTCAAACATTTAAATATATGAACCTATGGGGGGGGGGGGCAGGCTTAGCATTCTCATTCAAACAACCATAAGGATCAACTTACTGTCTATCGTCAGAAAATGAAGACATTAACAAAATTTTTCAAGCCAGGCTACCAAGGCTTTAACAGCACTGCTGTGTCAGAGAGGTGCTCCTAACCCAAAAGCCATGAAGTCATGAGAGAACCCAGCCAACTTCTATCTATCCTGCACAAAGCCTGGGACATCAAAGAGATTCTCATACTGAGCTGCATTACACTAATGCTTCTCTGTGAAGAGGAAAGAAGGGGAAATAGTGAGGGCTGGCCGGAGAGAGCCTGCCCTACACATACAGCCTCTTTCAGCTGCTTTTACCACACATTTTCTGGAGTCAGGCATTGGCTACCCTTGGTGGTGCATGAGAAACCTGTCAATCTGCTGTAAGACTCCTAAGCAGAATTGGGACAGTTTTAGATTTATTAGTGCTGATCTCTTGTTGGACAGGGGAGCCAAGAGGAGGTGTCAGCTCACATTTCTGTCTCTTCCATGGCGGGATAAAGGTATGCTTTTCGCTCCTCACAGGGAATAGCATTTGGCCTGTGCTGCTGGAACTCAAATGAATAAGGGTGAATGATGCAGACAGTTCTGTCAACTGTACTTTAAGCTGTCTAAATGGTTCCCGCAAATTCCCACCTACAATGGGCAAGGTCAAAAGTCTCAAGAAGGTACCACCTCATTAAGGCTGAAATGCACCTGGCTCTGCGTCTCTCACAACCAGGCTTGATGCTAAAATTAAGCCTACAGACACCCAAGCACTCCATCTTTCCGTCTCTCATTTGGTCCCATTAAGCACAGAGGACAGTTAATAAAGGAAGAAAAATTAGTCTAACCAAATTAATTGAGCTCGAGTAGAAGGGAGGTGAGCATTGCCATTCAGTCTATTTCAGAAAGAACAATGGGGCTTTTATTGTTCATAATGCCTACTGCCCGGATTCTTATTTAATGCTCTTATAGTTTTCAGGTGCACTGTACCTGGGGGGAAGGAAATTCAAAAGTATTCTTTGGCTCTGGTCCTTTCAGGAGAAAAGAATGGAAACACATCTAAACGAAAGGAAACATACAAATCGACCCCATGAATACAACAAGGATAATTAGTGGGTCATGAAATAATATTAGTGAACCTCGCATGGTGCCTTTCTCTGTAGCAATCTGTTGTCAGGGTGATTGACTTGTTAGCGAGGACTCAAAGAACTGTGTGGTGCTCTCCAAATGCGCTATTGTTGGAAGAAAAGTTTCACCTTCCGCATACACAGGAAGAGTCAACCCCATTTAGGATTGGAAGATACACAGAGATTATTTATTTCAATATTCTACCTGAAAAAAAAATGGAGGGTCTTTAAACTGACCTCCTGTTCTTAGGAGCAGCTGCTCTTTCTGTTGGGCTACATGGCTGTTGGCCATGTTAGCAGGACTTCCATGTTAATTCTATTGGAGATTTAAAAAATGTATTTTCTGTCACAAGTTTCTCATACTATAGCAAACATAAATACTATCTATGCCCCTCTACACCCCCAAGAGAGGGATTCCAGTATTGATTGCTCTCGGATTCCATCATAACTTAAAGGGAAACTTAGTGTCCAGAGTCCTCAATGCCCAACAAGTGAAAGAAGGGTGGTTTTGCATTCCTTGTATTATAACAAGAACACATTGAGGAGGCAGCAACCTGGCCTTCCTTAGCAACAGTCTATCTACAGAAGGGAAGTGGTAGCATCTATGTAATCATTTGAAGGGGGTATAGGTCAGATATTCCTGCCACTGGATCCACTCAAAGTCTTCCCGAGACCAGTGTTTTATCCTGTAGGAATACAAGCAGCTTCAGGCTGTGCTGAAACCTACTGCTGTCACAGTCTGCTCCCAGCTCCACTCGTGGACCTTTTCCTGACCAGATCCTTTACCAGGCAGTATCCTGGCAGATGCCACACTTGCCAGTGACTAATCCCAAACCCAGGCTGCCAGTCAGCCTTGCATAGAGTCATCCTACCTGTGTGATTGCTCATATAGCATATAGCACAGATAGCACATATACACATATAGCACAGATTCTCCTGTTGACCCTGTGAGTATTACCATTCCACGCCCCACAAAGGAATGCATTCAGTTTATCTGACACTGAGGATGACCGCCTGAAAAATTATGCACATGTACCGGAACCTCTTCCAAGAACAAGCATAGTGTGTGCTGACCTCTGCTTTTGCAGAGATGCTGAGAAAGAAGACAGGGAAGCACATAGCATGACTGGAGAAGCTGTGACAGAAACAATTTCAGGATGAACTGAAGTCACAGATGATCTGAAAGTATGCAGATGCCCATATGCCCATTCAGCAGGTCCACAAAGAAGTCTGAAACATCCAGTCACTGAACACTGGACTTCAACCACTGTATAGTGACTATCAGGGACCACCACTGAATAAGCTTAAGCTGGCTTCCCATAAGCACATAAGAGAAATAACATAAGCTTGGTGCAAATTAAACATCAACCATTTGAAAAAGAAAATTATTGTCTTCTATAAAAATTCACACTCTTGAGACTCACCCCCAGAGACTCTGATTTTGGTGGTGTTACCCGAAATCCCAGTTTCAAACTTGTTTTCAAACCGCACAATGAGTGTCATAGAGTTAAATCATGGACCCCACTTTGAGAAATACAGTTTTACATGATGGGCTGAAACAATGATAAGCAGAATGAGAAGCGATGCCTTTAACATTGTATGAAAGACAATTAAATTATCTCTCGTTTTTAACCTCACTAATTGAGAAAAATATTTTTTATCTTTTCAATGAAGCTTATAATTAGAAAATATTTCAAGGGACTCCTATCTCCCTCACTTTCTCCTAGATTCAATGCTATTGACTCATACCTACCTTTTATTTCAGGAGTATATTCTGATACTGAAGAAGATAGAGATGCTGAAAATCATGACAAGCCTAAGCCACAGTCTCTTTTTACCCATATTTCTTGATTCTGATTTCTAGATTGTGTGAAGGCTGCTCAGAGACTAAAGTAATCCAGTGCAGATCTCCTAGAAGTAAAGGAGACAAGACAGCAGCCCCTTAGGGTAACAACTCTGTTTTCCTTTTGAGTAAGCTGACAGATTACAATTCTATATCCTCATTGTGTACAACAAGATGTTTTGAAATGTATATACACTGCAGAAGTTAAATCTTTGCAGTTCACAAATGTGGTACCTCACTTGTGAGCCGAGTAAAGTGAGAACACTTGACAGCCATTTTCTTTGAATTAGCCCTCTCTTTTTGAGACAAGGTTTCACTACATAACTCTGGCTCTCCTGGAACTTACTCTGCAGACATTCTTGGTTTCGAACTCACATAGCTCGACCTGTCTCTGCCTCCTGAGGGTGGGGATTAAGGGTGTGTGCCACCACCACCTGGTTTGAATTAGTACTCTTGGCAATGGAACAATAACAGCGTAACTGTGTGATCCTTGGTGGCATCAGACAAGGTTTAGAAAACCTAGAATGCCTAGTTGAGGATTGAAGTAGTTGTGGCGAAGGGCAAGAGGTCCAGAGAGCTGCCTGGATGGCTGCAGTGTCCTGAGTAGCTTGTTAGATGGCAGAGGAAGAGAAACAAAAATGGCTGCAAGGAAGAAAGTATACGTCTTTGTTGAGTCTATGCCTATAGTTGATGAACAAAATAAACATTGTGAAAATAATCCTTCTGTGCATAATCAGGGTAAGTGGCCAGGGCATTGTCAGGACTTTGAAATGGAGAAAAGAAATCCAGCATCCTGTGTCCAGCCACCTTCCAGATTATATCTGTATTTCATTGACCTTCTGTTCTTTTACAGTTGAGGGATTTACAGAGTCCATGTAAACTATTCTTGTCCATACATATGTAGATTTTGTCGAGAAGTCATGCCATTTCTGATTGCCTAGAAGTAGTTACCACTGCTGTCGTATATATGTAGAAGCTACTTTGAATGTTCCTTTGAAGCAGCTCTAATAGCTTACTGGTTGCCTCATTAAGTAGAGAGTTAAGTGTAGTGTTTTCTCATGAGCTAACTTATATCCATTTATTCATACACTCATGATTTACTGCTTTTCAAAAATGTTCTTTAAGAAAAAAAGCTGTTCCGCATAATAAAGATTTTTCAAATTCCACCAGATAAACTAATAAATAAATACATAAAATGAAGGACAGTGAGAATAATTCTTGGGCAACATGAAGACTGCAAATGAAGCATGGTCAAAGCCAGAAGGATCTCAAGGAACCATGAGAATTCTCAGTACTGGGAGATACTGGGAAGAATGAGAGACCATTCTATGGATAATAGGAAGGTGTCTAAAGAATACTCATTAATGTTACATTTTAAAGAGTAGGTTAAGAGCAAGTGAAAGGCCTCACCATTCCTTAGGGCAAGACCTGACACCTAGGCACTATGTTTCATATTTCCTTCAATACAACTACAGAAGTATAGTCATACTAGTTATATGTGTACAAGACAAATCCATAGCTCAGGAAGGGTGTGGCAGGGGTATATTGAGCTCAAACAGCAGTATATGATGATTATGAAGTATTGATGTCAGAGTCCCCTCTGTATGCTGTGATTATGTTTTATTATCATTGGTTAATAAAGAAGCTGCTTTGGCCTATAGCAAGGCAGGAATAATAGCCAGGCTGGAAGAGATAGAGAGAGAGAGAGAGTTGCAGAGTCAAAGAGATGCCATGTAGCTGCCAAAGGAGACAGATGCCAGATGCCAGCCAGAAACTTACTGATAAGCCACAGCTTTGTGGTGATTCATTGATTAATAGAAATGAGTTAATTTAAGATGTAAGAGATAGCTAGAAATATGCATAAGCTATTAGCCAAACAGTGTTGTAATTAATATAGTTTCTGTGTTATTATTTGGGGTAAGGGCAGCCAGGAACAAATGAACAGTCTCTGCCTACAATATATGGTGAAAATTCAAACTGATCTGACTCCAAACATCTCCACTCTCTCCCACATTCCATACTAACTGTGAAGAAAGTCAAACTTGGGGAAATAATGTAAGTGAAATACTTGGCTATGCTTTATTGAGGTGCCAAGCAAGCAAACCTCCATCTCAAACATTAGCAACATCAAGAGTGCTCCCAATAAAAAAAAATAACAAAAATGGGCACAGTCAGCAGAGTTAACCTAGGCACTAGGCAAAGGTACACCGGCGTATTTTAAGAAAATCTACCAAAATGGGCTGGTAATTGCAGTGCTCCGATTCTGAGACCCTTAAATACAAAGGATTATGTTTCCACTCCTTGCAGGATGAATGATAATTTAGCAGCAAAGAGAGACATATTAGACCTGTCACAGGCAGATTTCGTAATAATCAGGGCTGTGTGTGCAGGAGAATCAAAGTTCCATGTTGTCAGTTTCTGCTTTTCTAGTTAATTTAACTTCTCCAACAATACACTCTGCTAGGAGGAAATGAAGGGAGTTGGGGGAGGGGATAAATGTTACTAAATTCATCTGACTTTATTTGTTTTGAGTTAGAATAAAAACAGTGAGATTCAAACAAAGCTTTACTTTTGAGAATGCAGGCACCTCTGTGTGCCTTTTGTGGCATGCCACGGCTCATCTCTACTCTCCTAGGCAGGGACATGGTCCCACAGTGATTAATTCTCCTGTAGTCTCACGTTCTTCCTTCTATTTCTCCCTTCCTCCAACTTGTCTGTGCACAGAGAACTTCCCAGACTACCATGGCTAACCATGGCTTGTTCCCTCAGCTGCCTCTTTTCAATCCCTGACTCTTTTCACAAACTTTAAGGATTTGTCGAAGTACGTATCACTCTGGAAAATTTATTGATTTTTAATATGTCTCTGGATTGTCTAGTATCCACCCTCTCTCCTAGCCACAAGCATAATATTATGAGAATGAGGCATTACTCATTGGCATTTTCCCAGCACCTAGGAGAGTTTCTGGGGTACAACTAATAACTCCCAAATATTCATTGCATTAATAAATAATAAAATAGTTGAAGGTATGACTAAGGGAGGAAGAAGCCCAGTGCAGATGTCAATCCATATAAACTCAGACAGTGTGAAATAAAACTGAAAAAGGTGCCTCATTTTTCTGGAGGTCTGGGAACTTGGCTGGACACATGACAAGACACTTGGCCAGAGTTCACAATACTCTGGCTATAGCAAAGGAAGGAAGGAAGGAAGAAAGGAGAAGGAAGGAAGGAAGGAAGGAAGGATAGAAAGAAGGGATGAAGAAAGAAAGAAAGAAAGAAAGAAAGAAAGAAGAAAGAAAGAAAGAAAAGAAAGAAAGAAAGAAGAAAGAAAGAAAGAAAATCTAAACCAGAAACAACAAAAGCACACCACCACCACCACCAGTATCATAGAGTACAGAAGGAAAAGGTACTTTATTTTTGGATCTTAGTCATTACAATTTGCAAGCTATAGATTCAGGCACCCATGAGTCAGCATTCCAAATAAGATATGACAAGTGGGACTTTTATGTTGGGAGGCCCATGAAACTGCCAGAATATGCCAGCAAAGATAAGGAAACAGAACGGCTATCTCATACACCACCTGCTAGGTTCCTTGAGCTTCTGGGATGGATGTAATTGTCCAGTAGCTCAGGTCCTTCTCAATGCCAGAGACTGAAGGATGCAGGTGCCCAAGTTCATCCTGCAGGCAGCTGTTGGAGTTGCGAATAAGCCTCGTTTGCTAATGGTCTACTGACTGTGCTTTCCCTTGTCTTGGGTCTGCCATTAACACTGCCGTCCTTGGAACAACATATGATGACCTGTGTTTGTGATGTCCTATTAGACTATTCAAGGCAATTAAATTGCCTCTGGATAAGCCTGTGAGCTATTTGTATGTCTTTCCGGATAATTTTACTTAAAAATCCCTGGCAAACAAATGAGAACCCCAGAGAGCCCAAACCATATGGCAAGAGGTTTCCTCACTGCCAGTATTGAAATTGGTCTACCCTAGTCTGTCTTGTTTAAGGTGTCACTTCTTCAACATTCTTATAAAAACTCTGTCTTCTGCTTACTGTCTGTGTCTAGCCTGGGCTCACCATGGTGTTCTCTCTCTCTCTCTCTCTCTCTCTCTCTCTCTCTCTCTCTCTCTCTCTCTCTCTCTCTCTCTCTCTCTGTCTTTCTTCATAAACACACACACACAGTGCTGGATAATAGCCTTTTTATTATTCCTTTCCTGGAATGTTATGTTATGTTAGTTATACATCTTTACAAAATGAGCAGCTAAACATCTCTCTATATGTGTACTGACCCCATCTTCGCTTAAGTGGGAGGATGCAAAATATCACTTGCCTCACACCACTACAGTCCCTTAGTCCAAGTTTACTTACCATACTGTGAGTGTACCCTCTGCCATGCACAAATATTCCCGTAGACAATGAATAGTCCGGATGCAAACCTCGCATAGACTCAGTCTTCATGCTTACACTTCCCATGCAGGATCTCATTTGATCTTACAAACTCTAGGATGTAACTATGTTACTATGAGAATTGGGGATGTCTGCAGTTGATTTGACGAGGCTTACTTCCTTGGTAAAAGGCAGAGCTGCCCTCGAGTCAGCACTGTCTGACATAAAAGTCCAAACTCAAGCGCTCTTGCTTTTGTTTCCTTTGAAACCTCGTGGTTTAATTACTCTCGTGAGACGAGATCTCATGCTCAGGATACTTTAATAGCTTTCATACTAAACACGTTGATTTAAAGACTTTAGGTCTTTCTTAAGAGGTACTAAAATATTATATGACTTTTAAAGAATTTACTCTTTTAGGATGAGTAACCCCATAGGAATCACTGACTCAAGGTAGCAGATGTGACCACAGAAAACTGTTCAGCCTACTTACCATGTAGGCATAGTAACTAAGCCCAGCAAACCTTCAACACAGCATGAACAAAATAGAGATTGCACTTATCATGGTCCACTACTCACTTGAGAATATTCACTGCCTGGGAGGTACATATGTGTACCTCCAGGCATCCTGTGAACCCCTTCCTGTAAACAGGTTGACGATAGCGAGAGTCCTAATTCTACAGTTTAAACAGAGATGGATACATGACGTTGGAAAGTTAGGTTTGGTCCCATTCAAGCAATCTGTAAAATATTTCTCTTTTCACTTCTATTCTGAAGTGTATCATCCTTGATGAAACTGGATCCCACAGATGTCTCTGCTGCTTCTCTAGAGCCAAAAGTGTCCTCAGAAAGATGAGAAAGAAGTCACCTAGGTGACAGGTAACAGAAAGGATGAATTGCTTGGATTGTCTCCTGACTGTCCACAACTTTAAAGGCTAGGTTTTGGAACTTTTGTAATTAGAAGGACATCTGGACACTAAGGAAAAAAATTTCTAATATCCATACTTCAGAAATTAAATTTTTAAAGTTATACTACAGACAATTATAATAAAAAGAATACTTTCTTTTGCCAAAAAATAGCACTCACCCATTTAAACTTTCTCAGAACATATTTTAATAACAATTATTCTTGTAGCCCAATAGTATGATGGTTAAAGAAATGGTTCTAGTGTTGCTAAAATAATGTAATAATATGCTATCCAAGTAACATGAAAATGATTGTTTCCAAATGATATCTCCAAATATCTTTAGTTAACATAAAAAGATAAAACATATTCTCGATTTGCAATACATGCTGTTTCTACTTCTAAATTTTTTATATGGAGAACAACATCAAAATTTCAGAAAGAATGTATTTATACTAAAATCAGTCTTCATATAAGTAAAAAGGAAATGATAAGTCATCAAAAAATGCTAGCTACAAATATAGAACTTTAGGCTATCCATAGCCTTTTACTGCAAAGCTTAGCATATGTCTCAATATAGACCTTCACATCTCCAAAACACCTAATATGTGTTTTCATTTAATTTTTTGAGGTATCTAGAGAACTGTATAGACTATTTCTAGATGTTTTCCCCTCTTCTTTAGATAACGGCTCATTATAATGACCAGAGTGCGTGCCTTTTTGCCCTAAAATGTTTTTGCAGATCAGTATTTTTAATTCAGATGATAATTATAAGAGGTCAATGTTCTCTTTTCACCTGTAGTTTCTTACATATGAACTAGAATGATCTTCCAAATCTCCCAGTATTCATCCCCATCCAAATGTGCCCATCCAAATGCCAAGTGTTAATCCTCTCCCCATGAACATTCCCTCTGCCCTTCTCTCCCACTCCCCTCCACCTTTCTCTCTGGTTCTACAAGACAGTTTCCTGGTTTTGCTCATACTTTCCTAGACTTCAGAGTTCTAAAGCTGAATTCTGCAGGAGGCTGCTTCTCTGAGGTGTTGAATAACACAATCAGTCCTGACCATGTGTGTAGCTACACAGTCAGCATCAGCTTCCATCCTGTTCTGCTGCTGCCACTTCCTGCTTGCTTCCTCTTCGTCATAGTCAACCAGCAAGTGACAATGCTCTGCCCCACACTTTGGTTACAAAGAACTCTGACGTGCCTTCCCCCTTCTCATGTATTTAAAATCCCTCTGGAACCACAAGCTAAGTCCTTTCTCCCTTAAGTTGCTTCTGGAAGGTATTTTGTTGAGATGTTAAGACACGATGGAGTACTTCACAGTGGAAAAAGAATAATCACATCTTGAAATTTGCAGACAAATGGATGGATCTAGAAAACGCCATATTGAGTGAGGTAACTCAGACCCAGAAAAACAATTACAGGATGTACACACTCATAAGTGGCTTCTAGACATAAAGAAAAACCACCTTACAATTCACAACCCCGGAGAACCTAGCCAACAAACAGGACCCTAAGAGAGACATACGCGGATCTAATCTACATGGGAAGTAGAAAAAGAGAAGCTATCCTGAGTAAATTGGGAGTGTATGAATTATGGGAGAGGGTAGAAGGTGAAAGGGGAGGGGGGAAATATATAGCTCAATAAAAACAAATTTAAAAAAAAGAAATGAACCAGATTATCATGTCACATCCCGTCCTCTATCAACCAAAATCATTTCATTTCCCTTCTCAGCAACTATATGGGTTCCTTGTTGTATACAAAATACAAACCCAAACTTTTATTATTTTAAATAGCAGCAGGAAATATAGTGGGGGGGGGCGACGAGAACAGAAGAATTCTGGGAAGAAAAGCTGAGTCTGCAATTGTCACCCAGATACAGAGGAAGCAAGATAGGAATGCCTCACTGATAGAGGTACCATACCTTGTGGCTAACACAGACAAGAATTATTGGTTACTGTAAGATGTAAGAATTAGTTAATATGAAGCCTGAGCTAATAGGCCAAGCAGTTTATAATTAATGTAGACCTCTGTGTGTTTCTTTGGGACTGAACGACTGTGGGATTGGACAGGACAGGAACCTCCATTCAACCATTATATCCTTAGTCTTCAATATTACTCAATATTATGTTATGTTATTCACAATTTCAAAATACCCCCTTAGCTTGTGTCTTAATGTTTTTGCTCCTGATGATCTCCAAATGGCAGCTCTTTATTCTAATTCATCTCTCTTCAAAACCAATTCACTTGCCACCACGCCTTTAGATTGAATAACCCCATGTCAGAAATAATTGTCTCTTAATTTGGATGCCTACAGCTTATTTGTACATAGGCTTAGCCCTTATTCCTTTCTTTCTGTGCTACCTCAAAAGTCAGCTGAAGGGATTTTAACAGAGCATGCTAATGGGATTAGAGAGACCTGGGCTATAGTCATAGGTTTACCCATCACTGCTGCGTGACCTTGGGCAGCTACTTCCTTTAAATTGCCCCAGCCTCTTCTCAACAGCTTAAAACTGTGGAGGATAATAGCTACTCCATATAAGTTTCATGTGGATTAGCGAAAACTTTGTTTATAAATACCTGCTATCATTTAGATAATTGATGTCATAAAGAAGTATTTTTCTGTAGGTGGTTTTCATTCAATAAACTCTCCTGTTATTTCTCTCTGAAGAAATAAAGAGTTGTGGCTTAGAAAATCTGAGGCAACAACTCAGGATCAACAGTAACAAAACAGCGTGAATTTTGCAGGTGAACAGTTGGGATAGAGCCACACAGTGCTTAACCTTCACTCAGTGAGAAGATCACTTGAAACATCTTTTAGGACACTGAGGATGGCAAGCACGGCGCCTCCCAGTATAGACCGTGACAATCACCACACATTTCGTGTGTATCTGTTTACTCTACCACCCCACACTCTAGATTATACGTTTCTCACAATCTAAGTGCTGAAGAGTATGATTTTATTCATTCCCGAGTAACGCTGATGCTTAAATGGAGTGTGTTACAGAGTTAATAATGTTCAATTGAGTTGAATTAAGTTTAACTGAATTGAAACTAATCAAACCTACGCCAAGTAAATGTGTGCATCAAAGAGAGAAAATTTGCTATTTAAGATTCACTTCTTTGCCCTCCATCTATGCCTTGACTTCCTGCTCTGTTTACGTTAGCAGCAAGCTCTCAGCACCTCCCTTTCTTTTTCTTCCACTAGCTTCCATCTGTTGCTACTGCTACATTACATCCTTCCCGGGATGCATTGCCACCCCTAATCATTTCACTGTGGTATGCCCCGACTCTGTGACGGACATGTTATTTGTATAATCGTGTTTCTTGGCAGCGATGTGTAAACTGGGAAGGGGGCGTGTTCATTAGTCATGTTTGTCATTCTCTTGGAGCTGCAAACACTTTTCTCATTCTGACTGTTCTTCGCCTCCTCAATTTGTCTTCCTTGTGCTCATTTCTCTTCAAAAACTGCCAGACTCCAGTTACAATTACCTGGATTTGTAGCAGATTAGTTGGGCTTTCCAATGTCGATGCAACTTTACAGGAAAGGGTAAATATGCAGAGACCTTCTGACCAACAGACTTTCAACTGTTTTCCTCTGTTCCCACCACCTCACAACACTAGACACGTCCCCAAATGAGTCTGCTGCATGTGTGCTGACCTGTTATCCATCCTCTGAAAGCAATCACTGATCTCATCCATCTGCTCTGTCACGGCATCATCGTCTGCTCCCCAGTAAAGTCGGAAAGACTGAAACCAAGGGTAATTGCAATCCTGTTATCAACAGCGCCCCTTTCACAGCAAATTATATTCAACACATTGGTTGTACCAGTTCGAAAAATGGATGCTAATGGCAGGACTCCTTGAATCATTTCTCTTACATCAGCATCTAGGGATCAAGTGGAAGCCTAACAGGCGCACAGAACTCTGATGCCAAGTTCTTATATTGTGGACACGCACCACCTTGGCTTAGATAATTCCTTATTTGTTTTGAGTAAACCATAGCTCTAGCACTATTCCTATGTATGGCGTTGGCCTTAGACTAACACTAGCACTTACATCACACTTTCGGGATGTTGGGAAAGATTAAAATGACAAACCAAGTGTGCCTGAACTGAGAGAATTGCTTGAACTTGGGCTTTCAGTATAACATTCAGACATTCAGTCAAATCACATCAGCTTGATCACCCTGGGTGATGTGCCAAACAGAAGCCAAGTATCAAGAGGCTCTGTAGTCATCCAACAGGGGCCACGGGATCCGCTTCTAACGTGGCACATTTAAATGGCCATTGGTTGGGTGTCTTAGTTCCTTGTCACAAGAACTTCACATGTGTGCTGCTTGAATAACTTCACAGTTTGGAAATACAGTTCATCCAGATGAAGGAACAAGAAATACTTTGGTGTAGACCCTTTACCATGACTAAGTTCCCAAAGTACTTGAATATTGCTTTTGTTCTTTTCTGTTGCAAGAGACTATCTAAGTCAAGTCACAGAAGATGAAATTGAGAACCTATCCATGGAAAGAAAGAGAAGAGTATCGAAGAATGTTAAGTACATTTCAAACTACTGTGACTTTGGATGTCCCCTTTGGACTGAAAATCATCCTGGGAGATGATTTAATGGCAATTCCTCCCTGCTAAACTGACATAATTTCAAGTTAGAAAAAGTAATCTCCTCTCGACTTTGCTTTGGGTGGTTGCAATATTGCTGACCTTTCTGACTTCCAGAATTCTATTTTTTGTTGCTATAATAAAATAGGGTAAACTTTAACACAATTTTACTCAATAGAAGTTCATTTCTAGGGTAAATGTCATAGGTTTCTCTCACAGATGAGGATAAACTGAAATCTTGGCAAGTGCACAGCTAATGGGACCAAAGTGGCCAGGGAAACAGAACATGGCCGTCCCACCTTTAGTTTTCATTTTCATTTTGTTTTTCTATAGAGTCACAGCTGAACAGAGCCTGGAAGCCAACCTTTAACAGATTTATTATGTGACCTTAGGCAAAGATCTTCTCTGGGCACTTGGTATATGTATGAAACGAAAAGAAATGATCAAAAGTTCCTCAGGGTTCTGTTCTGTGTGTAATCCTTGACAATTTTCTCAGCCGTTAAGAAAGACTCTAAAGTAAATGGACCAAGTGATTCCCTATCTCCAACAGACTCTTGAAGAGTAAGTACATGCCCAGTCCATTAATGAGTTAGTATGACACCCCAATCACTCTTCTGGGTAAACCAAAGGTGAGAGAGATAATCCATGACTTGGAAAAGTAACCTACCATCAAAGCATGTGGATCTACTGACACATTCCTCATGCAACTGGTCATCTTTGTGAACCAAAAGTTCATGAGTAACATTACATGTTATGTGTTATGTAGAATTTGCTAGCCAAATCCTGAAGTCTGCAAAAGGCATGCCATATATTTTCCCTTGTAACTATTAGGCCTTGTCCAAATTTGTATATTAAACACACCAACTTTCCTTAACAGCAATTACAGCTAGCTTGAATGCTGGAATTATTTTAAATTTCTTTTTTCTACATTGATTTCCCTTCTCCTTTGTGTTTACAAAAAGCTAATTAATTTAATACTGTCAAATGCAGTTAGCTGATATTTTTGTTCTAAGTGATTTTTTTCTAAAAGTGCAATGATTTCTTCTTTCTAATTAAAAACCAGGTTGCTCATATATGAGATATCAATAAATAGTTCAAAACAGTGTCCTAAAATCATAAAGTTTCAAATATTCATAATGTAAATTTACACCATTTTAGAAAGTTCACTCATTTCACAAAAAATGCTTTCCTACATTGCTAATCTTCATGCACATTCAGAACTAGAGAGGCAAAGATTTCATCCTTCCCATCTAAACAGGCTCAGAGAGTTTTGGATATCTCCAGTGGCACCCTCTCTAGAGTTAAAAGGGTGGGCATATTTGGGATTCTCCCTTGAATATGAATTCTTCTGGATTTTGGTTACTCTGTAAAGTGCTATCTATTCAAATTTATATCTTACACATAAACCCAACCTTCATATATCCAAGGGAACATAAATTTTCTCAATGCAGATAAAGAACCAATAACTTTAAGAGTTTTACTGTAGATGGAGTAGCATGAGCTAACACTCAGTGACAGAACATAACATGTTTTATCAAATAAACAACAAAGAAATTCAGAGAAGTATAGCTACCCAATGTATAAAATGTCCCCAAATTCTACTCTCTCTTTGAGGCATGACATCACTGGCAGTATACAGTGATCTAGTTTTTTTGCCATAATTATAATTCCAAGTGCTAATACAAGTATCTTCAATACCCTTGATAGGTTCTAGGGACAATGTGATGATATTTAGCTTGTATGAATTCAAATGTGCAAGGTCATATTAAAAAATAATAGGGATGTTTAGATGCAAAACACAAGCTAGCTGCTTATCTAATATAAAACTCAAACAAAATTTTCTGTCAACACAAGACAGAAAATTGACCTGTGTTGAATTCTCCATGACAGTGCAACATGTCTAAGCTCAAATAGTTCACTCTTTATACAGAATTGAGGGACGGAACTTAGAGAAACTATGTCTACTTGCAGTTTCCATCATATTTTAGGACTCTGGATCAAATTCAAGAAGGAAAGAATACATGGTAGACAAGGTGATGTACGAAAGTCTCCAAATGCAGTGTTTGTCTTCCTAGGAAAAAGGTTGGACTCTAGGCAAGAAATGAATTTTGGCAACATAAGCAGCAGAGGCAACTCAGGTACCCAGGTGGGTGATGGAATGGTGGCTATCATTTCAGCTAGAAGTACAGAAACAAAATTGTGACTCTGACTTATGCATATTGTTCCACAGATACATGATCGTCTTCTGACATTGAGGTAAATGTGCAGGTGTAATCAGCCAGCTTCCTTTATATTAGGTAGATTACCAAAAAGGAACCATATTGAGTTAGACCAGAGGCTTCAAAAGGATTCTACACAGATCAAAGAGACATGTTTTCAAAGGTTTTCCAATAAGCTACCTTACACACTTGTCTCCTGTCTGCACCCCCTTCTATCGAATTCCTTCTCACTTTCTTGGAAAGGCAATCATTTTATTAAGAGATTAACTGCTTCTTTTCTTCTCACACGTTATCCTTCCACAGCATGGATTTTCATTGGCAATTCTCACTGTGTGAAATCAAGAAAGAAAAAAGGAGAAAGAGAGAAAGGACTCAGACCTTGGTAGAGATGCTAGGAGAAACTTTCAGTGTTTCTGCATATGATGTTTTCACCAGGACTACACCAATTAGATAATGCATGGGCTTCACAAATCAGGAGTTTCTGTTTGACTTCTATTTGAAGACATGGCAAGGTAGAAAAGGTATGTATGGCTACATGCCTTAGTTCTTAGTGATGGGTTGATGGTTTTTTGGTACTTACTTGTCTCCAGACAAAAGCTTGAGGCAGCTTGTCGCATTGCATCTGTAGTCAATTAGGAAGCAGAGAGCAATGACTGCTAAACTCACTTTCTCTTGTAAGGGCCCAGCCGACTGAATGGTATGGCCTACAATTAAGGTAGGACTTCCCACCTTACAGGAGGCCATGGATTTAAAGGTGGTGGGCAGACATGGGAGGTATAGGAGGAAAGTGGGGAAGGTAATGTAACTAGATTTTAATTAAAATAAAAAATAACGTATGATTTAAATTGAAGTGGCAAAGAAATAAAAACAAATGCTGGCTTGTGAAAGGTCATGGTGTGTTCTCCAGTTAGACCATCGCTAAGTTCCTTTACACACCAGTGGTTCGGTGCCCAGGCTCTGTGAATACATCACCAAATCCATTCAGGTGTGCCTGTGGTTACTGGGGGGAATCCAGCTTAAATACACTCTGGAAGAGTAGATAAGACCGCAGATCAATCCGAGAAGGGTATTTGTGGTGCCAGGCAAGGAAATGTTCTTGTGGCATTATACAGTGTTCACTATAAACAGTAATGGTGTTTGAATTGCGGAAAGGGAAATTCTTAATTATCAGACAATTGACAAAGTAGCAGGAGTGATTTCTCTCCTCTGTGTTCTGGGGTTTTGTACTTCGTATTAATCCTAACCCCTAGGAAGGATGAGACCGGTGGCAGAACGATGGGAGTTCTGTTTTCACTTCCAGTGTTCCTACAGTGTACTAACACCTTAGTACGTGTTCCATATGCAGCATCTCAGCTACTTCTAAGTACTCCACGGAGAGAGCACTTTGGAAGAAATCTGAGGTTTGGAGAAACAATCCAAGGTTATATGTCTACAAATTCTGAATGCAGGCTCCAAACCAAATTCTACCTAACCCCAGGAAAAGTACTTTATATCCATATGGTATACCTAAGCTAGGAAACTCCTTCTATCTAACAGGAAGACCATGTATGGACTGGGCTGTGGAGCAAGTCAACAGCACTCTTGCATACCATAGATACCACAGTTGACTGACTTCAAATGCAGAAGTACACATTGGAATCTGCTCTTGCGGTTAATGTTCTTCCTGATAGGTAGCATTTACATCCTCGTGTGTGTGTGTGTATGTGTGTGTGTGTGTGTGTGAGAGAGAGAAAGAGAGAGAGAGAGAGAAAAACAGAGACAGAGTACCCCTCTTTCCTAAATAACTTTCTCGTCCAAAGACACAAAAAGAAAAAGCCCAAGTTAGCAAGGGTGATGCAGACGGGCATGATTCGTGATGGGTGGGCTCCCAAACTAGTTGCACGAGAGGTGAGGCTGATCCCTTCAGAATGACTGTGGCCCTGCCTGTGTGGAGGGGCTATTGCTGCCAGCTTCCACTGCCATCCACCACAGTGCGGGGAGGGAACGCCATTAATAATCATTAGCATGAGGCTACAGGTGCTACAGCAGATGTTGCCTGGCAGGAAAATTGGCAGCATCTGAGAACACAAACCAGGAAGTAATTTTCATCATGGGACAAGTCCCAAAAGGTGTCCAATCTAATTCGGAATGTGTTCATTCTTCTAGCCTTCCGACGATGGGAACTTCACCTAGTCTGACTTTCTCAGGCAGTAGATGTCCCATATCTGCTATTTATGTGTCCCCCATAATCTTCCATCCCACTGATTAATGTGTAATTAGGACTTTTTTTGGTTTTCCTCCACTATATTATAAGATCATAGAGAAAATGGAATATCTTCCCTTCAATTTTGTGCCTCTAGCACCCAGAATGTGACCTGTGCTTAGGTATTATTACATAAATGAGAATATAAATGAGGACATGAGCCATCAGGTTAGTGGGCTGGATGTGAACAACGGCAGCCATTTCTTCACTCAGTCTTCACCCCTGAATCTGACACCCTCAAAAATGACCTGGGTAGCACTCTACTTTCAGAAGACTGTCACCTTGTCTTTGAAAATAAATCATCACTTTGCAGTGTGGATGCAAAGCCATAATCTTGTTTAATCATAAAACCAATTGTGTGTGTGTGTGTGTGTGTGTGTGTGTGTAAGAGAGAGAGAGAGGGGGGGAGGGAGAGAGAGAGAGAGAGAGAGAGAGAGAGGGAGAGAGAGAGAGAGAGAGAGAGAGAGAGAGAGATGGGAAAAGTGTGATCACCAACTTTGAAAGCAGATCACCGAGAACAAGTGACTGTCCTGACATGATGCAGTAACTACTGGAGTCAGATTTTAATCAGACTTTCATCTGGACCCCATGGAGGTTCTTCCTCCACCACATTATACCCTTAGCCAGCACTACTCCCCTCCAACTCTGGAAGCTGCCTTCTCTCATAGTGATACTCCCCTCTGTGACAGCAGCCTGGAAGAGCTGAACAGAGCTCATTGCAATAAGAGCACAGGGCACAAAGCTCTTAATCCTCCCTACCTACTCTAGTCACTGCTACCAAAAACTGGGGTTCCTCTCACCATAAAGTGGGTGACCAGAGAGCAGTGTTTAGGATAAAGAAGTAATATGTACCCCGGGAGATAGGAAGCTCCCTGTAGAGGCAGGATGGCATTTTTCCAGTCTGCAGAGCTAACAGCCTACAACTAAACTAAAGTGTGAAGGAAACTGATGTAGCAATGTCAATGTCTGTTCTTGGTTGGCAGCTTGACTACATCTGGAATTAAATCCAAACAGCTGGGTACACCGGTGAGGGATTTTTCTTAATTAAATCATTTGAAGTGGGGAGACCCACCTTTAATCTAGATCTTTTGTGGTGAGAAAAATCCATCTTTAATCTGGGTCACACTTCCTGGTTTATATAAAGGAAGGAAGCTCTTGCTCTTTGCCTGCTTGCCCTTACACTGGCAAGGTCATACTTTTACTGCCATTAGAGTCTATATCAGTAGTTCTCAACCTTGAGGTCATGACCCCTTTGGGGATCAAACAACACTTTCACAAGCATCACCTATAACCACCAGAAAACACAGATATCTACATTACGATCCATAACAGTAGCAAAATTACAGTTATGGAGTAGCAACAAAAAGAATTTTATAGTTGGCATTGCCACTCATGGGAAGCTGTATTAAAGAGTCACAGCATTAGGGCATCTGAGAACCATGATCTACTTCTTTGAGACTGTGGCATGTACTTCAGACCAGCTGAGACACCCAGTTACATAGACTGAATGAGTTACTGGATTCTTGGGCTTTTCGTTGATAAACAGCCATTGTTGGACTAGCTGGGCCACAAGCTATAAGCTACTCTAATAAATCCCCTTTATACACACATATATAAATATTAAATATATATTATATATACATACATATATTCATTCTCTCAGTTCTATTCCTCTACAGAACCTAATATAGATACTTAGCTAAACCATCCCACTGCACTTAGTCACATAATCAATAGCATAGACAGTACATACAGTACCGACTACTTAATAATCATGCTAGATGGCTGGCTTCCTCATTTATGTATCTATTATACTGCATATCTTTTCATTAGTTTAGAACATACTCTTATTTAAATAGTCACTGTAAAAAATATGAAGGAAGGAATAAGACAGTCAAGAAGGATACTACATAATCTACAATGAAAAGAAGTGAGACCAGAGGAGCAGAGAACCGCAGAGACCAGCTCAATAAAAAGCTGAGTTCCTCCCTAAGCTATGAGGCAAATATGTATTGTAATGATTCTCCCAGTTCTTTGTCAAAGTGACCTATGGCCACTTAGTTGAGTTAGAGTTAAACTCGCATTGGACTCTTGGCCTCTGAAGTAAGATTTATTGAGTGTGGAGTGATCACGTATAATCTTCCCAAACTGAGCTCCTCACTCATGTCTCAGATCATAAATTGCAAACAGCATTGCATCCTGGGGAAAATGTCAGGCTACTTGCGTTCTTACATATTTAAAGGATGTAGCAAAGGCAGTCCATATAGCTGCGTTCATTCTCAAATCACCCCTTATAGAAACTGGGCTGTTGCTGAAGGACTGACCCCTACAGCGAACTCCCTTTAGCCTTACCATTGCCACCAAGTAGGTTAAGCTGCTGTCAAAGTAAATTAGCTTGGAATGCAGTGAGTGATCAGCAGCCAGGATTTGATAAGGGCTTTCTTTCCATGCGGGTCAGTAAAGGAGAGTCAAAACAGACCACCTGTGGATAGATGCCACAGTTTTGCCACCACACCACACTATGACACACCTGCTCTGCAAAAGGCAATAGCATGTGGGAGGTGCGTAACTAAGGATAAAGCAGAGGTCTCATGGATCTGTCACCTGAGTGACAGAAGCAGCTGAAAGGAAAAGACAGGAACATAGCAAAAGAACAAAAGGGAACCTTTATCTTACAACCTGCATCAAAATCAATCCGAAATGGACTATAAACCTAAATCTGAGACCTGAAACCCAAAAATTCTAGAAGAAAACAGGAAAAAACTATTGGCATTGGCTTTAACAATGAGTTCGTAGATACAGTATCAAAAGTACAAGCAATAAAAGCAAAATTTGATCATCAGGGTTACACCCACATAACAGACCTTTGGATAGCAAAGACAGTTGACAGATTAAAAAGACAAAAAAAAAAAAAAAAGAGAGGAAAATTTGAAAACCAGAATCCAATACAATGGTATGTGTATAATCAACCAGAAATTGCTACAACTCAAAAGTAAAAATAAAACTTCTTAGGCTATTTCAAGAAATAGCCTACAGCTATATGAGACAATGTTTGCAATGATTTGGGCATGGTTTGCCCCTCCCCCACTCCACCCTAGTGTCATGTGTTAGGTGGTTGCTCCCACTGTGGTACTCTTATGGGATAGAGGGACGTTTAAGAGCTGCACCTAACAGAAACCTCCTTTGGGATGTCCTTTACCTTTAAGAAAAGAAATGAGTCTATTGTCTGAGACAGCATGATGAGTCTGAGGATATGTTGATATACGTAAATAAGCCCAACATAAAGTGGCAGTACAACATGTTATTGCATGCATTACTATGCTACATTCTATCACTATGACAAAAATATTTTTGGTAATAAACTTACAAGAAAACACTTTTGACTTACAGGTTCAAGGAATGCAATTCAGTACAGTTGGAGGCATTGTCACAGAGTTTAGGGAAGCATTTTAGGACCCCTGGTTGTTTTTCATGAGAGCTTATTATTAAGCAGCAAGCCCCACCACCCTTCTCGTTGGACTTTCTGATGGTTAATATCTCTTCCTTTTGTGTGTGCCTCCACCACAGTGAGTCCACCCACTGTATAATGATGTAGCCACAGAGGACCTAACATGAGCCTGAATATATGTTAATATAAGTATTAATACTAATACCTATGTTGCCATAAGGATTGTATCAGCTATATATTAGTATTAATATAAGCTTTATATTAGTTATTTAAGTGAGTATAATTATTAAATATAATATACTAAGGCTAATACAAGTATAATGCCATGTTGTTTGGATTTTCAGCCTCCCAAATTGTAATCTAAATAAAACTCCTCCTCTCATAAGTACTCAGCCCAAGATATTTCATTCTAACAACCAAGAACTAATACAGTGCTCAGTGTCATTGATCATTATGGAAATCAAAAGTCATAAGGAGAAATTGCTCACACCTATTAGGATGGACACTATCCAAAAGTAAACAATAAATATTGATGAGAGTGTATATGAAAAGAAACCCTTGGGTATTCGTTGGTATGAATTTGAATTTGATTTGGTACAATCACTCTGTGAACCCCTGTGGAGGTGCCTCAAGAAACTAAAATTTCATCTCTCAAAAAATACCCACCAGGTAATGGTGGTGGACACCTTTAATCCTAGTTCTTGGGAGGCAGAGGCAGGTGTACCTCCATGAGTTCGAGGCCAGCCTGATCTACAGAGCGAGCTCTAGGACAGCCAAGGCTACACAGAATAACCCTGTCTTGAGAAACAAACAAAAATACTCAAAAGAATTGAAATCAAGAACTCAAAGGGACATTGACTCATTCAAGTTAATTGCAGCATTATTCACAAAAGACAAGACATGAAAGCAACGTAAATGTTCATGAAGGGATGAATAGAGAAAGGAGATGCGCATGAAACACATGCAGTGGAATACCATTTACCTTAAGAGAAGAAAAGGTCCTACTGAGACAGCATGAATGAGCCTTGATATAAGGAAATCCCTCAGCCTTCTGATGGGATAGAACATAGAGGGAAAGCCCTTTCTATATAAATGACCAGAAGTACCTAAATTTTCGCTAAATGCCCACTAAGCTTCCTTGGTCCAGCCCCTTCCCTCCTTTGGTGATATAGCATTTCTTAACATTTTCTTTTTGCTTGTTACTATCACACATCCCTGTCCATTTCTGTGTTCCAGGCTGCAGGAACCTGGAACCTCTCCAGAGGTGCTCATCAAATGCTGATGTTCACAGACATTCAGTGCCAGCCTCAGCTTTGGTTTCTGCCCCTCACATTTCAGGCGTACTGAAGTGATAATGGCCTTATTGGACTTGCTAAGTGGGACAGTGTCGTTGATCCCTTGCTAAGCGGAAGTCTGTGCTTTTAATCCCAAGGAAACTTTTGCCACTGCCACTAAGCTCAGGTGCCCATTTTTCCAGCTATTAAGGGTGGCAGCTGACAAGGCTGGCTAATATCAACTGACTGATTCAATTTATCTAATTGGAAATTTACTGCCTCTTTGTGGTAATTGCTTTCTGATAGGTGTTAATGGGTAATGCAAATATCATCAGAATCATAAGTGTGCCTGCATTACCCTCTTGTGCTTGTTCCCATATCTCCTTGTCTGCCTCAACCTATTACCTTCTTGGACTTGACCAGGATCTAAGATGTCACTGGTGTGCCACTCAAATGCCACACAGCAATGTTATGTTTAATAATAAACTGTATACAGGTTGCTAGTCCCTCCTACTCTGCTACACATCAGCATGCTGGAGGCTGTCAAACGTTTCCTCTTTGAAAACACTGTTTTCATATGCTAATTTCGCAGCCTTTATGTGAGGCTTGGATCTCACCACCCCATTCTGTCTCAAAGCTCCTTCAAGAGCCATGATCTCAGAAATCCTCTGGAGCTGCTGAATAATTGTTTGGTGCTTTTGAGGGTCATACCTGCCTAAGAGGGACCACAAAGCTCTCTCTAGACTACCCATGGAGTAGGAAAGGGCTAGAAGCCCTGCATGACAAGGAATTGAGTCTAGAAACTGTGATGTCAGAGAACAATCAACTTTGACAAAAAAGTTAAAAATCCAAGGTCCAAATAAAAGTAACATGATTATAGCAACCAATGGTCTCAAAAGCGTAAAGACTAGGAAACCCATGCCAGTGTTTTGTTCCCACGAGAGCTTACTTATGTGTATCTCCCAGAAGTGAGATTCCCTTAGAGTGAAAACAAGTAAAATACTAATGGTTATATATTAAGACTACGATAAAAGCAAAAGAATAATTCTCAGAAGAAATCCAAAACTAGAGTAGATTAAAAGGAAAGTACGTGGAATTGTAATCAATGAGCATAGATTATATAAATGGTGTCAAAATAAGGGTGGGGGAGAAGAAAACCAAAACAAATAAAGTTACAACTTCTGACAGATTGATAAATAGATGTTATCTTAGCACTAGAAACTAATACATCAGTTTTTCTTGTTTGAAGAGAAATTTTAAGTCACTGAATAGTTTAAAGCAGTAGTTCCCAACTTGAGGGTCATGACTCCCTTGGCAAATCTGTTTTCAAAAGCATATTTGCATTACAAGTCATAACAGTAGCAAAATGACAGTTGTGAAGTAGCAAAGAAATATTTTTAACTTGCTTTTTATTTATTCTTTGTGTCTTTCACACCACGCATCCCGATCCCATTCATCCTCCCATCCCTTCGTATTCACCCTCTGCCCTTGCAATCCCTCCCCCCCAGAATAAAATAAAATTTACGAGGACAAAAAGGAGGGAAAAAAGGAAAAAATTTCATCCTGGAAGCTGTAGCGTGACAAGTGACGCACGCAGTAAACCTTTTTGTCCGTATCATCCTTTCTTGCAAGCGCTCATTGTAAAGAGCCATTGACCTGGTTTGAGGGCTCTGATTTCTGCTGCACTATTGATGCTGGGCCCCTCACAGGAACTCCTCTACTGTGATGCCCAAGCAAGGAGCAGGGCCCACTTTCCTGAGTACTGGTAAAAGGGAGGTTTGCCTCTATCATCTGTCGTAGGTGGTAAAGGGCAAAGAGTAAGACAAGGACATCCCTCCCTGCCCACACCACCACATGACAGACACATGGTGAGGACAGCTCTCACACACTCTTAACTTTGGAGCTGGCTCAGCCACAGCACTGCCAACAGTGTCGGCTCTTCTGTGCTTCCCAGGCAAGGTGCAGACCTGCTCTGCCAAGTGCTGCGGCTGCTGAGGGGATGGATCAGGTCCCCCACCTGCTGTAGGTGGCAAAGTGGTGAGGGGAGGAAGACATCTTTGGCTCAGCCATGCCACCACATGAAATACAAGAGGGGCATGACCTGCTCCCCCATTCTCACACCCTTAGGGTTCTTGCCCATGCCCTATCAAAGAGGATTGGCTCTATTGTGCTGCCCAGATGACATGTAGGAACTCTCTTGAGTGCTTCAGTGGGTCAGGGGCAGGTTCAATTCTCCCTAGTGATGCAGCTAGTGAGGAACAGGGGCAACTCTGTATAGCCATATCCTCTCAACCTTTGGTGGCATCAGGAGCCATGGACATCAATAGAAACCATGGCTACATTAAGCCTTGAACCTAAACATGGGCCCTAGCAGTAGCCCAGGCCCAGAAATCACCATGGCCCTAGGGGGCAATGAAGCCACCCACCTCAGCCCACTCCTCACCTCTTTCTCCTTTTCAGATATGTCTCTCTCCACAGGACCTGAACCATTCTGTCTGTCTCTCTCTCTCCCATAACACACCATAATAGTGTCTCTCTGGCTGGTGCCATAAGGTGCCAGGTGGTCCCATGCTTTCTCTTCAGAGCCCAGGGCAGACAGTCCCAGACCTCTATGTGGGTCTCCTTGTCCCACTCAGTCTGTCATAGCACTGGGTATGTCCATGTTTTCTCATCATAAAGAAATTATAAGAGTGTCCAACCATGCCTCTGTCTTGTGGTTGGTTAGAAGGTGTGGTTGGAGTCCTCTTGATAGCTGGGGCTAGAAAGCACAGGCTGCATTTGGTTGAGTTCTGCCCACCCAAGCAGCATGACACGGGGCAGAGGTATGGCTGGAGTCACCTTGCAGGCCAGCGCTAGAAACCCCGACTGTCACAATGAAATAATTTTATGGCTAGGGATCACGGCAATATGAGGAACTGTGTTAAAGGGTCACAGCATTAGGAAGGTTGAGAACCACTGGAATAAGTGCTTATACATATATTGATACAGATATGAATCAATATAGATACATATAGATATAAATACTGATATTGATAAATATATAATTATATAGCTATGTCTATAACCACTGATAAAAGCAGATTTGTTTTTAAGATGCTCTGGAGGCTCTAGAGACCATAAGGGAGAAGTTTTATTTTAGAAAAATAACTTTTTCTGTTTCTTTCCACCTGGGTGGGATATCCCTGAGAAGGTGTGAGAACACACCAGAAGATATTTATAAGTTTGACAAGGCTTTTCTCCCAACATTGCTTTAGCTGCACAGTTTACAAGTAACCTACCTGATATCCACACATTATGCAGTAGCTGGAGAAGTGAAGTGTGAGTCTAGAAATGTCTCTAACTTACAGGTGAGGGTGTGAAATGCTGTGCTTTGTTTCTAAGCCGTTTATATAGAGCAGTTCCCAAGGTTGGGGCTTGGCTTTGGGGCATTCATCGACATTTGTTGGTATTCTTGTTTGTTTCTAAGGGTTCCTGTGCTATTGACTGAAATAGAGAACAAAATCTCAATATGAGAAAGGAAATTCTATTTTACCTGTAGTTTGCCAAGGAGCCTCAGTGTTTCCTTGTCTGTAGTTGCTTGTGTTGGGGCTTCACTCAGGAACCTTGGACAGTATCAGGCCTTCAAATACAGCCATCACTAGAATTCAAGACCTATGCTCTCTCTGGAGCAAAAACCATTGTCCTTCACAGTGCTTTTCCTTTTTGTAAAGGTGACACATCCCTGAATTTTAGAAGCTCACTGAGGGCAGTTCTACTGCAGTGTCCTGGCTTATGGGAACTATTGAAAGCCTTTCCCCTTTGGAGTCTTCATTGCTCAGTCTAGGCTGTGATCTGCTTAGGGAAACAAATTGTTCCACATGGCTAAGGGTATCAACTAGGTTTCCTCTTTTGTCTGTAGTCACTTCCACTGGGTCTTTTGAACCCTCTGCTTTTGTTCTTGAAAACTTGAAAGTCAAATCTAAAAGTTAACTTAGAGTAACAGGGGTCCCAATATCCCTTTTCCCTTGAGTTACTTGCTTATATCCATATATAAGCACATCAAAGCACAGAGATAAGTTATTGCCTCAATCCTTAGGTTGCAGAAACAGCAAAGCCTAAAAGGACAGCCTTAGATGAGGACAATTCCCCCATGAGGGAAAGGCTGGACAGTGAAGAAGGAACAATATTCTCTTGAAGACCAGACAATTCCCTCATGCAATGTCCCTAGACCTTCTTGCAATACCAAACTAAGACAATGATCACCAACCAACGTCCCATCGAGGTTGTCCTATTATAAATGCATCCTGTTCTCTGATTAATTTTTGTTATTGTTGTTGTTAAATTAAAAGCTCATACCACTTGACAAAGCAGGTCAGCAATGAAACCAGCCCCCTACTTGTAATAATCTCTCTTGGCCACTGGGACATGCACAGAGTATGGAGTGCCCTATTTTATTTGCCCATGATACCTCTGAAGAATTAATCAATCCCAATAGAAATTGCCTCAGTCTTTGTACAACTATTGCCATAATTCTTTTAAAAAGGCAGCCTCTAAACAGGCAGCTGGATGGCAAACCCCTTGGGATACCTTCCACAGCCAAAACGGAAATTTTCTTCTTTCTTGTTTTTTTCTTAATAAGCTTTGTCTTGCTACTTAACTCCTCCTCTGTGTTTGTCTTTATCCCTCATCACAGAGAAATGATGCACTCGAGAGTCTGTTTCAGGTTGACTTTTGGTGACCATTAATTGCCCATCACCTTAGTCCCTGGATCAACCTCACATGTGTGGAGAAGGCTCCATCAACTCTCAAAGACCTAACTCACTAAGAAATAAAGCCAGGTAATTTAGGAAATACTATGCTTCCAAGAGAGGAATCAGGATGAAGAGGAAATCTAGAAGCTTTAACAAGGACAACACCACACAAAGGAATGGAGATTTTATGGGTCACTTGCACAGTGTGGGCTTTTTCACCCAAGCTCTATTGGTTTAATATTAGCCTTTGCCAGGAGGTTTCCAATCTTATTTTTTTTTTTGACAACAGATTTATTTCTTATGCTGATTGCAAGCTGCCGTTGGGTAAGGTCTTCAGGACTCCCTTCTCCACTCTCCTTTACTGTCTACCTGATTCTTCGAGGAGATTCAATTGCTTAGATGGTCAGCATACTGGTTTAAACCCAGAAGACGCCATGATACTTCTCGCCATAAATAGGTTCTTGGTCATGAGCTTGCCTTTTCTGCTAATAAATCGTCAGCCATCATGTTCATCCCATGGCCAAGAAAGAGCCTGTCTCCCACATCAACATGGTTTTAACCCGACGTCCCACTTTCCTGGGCTTGAAGCTCCAGAGCATGTACGTAATCACAGAGTTGGTAGAAGAAAACCATAGCAGCACCAGATACAGCTGGAGTGAAGAGTATCACCATGCCGTTGGTTTGCAAACCTTCCATGGACGAGTAGCATGGGAAACTCAAACGGCAGATACGACCAAAATTTTACTGGACAGTCTTTTCCTACCCAAAAGCATTTTGAAAAGCCATGCACACTGCCAACACGAATTAATATCTGTTCTCACAGGGGAGAGAGATTTGGCAGAGCGAGGTTGGGAGCAGCAGCTATAGAAAAATAAAATCATTCATGTTTGTATCTTTCTTAATTGAGTGCTGGGTAAAGTGGCTGCGTTTGTTGTTTCCTGCCCATCATCAGCTGGGACCATTCTGGGAAGGCACAGATGTTTCACCCCTGGCTTACAATTGGATGCCCACAGACTGACATTCTCCAAAGATTTCCTTTTCTCTAGTGGCTGCTGAATTATTCACTTTCCCCAAGTGCTTCCCCAGCCAGGCTCGTCATTATTAAGTGTCCTTTCTGCAACACCCACCGTCTCTCCCTCCATAATAGAACCTTCTCCCCTATTGTCTTCCTCATTTGCAATTCATTCTCCTAATCATCGCAGCTTTGTCTGCGCTAAAGAGCACCCTGGACTCTTTCTATATCATTTCTTCTCACTTCAGTTCTGGGAGGGAGAGGCAGCAGCTGATGCACTTCAAAAATCCACTCTTTAAAAAAAAAATGCATTGTTGCCTGATTGTAAAACACTTTAAATAAAGTGTCCTAAATACACTTAACTGCTCCTTCATTTTAATTTAGTATTGGGAAGTATTTTTTTAAACTAATTGAGCTTTAACAATAACTCCTCTGGAAGGCTGGAAAGTTTAAAATGGTTGCAATGCAACAGAGTTTGGAAATGTCATAGCACAAGAACTCCTTCATCGGTTATTTTCAACCCTAAAAAAAAATCTTTGCTAGGTAGATGTGTATACAACATATACTCCTATGTGAATAGCCCATAATAATATATGTTAATATATTTTCATATATTAATCTATATGTAAATATGTATACGCCAAGTTGAAGTTTTTATTTATTATATTTACATATATGTGTATCTGCAATATACACATCTGTTTACATATATAAATACACACATGTATATCTTATATATATTACAAACTGCAGCTCCCTGCAAAGATCCACAGCTAAGTTGAAGAGTTGGCAGATTGATGGAAAGGTAATGGTTGGAGAGATTTATCACGTGACACATCAAAGTCAAATGAACCCACTGTGTTCCAGATAGAGTATCTTCTTTACTGCTAGGTAAACTTCGGAATTGTACTAACACAGTAGTATAGCTTTTACAAGCCTTGTAGAAATGTTTCGTTATGGCTGCAAGAATCACTAAAAAGAATCGAAAACATAGAGTTTTGTTTCTGCTTTGCTATTACCTCCTACTAGCCATACCACCAATATACTTGGTGTATGATTGATTAATGACTTTCTTTGTTCTCTGAGCAGAAAAAGTTCATTAAGAACATCCATAGTAGGACATATCACCCAAGGCAACCCGAATGCATGTTCCGGGGCCTTGGTCACTCATATTTGGCTCAAAATAAATGATCATTTACTTCCTTTAGAGTACAAGTTGTGTTTTGTAGCAACAGAATTATGTATACACATGTATACACACTCATCACATACAAATTATATGTGTTTACATACACACACATTCACATATATATGTATATATCCAAACAACAGGAAATTTAAATTAATGAATAAAAAATAGCGCACATATACCTTGACTGCATTCCTATCTGTGACATGGCTTATGCTCCCCACCCAAAACCAGCTCACCTCACATGTGAACAAAATCTTACCTCTCCTCCCCTGTACAAGGACATCTGAGCTGCACCTCTCTCCTGCTGTCCATTTCCTCTTCTACCTCAGATTTGCTGCAACTTCATAGATAATACCATTCTGCTGCTTTCCCTTAGTCTCCCTTCTCTCGTTGTCTAATTTCTGTTCCCCCATACATCAAACCTCCTTGTAGGAGGGATTGCCTCTCTTCCTCGTCTTGAGATCTTTTTTCTCTCCGTCCTTTTCTCGAATCCATGCCAATCGGTTTGTGTTGCCGTCATCACTGAAGTTGTTTTTGGCAAGGTCCCACTGTAACTCTTGGGTCAATATTAACTCTCATCTTGTTTAAGATTACAAACAGTAATTAACAAATTTGTTCATAATTTTCTTCTAAATGCTGCCCCTCTTTCCTCTAGTATTTGCATCTCATTCTGATTTCCTTGAGACTCTCACCACGCTTTTAGCACTGTCTACTAAATTGTATTTTAAGTACAACTTTAGGCCCCAAAGATGTAGTCCTTGAATTCCTTGGTATTCTCGTCCTATTTCTTGGTTTTATCTCCCATCCAGATGCCAATGACTCCCAATTTAAAAAAAAAATCTCTAGCCAACCTTCTCCTCTGAAGTGTGTATTCCCACGTCTATCTGCCTTGTGTATAGATGCTTACTAGAAATTTCAAATTTAACCTAGCTAACACTAAAATAGTGATCCCCCTTTCCTCACCGAACCTGTTCTAGTAACCACCCTCCCTGGCTATTACAAACATCCAACCTCCCTTAGAATCATCGTTGAGTCCTCTCTCGCCTTGGCCAGCTCTATTGATCTCTCTCCAGTTCTGCCTTCATTCCATGTGTGGATTACTAGTGTGGCTTCCTATTTTGTCTTTCCCCATCTCACCCTTCAGTGGCTTTCCATTTCATCACTACAACAGCTGGATTTCTTATAGAGCCTTACAGATGCCCATCCCTAAGCTCTCTGGTTCTGTCTTCTCTACCCATCCCACTCCCTCTGCACCACCACAATAACCTTCTTGCTATTCCACCATGGGTAAAGCATATCCTTCCCTGTGCATACAACACTCTTGCACATACATGCACACAAGGAACTCTTTCAGTCTCTGCCCAAATAACGTTCTGTTCATAGAACCTCCTTTGATAATCGTCCTTCATCTTTAGCTCGGTTTGCTTGCCTGTAGCATCTGCGAACTAAGATACTATGTCACTAGCTATGTTCTTTATTAGTCTTTTTCTAACAATGCAACTTGCATGCAAACAAAGAACTATTTGGGTTTTGTTTTCTCCTAGCCCTCCTCCAGTGCCTAGAACACTCAGGTAGTAGGCATCTTATAAAACTGTGTTGAGTAAAAATAAAGATTTAGTTCCGCTCCCCTTAGCTGAGGATTTACCTCGTGGCAAAGCACTGCACTGGGCACTGCTGAAAAGATGCTGGAGGAACAGAATGATATTGTTGCCCTCATAGAAAGTGTGGTAGTGGAGTGTTAATAAAGTTATCCTAGCAAAGAATGCCTATGAGGCAAGGTTGTTCAAGTCCAAAAAAAAAAAATTCTTTTTTCCCAATTTACTTTACATGCAGGTTTAGTGATGCTTGAAATTCCATAATTAAAGATTAAGCATTCTGCACTCCCATGACCTTGAGCAAAGCATTTAACATCTATAAGTTGTGAATGTTGTATTTGTATTATGGGATAATATTACCCATCTCTTGGCTTATTGTGAAGACTAAATGAGTCTATCCTTTTTGAAAGGCTTTAGTGCCATCTCCCAAATATAGTAAACAGGACTGGATGTTAGCTATTATATCCATTTTCTTGAATCAAACTCCTTTTCCTTATGAAAATGCAAAATCACTTTATAGGGATAATGGGTATATTATAAAACCAAATGGGCCAGTTCCTAACACCCTGCACGCATAGTTGAAGTCAAGAAGAAAGAGAAATAAGCCTGTTGCTCTTCTTCATCACCATCCTCTAAGGAGGCTGCTTGTTCTTGACCAGATCATCACTGGAGGAAAGGAGACAGCCTCCCTTTTCAGAAGCAATAAGCATTTTCTTCCTTTCGTACTTTCCCTCATTCTTAAATTCATTTAGGAACAAGGCTAAGTCCCTCAAGGAGGATCTCAGATTTCCAGAACACCTTAAGGTAGAATAGAAAGCAGTTGGATGCTTCACTCCATCCAGTAAGATTAGGATAGGAAGGAGTTAGGGGTTCCAAAAAGACAAACTAAGAGGAGAGGCACTGATAATGGCTAAAAGAGGAGGCTGTCGGGAAGAAATAAAATGGAGCAAAGAGGGTCAAGTGTAGCAACGGGAGGGAGGCTGCATGAGAAGGTAGAGAATGTAACTATAGAGACACTCGAGTCTCTCACTTTTTAAATGAGGTCTCCTTATTTAAATCTTGTTTTTATATTTTTAAGCACTTTTTTAAGAAAAAAACAAAGGCTTATCATTAGTGCATTATCAGGAATTTGATGAATGGTAAGATTTTTTTTAATTTATTGAGAATTTTGCATGTGCATAGAACATGTGACCAACAGATTCACTCCCACCCCTTCCATGCCAGCTCCTCCCATACCTACCACCACTTTCCTAGCCCACTTGCTTTATACTCTGTTTTGCAGCAACAGAGTCCACTTAGTGCTGCCCCCGACTGTAGCTGAGTATAAGGGAATCCACTTAAGCAGCCTATTGGGGGTCTGGAGAGAACTGATGTTCTCTCTATGGCAAGAGCCAGCACAGATTTTCACAAATTTTTCTCAGTTCAAAGTAGAAAATTAATTTTTGGCAATGGGCATTTTTCATATCTGAACTTATTCGTGGTTGGTATTTCTAACTTTTTTTTCCCTAAGTAGAAACAAAAAAAAAAAAAAAAAAGGAAATCGAAAAGAAAAAGATGGGTATTATATTTGCTAAGTAAAAGCCAGTTCTCAGAAAAAGGCTCCAAGAATTTATTGAGCCACAAATATGTACCAGCTTTTTAAACGTATTTTACACAGTCTTATTTCTAGGACATGCCTAAGAGTTACGTGTTGTCTTCATTTTTATAGTCGAGGAAGCAAAGGCTTGGTGCCATTAAACTGTCCTAAATCATAAAGAGTAAGCAACAGAAAAGATTAGAGTCAAAGCAAAGGTTCTCTGTCTAAACCCTGAGGTCCAAATCCAGCCTTTCTTAGCAGAGAGTGCAGTTTTGAAGCCTGCGATGTGGAGCCTGGAGGCACGGAGTGCTGGAATCTAAAACTGCCAGATACCAGTGCCTCTGGCCGCCATTCAAAGATGTGAAATGACCAGATGGATCTACACAAAATGGTATTCAAGTGTGCCAGTCTCCTGTTACCCTGGGATGGTTCCTTCTATCAATACCACATCAAGGACAAAGCCATCAGACCTGTTTTTTTGAAAACTGGTCTCTGGAGTGTGTGCGGAGTGTCGGGGGAGAAGAGAGTAGAAACTCTGAAGACCCTTGCTTTCTGTATGGGGAGCATGGAGGGCTCATCTTTTTAAGAGATAGTCAAGGCTGGGGCAACTGCAGACAACCTTACCTTAGTACAGCCACAGATGACTCTGGCCAAACAAGAACCCAGCACAGATGTCACAACCTGGCGGTGTCAGGGACCATTTTCCTAAAGGATAGATTTGTCAGGGACCATCGTCCTTACAGGGATAGCAGAGGTCATTGCCCTAAGGATGTTTACGGAGATCCCACCCCTCATCCCAAACTATCTTGAGAGCTATCGTTAACCGAACCCACCCCTTACTCCAATGCTAATGGATCACATGCTTCGGCTTACACCAGGTGCTGGCTGATGACCTTCAGTTACCCTGGCAGAGTTCCTGCCTACCCCTACCTCCACCCCATTCAAGGGTATATAAGCTGTAACTTTCACCCCAATAAACGGAGACCTTGACAATAGAATCTTGCTTGGTCTCCATTCCTCTTCTTCAGCCCATGTCTTGCAGGTTAGCGCCCCTTCAGAGGACCCTGAATAGCTGACCCTGCCGGCGGGGTTATGGGGGGCTTGAAGAAGAAAGGCTGTCTATGCCCTATCTTATCCACTCTTCTCCTTGTGCCTATAATCAGACCTTCCTTTCCTTTCAGTTTTAACCAATGATTGATGCTGAATCATAAAAAGCATACCCGGTGATAATGACTTAAAGACCAAGTCTTGTGTGGTTTCCCCAGCAAAATGGAACCTTGTCCTCTTCTCATAGAGGAAGCACCCCTCCCTAACCAAACAGACTTCTCGGATAATGGGATAAATAAGGAAAGGGTCCAGAAAGATTGGCTTAACCACCCAGAAAATCTAATAAATATTTGCTGGAGAGTTATTTTGTTGTCGTTCGCTTGCTTTTTTTTTTTTTGTTTTGTTTTGTTTTGGGTTTGTTTTATGGTGGTGTTGGAGGGTGCGGGGTGGTGGTTTTCTAAATCATGTTTCTTATTTCAAGGAGGGGGGAGAGAATATCAAAAGAGTTTGGTTGGTTAAAACCGGCTAGGGACATACTTCTTCCTGACACCTAGTATTATTCAAATGACAGCAGATATGACTGAAAGCATTTATCACACAGTCTGACTCGCTTTAATCTCCCACAAAGGAAACTGCACTCAGCGCACCAGGCAGGAGTGGGGGGATAATGAGGCTGCAAACCAGGCTGCCAGAGTGGGGCATTGATTTTAGATGCCAAAAATAGAACCGGCTTCAGTTTCCAGCCTGCCCGGTGTCTTGAAGTAGATTATCAGCTGAACAGCACCAGTGTTTCCAGGCAATCAGACTGCTTATACATAGGGCATTAATTCTCCGGAAATATGTCATGTTGCCCAATCAAAATGGCTCCCTCTTTAAATAAAGCTTACATTCTCCAAGGCAAATGTTCGCGGTTTGGAACAGCAATAATGACCTCTGCTCGCAGGGCATGTTCTAGGAATTAGCACCTGGGTAGGGTTAATGATATAAAGCTCAGCTGCTCCTAACTGGTCATTAATCCCAAGTAAATACCCAGCAACTCGATTTCCGCAGCTTTAGGATAAACCTAAAATCAAACGGCCTCGTCAGACCAAGTAGATTTTAGTACAGGAAAAGCTAATGACCACAATAGCCTGTCCCCAGGGGTACACAGGAGAGCGGAGAGGGAGGGGAGCTAACGCAAAATCGGTTTTTCCTTTCCTGATACTGCCAATTCAGGTTTCCTTGCACTATGGAGTGATTGGGGCATCGCCAGCCACCATCTGCGAGAATGAGTTGTAAGTTGTTTTTCTAGTTAGTGTAATGGGTTTAGCGCATGCGCCTTCATTTCCTCACAACTATGATTAAACAGCCTGTGGCCACAGGTGCCTGGTCTTACAGAAACTGCTGTCTGAGACTAAGCTGCTGGCCAGGCTAACCTGGATCCAACAGCTTCCCTGGACTCTGGAACCACCGAGTGGAAGCTACGCCACAGAAACCCACATGCATCCCTCTGCTGTATAGATCACATCAACCACCACATGCTGGAGTTTTTAAATGGAATCTGTAATCTTTGAAGCTTTAAAGAAGATGGTGAAGATTTTTTAGAGCAAAGTGCCTGCAGGAGTGTGGAGGCAGACCAAGAAGGGGAAGAGAGACCAAGAAAGCAAATATTGACTTCCGCTAGGATAAGCCCACATTTTCTTTTTTCTTTTTTTTGTAGTCTTTCTTTTTTATTGTTGTTTTGTTTTGCTTTGTTTTGTTTTCTTGCTTTTTTTTTTCTTCAAGACAGGGTTTCTTTGGGTAGCCCTGGTTGTCCTGGAACTCACTCTATAGGCCAGACTAGCCTCAAACTCAGCGATTCACCTGCCTCTGCTTCCTGCTGAGATTAAAGGAATGCACGTGCCGCTGCCCAGCTAAGCCCACATTCTCACTTTTCTTATAGACAGAATATTTTTGTAGGTTCTCCATCTGCAAAAGTGCTAACATTACAGTTCAGAACCACCCGACTCCAGGCAGCTGTCTCACCTGATAGATGAGGAAATTGGTTCTCGGATTGCTTTATGTGGGCAGCCCTCCATGTCCCTAAGTCCTCTTGGCGCCCTTGCTTCAGTATCAACAACATTCTTACCTGTCTAATTTTCATGAAAATTGATATCACTGCTAATTTTGTTAAGTATTATTTTCTTACACACACAAAACATGTCTTCTAGAAGGCTAGGACAGTGGCGAATATTTCTTACTAATTTTAGTGCCTAGCACCCATTATAAGTACTGATTTCTTTAGAAAAAAAATCTGGAAGTGATTTGGGCAAAGAAATAAAGAAGGTTTCATTGAGAAGTCTCTTAAATAGTTCAGTATGCTTGTTGTTCATTTGGAGGCAGAGGCAGGTTGGCCTTGAACTCCATCCAGGTCCTCCTGCTGCAGCTTCCAAGTGCTGAGATTATATAAGTGTGTATCTGTTCAATTGTTTATTTTCCCTTTTTCTGATTATAAACCTCATTAAAGTGGTAAGGGACTGACATTGGCTAGTGGTTCAATGACACAAACATCTGTCTTGACCTAATTATATCCAGATTGTCGTTCAGTTTTCCACCCATGTTGAAGGCAGGTTAAGAAAAAAAAAACTAAGAAGTAATACCAAAAAACAAAACAAACTATCAACAACAAACAAAGAACTCGTTTTATTAAAAGTTAATTTCCCACCCCACCCCACCCCCTGCCGCCACAGGTTTCCTGGGATAACTGCTGTGAAACTCTGCAGGAGAAGCTGGTTTTCTGAGCTCTCACCCTGCTTGTCCTAACACATCAGTTTGCTCTAGCTTCATGGATGTGGACAAACACAAGCTTTATGAGTCAGAAGGTAAATGATTAGTACTTGTAGAATAGCAAGAGGTATGAGCATTAGTGTGATCGTGCCAAACTCCCAATTCCCAAACAACAGAGAGGTAACAACAATGGACCCTGAATGAGTAGCATTGCAAAAGAAAGCTCAGTTATATGATATTAAGAATATATATAATTATATAAGTAAGTAATATAATTATATTATATTCCTCAGCTGAAAGAAACCAAATCTTTTATAAAGGACAGTAGGGTTGTCGGTCCTCTGCTCCAGAAAGAGGAATGAGCTCTATGATTCATGACCAAACACAGCACAGTCTAAGGAAGACGACCTGGAAGTGCAAGCAGAGTCTTTCCTCCTGTGGTGTATAGAAATTTATTAAAGCCATGGAGATCACCCCAGCAGAGCCCCGAATGAAGACCAGAACCTATAATCTAACTGTCTGTGGATTTAAACTTAGTGATAGAGCTTTCAATAGCATAAAAGCAATTATATAATATGAAGAAACAAACACTATCTTAATTTGTCAGCTGGCTCTAATTTTAAAAATATTTTTATAATTATAGTATAAATTTTGTTTATTGATGTTCAAAGCATCTAATTAACCCATGTGAAAGTTGCAAGTTTCATGGGGATTACTAAAAAGACAGTAAATATCACCAATTCTGACGTTCCAGAAAGTTGTTCTGAACTGGTAAAGACACACACGTATCATCACTTCAACCAAACCGAGAAAACTGAATAACATATAACAGAACTTCAATGAAAATAACCAATCTTGACACCAAGAAAGAAAATCCCACAAATGATAGAAACACCAGGAAACTCAAAACTACAGCAATAAGTGCAAACTAAAAACAAAATTCCTTGTGGAATTTTGCTAACCAAAAAACCATCAATAACTGGGGAAGAAGGTAATTTCTGGCCTTTGTAGAGAATAGAGTTCAGGCCATTGTTCTCAAAAGCACAGAAGTCACCAAGGCTTGTCTGAGTGGTGAACCAGGACTACACTGACATTTCCTGGTACCCAGGAATGAACAGTATTCAGGTCACATAATAAAAAAAAAGTTCTAAAGTCAAAGCAATGCCATATGCAAAACTAGAACCCGTATCATACACTCAGAGAATTCTATGAATTCTTTGTATGCATTCTAAGATTTGTTTGTTAGACCCTTTTCTCATTGTGGAAAGAACAACAAAAAGCAAATAAACAAATAGAACAACTTCAGAGAAATGACTCTTCTCACCTCACAGTTTCAGAGGTCACAGTCTGTGGCTCCATTGTTTCTAGACATGGGAGGCAGAGTGTCATTGCAGGGAGAGCATGAAGCAAGACCCTTGGTCCCATCATAGTAACCCAGGAATCCTGGAAAAAGTCAGGGAGAAAAATAACAATTAGTATACACTTAAAGGAACTTACTTCCTCCAGCTAGAATTCTTAATTTTCCAAAACTTTTCAAAATAGCCCAAACAATTGAAGACCAATATTTCAACACTTATGCTATGAGGGACTGTCACATCCTAACCGTAAAACTCTTCTCCTAAGATTCAAGACTATCTCGTAATGCAAAATACATTTTACCCACCCCAAGGCATCTCCAGAGTCTTCAGGCTTCCATCATGGATAAAAACCCAAGTTCTGAATCTCTTCTGAGAGTTAAACTCTTAGATGTATTAGAAACCTCTATAGGTTCTCTATGTACGTATGACTCCATTCCACACACCAGAGAGGGGGGGGGGAACGGAGGGAGGGGGGGAGGGAGGGAGGGGGGGGGGGGGGGGGGAAGAAGAAGAAGAAGAAGAAGAAGAAGAAGAAGAAGAAGAAGAAGAAGAAGAAGAAGAAGAAGAAGAAGAAGAAGAAGAAGAAGAAGAAGAAGAAGAAGAAGAAGAAGAAGAAGAGATTTTATTTGGGCTACAAGCCCTCTCAGGGAACTGACGACAAGGGGCATGGAACCAGGACAAAACTGAAATCTAGGAGGAAAATCTAAACCTTGCAGTCACATATTCAGCCACGTATCCAGCCCACCTGGCATTTAAATGAGTGCCAGGAATCTAAACTCTAGTCCTCACATTACATGATGGGTGTTTTGTCCACTGAGACCTCTCCCAGGCTGCCATATGCAGTTTTAAAATCATGTCTTTCCTTTTTATTTTCTTTGAGACAGGAAATGGTATACTTCAGGTTTCAGATTTATTACATAGTTGAGGACAACCTTGAACTCCTAGTCTTCCTGCCTATACCTCTCAGATGCTAGGAGTATCAGGTAAAGTGTGTGCCACCACACTCCCCGTCAAACATTTTCCTTGCCTGACTAAGCTGCAAGCATCTGGGAGCTCTCCTTTGGGTCCACAACTCTCAGTCCGAGCCTGGCTCAATAGATGTTAATGCCCACACCACTGCCTGATGCCAGACTGCCCTTGAAAGGTGCCCTATTATTAGGCCATGATTGTTCAACTGAGCATTCCACACACTGTCAGGAGAAGGACATGGTGTGCACAAGTTCCTTGATAATACCTAACACAAATAACCCAAGGCATTCTTGCTTCCAACCAAAAGTTCAGGAGTAAGCATTTACTGTCCACATTCCTGTTAACATTTTTGTCTTCTTCTAAAAGACTCCCCAAAATTCCCCATTAAACTCTACATATAGCCATCTGGACTCTTTTATTTATTTATTTTTTGTTAGCTCATTTCTGCAAACTTCTTCAACTCCTCCCACAAACCAAACCAATTCAATGTTCTTATTTTTAAGAATTTTTTTATTTTAAATTTTTTATTCATTTTACACACCAACCACATTCCCCTTCCATCCCTTTCTTTCCATCTCTTCCCCACCCCCCTCCAACACACCATCCCCCCCCATTCACTGCCATATATGGCCTTCCATGGAGAAACAACAGAGCCTGGCACAATGTATTGAGGCAGGGCCAAGTCCCTCCCCTTTGCATCAAGGCTGAGCAAGGTATCCCATCCTAGGGAATGGACTCCAAAAAGCCAACTCTGGTACCAGGAATAGATGTACCAGTGCCAGGGGCCCCTCAAACAGACCAACCTAGACAACTGTCACCCACATGCAGAGAGCCTAGTTCAGTCTAGTTGCAGGCTCCGCAGCTGTCAGTCTAGAGTCTGTGAGTTGCCACGAGCTCAGGTCCGCTGTCTCTGTGGATTTCCCCATCAAGATCTTGCTTGCACCCATTGCTCATATGATCCCACTTCCCTCTGTTCCAACGTTCTGAGACACATGGTCAGTTAGTTACAGAAGTGATCTTACTTCTCTATGGGAACTATGAGGATTATGGGGTGTGTCCTTCCAGATGCACTGGGCTCATTCTGCACTGTGCCAAGATTATGAGCTTCACGTGCACAAGAAGTGGAAGCTGACGGTTTAACATGAAATTTCTTCCCAAAATCTCCTTGATTGCAGGTTTAGCCTCTAGCTGTTGCTTTAGGGTTCCAGAAACTTTAGGAGGGGGTTGCTGAAAGATGTAGGTCACAGGTCATCCCTGGGGACCGTCAACATGGTAGGCATGTTTAGACACTGAGACATTATCCCTGACGTCCACAGTGCTTTTAACTCACCCCACATCTGTTTATTCTTCCACGACCCACAAACTTAACATCTATAATTCAGCTACTAGGTATCATCCTTCCTAAACATGCTTCATGTTTGCCTACATGTGTATATACCCTTATAACACATCTGCCTAGACTTTTCCTATCCCCTTTTCTGTTGATGTAGCAATATTCTCTCCCTCTTTTCAGCAGTCAGTCTAATCTTTCTCCTTGTGACCTTATCTGGACTATAAAATCTGCGGTGATTACTGTCTAATGTACACTACAAAGCACTACTTTATTTACATATTTTGAAAAACATTTTGTTTCCTCAGTATTTCTATCACTATGGTTTCTAGATTGTGAACGTCAACACTAGAAATGGTTTCCAGTCCCTAGTGTGGGTAATAGTGCCCATATTTTCCACAACCTATGAAAATGATAAGGACCCAAAGGTCATGTAGATTAAAGTATGTTTTATAAGCTGCCAAGTGTTCTGAAAATGTATGTTATGTCATTATTAATATAATATGAAGGTTAAATTAAATACTCCAAAATTTCTCATAGGAAATGAACTGTACCTGTTTTAAAAACTGCTGAATGCACAGACTCTGGGAGATAGAATTCATCTGCGCAATATGAGGACAGATGAAATTTCTTCTTCCTCTGAGAAGAGGAAAAGAGAAGGAGGAGGAAAGAGACAGTGTCTGAGAAATACGTAAAACTCTCTACTCATGCTGTGAGCTCTCTACATTAATCCTTCTCCCTGTCACCCACCCCGTATCTTCAACATGACCAAGCAAATAAAATGACTGGGAGGAAGACAATGAGAGCTGGCACACAGAACTCAAAGAAATGAAGTATCTGGCATGACCCTTTGGTTACCTTACTTTTAGTTTAAATGGTGACCATGAAGGCCATGGCCCCCGTCTGGAAATCAGCTGAACAATATTTATAAAAGACTCGTTTTCTGAGTGAGAAATATTTGTCCTATTAGAAACATAGAGAATAGTTAGGAAAAGTGATTTCATTAATGCCTTAATTTCACAATGTTCTTAGTGTGGAGTTCTTTACTAATAATATTTGCTGCTGGTCTCAGTTACGCAATGAGTTACAAACAATAAACAATTGCTCCGGAGAGATTAATACCACATAGTTTGGTGGAAAAAATTTATTGCTTGTGTAATATAATGTAAATAATTGAAGCTTTAAATAAAGGGCCATTGCTAGAGATCCATATTACAGATGTTAATGAGGATGAGTCTTGCATTAAAATATACGAGAAATAATTGAGATGTGACTCCATAAATCTCGGATCTCTAATAAGAATCAAGGAAAGAAATGGTGTCAGAAAGCAGAGAAAGAGATTGGAAAGCCTATCTTTGCTGGAGAGCTGTTCAACATCTGAGACCTTTCCAACAAGGAGGAAAGCAGCGCTGATGAGAGAGATGCTAGCATTTAACTCACGGAGAGTAGCAATGGCTTCAAACAGCATCATTCCCATAGATGTCCAGATAAAGTAAGCACCCTGTTGTGGAGTGCTAAAATAGCCCTGTTGATTAATTTCTTCATAATTTGAAAAGAAAACCCATTTAAGAGACTGTGTTCTGGCTAAAATATGGACAGGAAAGTGATCACTGCCATGGGCCCTTAAAATTCCATTCCAGTCTTCAATAGCATCATAAACACCCAGGCATGGTAGTGCACACATATAATCCCAGCCATAGGAAATTGTCAGTGAGGGGAGTGTGAATTTCAGTCCAGCTTGACCAATATACTATGTTCCAGACAGTCGATGGTGTTTACAGAGACTTGCCTCAAAACAAACACACAGGAAGAGAGAGAGCAAGATCAGACAGAACAGATATAGTGACCCACTGGAGACTTGGGTTTGGGACATGGGGGGCAACCTTCACACAGAGCATGTCACTTCTGCATCTGGAATTACAAAAGACTAGAAACTCTGACAAATCTATGAAAGTATCAAGAAAGTCAACTCTGCCCATTGTCCAGGCTCAGCGGGTTTGAAGTTGTCCATCCACCTAAGATCTTACCTTATTCCTTTGCCCTAATCTATCACATATGACAGAGGGGCCCAAGGCTGTGAAATTTGCTAACTATTGAAGGGAATGAATAAGGGGGGAAAGGAACCAAGCGTGAAGGTAGGCTGCTACTAACTCTACACACAAAGAAAAGAAAGATGTACTTAGGTAGGAAGAGAGAGGAAAATTGATTAACATCTCAAATGAGATACATCCCAGTTGCCAAGGAAAAGCAGGGCTAGCACTTTATGACTCTTGATCATATTACTGTCACTTACCTGAAAGGACAGAGAAATTATGAGATATGTCAAATTTCCCATCTAAGGACAAAGAAAAGTAACTCATCCACGCAAAAACATGTTAATGATTTAGAGTTGTCTTAGAAATAGAGTTTCACTTTTATTACCTCCAGAGTCCCCCCTTTACCATGCTAGCGAGAGTATATTATAAAAGCCTAGAGCATCATTCTCTCTAGAGCTGCCAGAAGACTGGAATCCGGAATATCAGAGGTCTAACAGGCCATCCAGTAGTTAGCCTTTATTCAGTAATCATTTAATGGGTGTCAACCCTGGGATGAGCACTCTATCCCAAGTTTTCACCTCCATAATGTAATTTATAACAGCAACATTCACTCTCCATTGTTGCAGGAGGCTAAGGCCACCTCTAATGCTCCGTTTTACCTAACACAGTACTCAGTGCTCAAACGCAATAAACAGTGGGGAGAGTGGCGTTCCAATCGCCTTCTTTTCCCAGGAAAAGAAAATGAGAAGAACTAGACAACTTATCAGATAGTAACGTGTGAGTGATGGATGGGACTTCTAGCCATCACCGTTGTGCTGATGCTCTCCTGGATTTTGTCCATGCAGCTTTACCATTTGCCACTGACATACCTCTTCCCAATAGCACCATGACACGTAATTGTAACCACGTCCATTTGTTCTGAACTACTCTGGTATGATAGTTCATCTCCATTGTCAACTTGATTGGGTTGAGAAAATGCCTCAGAACTCACAAAGCACAGTTCTAAGAATATCTGTGTCAGTTTCCAGGCATGCTCAGTTCCTGGAGGTTCTGACATAATAGAACTCAATGCGCTGAAGGATTCAAAATGCAAGGAGACTACTGTTGGGCATGGTGGGTGGAGGAAGGAGGTCACAGTGGACGTGTCTTTGACAGTTAAATTGTTCCCTGGCCCCCCCTTTTCTACTTTTCAGCTGCTATGAATTGAGTAACTTCCACTGATACTCCTGCCATCATGATTTTCCACCTAACACAAAGGGCCCATGAAACTATGAGCAAAAACTAAATTTCTCCTCTCTTAGGTTGCTTCCCAAATGCATTCTATCAGAGCAATGAGAAAATTACCTAACATACTTGATAAATCTCCATAAGCAACCTTATCTCTTATTGCTTGGCGGCTTATTTGACTGCCCTGAGTGCAGAAGTTTGGACCTTCATCCCCCAAACTAACATGATAAAGACAAGTTTTGAAAGCATATTATTTTCTCTTTGTTTGATTGTAGCCTCGTTTCCTTCTATTCCTTCTAACTCATGTATGAATATTAATTCTTTCAAAGGACTCCTGTCAGGAATCTAACACAATGCAAATCCTTACAAAGTAATCATTTCAATTCTAGTATCTGTCAGTCACTCCTGAGCTAATAAACTCTCTGTCCATATTTTCTATTATCTTCTTTGAAATACGAGTCCTCCTCCCATATCCCTAGACAATCTGTTTCATTCTCCCCTGTAGAAACCAAACTTTTTGAATGCTTAAATTCAATATATAAAATTGCAAAGGATTTTCATATGATCTGTATACATCCTCTCATATACATTAAACCATCTCTAAGTGACTTGTATCTCATGTAATATAAATTCTAAGTGTTTTTTTTTACTATATTGGCAAGAAAATAAAGCACACACATGATCAGTACAGATGCAATGTTTTCAAGTATTTTTGAATACTTGATGGAATCCACTGACGTGTAAAATGGACAAGAGAGACCAACTGTACCACTCCAGTCTCCGTGGGCATGAAAGAACCCCAGACTAGCTGCTTAGACAACAGAAATTGATTTTCTCACTGTTTTGGAGGCTGGAATTTCAAGAGCTTAGAAGTCAATAATTCCTTCCTTACAAGTAAGATTCTGGACAACCTGAAAACCAACTAGTATGTTAGATACATTAGAGAATTGAGGTCTCAGGAAAAACTACTACTGCAAAATTAGACATGGCTGGCTGGCTACAGCTTAACACACCAGAAGCCTACAACAAAAGACAGTATTTCTGGGAATACTTTAAACCGACAAGTTACTAAGCTCGGTAAAAGTGGTTTGTGGGATAAAACCTCAGAGGAGTCCCAATCTAAGGATTATTGATATTTCAGCTTCACTTCCAGAAGCCCTGTCTTGAGCTCAGTGATTATAGATTGTGAGTAGGGGAATGAATGACAGAAGGGGTTGAGGAATGTGCTGAAATGTTTAGTTTAGGTGTGATGTAACACAACATTATTTGAAGAGAAACCAGGACTAGCCATAAACATATTTGCAAGTTCTCTGGCATCTTAGTCACTGTTCTATTGCTGTGAGGAGGTGCCATGATCAAGGCAACTATTAAAAGCGAAGGCACTTATTGGGGGCTTGCTTCAGTTTATCAAGGCGGGAAGCATGGTGGCAATCAGACAGACTCTGAAGCAGTAGCTGGGGACTATATCCTGACCTGTGAGCACAGAGATGGACTCAAAGCCCCCCCCTCGCCCCCCCCCCCCCCCCCCCCCCCCCGTGATGATAACACACTTTTTCCAACAAGGCCACATTTCCTAATCCTTCTAATCCTTTCCAATAGTGCCACTCCCTGGTGAGTAAGCACTTAAATGTGTAAGTCTCTGGGGCCATTCTTATTCAAATCACCACACATGGCAACTGAGTCAAAGGATTCTTTAGGATTAAGGCTATACCTCTGTGGTGCTGCTCTTCCTAACTGCACATGCCCTGGATTCAACCCTCAGACAGAGAGGAAAAGACAGAAGGAAAAGAGAATCTTTTTTTGTTCTTTTTTTAAAAGTATAATTGATATGCTAAGAAAAGAGAAAAAATAAAGTCACATGATTTTTTTTTGTTAAAATCAAAGAGGACAGAAAAATATGCAAAAGCAGAAGCAGAGTAACAGGTAGAAAAACATTAAAATAGAGGACTGGATTGGATGCTATCCCTAACTGCTGGGAAAAGATTCTTTAGAAAGGTAGCTTCAGAAAGGAGGGCCTTATTTTGGCTTACAGTTCAAGAGCTGTAACACATCAGAGCAGGGAAGCCCTAAATCAGAGAAAGCTTAAGGTACAGAGTCAGGAAGCAAAGAAGAACAGAGAGACACAGCCGGAAAGCAGAGACACAGTCGGGAAACAGACACAAATGCAGAGGCACAGAGAGGAAACAGAGATGAACACAGAGACACAGTCAGGAAGCAGAGACGATGCAGAGACACAGTCAGGAAGTATAGATGAACACAGAGATATAGTCAGGAAGTATAAAGGAACTCTGATGCTCAGTTTGCTCTCTCCCTTTTATTCAACAGAGGACCAAAGCCCATGATGATAGAGTGGTCCTCATAGACACACCCAGAAGAGTACCTCCATGGCCGCTATAAATCTAGTCAAGCTGACAATGGAAGTTGATAATCACAGTAGCTCAACACTATCAATAAACACTTTAAATATGGATGAAAAATACACCAATTCTATTCACACAAGAAGTAAGATTCTGAATAAACAGAAAATTTACCCCTTTTTAAAATAACACTGGTGATCTGAGGTCCTGGAAAAACTACCACTTGAAAATTAGAGACTGATAGTTGGATACAGAGAATCACAGTTTAGCTGACCAGAAGCCCACAAAAGAGAGGGATGTGAACAGTGAGAATTTCCATCTACCAGTGATTGTGGCTCTCTGAGAAGCACAGTGGCTGCGTGTGATTACAACCCAAGGGTAGATTTCACGTCCTAGGGATCTGTGTGTTAGTTATATCTGGTGCAGGACAATCTGCAGGCCATGTTGCTGATCCTGGGTGTAGCTACACACCAATAGGAGAAGGGACCCCAAATGTTTAGGAAATTTCTGGAGGCTGCAATCCTAACATCCTGGCTATGCTCATTTCAGAAGAATTCCACTTACAAATTAAAGGGCAGGGATAGTAAAAAACAAATGATCACAAAGCTACTGTATGTTATTTGGAAGAAAGCCACTCTAAATATAAATTAAATAAAACAAATATATAGAAATAAGTACAATCAATTGAAAGTGAAGGAATACAAAAGTATGGCATGTCTTCGGTAATCAAATATAGATTGTATAGATATATACATTTGAGGAAAAATAAGGCAACAATGAGTACATGTTCTGTCAGAGTATGATATAGACTTTCTTAGATGGCAGAAAATTGAGTACTTCAACCTGAAAATAGCATCTAGTAGATTTCATGTTAAGATTGTTACCACACCAGAGATGGGTCTGTGGACAAAAGCATCGCCAACAAACCTGATGAGCTGAGGCCCATTCTCAGGAACATGGTGGTAGAAGCAGAGACTCAGTGGACCCCAGCAATCTGTCCTCTGACATCTACATTCATGCTGAGGCACACTGGTGTATACACGTGTTTCAAAAATATCGCTGCCATCAGCTCCCCTTTCCTGAAGGTATTTTTCTAGTTTCTTTTCAGGTACATTTTCGAGTGTGAGTGCTTTGGCAAAGTATAACTACCAATTTCTCCAGTTCACAACATCATTTAATTTCTAAACAAGTAAGGATCATAGGTTCCCAAAACTTTCCTGGGATCTGATGCGCGTTCAAACTTTTTAATCTCATGAAGCCACTGTGCCTCTCAGGGAAACCAGGCAACTAGGGGATGGAAACTGTCACTGCCTGCAGAGGGCTCGGATGAAGATGGATCCAGGTTTTGAAGCTATTCCACCCTTGGAGACCCTCTATAAGAAAATGAACATGAAATTTATAAGAAAACAATGAGCACACTAAAGGAAATTAAAAGAAAAAGTTATTCAATTCTGGCAGATACCACAACAAACATCGCAAAAATTGAGAAATCAGCATGATATTTAATATTCTCATTAATCTTCTAACATATATATATATATATGAGACATTTTCCCACATTCTTGATTGCTTATAGTTTGATCACATCTTTACATAGTAATTTCATTTAAACAATTTTCTATAAAGTAAGCAGGAAAAGATGAGCAATTCAGCTTTGGCTGCTCATCACGTCCTTTTATTACTAACAGTTCAGAGATTTTTCTGCACCACCATTCAATATTGGTGATACCTGTGTTTTTATAATTGCCAACCATGCTCTTTCAGAATTCTTCCAGTTTGAAGCTGCAGGACTTAAAGCATCTTAAATGTCCTTGTGTACTAATCAGTTTAAATCTGCTGTTTAATGATAGCAATGTATTAACTAGATAGGTCTGTAGGGGGCACAGTCAATGGTAGAAATATTCCTCGACGTTTCCCTAGTGCTGGATGATTTGAAGTAATTGTGCATGGGAGGGACAGATAATTCAGAGATCTCTAAATCAAAACTAACTGTACTCTCAACCCTTTGTGGAGCGGCTTAAAATGCCAAGAGGTTATGAAGTTACGAAAGGGCAGGAACTCACTGTGTACACGGTCTGTGTTCCAACCCCAGATGTGCCAAGGATAACTAGAAACAGTAGGTCATTCTGAAAGTTGAAGCAGATACAGCAATCATACACTGAAAACAATCTTATGTCTACAAAGTTTACAGAGCTATACCCTTGTGAGAAGCACATTGACAGACCTCTTTTCAAGATTGAGTCCTAAAATCTGGGCTTCATGCTGTGTCTATCTACAGGTGAGAGTCCAGGTCCGTTGCTCTGGTTGAGACTAAGCCATGCAGACGTGCATTTCTGTGAGCCTAGGGCACCACAGGTCCTTCCGTTCTTGATCCATTTGCCCTGGATTATTTTAATATCTTTTAATTTATCAAGACCTTCGTTCTCATTTTCCTCTTTATTCATTAAGGCACTCCCCCTCCCCGTCCCCAATTCTTCCCTGTGGAGGAAGCTGCTTTTAAACCCTTCCCTTTCCACTTCACCTTTACTAAAGAGGATCAGTAAAGCCTGTTTTGAAATGCAAACTCCTGGTTTCCAACAGAGGGAAGGTGAAAACAATGGAACTAAAAGGTCAGAGCATCCCTCGGGTGGGTGGCAAAGCTACTCGTGTTTAAACTCTGCCGCCAAGAACGACTGAAAGGTGACTGTGGGGAGCCTCGAAGGGGAAGGAAAGAAAACTCACAAGCCTGGGACGTGAGAGGCGCCAAACGTTGGGTAGCAATGCGGAGAGAAAATGAGAGACACCGTCGCTGGAAGGACGAAATGGTGAGGAGGCGGAAAGGGACATCACAAATGAGGCCACGGGGCAGGTCCCGGATGATATGCCAAGAAAAGTAGGAAGAAACACCCAGAAAGCAGCAAGCCACTGGGCCCTGACCCCCATCCTAGAGTCATGTGAGTGGGTGCAGGGAGGCACTAACATAAAATTGGACTTTGGGAGTCATTTCAATAGTTCAGGGAGCACTAACGCAAGAGTGTCTCCACTGGATAGTGACTTGGCTAACGATTTGATATATAAAAAAATACCCTTACATCCAAAATAAAGTAATAAGAAGCAAATCCGCACAGGCCCCTCTGTTCATGTGACTGTCAACCCGCTGCATCTGCGGGTTCAGGAACCATTGATTCAACCAACTTCAGATTTAAAATATTTGTACACAAATTTACATTTTTTTCTGAATATCTACAACCCCTTTTTATTCCCCCAAATAATAGAGCATGAGCAAATACAACAAGAGCACTGAAGTAATTGAGAGATGAGTGGGGCAAGAGGTAGGCACACTGGTTAGACTCAGAGTCACCATTTTGAGTAAGGGACTTGAGGAGCATTGGGCTTAGGTTTGACAAATAGACTCGCCTTCTTCAACCTCTGCGTTTTTTGTTTTTAATGCTTTTGTTGCCTTAAGCAACTCTGAATTTATATACAGAGATATAAAAGAGACTCCCCATAGATACATAATCTATAATTTATATAGTTTTGCAGCAAAATATATTTTAATAGTTGAAAGGATACTATTTAAATGTGGTGATAATAGGGTTTCTTTGCGTTTCTTCACCCCAAATTTTGTGGAAAGTTTGGAGACTCATATTCAAAGCAGAGCTTTATTTCCTGAAATTTTTCAGAGGCCGTCTCATGAGAGCTGAAATTACTTAAAGAGTGTGATTTAAGCATATCATCTAAAACCCACTATGCAGGTAAACTCAGTTTCCCAGTCACCAAATGCCAGGATGACCCAGATAGACCAGCGTGAACCCCTCTGCGCCACCGGGCAGTTTGAATGCGGATTGAATAGAGATTCCATTTTAATTTTTAAACTGCCATTGCTCTTTTGCAAAGCCCCAGGGCATGTGAAGAGTAGGATATACCAATCATTAAAATATTTAAATTCAGCAGCAATGATTAATAAAACATCAAACTGGAATGGTTTACAAAAAGTGCTCCCAGTATGTCCCGCCTCTACCCAGCCCGCTCATGTATGCCAACCCTCTTCACCCCTGCAGATGCCTTGCACTTGGACAGCTGTACATTAAGGACTTTTGCATTTCTAAGGTTTGAAATGTGACCATCTCTCATTCTTTGAGCATTTATAATTAGCAGGGCCAGTTTGTTCTTACTTGGACCATGTATATGCCCCCAAATTTTATGTGGAAGGGTCCTAAACTGGGGACAGAGACAAGGCAGTTTTCAGGCAGGGTATTTTAAAGCTCGGCCATTTTTCAAAAGCATTTAGTTACTCATTTAGCATTTCCTCGCATGCACATGCATATGTACATGCATGTATATATGCAAGTTTACATGTATGGAGGCACACATATGTGAGTGTGTAGTTTATATGCATGTGGAGGCCTAGAATTAGTGTTGGGGGCTCTCCCGTGACAACTCTTCCATCTTTTTCTTTTGAGGTAGGGTATCAGAATCAAACTCAACAGTTACTGATTTGAGGAAACTCAGCACTATTTCCTGAAATTTTTCAGAGATTTTCATGAGCGATGGGATTACTTAAAGGGCCTGATTTGCTCATTAGTCAGCTTATTCCAGGGGATCATATGTCTCTGCTGTCTATGGCTGGAAATATGGGAAGACAACCACACCACTTGAGTTCTGGAGATACGAACAATGGTCCTTAGCTTACAAGGCTAATGTTTGATCCACAGAGCCATCTCCCCAGCTTCCAATTTTTCAAAAGCACTTATTTAGTAGTTTTTTAGAGATAACACACGATCTCAATCTCTCTCACACACATACAAACATGCACGCAGACACACATGCACAGTGAGAGAGGGTACACACAAACAGAGCAAGGGAAGGAGGGAAGAAAAGAGAAGGGATACATTGGGCTCAGTTTTCACTTTTACAATGCTCAGTACCAAAGAGTAGCTATGTATTGGATAAGGATCATAAGGTTCTCTCTAATCTTATATATGGGTGTACTTGTGCACATATACACATGTAGATGCACTTGCCTGTGAATGTAGAGACCAGTAACTGGTATCAGCTGTCTTTTTCTATGACTCCCCATCTCACTTTTGGAGATAGACCCTTTCATTGAGCTTGGAATACATTGTTTATATAAACTGGTTTTCTAGGAAGCTCCATAGATCTACCTGTCTCCTATCCACCAATGCCCAGGTAACAGGTAGATGCTAACACACTTATCTCATACATGGGTGCTAGGAATCCAAACTCATGCTTGTACAGAAAGCAGTATTCCTTTTCCCACTGAACCATCTCCCCAGCCCCTCTGAATGGCCTTCTTTTCTCCCATTTTCTCCTATTTTTACATACTCAACAACTTACCATTTTCTGGACACCAAGCTGGTTCGTGAGTACTATTTGGGCTTGCAACACAGGTTATAAACAGGACACAGGATTTAACAGGATTAGGTAACATGCCACAGTAGACAGAGGAAACATGGCTCATGCCATGGATGAATAGCACATGAACCAGAAACTGAAAGAAAGAGTATTGCACACATAGGAATAGATGGAAGGAGGATTCCTGAAGGGAGATCCACAGGGGCAATGAGAGAGAGATTGAAAAGAGAAGAGACTGAACATGTCTGGTAGCCTAATATACACTTCTGCCCCATAATTCATGATGAGCAATAAAAAAGCTGAAGTGTTTGGCAATAGCCAGCATGGAATACTTGACTCACAGTTTGACTGTCTAAGTTTTAGAGGCGTGATGTGGTCCAAAACATTCTTTTTTTTTTTTTCTCTCTCATGGTTTATTTTTTTTTATATTTAAAAATTTCCATCTCCTTCCCTCCTCCTCCCCCCTCCCTCCCCTCCTCCTCCCCCTTCCCTCCCCTCTTTCTCCCCCTTCCCTCCCGTCCCCTCCACCCATACCTCCCCTCCCTCCCTCTCAAGGCCAAGGAGCCATCAGGGTTCCCCACTCTATGCTAAGACCAAGGTCCTCCCAACTCCCCCCAGGTCCAGGAAGGTGATCGACCAAGCTGAGAAGGCTCCCACAGAGCCCGTCCATGAAGAACAATCAGAGCCCAGCGCCATTGTCCTTTGCTTCTCAGTCAGCCTCCGCTGTTGGCCACAGTCCGAGAGCCGGGTTTGGTCGCATGATCCATCAGTCCCATTCCAACTGGAGTTGGTGATCTCCCATTAGTTCTGTCCCACCGTCTCCATGAGTGAACGCACCCCTCTCGTTCCTGACTTTCTCCTTCATGTTCTCGCTCCTTCTGCTCCTCATCGGGACCTTGGGAGCTCAGTCCAGTGCTCCAATGTGGGGCTCAGTCACCTTCCCCATCTGTCGCCAGCTGGAGGTTCCCTCACGGTCCTGACTTTCTTTCTCATGTTCTCTCTCCTTCTGCTCCTCATCAGGACCTTGGGAGCTCAGTCCGGTGCTCCAAGGTGGGGCTCTGTCATTTTCTTCGTCTATCGTCAGGTGGAGGTTCTATGGTGATATGCAAGAAATCCATCAGTATGGCTATAGGAACTGGCCTTTTCAGGCTCCCTCTCCTCAGCTGCCCAAGGAACTAACTGGGGGCGTCTCCCTGGAAACCTGGGAACCCCTCTAGGGTCAAGTCTCTTGACAACCCTCAGGTAGCTCCTTAAATTAAGATATATGCTTCCCTGCTCTCATATCCACCCTTCCTATATCCCAAGCACCCCATTCCTCCGAGCTCCCCCCGCTCTCCCCTTCACACTTTTCTCTCCCCATCTTCCCTTGGCCCAGTCTTGCCCAACCCTCAAGTTCCCAATTTTGCCTGGCGATCGTGTCTACTTCCAATATCCAGGAGGATTACTATATCTTTTTTGGGAGTTCACCTTCTTATTATCTTCTCAAGGATCCCAAATTTATAGGCTCGATGTCCTTTAATTATGGCTAGAAACCGAATATGAGTGAGTACATCCCATGTTCATCTTTATGGGTCTGGGTTACCTCACTCAGAATAGTGTTTTTCTATTTCCATCCATTTGCCTGCAAAATTCAAGATGTCATTGTTTTTTACCGCTGAGTAGTATTCTAGCATGTATATATTCCACAGTTTCTTCATCCATTCTTCCACTGAAGGGCATCTAGGCTGTCTCCAGGATCTGGCTATTACAAATAATGCTGCTATGAACATAGATGAGCATATGCTTTTGTTGTATGATTGGGCATCTCTTGGGTAGATTCCCAATAGTGGAATTGCTGGGTCCTGGGGTAGGTTGATCCCGAATTTCCTGAGAAACCGCCACACTGCTTTCCAAAGTGGTTGCACAAGTTTGCATTCCCACCAGCAATGGATGAGTGTGCCCCTTACCCCACAACCTCTCCAGCAAAGGTTATTATTGGTGTTTTGGATTTTAGCCAATCTGACAGGTGTAAGATGATATCTCAAAGTTGTTTTGATTTGCATTTCCCTGATAGCTAGGGAGGTTGAGCATGACCTTAAGTGTCTTTTGGCCATTCGAACTTCTGTTGAGAATTCTCTGTTCAGTTCAGCACCCCATTTTTTAATTGGGTTAATTGGCTTTTTACCGTCTAGTCTCTTGAGTTCCTTATATATTTTAGAGATCAGACCTTTGTCAGTTGCAGGGTTGGTGAAGATCTTTTCCCAGTCAGTAGGCTGCCTTTGTGTCTTAGTGACAGTGTCCTTTGCTTTACAGAAGCTGCTCAACTTCAGGAGGTCCCATTTATTCAATGTTGCCCTTAAAGTCTGTGCAGCTGGGGTTATGCATAGGAAATGGTTCCCTGTGCCCATTTGTTGTAGAGTACTTCCCACTTTCTCCTCTATCAAGCTCAATGTGTTCAAATTAATATTGAGGTCTTTAATCCATTTGGACTTGAGTTTTGTGCATGGTGATAGATATGGATCTACTTTCATTCTTCTACAGGTTGACATCCAGTTATGCCAGCACCATTTGTTGAAGATGCCCTCTTTCTTCCATTGTGTACTTTTGGCTCCTTTATCAAAAATCAGGTGTTCATAGGTTTGTGGTTTAAGGTCCGGGTCTTCTATACGATTCCATTGGTCAACTTCTCTGTTCTTATGCCAATACCAAGCCGTTTTCAATACTGTAGCTTTGTAATAGAGTTTGAAGTCAGGGATGGTAATGCCTCCAGAAGAACCTTTATTGTATAAGATTTTTTTGGCTATCCTGGGTTTCTTGTTTTTCCATATAAAGTTGATTATTGTCCTCTCAATCTCTGTGAAGAATTTTAATGGGACCTTGATTGGGATTGCATTGAATCTATAGATTGCTTTTGGTAGAATTGCCATTTTTACTATGTTGATCCTCCCAATCCACGAGCAGGGGAGATCCTTCCATTTTCTGGTATCCTCTTCAATTTCTTTCTTCAAAGACTTAAAGTTCTTGTCAAATAAATCCTTCACTTCCTTGGTTAGCGATACTCCCAGATATCTTATGCTATTTGTGGCTATTGTGAAAGGTGATACTTCTCTGATTTCCCTCTCTGCTTCCTTATCCTTTGTGTATAGGAGGGCGACTGATTTTTTGGAGTTGATCTTGTATCCTGCCACGTTACTGAAGGAGTTTATCAGCTGTAGGAGTTCTTTGGTGGAGTTTTTGGGGTCGCTTATGTATACTATCATATCATCTGCAAATAATGAAAGTTTAACTTCTTCCTTTCCAAATTGAATCCCCTTGATTCCCTTATGTTGTCTTATTGCTATTGCTAGAACTTCAAGCACTATATTGAAGAGATAAGGAGAGAGTGGACAGCCTTGTCGTGTTCCTGAATTTAGTGGGATAGCCTTGAGTTTCTCTCCGTTTAATTTGATGTTAGCTGTCGGCTTGCTGTAAATAGCTTTTATTATATTTAGGAATGACCCTTGTATCCCTAATCTCTCCAAGACCTTTATCATAAAAGGGTGCTGAATTTTGTCAAATGCTTTTTCAGCATCTAATGAGATGACCATATGGTTTTTTTCCTTCAGTTTGTTTATATGATGGATTACATTAATAGATTTTCGTATGTTGAACCAGCCCTGCATCTCTGGGATGAAGCCTACTTGATCGTAATGGATAATTTTTCTAATGTGTTCTTGGATTCGGTTTGCCAGTATTTTATTGAGAATTTTTGCGTCAATGTTCATGAGTGAGATTGGCCTGTAATTCTCTTTCTTGGTTGAGTCTTTGTGTGGTTTAGGTATCAGGGTAACTGTAGCTTCATAGAAGGAATTTGGCAGTGACTCTTGTGTTTCTATATTATGAAATACCTTAAGGAGTATAGGTATTATGTCTTCTTGGAAGTTCTGGTAGAATTCCGCATTGAAACCATCTGGTCCTGGGCTCTTTTTGGTAGGGAGGTTTCTGATAACAGTTTCTAATTCTTCGCGACTAACAGGACGATTTAGAGCATTTACAAAACATTCTTTAGAGGAACTTCCTTTTCAACCTTAGAACCCACAAGAATCCCTTTAGTTACTCCTCTCAACAATCCCCAGCTGCAGAGTTGATTGTATCGCCTGTTCTTCCAGAATGTGAACTCATCAGGAACACCATATTCAATCAACAATTTAGATCACAAGAGGCCACAGGTTTCCAGGGAAGGTAGGAATATGGGTGTGGTAGAGAAGATAATCGAACTTCCTATCAGATCACCACAGCGTTTATCAAAACCCACCAGTGACTGTGCTTGCAGGCAAGTGCCAGGCCCTCTGTGACATTTCCTATAGAATGTTGATGATGATAACCTTATTCCTATGACTATTGTTAGAATTAAATGTAACAAATGGTGAGTGTTTGAAAACACTTTGCAAACAACACAATGCACTTAATATAGAAGTTATGGTATTTTAGATGCATGGGGTTAGTCAGCTTCTAGTTAGATTTCCTTCAAATCTCTGTTTTTTGAAGGAGACTTCCATACTTTTAATCCAAATCCTGAGCTTTTTATTTTTGTTTATTTATTTATTTTTGTTTGCTTTGTGTATACATGTGGATTGCATATTCATCTTCTGGTACAGGTTTGTGTGGATGTGTTTGCACATATATGTATGTCAGAGGACAACCTCATTCTTCAGTATTCAAAGGTAATGTCCACCCTTCTTTTTCTCAATGGTCTGCAATTTTCCAAACAGACTAGGATGGCTGGCCAGTAGCCCATGGATCTACCTCCATAGCACTGGAATTACAAGCCATGTTTAGCTTTCCTGTGTGAGTACTGCAGTTTAAATTCAAGTCCTCCTGTTTGCAAGGCAAGCACTAAACTAGTTCCTAGGCCCTCATTTTATTTCTTTCATTATGACCTTTAGAAAGTCATCCTGCATTGGTTCACTTTATACCCAACAGCTAAGTACCATTGTTCTTCTCAATGACCTACCAATTCATCCCAAAATCATGTCTCACAGCTTCTGGCATAATTGAAAAAACTCTCGCCCTCTCCTGAACAAAAACAGAGGAGGAGTGGATTGAGGAGGGGGGCTATGGGAGCAGAGGTCTGTAGGGAAGGGACTGGGAGGAGAGGAGGGAAGGAAAAGTGTGGCTGGAATGTAAAATTAATTAATTAATTAATTAATTAATTTAAAAATGCTCTCCTTTTCTTGATTTTGGTTTTATCAACATAATTCTTGCTATTGATAGTAATGCTCTACTTTCTCTAACTTATATAAAATATTCCCAAATAAAGAGTTGACTACAATTTACCTTCAAAAAAATGAACTGTAGAAACACTTGATGATTTGAAGAACACACAGAGAAATGGAGAGCAATATTTTGAAAGAATGACTATCAATAGATTGGCAAGGTGAGAATTAGCGTTACATAGTGGTGGTTGCAGTTAGGGTAGCTGCTGGGCCCACAAACCTCATTCTCAGGTGGAATCATTGCCACCAAGAGGGTGCAGATTTAGAGATCAGGGAGATTGGGGGAGAACTTCCTCAAACAAAGTTGAGGCCAGTTAAACCAGAGTTCAGCAGTTCTCCTTCTCCTCCTACCCATGGAACTTCAGAAGGCAAACTCTAAGGGGAGAGGAAAAGAAAATGCAGAGCCACTGACTCTACAGAAGTTCATGATGATCCTGGGTACCACTATGTCATAGAAGGCTCCAACTTTACTTGCTATCTGTCAGTTTGTTATGCAGCTATCTGCTGAGGTCTGACAGAAATACAAAGCTTCTCCATTCTTACAAATTTCTCCAGAGTAATAACTAGAAATTAGCCTGCAGTGATGGCTTTTCTGTGGCTGTGATAAGACACTATGATCAATGCAACTTAGAGAAAGAGTTTATTTAGGCGTATGTTTCCAGAGGGTCGGAGTCCATCACGGCGGGGAGGCATGCTGCAAGCTGGCCTGGTGAGCTGAGAGTTCACATCATCAACAGCAAGTATGAAACAGAGAGAACAAACTCAGGTAGTTCACAGCTTAAAATCTCAAAGCCTACCCCCAAGTAATGTACTTCCTCCAACAGTGCCTTACCTCCTAAGCCTCCCAAATGGCTCCACCAGCAGGGAACCAAACATCTGAGCCTATGTGGGTCATTTTCATTTAAAACACTATACAATCATATATGACACTGCATACCACGAAACTAGACTGTACAAGCATGAACAAAACCTGACAGAAGAAAAAGACCAATAACGGCTTTAATCTAAGAAATGGTAGGCCTGAATATAAGAAAAAAGAAAAAGAAAAGAAGACAGTATCAGAAAGGAGAGAAGTCTGAAATGCCACATCAAAAGCAAACTTGGCACTGTAATCATGGCTCACGTCACTCAAGTTGCTTCAGGAGCAGGGAGGAAGAGAGGCACACAAAGAAAGCATCAAGCAGGTGGAGGGGTGGTGAGCATGATAGCATATCAATGCTGTACTGTTTTAGCCTCTTCGTGGTTTTGCTTTTATCTTACTTGTTGAGAAAGTCATTAACGATATAGCCCAAGCTGGTCTTGAACTCCCATCCTTTGTGCTGTAGCTATTTCATACTGTGCTTAGCAGGCACATGCCGAGAGTCCCAACTCACTTCTTAGTTTTTCTGAACCTTAATTTCCTCATCAACACATTATCCCGAGAAGGATTTCGGAAGGGTAATGAGTGGGTGTCTTAGTAACTTTCCCATCACCATGATAAAATGCCCTGGTCAAAATAACTTATGGGATAAAAGGTTTATCTTGACTTACAGTTCCAAGGGATATAGGCCATCATGGGAAAAACACATGGAGCCAATAGGGAAGGTCAGAACTGGCTGTTAACATTGCAACTGAGCTCAGGAAGCAAAGGACGAATAGGAAATAGGGCAGGACTATAGAGTACTCAAGGCCTGCCTCTAGTGAGTCACTTTCTTCAGGAAGGCTGCACCTCCCAAAGATTCAATAATTTATCCAAACAGTGCCAACAGCTGGGTACCACAGGTTCAAACAAATGAGCCTGTATAGGACATTGCACATTCAAACGACAATACCTGCCCTGTGTAAAATAGTTTCAAGGCTTTCAGTATTCAATAATATTAGCTACTCTTTCACAATTTCTGACCAGGAAGGAATAAACCACAGGCATCTGAGTGCCACTGTTATACAACTTAACTATTATACAGGATTATTATAATGCTATGTCATGTTGTATGTCTGTTAAATAGCTTATTGTTTCATAGAATAGAGTGGGTCAATATTCTTGCCTTGAACATAAACTCCTATACAACTTCTGATCCTAAAAATTCTCATGGTTTTCAAGTGTCTAGGACTGGTTTAATACATGGAAAAGGTTGATTCACCCTAGCCATCTAGGAGCTGCTCCACTGGTAGTCAAGTCTTCCTGACTGCAGTAGAAAATCAAGTTATCAGGGAGCCAACATGATCATAGAGCTTCTTCTACCTGCAACGACATTGGGAGGAAGAGGGGGCAGCCACCAAGACTGAGCCGTTTCTTTCAGGTGCCCTTATAAATATGCTTCAGGTGTCCAGAATAATTGCCTCCAATAAAGCCAAGTGCAAAATTCTGACAGGGTTGTCCTTACGAGTTTGTGATGCTTATAGACCTGTCAGGATGCATGTCTCCTTGCATTTCTAGCCTGCAACCAAGTTAACAAGCCAGTTTATTTTTTAGGAAATCATTTCATACGTTGCATTCAATTGTTGCACTTCATATGTCACATTGAGCCCCAGGGTCCTAGAGATCAATTAGACTGGTTTCTTGATTGACTCCTGTAAGACTGGGGTGCAAGCTCCATCCAGATATATGCATCTGTTTTTGTACTTATCTTGGTAAATCTACCACTGTCTATATGAGAGTTTTGGGACCCAGGAGTCGTCTTCTAGCTGTCTTTGTTCCAAAACACTCAAAGTAACTGGCCGTTTAACCTAAAACCCTGTTTGCTAAAGACTTCTAATCCATGACTATACCTGAGTGTCCATTCAGTCTGTCAGCACCTCTCATCTGAGGTAACTATAAGATTCCTTACTATCTACCACCCTTCTATGTTCGATCCTTCACCTCACCCCTTGGAACACACTATCCCTCACCAACTGATCATAAGAAATACGGCTTTGAGAAGTTACCATGTTATTTAAAATCATGGACTGGATCACCATCGCATTCAAGAAGCAACCCCAGCACTCCATCCTGGCCCAGAGGTCTCTGTATTACTCTTTCCTTGTCCCACCTCCACAACCCAGATCCTATGGTGATGTGGGATTCCACTCTGTATGCTGTGAAGACCATTGGTTAATAAAGAACCTGTCTTGGGCCTGCGCAAGGAATAGAGGTTGGTGGGGAAAACCAAACTTATTGCTGGGAGAAATCAAGGAGAAGTCATGGAGTAGCTGCTGGAGACAGATGTGCTGAAACTTTGCTGGTAGCCATAAATAACCTTGTGGTGATGCACAGATTAATGGAGATGGGCTAAATTAAGATGTAAGAGCCAATAAGAAGCTACAGTTAAGGGTCAAGCAGTAATTTAAATAATATAGTTTCTGTGTGATTATTTCAGGTCTAAGCTGCCGAGCAGCCAGGAACCAACAAGCAGCCTCCTTGCAAACCTATGTAAGCTATTGATGGCGTTCCCAATTCAAGTCGCATTGTTCTGAGCTCTGTGCCCTAATAGACTGTCTTCATTTAACACACTGTTCCAGGATACTGAAGTTAAGCAGCAGGCTCTGAAAATGACATTCAAGACAATAATGCTCAGCTGGAGGAAAACAAACTATCTAAAGAAAACCTTTAAATGCCCATTAGACTGAAGACTTCCACCCCGTACTTCTGCCAATGATGCTCTGCCTCATTCTGCACCACATACTGAGTGAAACAGTAGCTTACTTTCTGCCTCTCCAGTACCCAGCACTGCAGACCAAAGCCACGTTGTAATAATGATGTACTTTTGAGCTTAAAATGGACAGGTTGTACCATTAGGCATTTTCAAAGCCATACAATTCATACCCCCATAGCTTTCACCATATCCTGAGAACAAGGCTGCTGAACCATGAGCCCCGGCCATTGATAAAACCTTTCCCTCACACACTCTGGCAGAAGAGATGGAGATATAAGGTCCCTAAAATGGGAGAAGGGGTTTGTCATCTGAAGGCTTGACTGAGGTGAAATAATACTTTCCTCTTCATTTATGAGTGGTGTGTGTGTGTGTGTGTGTGTGTGTGTGTGTGTGAGAGAGAGAGAGAGAGAGAGAGAGAGAGAGAGAGAGAGAGAGAGAGAGAGAGAGAGAGAGAGAGGGGATAGGAAAGAAAAAAGATAGGATCTGTTGGCTCTTGGGACAAGTGCTTTTGGAACCAGGATAATATAATATAGAGAAAGATCACTTCTTGACCTTGTGGTTTGGCAACCATAAATGTGAAAGCGTATGATGCAGAAGTTTTCAAATCATCTTCTTTTGTACAAGTCCTCAAAATGGACTTGACAGACTAGCTGAGAGAAAACTGTCACAACTTCAGAAACGTGAGGAAAGCATTCACCAAGTATCTTTGCAATCAGCTGACCAATAGAGTAAATCAATCATGGAAGCACACAGATGCCCTGTGTTGAAGAAACACTCCTCATATTTCTAACATCCATCTTTAGGGTGCCAAAGCTCACTGAAGCTGGCAGGAGAGCCCACCCAATATGTTAGCGCATGGTACAACTGAACGATGCTGTGTTTGAGATCCCTTTACCCACCTATGTTTTAGGACCAGGGACGAACACCTGCCCAAGACAAGCTGGAAGACATTCCTACACATCCCAGATACAAAGTCCTGCTAGGTTTGTTTTCTTCCTTCAGCCTATCATACATCCAGCTTGAAATCTCCAGCTCTGATTTTACTTTTCCTGTGGACTTTTTCTTTGTGCTAAGAAATTCTTGCTGAAATGGTAACTAGCAAATGGAAATGCCTGTCTCTTATACGACAGATGACATGAAGCCTTTAGTAGCATGTCTGACTCAAACTTAGATCTTACATGATTAGAAAGCATGGTTCCTTTTATTGTCTAATGACTATAACATTTATTAACCTAGGTTTGGAGACTTGAGAGTTATTTAGACTATCTGTTTTATATACTGTTCATCATCTATAGCATAATTCTGTACTTAATTGTGATTGTTATTTCCTATCATCCTTAGAAAGACTAGCATTTCCCACTCTCCTGTGGTCCTAAAGATTTCTTTTTCAGGGTTCATATTATCAGCATCAATAATTTACATGTTAGACACTCGACAACTTCATAATTCATTTGTATTCAAATGAATGAACTTCTCATGCCTCAAAATTATCCAGTGTAGGTCATGGCTATCTTTGGTTCTATGTACAGTTCTAATCATCGCCCTAGATACAAAGAGAAGAGAGACATTTAAGATGAGAAAGGTGGAGAGTTCAGTTGAACCCATTCTCTTCTCAAACTGCTTCTTCTCTGAACACCCCTCTCTTGCCAGGCCACTTATTCCTAGGATACGATTTATACTCACTACCATAGTAAGTGCCAAGTCCAGGTGGCCTGTGTAGGAGTCCCCACCCACTTGATAATCAACACATTTTTCAAAGTCAGTCTATGCGAAACTAAGCTCATCTACATCTTGACTTTCAGACTTCCTTCCGCAGGGTAGCTCAGTTAATGATATGATAATTGAGTCCCTCCCCTAAACCAGAAGGAGTAAGAAAAGCAGTAATGAGTGGCCTTTGGATGATTTTTCTCACTCATCTCACACTTAGTTATTCCAAATCCGGCAAGTCTCTCTCTTTCTCTTTGATATTTCTTATATCTTTCCTCTCTATTTCTGCTTCTATGATGTAATTCAAGCTGTCACCATCTCTTGCACTGTCTGACAATGGTCACTCTTCCCTTACTCTGACCATTTCCAATTCAGTTTTCACACTCTGAACTTGAAATGAAATGTATTCCTTGGCAATGGTGAATTGTGCATGGGCAGCTTGTATATGGTATTTCTGTTGAACTTGTCCATATTGGATTTCATGGTCTAAGTTGATGAGGATGACTGACCAGGTCTCTTCCTCAAGAGGGCATCAGATCTCATTATAGATGGTTGTGAGTCACCAAGTGGTTGCTGGGAATTGAACTCAGGACCTTTGGAAGAGCAGACAGTGCTCTTAACCTCTGAGCCATCTCTCCAGCCTGACACTGGTTACTCTTCCCTTACTCTGACCATCTCAGATTAAGTCTTCACACTTACCTAGTACAATCTCTCTAAACAGAAGATAAAACATGCCCTTCTTGACTTTAAAATCTGATTCTCCAATTCCAATCCAAGGATTTGGCTCCTCCTTTCTCATCAACCCCAAACCATCACCAGTCACTCTTTAAATCTGTGCTCCAAATACACTGGATGGCTTATTTGCTACAATGCATCCTTCCTTTACTTAGTACAAATAAGTAGATGCTCTCTTTACTCAGAAAGCGTTCCCTTACTGTCCTCTGCCTCATTCAGGTAACTGTGACTCCATACTGCTATAGTTTTGCATGACTTCTGCAATCGGTCTCTATTTCATCTGTAAACGGGGGTTAATAATAGTGCCTAGCTCTAAAATAATTCATATGTTAACATACATAACACACAAGACAATGACATATATAATGTTTATCCAATAAGGTAACTAATATTGTTACTATCATTGACTTTTATAGTACAAATTCCATTTTCTACCATACTACCCACTGACTTTCCAAAAGGATGTGTATATGTACATTTTATTTATTGTTTTATTCAGTGTTTATATTAATGTGCAATTATTGTTCTCCTATGATGCTTAGAAAAATTAGTCCTTCCCAATCTCCCACGATGATCCTAAATTATTTGAGTACATTAGTCCAAAAGTAGATATAACCTGCCCTGTACTGCATATAGAAAAAAATTTTAATAGATAAGTTCTCTTCCATGCCTGTATACTGGGGAATTCTATTATTTATGGCCTTTGTATAAATGGGCCTCGAATTGCTGAGTCATCAGTATTTTCTGTCCATTTTCTCCTCTCTCATATTTCTAAACAGAGATCACCAACAGTTTTTCATATAAATGATTTACCTTTTGGCTAGGCAGATATTTTTATTTCCATCTCAGAAGAGACAAAAGAATATGCCAAAAATAAGAGATACAGGAGTTCCCCAGTTGTAAATTTGTGATACCGCTCATCCTAGACCAGTGTCCTAGTTTTGTCTAGCAAACTAGCCTTATCTGCTTGGTACCAAGTGTCCTATCTGAGCTATGCTTTTAATAGGCAATTTTCCCCTAGGCTCTGTGTTCAATTGGTCAGAACGAGCTAATGCTGAACCCAACAGTTGTAGAAAACCCAGTTCACTCAGAAAGGTGGCCTTTCACAGTCGCGTGTGGCATTGAGACCCCAGCCTAAACTCTCAAATATCTGCCCCACTATCAAGAGGGAGACTGGTATTGCAGAGATGTATAATTCCTGAAAACACAAAATGTACCAGGATTTCACACCTATCGCTTACTGCAAATCCATTTTGTGCTAGAAACTGCATAAATGATTTTCATATATTACATTTTTCATCTTCACAGATCCTTTAGTCTTTACTGCAATTTAACCTTGAGAAAACCAAGAGAAGTAATTTCTTTAAGGTCATAGGAACAGAGCTGAATGAGGACTCCATTTCTCACCTGACACTCCAGATCCCACGTCTTCATGCACACTCTGACCTTTTCAGCACGGGCGCTGCAAAATAGGTAGGTACAAAGCAATCTGGGAAGTTGTCCTTTCTTTTCTCTCAAACTCTCTGGATGAACTTGGAAAAACATTGCCCATTCAAGTTTGGGTATGACAGAGAGATTCCAGTAGGTGACACTGAAGATGCCACTACACCTGGAATGTCACTCAAATAACCCAGTCTTGCTGTTTCTGCCATTCCTCTTATTAGGCTCTACACCTAAATTCTCCCAGTCTCCTAGTCGCCTGTGACCTGGAAAACCACCTGTTCATCTTGCTGTGTGTGCTTTTGGATGCTCACTTTTCCCCATTGCTTTCTTATGGTCCCACGTCCCTGCATCTCTGACAGCCCGATCCTGGAAACAGACTGGCAAATTTCTACATCTCTTAACTGAGCCACTCACTGTACAGGGCTTTGGAGTAGATTAGCTCTGATGTAACATTATCATTAATAAAGTGCTTCCTAAAAATCTCACCAGAGATGACTTCGCCAGAGAGCATTTTAGACCGGTAGCTCACCTCCCACCCAGCCCCTGCTGTGTCAGCACTGGTGTGTCACCTGCTCATGGGTGAAAGACTCATACTTTAACCCAACAGGATTCCTTCTTATTTTTCCTGCTACCAAAACAAAAAACCAAAAAAAAAAAAAAACAGTCTGGTCATTATACATTCAGAAAATGGTGTTTCTTGAGTGAATGCTGCCCAGAAACAAAACATGAAATATAAAATGTGGGGCGGGGGAGGAATAGATTTGGAGCAGCTCTATTTTTATATGATTGTATTTAATCAATTTGATCTACTCATTATTGCACATTCAATCCAAGGTTTTCACGGCCAAAAGGGGGAAATTGCTGGAAAGGATTAATTTCCCCTTGTTCTACTAATGGAATGATTTTCGACTTGTCATTCCGAATGTCTTAAAAGAGCCAGCATTTCCCAACCACAGCCAAGTGGAAACAAAATTGCTCGGGGTGCGTGGGTGTAAAGACACCCACCATCGTCCTGGCACCTGAATCCTCACACCTTACTCTAAATGTCAACTTCATTCTGAGCTTCGTACCTCCCCAAATTAGGAGGTCTGGCATCTCTCCAGAAGCATCTTCCCAGATTCCGGAGACAGGAATATACCTATTCCTCCAGATGTCTTTTGAGCATGAGCAACAATGATAATGGTACTGTCATCTACCCAGCTACGGAATGTGTTCTGGTGATGTCATCTTTCTTGTCTAAATGGCTCCAGAACGAGAGCAACAATAACACACTTACGGACCTGCTTAGAAACCAAAGAAGCCCATGGACATGCCTGTACTTTATAGCCAGAGGCAGGATGTGACTTTGGACTCATGTTTTCCAACTGTAGTGCCTAAGTCATCATTTGTAACCTCTCTATATCACTGAAGGTGACTCCTTTAAACTCTTCAATCCACGTATTTCTTATCAATTGACTGGAATAATAATTGCACCAACCACACAGGCAGTTATGAGGATAAAATTGCACAGTGCTATTTAGTGCCCAACACAGAGCAAATGGTCAGTAGATATCAGTTATTGTTAATTCTAGCATGCAAATGGTTATGATTTGTGTACCCTGTATGTGTGTGTTATATGGCAAGGAGGTGAGAAAAGGAAAGAAAAAAAGAAAATAATTATTTCCTTGGATGGATAAAAGGGGGAAATACTAAGAGTAATATGGTCTTAATTCATGTCTTTCACAAAGACAGAGAAAGTTTGGCCTATTTATAATGAGGTGCTCTGCCACTTCCCTACCCCAGTCTTGTCCTCTGTCTTATCACTTAATAGGTTTTGGTCCAGCCGGGCGGTGGTGGCGCACGCCTTTAATCCCAGCACTCGGGAGGCAGAGGCAGGCGGATCTCTGTGAGTTCGAGACCAGCCTGGTCTACAAGAGCTAGTTCCAGAACAGGCTCCAAAGCCACAGAGAAACCCTGTCTCGAAAAACCAAAAAAAAAAAATAATAATAATAAAAAAATAATAGGTTTTGGTCCCCCCACCCATCTTTTTTTTTAAAACAGTCAACTGAGGAAATTTTAGATGGAGACTCATCGTGAATCTTTAAGAGTGCATCAGGTCATAAAAACAGAATGGTTCTATCTATATGGAAATGTAGATTTCAAATATATCCATCCTAATAATCAAATTATAAGGCAAATGTTCTTCTAATAGGAAGCTAATAAAAGTTGATTCTTAAAGCTGCCTGGAGCTGTAAGCAATAAGGAACAGATTTATATTATGAAGCTTTTCTGTTTTGTTCTCTCCCCCTTCCCCCACTTTCATGCCCTGTTATATAGTAACTAGATGGCCCAAGTTTTAGTTAGCAGGAAATAGATTTTAAAAAAATCAACATTTCAATTGAAACCTATACACACATACACACATACACAGAGGTACACATCCGCACACAGAGAAAGAGAGACAGAGGGGTGAGGGAGAAAGAGGGGATGTGCACATACCCAAAGAAAACACAACGTGTGCAAAGAGAAAGAAACACACCCACAGGGCACGCATATAAAGAGAACACACTATACACACATACACACAGAGAGAAATGCAATCACAGAAGACTGAGAGGGAAATACAGGTTATACACAGAGAGTATGAAACACACACATACACACATTTGTTTACGTAACATTTTGCCTAAAGACTCTGAATTTTTACTCCCCTTTGAACTGGATTCTCCTCTTCTGTGCAATGCACAAATACTCCCTGTGGGGTTATCGATTAGCTGTTGAAGCCGCTTTGGATAATAAGGAGACTGGTAACAGTACACAGGAAAGCAAATTTGCCATAACCAACCTTTATATACTATACAGGAAGGGGAAAGCAGATGATTTTCAAGTTCTTAATTTTCCAGATGCTTCCCTCGAAATGTAGTCATTTAAACATGTATCATAAGGAACTGTGTTACTGGCTGCAGACAGAGCAGGAGGTAAAGGTGAGGAGAAGAAAAACCAGATGAAAATTGGTACTATCTGAGGGCTGCAGGGTGAACACAGGCAACTCCTCCAGCTGAGAGCAGACACAGATTTCCCCACTGCTTATCATGATAATGACAGTAAGACACAATAGCCTAAGTACAATGGCCAATTCTGCTGTCATAAGCAAACCAGGCTGTTTGCCCATTCCACACAGTGAGTGTTCCCTGTATGTAGCTGAGGTAAGGGCCTTTCTCATAGTTGTTTGCCCCGTGACAAAATTCCTCATGGTCAAGAAAGGGTAATACCAGAGGATCCCCAAGGGTAGAGTCCCTGACTTTGTACTATAGCTGACGGTGGACATTTGACAGTGGAATCAGGAACTTAAGCAATGACATTCAAAATGGGTTGGATATAAAGTGACAATTTGCTTCACCCAAATAAAAAACTCTCCTAGGAAACATTTTAGACTCTCAAATATTAACTAGATACGTTAGTGGGCTTTGGCGTGATGTTTCCATACGAATCTACAATATTCAGGTATCAATTCCAGCCTCTTCCTCCAACCCTTCCCATCGCTGTGCATCCTTCTCCATCCTTACTTTCAGGCTGATTTTCTCAGCCTCCAAACATGAAAGAGTGTGAGACATTTACGTTCCCCACGTCTAAGCTTATCACAATGTCCTGTTCCCATCCATTTTAGTGAAAATTACAAGATTCTATTCTTCTTCTTACCTATACAATACTCCACTATGCAGACACTTTGAACTTTAGTGTGTATCTTTGAGACAAGGTCTTGCTGAATTATCCTCTATTTTCTAAGCACTGGAATTACAGGTATGTGTCACCATGTCCAGAAAATGCCATATGTATTTTTAATTACTTTGCTGCTGACTGGGACTTGAACCGCCTCTATAATCTTAACCTATTGTGGTATGGGGTTTTTCTGGGTTTTTGTTTGTTCAATTTGTTATGTTTTTTGTTTGGTTTGGTTTGGTTTCTGTTGCTTACTTTCAGTTTCACAGAGTCCACAACTCTTAGATTGCTCAGAAGTTCAAACATTTCTGTCTCTTATATTGGCTAGAGAGTCACACGTTGTGTTGTCTCTGTGTTTAGAAACTTCACTTCGAGACCCTGGGAGAGACTGGTTGTTGCTAAAGACTTTAGAGCACATTTTGAGAAGGCATGCTTTCCCTTGAAACCTACTGACGGGTGAGTTAGAATAGTGGTGTGTGCTTGAGTAAAGTTGAAGACATCAATGTCAAAGCTTAGAGCAAGAAGCCATGTGAGATCTGAAGGCAAGTCTGGCTTTTGAATGGCAGCCATTTACTGAGTGGAACTATGGGGTATTTGAAATATGGCTTGGTTCCCTCGAAGATATGCTATAGCAGACATAAGCATATACCAGATTTTTAGAAAAAAAACATAAACTATCTTTTAAAATTGTATGCTTATATGTGATAAAAATAAATATTATTGTGGTGTATTACAGTTGGTTTTAATGTCAATTTACCATAATTGAGAATAATCTGAGCACAGAGCCTCAGCTGAAAAGCATCCTGATTCTCTTGAACAACTTAGAAAGATCCAGCACCAAATAGAAAGGGTGTGACAGAAGGAAGATGGAGAACAGTTTGCTTGCCTGACTTCTTCTCTTGCCACCACGTGGGTTTCTTTCTGGTGAAATAGTGTTGTCAAACTTCCAGGATGACTAAGAATTAGGAGCACCACAAAAACCTGCCCATGTTTTAGGTGCCAGAGTAGGGTTGCTGAGGTCACCACCATCTTCAAGGGACTGAGCAAACTATTTGGATTTCAGCTTCCGGGGATGCTTCAGCTATTGTTTATGAAACCTGAACTAATTCTCTCTCTCTCTCTCTCTCTCTCTCTCTCTCTCTCACACACACCACACACACACACACACCCACACACACACACACACACACACATCCATTGGTTCTGTTCTCTCAAGAACACTAATACAGGGTAAAATAGACTACTATAATTTTAAATTATCCCCATCTTTAAAGTGGAACTACTAAAAAACCTCAGTTTTTGTGGCTGGCATGATGTTTCTATAGGCAATATTGTCTTAAACAGCCATAACCACCTCTAGATGCCTACCATCAGTAGCACTTGTCGGAATTCCATAGAAGAGGTGAAGACTTCGTTGGTTACTTCCGTTATCGCTGTGAGAAAATGCATGATGAAAGCTTAAGGAAAGAGGGTTTATTGTGACTCGTTGGTTTAGGGATAACTGACTCCTGTCAGGGAAGGAGTGACAGCAGGTTCTTGAGACAGCTGCTTACGTTTTGCCTCCAGTCGGGAAGGAGAAAGTGATATAAGCTGGTATTAGGCTTGCTTTTCCCCTTTTGAGGTAACTCAGTCCATGGAAACCGCCACATCACATTTAAGATGGGCCTTCTAACTCCAGTGAACCCAATCTACAAAAACCGCCTCTCAGCAGTGGCCCAGATATGTGTCTCCTGGGTGATTTTAGACCCTACCAAGTTGACAATAAGTGTCAGCCACCACAGAGGCTAATGTTCAACACCACACCTTAGAGGTTTTATGACCTGAACTCTGTTCCTCTGGGCATTTTTTGTGGGCATCGCCTTAACCCTAAGGAGCTCAGGTTGTGCCTATATGCGGAAACAGGCCTATAAAGGGGTAGTTAAGGCCAAGTGTGGTCATGTGGGTAGCTCCTAATTCAATCTGACTGGTGTGCAAGAAAGGGGCATTAGACGGAGTATGTGCCTTTGAAAAAAAGGTTGTGTGAGGACCCAATGAGAAGGCATCCACCCACAGACTTAGAAGAGAGCATTAGCAGAAACTAGCCTTCATGATACCTTGATGTTAGATGTCCAGTTTCAACCTGTTGTATTTTGCTATGGCAATCTGTTTAGACTCATTTAAAAGCTTATAGATCATAGGGGTACATAGTAAATCATACAGTCAGTGTTTCATACCCAGCGCTTCAGGGATGACAGTTTTCCTTTAGTGATGGATCATTTTTTAATTGTGTATATGTACAAGTGTGAAAGATTTTCATTATTCCCTAGATACTGCAGTAAAAGAACTACTCCCTTGGCATTTACATTGTTTCCGGTACTAAAAACAATCTAGTGATGATTTAAAGTCCATGGAGGAGTATACATAAGTTATAAGCAAGGACCATTTCATTTTATAGGAGAGACATAAATGTCTGCAGATTATAGCAGCTGCAGGCAGAAGGAGGGATCCTGAACCCAATGCCCGAGTATACTGAAGACATCAAATTATGGCTATCATTACATAGCATGAATTCTGATACACTTAAGGTCTTTTTCAACTTTAAAATATATACTATAATTAGTATACGTGTCCCGGGAAATGGATGGACTCTACTTAACTAATTAAAAGGAAATGATAACAGAATCATAAAGTACAATGATAATTGAATTACCATACTATACACGCCATCTTTATTTCTATGGGTTCTCTGAATACAAACGGGAAGAGACCATGGATCCTAACTCATTTTTGATCTTCAGAGACCACCCTGATGGAAATAAAAGTACTGAACTTCCAATCAGATGATGGACATTGACAGTGAGTCTATCCACACTTCACTGATGACCCAAAACATTCAGTTAGTTGCCATCATACGCCCCTCTTCCAATACAGACCTAAGAGGATCCACTGCATAATGACTGGAGGTGCTTTGTAGACTACAGTTTTACTTAAAAGCATGGTGCTGTATGCATGAGCTGAAAGCTGCTGCCACACCTGCCTTGCAGAGTGGATCATCCAGTGAGTTGTGATCATAGCTACCCCTGTGTCTCAGGTAAGGTAACACTCTTGTAACTGTGCTCAGTCGGGCAGCCCCAAAAGCAAGGCAACATCTATATACACCAGATAAGTCCACTAAGAAGTGGACAGCAGCTTCCGTCTTTGGTGACAGGAGGTCGGATGAGATGAAATCTTTCCTGAGTAGGATAACTTCTGAGATGCTACTCCAGTTCGTTATTTTCCTATCGTTCTGTAAGCCTGCCTGTTTCCTTCCAGAGACCAGAGGAAATGCATCGGTGTGGGACACTACTTGGCATGCTTTCCTTGCCAAGATTCCAGTCTCCTCCTTCCTTTGAAAACAGCATCATCTAAGCTGAGGGGTGTGGCATATGCCTGAGACCCCTAGCATTCAGAAGGCTGAGGCAGGGGGATCGTGAAAATGAGGCCGCTGGGGCTATATAGTAAGAACCTGTCTCAAAAATAATCATCCACAGGTAGTCCTTACAGATTTCTTCATTGCAGCTGGTCGCTGGAGACATTATTACGTCTCTTCATAGAGAAATAAGGAATGTATAACCAAGTTTGCATGACACTCTGCTCATCTGGATGCCCCTTCTCCATTCCTGTGAATCTTATTTTCTAGTTTAGTTACTTTACTGGATCATTCCATTGCACAGAGTTCTAAGACATCCCTATTAGCCATATTTTCTCATTACTGTAACAAAGTCCTACCAGGACACAACTGCTCACAGTTTAGAGGATTATGATCATCAGCAAGGAAGAGTAGGTCAGCTCACACCTTGGCTTGACAGAAAGCAGGAAAATAATGCCCCATTGCCCAGATGCATTTGCTTCTATGGTCCCCTTTTATGTTGTCCTGATGCTCAGCCATGGGATTGTGCAAACTGCATTGAGAGTGCCGTCTTCCTCACTCCTGAGTCTTCTCTGATGACATATTCATAGAAAGATATACCCAGAACTGTCCCTCACTACTCTCCTAGGGGACTCTACAGATAATCAAGTTTGAAGTGATAATGAACTGCCACAAGCCCTGTATGCTGCTATGACCTCCCAGCTAAGGGCTTGACCTGACTGGTGCAGTGGAGAAATAAAGAAACCACCAGACACACATATAGAAAAGTTGGGAGCAGGCAGGTGGGCCTTGCACACCTGATAGAGATTCACCAGCAGTCCAGATACTCAGCATGTCACTACATGAATGAGGAGTTAGGTCAGCTGATCTCAGTAGGATGTCTCAATAGTGAAACAGAAGTACACTGTAGTCCATCTCTCATTAGGAGAAAGAACCTGTGGTTAATACTTAATGCACTCACTATCAACACACATATTTGGACCAGAGGAAGACTTTGAAATTCTGCTAAGCCTGACCCAGAGAATGGTCTTGCCACTGCTCATGGATCAGCCTTGAGGTCCTTAACAGGGTCATGATCATATTAACAACACATTATACACTCGGGACCTCATTTACTTCTTCACTGAGTCATGGTAAAGATTATGGAGGCATCCTCTGCTTTAATCAAGGTTCTTTCTCTCCCTTCTACCCATTGTTCTCGTACAGAGCCTTCTACCATCTGTTCCACATGGCCCTCCCCTCCTTAAGCACAACTCTCTGGCCTCTCCATGGAAGACACCCATATCTCCTATGAACACATTCACCCGGTTACGCTTCTGTCTGTGGATAAATGTCTTGTACACTGTAAAGATTGTCACTCATATGGTTTAATAAAAATGCTGATCAGTCAGTATGCCAGGCAGGAAATACAGGCAGAGTGAGCAAACTAAGAGAATTCTGGGAAGATGAAGACAGAGATGCAGTCACCAGCCAGACTCAGAGGAAGCCAGATGAGAATGCGTCACATGAAAAGACGGTACCCAAGCCACGTGGTTAAACATAGACAAGAATTATGAGTTAATTTAAATTGTAAGAGCTAGTTAATAATAACCTGAGCTAATATGCCAAACAGTTTACAAGTAATAGAAGCCTCTGCTGTGTTTCTTTTGGCACTGAATAGTTGTGGGACCGGGCAGAACAAAATTTCCATCTACTCTCTTTCTCATATGTTTCAGAGATTTACAGTCTGACCAATAGCTGGCCCTCTCCTTGAAATCTTTCCTGAGCCCCGGAAGAAGCCATGTCATCCGGATGAAACTTAACCTTCCTGTGGCCTCCAACCCCTAGAGATATACAAACAGGTAACAGTGTCTACCAAAACAAACAAAAACACAACACACTGGTGAATCAAAAACAATCCTATGGGAATTAAACACTAGTTGCTACTGCAGCAAAATAATCTTTGAAGGATATATAGTGAGAACTTTGCTTATCTATAGGATAAATTATGAACTCTGTTATGGTAGCTTGCATTCTGTTCTCCAAAATGAGAAAACATATTGACTATTCACTGAAGGTTTACACACGCACCATATATTAACTCACTCCCTCCTTTGCCCAACACTATGAAATGTCTATGACCATGTTCATCTCATCAGTTGAAAAACGCTATGACCTAGAGATAGTCACAAAATCAGGAATAAATACTTTGCACATGAGAAAAAACAGGCTTTAAGTCCTAAGCCCCTGCTTCCAGGTCCCAATCACACTTCACCAGCCCTTGCTTGCGGCTCTGTCTACCTGTGTGTTCTGTAGCTGGCGCAAAATTCCATTTCCATTTACTCCTTAGTTAATTAATAGGACACTTCTCCAAGGAAAGGCACACATAATTTAGGGTTTAACCAAATGCACAAAACCCCATAAAAACAATGTAAATGGTCCCATTGTTGGCTGTGGGGATTAAGCTGACCTCTGTCATTTCTCTCATTTGTTGGCTGTTTCTTTTCACGAAGGAGAATACATAACAGGAATATATTGTAGGTAGATGTCCCATTCCTCCAACTTATTATTCTGGTGAAAATATTTGAGTGGGCATATGCATCACAAGACTGCCATGATGAGGGATGGAACGATACATCAAAAAGGCATGGGCTCTTAGAGAACTTCCAACCACGTCTTATCGAATGATGGATTCTGATATTGGGATAACATTATTAATACTATGGAAGGAGGAGAAATGCTACTGGCAGAATGTGTTCCTAAAAATTGTAAAGCCTGTTTCAATTTGAAATACCACAGAACTGAGAGATCCTTGATAATGAAAGAATCTACTGAGGTCTCCTTTAGCATACATTTCTGAAGTTAAAGACTTCGGTGTGGATGGGAAAGAGAAGCAGAAAATGTGGCTTATGAAAGGAAAAAGGCAGAAAAAGAGCTTAGAACAGTGTTTCAAGGAGCTTAGCCTTCACTAGGGGACAACAGAGTCACCACAGATTTCTACGGATACGTATGGCATCAAAATAGCACATAATTCTAGATGGAACAGCTGAGATTAAGAAAAACATGAAGCAATGTTAGCAGCAGAAGGATAAAGGGATTAAGGAAAATATATGGAATGAAGCATCAGCCAGATAGAACAGCCATCTGGATTACATCATTAAGTGTGAGACCATCAGGTGGAAGCAAAGAGGTAGATTTGAAAGGACAGAAAATGACGTATCTCTTATGGACCAAAGAATGAGACTGATGGGTGAGAAGAAGGAAGCTGGTGTCAGATCTTCATATGGCTACCATTCTGTTCCTGGAATAAGCCATAATAAGCCTCCATCCTGTGATTTGGTTGAGTTATTTGGGAGATGACTGTCCACCTGTTCCATGCATGCTGTCGATAACACTAGGAGGGCCAATGAAGGGTCAAAAATAAATCACTTATTACTTGGTTGTTGTTTCTATTCTTGTGGCTGTTTCTTTATTGGACAACGACTTTACTCTAATCCCTGAAGGAAATCCTGATGCAGAGACTCTAAATGCCTATGCAGTCTCTAGAGACAGTGAATGGGCCCGCTAGCTCCCTCCATTGCAGGTAATAACTGGCGCTTGATTCATATTTGGTTGACTAACTCCCTAAGTCTCCCCCCACCCCACCTCTTCCAATTTTTTTATCCATCAGCCTCTCCTTGATCCCCCACATGCCTGTCCTTTCAGCAGAGCAGAATTAGTAGATGTGGTCAAACTAAATTGCCGTTCACTGTCTTCTCGTTGTGGTCTTTGTAGTGGTTTTTGTTATAGCTCTTTGAAAAATTGTTTCTACAGCCATACTCTCTACGCAATCAAGGAAAACTCTTTGGACATTCCAAATTTTCTCACCACCTCTCCTGCAAATGAAGCTGTGGGCTTATGGTGTCTGCAGAGTATGAATTTGGTCCCAAGCGCTAACCTCTTTGAAAGAAAATAGACTGTAACACATAGGGACCAGTGCACAGAATGTAAGTCTGTCCCCCTGTAAATGAATGGAGAGAAGATAGGGAGAAAATCTGGGAAAACACAGGAAAGAGCAGCCCAGACATTTTCCTGCATGACTTAAATGTCTCTAAATGCTAATTTCTCAGAATGCATAAATCCTGGACCAATTTGATATAATCCCTGCTGAAATAAAAGATGTGGTTTGGGTTCCCCTCCAAAGTTACAGAACATGGCCATCTTAAAGTTCAAAAAAAAACAAACTTTGGCAGCAGACATATCCTCTCCCTCTCCCCGTCCCTGCCTGTGAGGCAGCATTACATAATGGGAATTCTTAAAGGAACTCAATCCTCATCTGACTCCCAATGTCTGCCACTGAAGTCTGTGCTGCTCTGAGGCTTGGTTTCCGTGGTGGTTAAAATGAAGGTGTTCCTAAAGAACTGGTTACCTGTTACACTTCAAGTTCCAATCATCTCTCACTCACAGGCTTCTGTGTTAGAAATTTGATCCCCAGCAGGTTTGGGGGCGTTGCAAAAAATGTTAACTGGGGATACTAGAGGAAGTGGGTAACTGTCAATCTACCATTGAATGTTCTAACTAGACCCCAGCCCTTGCCTTCTTCTCTACTTCCTCTCTGTCATGATGTAATGTTATTCTTGAACGTTCTCCTTGGACTTCAGTCCTTGCCTCCTTCTCTGCTCCCTCTCTGCCATGACATAATATTCCTCTTTTATTACACATGCCAATGGCTATGATGTTCTACTTGAGTTAATGTATCCAAGCATCCATGGACTGAACCCTCTGAAACTATGAACCCAAACAAAGCCTCCTTTCTTTAATTATTTATTTTGGATATTTTTGCCAGTGTTGAGAAACAAGTAATACATTTTCTAACCTATATAAGTCTAGCATGAGTCTGACATATTGTAGGCACAGGATAACTGTAAATATTATTATTACTGGAAGTCTAAGCAATAACCAAGCACTATCCTCCTTTCCCTCTTCCTCCTCCTACCCTCCTCTGTCTCTACTCTAAGTATATATAGAACAATGGAACCTACTTGGTGTGGAAGGAATAGGCTCTTCACTCCCAACTCTCCTCTTAGTATCCTTGCTGAAACTGATTTGGCTCTAGTTTTCTCTCAGAAACATCATTCCTCAGGAGTTATTGACTCTCCTTCTTTTCTTTCATGATTTTCCTTTGAATACAGTCTCAAAAGCCATCCTTGGATCCTACCAGCAATAGGCTAAATCTTACCATGGCTTTTTGTCAGTTCTGGCTACTTGATCATCCCTGGATGATTAATTTGTATCAATTTTCCATTATGTTCATAAGCAGCCACCAGTAGTAAGGCCTTTCTTAGTAATACATAAGAGGCTGGAAACATGACTTATTGCTCTTATAGAGGACCAGCACCCAAATTGTATGACTCACAACTGCTTATAACTCCAACTCCAAAGGAACTGATGCCCTCTTCTGGCCTCCTCAGGCACGTTCAATAATTTACACATAGAAACACACAGAGACACACAAATATAAAATTAAAAAGGACACAATAGAGAAGCAAATTTACATATGTGGTGTGGTTAGTAACAATTGCAATGCTATGTGACAAAAGAATCATAGTTACCCTCTTGCCAGACAAGTAGCAGTTCTCAGACCTAGACAGTCAAGCACAGGAAGGTGAGACAAGGCTATTCACCTTTGGCCTCAAACGTGTCCTACCAATCGTGTAGCCTGAAGATGTATTTGGTTTTTCTCCCACAGTCTTGGCCTCTGGGCTGTTCTTCAAAAAATTCAACAAACAAACAAAAAAAATAAACAAAACCTTGATCTGTGTACTAGCTAATTTTATGTCAACTTGATACAATCTAGAGTCATCTGAAAAGAAGGAACCTCAATTGAGAAAATGCCTTTATAAACTACAGTTTTAAGGCATTTTTATGAAAGCGATTGATTGGGGAGGGGCCAGCCCAGTGTTGGGGGCACCATCCCTGGGCTGGCGGTTCTGGGTTCTATAAGAAAGCAGGATGAGCAAGTCGTGATGAGCAAGTCAGTAAGCAGCACTCCTCCAGGGCCTCTGCATCAGCTCCTGCTTTCAGGATCCTGCTTTGCTTGAGCTCCTGCCCTAGCTTCCTCCAGTGATGGACTCGTGATGTGGAAGTGTAAGCCAAACAAACCCTTTCGTCCCCAACTTGCTTTCGTTCATGGTGTTTCATCATAATAATAGCAACCAGAACTAGGACAACTTGCTTTCCAACTTTCAAAACAAGAAAATAAATAAAAATCAGTAGATTTTTCTTTTAAAAAGACACAATTTTTAATTTCCTTAAATATACTAGACACTAGATGCACCACCACCACCATTTGGGCGGTTTTCCCCCTCGGGACAACTCTGCACTGTCACTGAGGGGGACCCATGCCCTTCGACTAGAGGCGAGAGTGGCTTCCAGTTGGCCGCAGTCCCTCGCCATCCCTTATAATGTATTCCTTAGACTTCACCCTTCAGTCGCCAGCCTGGCACTGTGGCCATTCAATTCTGCCCCCTATAGTTAAGCATTGCTCCTAAGGGACAGCATGTCTTCCTCTCTGGTAGGGGGTCTCCGAAGGTGGGTGGTTTCCGTCTCCTCATCTGAACCCTGTGAATCCTTTTTACTGGGTCACTGAGATACAACCCAGACCTTGATCATTAGGTTAGCATCAGATAGCATCTGATGATAGGTATACTCGTGCGGTCTGTCCTCACGTGGCTCTTGCATTCCCATTCTACCTACCTAACTCCAAGCCTCAGTCACTTGAGGGCTATTTCCCTACTCTGCAAAACTAGCTAACCTGCCTGAGTCCTCAAGTTGCCGGCTTGCAACAGCAGGCTTCTCTTCTTATCATCACTAAGGCTCTCCAGTGCTGTACTCACTGCCGGAGCAGAGAGCACGGGACTATGGACCGAAGCGCGCTGAGCAGCGTTCCTTGCATAGTACAAGATGAGAAAACTTTGAAAAGCCCCCTGGACTTGTGTTATCGGGATATTTGTGAGGAACTTGACAGAAACCTGTAAAACACATTTCATAGAAGAAGCGAAGTTGAAAAGGCAAACAAGCTGCTAGCCTGACAAGGGGAAAAAGAGAAAGGTGTCCAAGTGAAATACTGAGACCGAAAGCCCTGTGGCAAACAGCTGTTCTGACCTTTGTCCCTCCCTGGACGACAAGCGACGTCTCCTCCTCCTTCATTTCAGGGTTTGTCCTGTGTGATGGATGACTTGCTGTTTGCTAGGGACACTGCTGAAATGCCCCACATAAAAACGGGGTTTTACATAGCACTTCCCTACAGAAAAAGTATGCAGTTGTAAAAATGCCAGAGAGAGGCCTGCCAGTGAAAAACAGTATAAAGGGAATCCAGAGACTGGCTGACTGACCACCATCTACCTGGGGTCCGCCATCTCCTTCACTGTGGCAGTCACTGTCGTTAAAGGCCAAGATTCCACAACACAAGGACACGATCCTGTCCACTCTCCAGACATACGCAAGCCAAACAACAAATTCTCACCCTTGTGATCAGCCCTGATGTGTATCATACATTCCAAGCCTTTATGCGTCCCCTGCACCACCATTATTTAAATCCTCCTTCCAATTCTACCCCATGTCTAGACTCTCTCCACCTAGAACAGCCTCTTCTAAATTCTTAACACAAAAACCTGTGCCATGTCCCATACCAATTCCTCTGTTGTAAGCCTCTCAAAACCATTCAAGTGCACATTTGCCTTTTTAGACCAAATGTAATAGCTGACATCTAGCAGAAGCTTAGTACATGTTGAGTTTGAATGTGGGGACTTGGCTGGACCCTTCATTACTTTCCCCTCCTGTATACAGTTCTAACTGCAATATGAGAAGTTTCTTGAAGCCAAGGACCCTGACCAAGTCTAAGTGGTACAAACCAACAGCAGGTAATACACATTTGCTTGACAGACATTAGTGACCTGTAGGCGCTCAATGCTTTCTCAGGAGTCATGCTGCAGTTGCAAGTGCAGTTCCCCTTAATGAGTAAGCATTGCTTTGTGCCTGGAACACTGTTCAGGCTCTGTACAGTCCAGAGCTGCTCAACAATGCATTTTCACTAAGCTCCAGGGGAAATCCCCAAGTTTGCCTCAGGGACTGTCAAATCCCACCTCAAGATGGGTGACTGGCATGAGGGTGGGCAGCCACATCACTGGTAGCACCTCAGATCTCCTGAGCTGATCCCCAGTAGGGAAAAGAATATCACACTTAATCAGTTCACACGTCAAAAGACATTTGATTTTGTAAATGCCTTTGCTCTGGGCTTCACCTGGGACTTGGGAATTGCATTCCACATGAGATCATGCAGGACTCTAGGAAGAGGCTCAGCTGTCAGAGGGAAATGAAGCTGGACATCAGCCTGCTCCTTCTTGATGCTTCCCCTGCCCCCTTGAATCTCCTTAGCACATTGAGGGAAAAAACACTGATGATTCTTTGCAGATACATTTGCAGGTCTCGGGTAAGAACACACTTGGAGAAAGACTATCATTGGGATGCTTTCTTGTCTGTCATAGCTGCTCTAAGACCATAAGCTTTTTAAGTAATGAGTTTTAAAAACCAAAAAGTTTAGATACAATTTTGCATAAGCAAATCATTTGTGTGCACAAAACTCTATATCCCCCCTCCCCCGTGCAAACAGCATTTTCACATGCAAATTGGGCTGTTAGGGCTTTAGCTAATTGAGCAGCGGGTGTAATTCAATGAGTTTTGCAAACACAAGTGGGAAGCGATAGTGGTTCAGTATCAGAGAATGCTGGATCGGGTGGCTGGCAGAAGGCACTACCGCTGCTTTGTGCCTACAGCTGGATGGCTTGGTTGCTTTAAGATTCTGCAGCTCTCTTAAAAGGCAGAGTGGACAAACTGTGGAAGGTGAGGACATTTTCAAGTGAATTACTTGGCTATTTGACCAATGGAAGGAGCCCTCGCCCCATCAACTAAGCTTACTTCAGCCTCAGACTTTCACTTAGAGCCCAAATTAGCACTTCAAAGTAGCTCGGAAGAAATGGTCCTACAGGACGCTGGCTGAGTGCTTGTGAGTGCTCCTGGCCTGGCTGCCAATCTCAAAACTGCTTGAAATGACAACTCAGTCAAGTTGGACAGTTGAAGAAAGGGTCATAAGGTGTCTTTACAAGGGAGTGGGAAGGGATTCAAAATGGCAAGGAGGGATTGAAAGTTCCTCAGGACCAGTGATGCAGTTTCCAGAACCAACGGAGTAATGAAGTGCATTTGTTCCCACAACCTATAGCTCAGTCATGCAAAACAGACCACTGGTCTTAATTTATGACCTTTTGATTGACAGAGCAAGCAGGTCCATCAGGGTCCCTAGTAGAAAGTCAGCAGGTTCCAAACTTCATTCTCTTTCCTTCTGCTTTCTTGGGAGGGTTTCACAATGATTAAATCCAATGGAAAGAAGAGTCCAGGGCATCTTTGAGATGATCTAGATTGCCCAGCCACCCTAGTACAGGACTGAGAACATATCAGGAGGGACAAACCTGCCCAACTGTCCTGAAGTCTCTAGAAAGTTCACTCTAATTTATATTTCAGTGTTTCTGGGCTGTGGTACCCCAAGGTCTGTGAGTGTTACACCACAACACGCTTTGTACATCACTAACACCTGAACCACACAGGGAAACTTCCTTGATTGGCAGAGCTTGTTCTCAATGTGTAGAAATCATGAACCATCTGAGCCTTGGAACCACTGGCACCTGAACGATTGATCACAAAGTCACAGACAGCCCCAACTACACCAATTAGAGGAAAAGATGGGTAGACAAAATAAGAACACATGCAACACCACAAAGAGCAACACACACCAGTAAAATCTAGTGACTCTACAACAACAAGACTTAAACAACCAAATATAGATGAAGCATAATAAAATGACCTAAAAAATAACTTCAGGAGAATGTCTGAGGCCCTTAAAGAGGAAGTGAAGATTTCCTTCAAAGAAATGAAGGAAAAGACAAACAGAAAAATGGAAGACATCAACATCCCTTAAAGAAAATCAAGAAAAAGCAATTAAACATATGAAAGAAACTATTTAAGATGTGAAAACTGAAATAGAGACAATAAAGAAAACACAAGCCAAGGGAACTATACAAACAGAAATCATGAGAAAACAATCAGGAACCACAAATGCAAGCATAAAAAGCAGAATGCAAGAGATGGAAGAGAGAATCTCAAGCACTGAAGATACAATAGAGGAAACAGACTCATCAGTCAAAGAAAACATTAAATCTAACAAAAGCTTAATACAAGATATCCAGGAAATATGGGACACAATGAAAAGACCAAACCTAAGAATATTAGGTATAGAAGAAGGAGGAGAAGTTCAACTCAAAAGCACAGACAATATATTTAACAAAATCATAGAACAAAACTTTCCCAACCTAGAAAAAGATATCCCCATGAAGATACAAGAAGCTTACAGAACACCAAATAGACTGGATTAGACAAAAAAGGTTCTCTAGCCATATAATAATGAAGACATTAAACATATAGAATAAAGAAAGAATATTAAGAGCTGCAACAGAAAAGGCCAAGTAACATATAAAGGCAGACCTATCTGAATTACACCTGACTTCTCAAAGGAGACAATGAAAGCCTGAAGGTCCTGGTCAAGCATTATGCAGACATTAAGAGACCACGGATGCCATTCCAGACTACTATGCCCAGCAAAACTGTCAATCACCACAGAAGGACAAAACAAGATATACCATGACAAAACTACATTTCACCAATACCTAGCCACAAACCCAGCCATATTTCAAAAACCTGTACTTCAAAAATTGGAAACTTAGAGGAAATGGACAACTTTCTGGATAAATATCCCTTACCAAAATTAAATCAAGACCACATGAGCAAATTAAATAGACCTATAACTGCTAAAGAATTAGAAACACTCATCAAAAGTCTCCCAACCCCCCCCCCCCCAAAAAAAAAAGGCCAGGACCAGATAGTTTCAGCTCAGAATTCTACAAAATTTTCAAAGAAGAACTAATATCAATACTCTTCAAATTGTTCCATACAATAGAAACAGAAGGAACATTGCCAAACCCTTTTTATGAGGCTACAATTACCCTGATACCCAAACCACATAAAGACATTACTAAGAAAGAGAATTACAGACCAATCTGATTCATGAACATTGATACAAAAATACTAAATAAAATACTGGCAAGCCGAATCCAAGAACACAGCAGAGCCCTCATCCACCATGATCAAGTCGGCTTCATCCCAGAGATGCAGGGATGGTTCAACATACAAAAATCTGTGAATGTAATCCACCATATAAAAAAACTGAAATGTAAAAACCACATGATTATCTCACTAGATGCCAAAAAAAGCTTTGACAAAATACCACATCCCTTCATGATAAAGGTCTTGGAGAGAGCAGGGATACAAGGAACATACCTAAACAAAATAAAGGTAATATAAAGCAAGTCAACAGCAAACACCAAATTAAATGTAGAGAAACTCCCAGTGATTCCACTGAATTCAGGAACAAGGACAAGATTGTCCCATGCTTTCCATATCTATTTAATATAGTTCTTGAGGTCCTAGGTAGAGCATAAGACAACAAAAGGAAATAAAGGGGATACAAATCAGAACAGAACAAGTCAAACTCTTACTATTTGTTGATAGTTTACATAAGAGACGCCAAAAATTCTACCAAGGAACTCCTACAACTCATAAACACCTTCAGTAATATAGCAGGATACAAGATTAACTCAAAATAATCAGTAGCCCTCCTTTATACAGATGATAAATGGGCTGAGAAAGATATCAGAGAAATATCACCCTTCACAATAGCCACAAATAGCATAAAATATCTTGGAGTAACTCTAACCAAACAAGTGGAAGACTCATATGAAAACAACTTTAAATCTTTGAAGAAAGAACCTGAAGACACCAGAAAGTAGAAAGACTGCCCATGCTCTGGGTAGGTAGAATGAACATAGTAAAAATAGAAATTTTACCAAAAGCAATCTACATATTCAATACAATGCCCATCAAAATCCTGGCAAAATTCTTCACAGACCTCAAAAGAATGGTACTCAACTTCATATGGAAAAGCAAAAAACCCAGGATAGCCAAAACAATCCTGTATTTAAAAATAAGAACATTTGGAGGCATCACAATCCCTGACTTCAACCTCTACTACAGAGCTACAGTACTGAAAACAGCCTGGTATTGGCATAAGAACAGATAGGAGAACCAATGGAAGCAAATAGAAGACATGAATATTAGTCTATACACTTTCAAACACCTGATTTTTGACAAGGAAAAAAATATCAAATGGAAAAAAGAAAGCATATTTAACAAATGGTGCTGGTATAACTGGATATCAGTATGTAGAAGAATGAAAATAGATCCATATCTATCACCATTCACAAAACTCAAGTCCAAATGGATCAAAAACCTCAACACAAATCCAGCCATACTGAACCTCATAGAAGAAAAAGTGGGAAGTACACTTGAACACGTTGGCACAGGAAACCACTTCCTAAATATAACCCTAGTAGCACAGCCACTGAGAGAAACAATTAATAAATGGGACCTCCTGAAACTGAAAAGCTTCTGTAAAGTAAAGGATGCAGTCAACAAGACAAAATGGCAGCCTACAGAATGGGAAAAGATCTTCACCAACCTCACATCAGACAAAGTTCTGATCTCTAAAATATACAAAGAACTCAAGAAACTTGTCATCAAAAGAACACATAATCAATAAAATGGATTACAAAACTAAACATAGAAGTCTCAACAGAGAAATCTAAAATGGCTGAAAGGACACTTAAGGAAATGCTCAACTTCCTTAGTCATCAGAGAAATGCAAATCAAAAGAACTCCGTGATTCCATCTTACACCTATAAGAATGGCCAAGATCAAAAATACTGATGAAAACTTATGCTGGAGAGGTTGTGGGGTAACAGAAATGTACCTGCATTGCTGGTGGGAGTGCAAGCTGGTACAGGCCCTTTAGATATCAGTATGGCAATTTCTCAGAAAATTAGAAAACAGCCTTCCTCAAGACCCAGCAATACTACTTTGGTAGATATCCAAAGGATGCTCAATCATATCACAAGAACATGTGCTCAACTAAGTTCATAGCAGCTTTGTTTGGCATAGCCAGCACCTGGAAACAATCTAAATGCCCCTCAACCAGAGAATGAATAAGGAAGATGTGGTATATTTACACAATGGATTACTACACAGCAGAGAAAATTAATGGCATCTCGAAATTTGCAAGCAAATGGAAGGAGCTAGAAAACATCATATTGAGTGAGGTAATCCAGACGCAAAAAGACAATTATCATATGTACTCACTCATAAGTGGTTTTTAAACATAAAGCAAAGAAAACCAGCCTGCAAACCACAATCCCAGAGAACCTAAACAACAATGAGGACATACATGGATCTAATCTGCATGGGAAGTAGTAAAAGACAAGATCTCCTGAGTAAATTGGGAGCATGGTGACCATGGGAGAGGGCTGAAGGGGAGGAGATAAAGCAGGGAGGAGAGCAGAGAAAAATGTATAGCTCAATCAAACCAATAAACAAAACTAAGAAAGAAAAAAAGAAAAAAATACAGTATTGTTCTAGTTCTGATAGCCATCATGTGCAAAATAGCTTCCATGAACTTAGCACTTTAACAAAAGTATGAATTGTCTCAGGACATTGGATCACGTCAAGCACAGAGCCTGTTTATATAGAGGTGATTACTTTTAAAGATTTTGGAAAGACGGGGGTGGAAAAAGAGAAGAAGAATAGCAAAGCATGTTTCTTGTCAGTAAAGACACTGCCTGAAGCCTACGGACAGTTATTAGACACAGAGTAAGCAAAATTTCTGGAAGATGACTGACTTGATCCATAACCATAAGCTCTATAGTGCTGCTAAAATGCCATGAAGATAATTGGCCTCTGGGTATTTAGGATGTGGTCTTTGTCCTTCCTTTTATAGATGATTCTGAACATCTTTATGTGTCATAAGCCAACTAGATCTAGGCGACGCCATCATTTAGAGATGTGTGTCCTAGGAGTTATAAAGACACACATCAAATATACCCATAAACACCTGCCAGATAGTAAGCAATAAAGAAAGCTTCCTGACCAATTAATCAAAGCCTCAAAATGAAGCCTCGGTGCACTATTCCCCTTAACAAATACAGTGGAGGCACAGGGCTGTACTGTAACTAATCAATCGAGCATAGCCGCCTGGAAGTTTGGGGGAAGGTTATCTTCTTAAATAACATTGGCACACATTAAGAAAGATCTTCATCTATCGATTGTACTTTGACCTGACGAACACATTGAGTTCAATAGTGGTACCTTTTTTTCTTATGAGGCATATCCATAGAGCCAAGGACTTCTGAGCCCACTCCAGTTAAAGATAGAGGATTTTGAGGAAAGCGGTACACACAAGAACATTGCTTATTCAGCTAGCATTATTTAAGACAATTAAAATTGCATGCATTTGTATTCAGTTAGTTATATGCAATAAATGTATCATATTGGCTAATGAGTATTTATACTACTTACTAACCTGACAGAATTTAGATAAGTAGATAAGCCTTCGCTACTCCTATGAGGCATTGTCAAGGTTAGGTTAACTGAGGTAGCAAAACCTACCTTAAATGTGGACAGCACCACTTCCTGCGCTGGGGTCCTAGACTGATTACATAGGGAAAGGCACCTGAGAACCAACATTGGTTCCCACTCCACTTTTAGACTGAGTATGTAAATGTGACCAGTTGATATATGCTCCTTTTGCTGTGTATTCCCACATGCTGGTCTGTCTTTCCTCCTGTGATGTAGAGATCACCTCAAAGTGTGACCCAATATAATCCCGTCTGTCCTTAGGATGTTTTCGTTAGACCTTTTGTAACAGAAGCATGTAAAGTAGCTAATTGATGCTGAGCTCTAAAGACAATGTTATTCCGGTCTGAATAGATAGCTGTCTCTGTCCTTCCACATTGAACCATGAGCAAATTTGGGGTTGCTGCCCCCGTTTTTCACCCCTGCCACAGACCCAGGGACTATCTGAAACACTAACTTTCCGAGACAAACCTAGGAAATGGCCATTCCATGTCCGTCCTCTCTGATGATTCCATGTGAAATCCTCAGTTCTACCTAGACCTTCATGTTTCCTGATACAGGTATGTACTATGTCTGCCCCTCTTGCAAAGGTGCCTATTCACTGCCTGGGCTGGGTGATAATTCAGAGATGTCCCCTGACTTTTCGATCTCTGTCCATGTATGACCCAATGACCCTTATCGCTCCTTTTGATCTATCTTGTCTGGTAACCTAGCTTCAATCAGTCTGTCTGTCTATTTATCCATCCCATTAGTTCCGTCCCTCCGGATAACTCTGATGAGTAGGGACTATGTACTATTCCTTTTATTTCTCTTGTCTAGTGTCAGGAACCAGGTATGAAAACAGTCAGTAAGATAAAGTAAGGAGGTGAATCAATGAAGATACATTATCAATAAGGATGGTCCCAAGCCATGTGTGCTATTGAATTCAAATTTTAAATTAAGATCAAATAAAACTTAAAATTAAGTACTTCAGTTGCTCTGGACATGAAAAGAAAAATAAAAACAGTTGGTAGAATACCTAAATACAATTAAACATATGGGTAGTGGTTACCACATCGGTAGCACAGCTACAGAACAATCCTGTCCTTGGAGAACAATTTGTGACAACATTGCATAGGAACCATCCTCACAGCTCAGATTATCGCCCCTTTCATACAGATATCAGTTTGTATTATGCCTGTTTCTTCCTTTGACTGTATCTCAGAAGATTCTTGTGTTTGTTGAGTAGCTGATGCTGTTACATGCGTTGCTGTATAAAGTATCTTCTTAAATATTACCTTGGACACTAATTAGTGGGAATGAAATGTGAACAGACATTGGCATTTTTGAGGTTAGTGGCTTAATCCTTTAGCACAGGAGAATCCTTCTAAGGCTTATTGGAAAGACTTTTTATTGGTGCCCAGGGAAGGCACTGTTCTATTATCCTCAAGCACTGTCTGTTAGGATGCTCCATCTATATGTCCTTTGAGTGGCTGGTGTTCAGAAAATGCTTCCAGATGCTTGAATTTCTTACCAGGAAAGTGGGAAGCTAATTTTAAGAAAAGACAAGTTTTTTTCTCAGATACTTCTAGAATTACCATTGTCTACACCTGGTTTTTAATCTATGCCTTCAGACTAACAAGAAGTAGTTAATTATACGTTATTGAGATAACAGAGGCAAAAGAAACATCTAAACACAACTAACTGTTGGAGAAATTCTAGCTCTTGTACCTACATTATTTAAGCATTTCCAAATACCTGATTCTGAAGAATAAAGATTTAATAGAGAAGATTAATGTTGACTAAGTATTCTGGGGAAAGAGCCATTTGGAGTTGTTTGGCATGGGACCACTGATTCTTCCCTTGTCTGAATTATCCCTACTCAGATAATGCGTATTATGATTCAGCTGATGAAAGTTGCAGACACTTTTGAAACCTTGTGGTACAGGTGAACAAAACTGTCCAAATGTCAGAAAATAAAGTGTAGTTGAGGACAGAGCAGGAGTAGAATGGAAACGTCTTAGCCAAAGGGACATATATACAGCACAAGGTATAGTCACCAGCTGCCAGAATGTGATGTCTAAATAACAGGGCACTCATTCATTGTAGTCTTTACTACCAAATGACAATTGCCTATATTACTTCAGAGGAGCTAAGCTTCCATATGTGTGTGTGTGCATGCATGTGTGAATGTGTAGTTTATTTATGTGTGTGCAGGTGCACTGTTGTGGGAGAGGAGCCTGCATTTTGTCCTGGCCTCCCTGCTAGCTTACACCTGAAATAATCACACAAAACTGTATTCATTTAAACACTGCCTGGCCCATTATCTTTAGCCCCTTATTGGCTAATTCTCACATATTATTTTAACCCATTTCCATTAATGTTTATCGCCACTTGACTGTGGCTTACCGGCAAGAGTCTAACCAGCATCCATCACGGGCAGGAGAACCATGGCATCTGCCACTCTGCCCTTCTTCCCAGAATTCTGTTCTGTCTTCCCCACCTACCTGAAATCTGCCCTATCAACTAGGCCAAGGCAGTTTCTTTAATAACCAATGAAAGCAACACAAATACAGAAGGACCTCCTATACCAGTGCACATTTATGAATGCATATGTGGAAGCCAGTGATTGATGTCAAGGGTCTTATTTGATCAATATACATTTTTATTACTGAAGAAGAATCTCTTAGCAAACCTGGAGTTTGCCAATTTAAATAGTCTATCTAGCTACCTTGACCTGGGAATCCCCTCTCTGCCTCCCTCACAAGTGGGCTACCACGCTTGACCAGTTTTCATGTGCCAGCTATGGATCCAGACTCTAGCTGTCACAGACTTTCAGAGCAAGCAGTTTATACAATGAACCTTTGTCCCAGCACCCAGACTTCATTTTTTAACCATCTCTTGCATCCTTCAGTGTCTAGCACAAACATAAGAACACATCAAATGTTCACCAATGATTACTACTAATTATCAGGTAGTGTGTATGCAAAGTTGTGGCCCTGTCTCTCAAGAGATCTACATTCTGAATTCCAGAACCTACAATACTGTATCTTCAGGCAAAGAGAAATTAAAGTTTTTAATCAGCTGACCTGAAGCTTGGTAAACCCCACAGAAGGAGAAGAGGAAGAACTGTGGGAGCCAGCAGGGTCGAGGACATCAGGAGAACACAGCCCACAGAATCAACAAAGCAGGGCTCGTAGGGGCTCACAAGAGACTGAAGCAGCAATCACAGAGTCTGTATGGGTCTGAGCTAAGTTCTCTGCATAAACACTATGATTGTGTAGCTTACTGTTTTTTTGGGTTTTTTGTTTGTTTGTTTTTGGTTTTTTTGTTTGTTTGTTTTGAGACTCCTAACAGTGTTTCTGACTCTTTTGCCTGCTCTTGGTACCCTTTCCCTCTTACTGGGATTCCTCACCCAGCCTTGATTTGAGGGTTTGTGCCTAGTCTTCTTGTATCTTGTCAAGCCACATTTGGTTTATATTCCTGGGAGGCCTGCTCCTTTCTAAAGAGAAATGGAGTGGATCTGGGGAGAGGGGAGGGGTCACTGGGAGGAGTGGAGTGAGGGGAAACCGCAGTTAAAATGTAGAAGAAGTCCGAATGGCCAAAAGACACTTAAGGGCATGCTCAACCTCCTTAGCAATCAGGGAAATGCAAATCAAAACAACGCTGAGATACCATCTTACACCTGTCAGAATGGCTAAAATCAAAAACACCAATGATAGCCTTTGCTGGAGAGGATGTGGAGTAAGGGGTACACTCATCCATTGCTGGTGGGAATGCAAACTTGTGCAACCGCTTTGGAAAGCAGTGTGGAGGTTTCTCAGGAAATTTGGGATCAACCTACCTCAGGACCCAGCAATCCCACTATTGGGAATTTACCCAAGAGATGCCCAATCATATTACAAAAGCATTTGTTCAACTATGTTTATAGCAGCATTATTTGTAATAGCCAGAACCTGGAAACAACCTAGATGCCCTTCAGTGGAAGAATGGATGAAGAAAGTGTGGAATATATACATATTAGAGTACTACTCGGCGGTAAAAAACAATAACATCTTGAATTTTGCATGCAAATGGATGGAAATAGAAAACACCATCCTGAGCGAGGTAACCCAGGCCCAAAAAGAGGAACATGGGATGTACTCACTCATAATTGGTTTCTAGCCATAAATAAAGGACATCGAGCCTATAATTCGTAAAAAATCCTAGAGAAGCTATATAAGAAGGTGAACCCAAAGAAAAACATATAGTTATCCTCCTGGTTATTGGAAGTAGACAAGATTGCCGGACAAAAAATGTGAACATGGGGGTGGGGTGGGATGGGGGGATGGGGGGATGGGGAGAGAAAAGGGTGAACTGGAGGATGGGAAGAGCTTGGGCGAATAGGATGGTTGGGGTATAGGAAGGGTGGATATGGGAATAAGGAATTATATATCTTACTTAAGGGAGCCATTCTAGGGTTGGCAGAGACTTGACTCTAGAGGGGTTCCCAGGTGTCCAGGAAGACGACCCCAGCTAGTTCCTAGGGCAGCTGAGGAGAGGGTGCCAGAAATGTCCAGATCCTATTGTCATACTCATGAATATCTTGCATATCACCATAGAACCTTCACCTGGCATTGGATGGAGAAAATGACAGAGCCCCACATAGGAGCACGGGACTGAGCTCCCAAGGTCCTGATGAGGAGCAAAAGGAGGGAGATCATGAGCAAGGAAGCCAGGACCGCGAGGAGTGCTTTTACCCATTGAGACGGTGGAACAGATCTAACGGGAGACCACCAAGTCCAGTCGGAATGGGACTGATGGAACAGGGGACCAAACTGGACTCTCTGAATGTGGCTGATGGTGGAGGAGGACTGAGAAACCAAGGACAATGGCAATGAACATGAACTCTACAGCATGGACGGGCTCACTGTGAGCCTTGTCAGTTTGGTTGCTTACCTTCCTGGACTTAGGGGGAGCTGTGAGGACCTTGGACTTAACATAGTGAAGGGAACCCTGATGGCTCTTTGTCTTTGGAGAGGGGTGGAGTGGGGGTATGGGTGGAAGGGAGGGGAGGGAAGGGGGAGGAGATGGAAATCTTGAATAAAAAAATGAGAAAAAAAATGTATTGCATGAGAGAAGAATAAATTTAAAAACAGAAAAGATTACTATGCATCATCGCACTGTGCCCAGTGTTACCACCTAATCATTAAGAAAGGAAAGAGGAAACAGAGGAGTCACAGCCTGGCAGTGCAGGTCAGTAACATCATGCAGGAATGTCTTGATTGTCTATCCATTGCTGACTTTGAAGAAAGACCCAAAGACTTACAACCAGAGAACACGATGACCTCCAGGTGACCTCCAGGAACCGTGAGGAAGAGAAATTGGTGCTACCCTACGTCTCCAAGAAGGCTTGGCCAACGCCTGATTTTCGTCCAATAAGACCCCTGTTAGGCTTCTAAAGCACAGCACTGTGAGCTGATAAATTGTGGCTTGCCACCAGGAAATCTGTGATAATTTGTTACAGCCGACATAGAAGATGAATACAATTGAGATCTTTCTCTTTGATTCTTTAGAAAAGACACTATCACTTTGTTATTCTAACTACCCCCTACAGCCATCAAATATTCAGGTGTCAACCCGGAGTGCAACACTGATGCAGTACGTGGAGAAAGAAAATCCGGAGCATTGTTCAAAGGAAAGGCTGCTTCCTCGTTTTGAAATTGTATCTTAGTGTCCACCTCTGGTGGCTGGCTCTTTTAAAATGTAATTGTCCACTTAAAATACTCTTGTATGGGAAATCTGATTCCAGGTAAACATTTGCTTGCCTCTCTGTTTTTCCCCGGGGCTAAGCACCAGATTAGTAGGTACATCTCATATGATGATTATTAAATAAAAAAACAGAAGAGACAATGCTATCAGCTGAATTAACCAGCAGTTCTGGTGTACTTGTTTCAAAATAAAAACTCTTCCCTTGCCCATAGTTGAGGGTAATCGTGCTCTTCCAGCAGATGTTTAAAAAAAGAAGAAAAGAAAAAAAAGAAGGAAAAATGATCTAATCTCTACAGACTTTAAAAGAAGTCCTTGTATTTTGTAATATTCTCCCCTAGATAGCTGGAATGTGGCCCTTTTGCCTAGGGATTGGGAAGGTTTGGCTCTATTATATGCTTAGCTTCTCTAAAGAATAAGAAACTAGTGAATAAAAGAAACCTGGCTGAGATCACTATTCTAGAGAATGGAAAGAATCCAGGAGTTGTAGAGATTGCTCACAGGTTGAGTACATGTTGGTTCTTACAGAGGACCTCAGTTTATTGTTTGTTTCTCATCTGGGTAGCTCATAATGGACTATATCTCCAGCTCTGAGGGGACCAGAGCATTTACAAGCATGGGTGTGAACAACACACACACAGAGAGACACCCACACATGAATACACATAATTACTATAGGATAAATATTTTTAAATGAAGTCTCTGATCATAAAATAGTACAATTAGACTCAATATTGAAGGATAAGTCTTTCATAGTGTACTGTGTTATTATGCCTGGTTATACCTAAGATCTCTTGGTAACAAGGAACATGTTAAGGAAATTACCTATGTGGCCTTCCCCAGGGAAGAGCACACCAACTGGTTGTCCAATACCTGAGAGTCATCCCTGAAGACACACATACAAATAACATTATACGGACTTAACAGGCTATATTTAGAAACAGAATATGTATACATAGTGAACAAAGAGACTATGAATTTGAGGGAGACTTGTGGGCATATGGGGGGGGCTTGGAGGGACAAAGGGGAAGAGAGAAGTCTTGTAATTATAACTTCAAAAATAAAATAAACATTTATTTCTAGCACCATTGCCACTTCTGTGCCACGTATTTACCTGGCATTCTCTTCCCTGTGCTTTCATCCTTCTATTTACCCCATTCACATTTCTTAAGTGTTGCCTCTAGCTTGGATAAACCACACCAGGCACCTACCTAAGTGGTACAAGCCTCAGCCTACACTGATGGAGTGCTGCAATGGCCGCCTAGATCTAGCCAGCCCCAAACATAAGAGAGGGCATCGACGTGCTCCATGAAGTCAGCTTCTGGCAACAAAGCATAGGAAGGGGGAATAGCAAAGAGATTGAAGGAAATGGATACTAAACACAGGCCAGTTAGAACAGGTCTCATATGAGGGCAATGGAAGCGCATCCATTATGGCTTTGAATCTATTGCAATGCTAACTCTTCTGGACAACATCCCCACTGTACCTGTGCTATACTTTCCTTCCAAACCACAAGGACACAATCATGCTGCAGTTTCCACCTCTCTTCTTTCTCTGTTTTCCTTCAAGGTATTATAAGTGGCTACTTTCTCTGGGATTTTTACTTGTTTGTTTGTTTATCTATCTATTTATTGTGTATGCTACATTTTTGCCGGTGCCCAAGGAGCCCAGAAGAGGCATCAGATCCCCTGGAACTGGAGTTGTAAGCAGTTGAAAGCTTCCGAACCTGGTGCTCAGAACTGAAGCCAAGTCATATTAAAGACCAACAAGCAGTGCTAACCACTGGGCTATCTCTCTAGCCCTCTCCTAAGGTACCTCCTGCCCTCACTTTTACCATGTTAATCAACCTGACTCCTCTTTCCTTCACTGAAGCACTCTCTCCTTTGCATATTCACCATTTCTCCACCATGGGCAAGTACATTTGAAAAATGTTTATTAGCTGTTTTTTTTTTTTTATTTTCATTTCTCTTCTGAGCAATCCAGTACTAATTAAATAAAGAGAGACCCCGGAGATAACAAGGAAATTTATAGATTAAAAACAGCTTCATTAATTTAATAAAGATTTTTTTAAAGCTAATTTCTGGTTTATTAAAAGAAACAAAGAGGGCGATAAAGAAACAAGCTAACCAACATTTTTTAAAAAAAAATCAAGCAAATTAGAATGTGGGGCGCCCTGTGGGAAAATGCTTCATTTCTAACAGTCAATGTAGAGTAAAGGGGCACAAGGGACTTTTTATGAGTCCAGTGAGCGTTTTCTATAGAAGGCAAAATGGAAACTATTTGGGGTTTAAAGGCCACGTCATCACTACTGAAACTACTCTTATCCAAAATCCATAGATGACATTTCAGCAATAGAATTATTGTATCCAATAAACCTTTATTTAAAAACAAGCCGCAGACCAGATGTGCCTAACTGGATATATAAAGAATTTAAGAAATAAAATAGGTACAAAATAAGTAACGGACACTTTGCACTTAGACATTTTAAAGAAGTCTAAGTATTGGGGAACACAATGAAAGGGCAGCATGCTGTTTCAGGAGCACGAAGTGGCTAACAGGAAGTAGAATAGGGCTGTGTTGGAGGAGAGACTAACAAGGCACTTCCGGATAGTTATGTTTTTTTTTTTATTTGCACATCTCAAGGTTTTGAATTTATATATATTCTTTTAATAGCTTCCATTTTGGACTTCAAAATATTACTTACAACATAAATTTGCAACCTTTATTAGAAATGTAGCAATTTGTCCTGTGTATTTAAAGGATTTTCCACCACTCTTCCCAATCCATGTCTCCCAACGACCCCCTCTCTTTCCAGGGTGGTGGGTATGACCTGTAAACTTAAAGTCCTCTTGATATAATACTAAGGAATTCTTCTTAATGTCATTAAAACAGATTGCGACAAGTTATAGGACACCAGATTAACTTTTGGCAGAAGATTATGAGGCACATAGTTCCACTGATAATCAAGGTACAGTTACCTCAAATGGTGAAATCCTCTCTATTGTTCCTATCTGACAGAGTCTACAAGTTTTTGTTTGTTTGTTTGGTTGGTTTTGGTTTTCCGAAACAGGGTTTCTCTGTAGCTTTGGAGTCTGTACTGGAACTCACTCTGGAGGCAAAGCTGGCCTCGAACTCATAGAAATCCGCCTGCCTCTGCCTCCTAAGTGCATGGTTTAAAGGCATGCACCAGCACAACCACCCAGCAAGGCTACAAGTTTTAATATATCTCAACATCAAAATTTTTCATTAACTATAGAGCAAGTGTGAATCACATATGCTTAAAATTATTTGGTAACTTCAAAAATAAATATAATATATTTAGATCACATGTACGACCCACTCCCTTCTCCAACTTAGATTTTTCCATCATTCTTATATTATCTAAAGCCTTTAACTTCTTAAAATTAATAAGATCTGATATTCACAGTATTAACTTAAATTTGTACTATCAATATTAAGATTTTATGAAACGTTTCTGTATAATAACTAAGAGATTACAAATTATCTTATTTAGAAAAAATACATCAGAAGGTGTTAAATAAAACTCTGAGACCTATGTGTCATTGCTTAGGAACATTCACAATAAAAGACGAGGCAAAAAAAAAAGTTGCTTTCAAAACAGAAGGGATTTGGTACCATCTGTACAAGGAATTGAATGCCATGAGGGATGAGGTATGGAGAAGATGTCCTGAATTGAGACAGGGGTAGACTCAGGAAGAGGGAGGGAGCAACAGAGAGGGCCATCCCATCAAAACATCCAATGGAAACAACAGAGTAAAAACATAGAACAATATGATTTCTGCTTAGCATCTTAAGTATCATCTGTCATTTTTATATCTACTTTATTATAATCAAGATTTGTTCCACTGTCTTTCCTGATTAAATTTTCAAGAAAAGTAAACCATATATTTTTATGATATCTGTACAGGTTCTGGATTGTTTGGAACAAAAATGCTATGCAAATCTAAGATATAAATGAATCTCATCAGTTACACCATCTGTGAATTTTAAAATTAGAAATATGCAATTCAGCATTGAATGAGCTTACTGTCCTCACTAGGACACATGGGTGTGATTCAGATATGCAAAGTCTATGCGTTCTTGCTTTCTGTAATGTGTTAGAGACACACCCCTATGCACACACACCATAATTAAATGAAAATCTATCACCATTGGGTACATAATGGGCTGGTGAAGTTGATTAGTCTTTGGTTCCATATCTATTTGTCTTATCTATTCATTAAATCACAGTCTCTCTTATTTTCACTGTTGCCTTTGATTTCCTATTGTTTGGATGGTTTCCAAGGAGCTTACGAGTTATCAGTCAGCCCTCTTGTGCTTGTAGGCATTACCCCAACCCCTTATCTTTCAAATTCCCAAATCATCCCATTTTAACTGCATTCCCGCCATCAGAGCATTTTCCAGTGTCTCAGTGGAGATGTTTTTGCCATGTGTGAGTCAGTGTCCCATCTTTGTAACTAATCTAAGATAATAAAATTACAAAGACAGAAGGCTCATTTTGACTCACAGTTCAGCAAGTCCCAATCCCTTACCCATTGACACCATTGTTTTGGGGCCTGTGGCAAAGCAGAAAGTTGAGCAGGGAGCATGTGCCATGGCAAAGTCCATTCAGCTCATGACCAGGATATTCAAAAACAACAAAGAGTTTAGAGTTGTTCAATACTTTGAAGGCAATCCCCAATGACCTAAAAAACTGACCCACAAAGCTCCTGTTCTCTGACATTTACCATCTTCTTGAAACAAGTCTAAGTGGGGAGAAGGTTTTGATACACAGACCTAGGAGAGACATTTAAGATCCACACTACAACACACTATCATACATCACAGGTATTCATATGCAACCCACCTTTTAGACAGTTATTCTCTTTGCCATTGGAATATGAGTCAGTACCAAACCTTCATCTACCTGTCGTCTCTCTTGGCCCACTCTGACTAACACATCAACAGCATCTGATTTCTGAGAAGTAGATGCTAAAACAAATGAAGAGTGTAAAAGTATTAGAAGGAAAGAAACATAAGATCCCGTCAGACTATGATGAGTTTTTACAGCTGCAGAAACAAATGGAGAAGAAAGGAGAATTTGGCAAGGAGAGTCTTGAAAGAGAGGTGATCATAGGAAGGGGAAGGAAAGGGAGGATAGGAGGGTTACAGCGATTAAAGCATCTCTAATGCTTGTGTGAAAATGTCACAGTGAAACCCGTTGTTTTGTACAGTCAATATATGTTCATAAGAGATGAACGCAACAGGAAAATAATGAAATAAAAATAAATGGCATCGCATTATATGAAAGCTTACAAACATTTCTCATATATAAATGTGTATTTGTGAGCTAGTCTTTCCTAGGTAAATAATAATCTAGTATCCTTTTTGGAAGAAAGAGGAAGACAAGGAGGAATATGAGGAGGAAGAGTAGCAGAGGAAAGAAGAGGAGAGAGTTAAAAAGTCCAAAGGGATGTCCAAAACCAAAGTCCTGCTAAAGAATCCTGCAATGCAGTGAAAATGAGCCTGTCTGAAATCTTTTCCAGACTCACCCTTACTCATTAACAGAAAGTAGCACACACTCTTGACATGGATGGATGTGGTAAGAATACATGAAGGACGTCAGCTAGGACTGAGGGCTGTTCTCATACTACACACAGCAAGAGATTCGAGTGGCTTATACTCGCCTTTACTCCTGGCTCCTTTGAGAATGGCAGCTCTACCATCACACACGTTAATTGGCAAGCTATTGGCAAGCCAGGTGAAGAGAGCATCAGTCAGTAAAGGGATGTCTTGGAGCTCCCTGCAGGACATTCTCGCACTCATTCACAAGTTTCTATCCATTTCTTTGCTGCAGAGAACTCAACCAACCAAAGGTGAAAACAAACTTTTTCCCCTAGATGAACAGGGTTTATGCTTTGCCACTCAAGAACATTTACATTTTGTGACTCACAACTTAGTGCAATAATAATTAGTAAATGCAGAGGAAAGATCTTAAGAAAAACTATTTAAAAACTGGGCTCAGGGCTGGAGAGATGGCTCAGCAGTTCAGAGCACTGCCTACTCTTCCAAAGGACATGAGTTCAATTCCCAGCAACTCCATGGTGGCTAACAACCATCAGCAATGAAATCTGGTGCCCTCTTTTAGCCTGCAGGCATACATGCAGGCAGAACACCATATATATAATAAATAAATCTTAAAGAAAAAAAGAAAACTAGGCTCAGATTTGCATTGCCACAAAACATACTTTCTAATCTTGGAGCAGTAACAATTTTCTGTGGGGCTCATCAGGGTGCATCCAACATTGAGTTAGCAAAGCTAAGTTCCCGGCAATGCACTGACTAGTGGCGGAACACAGTCCCTGTGCTCTAAAAGCTCAAGTGTGATGGAGCTTTGAACCAAATGCCATCTAAGGTACACTTGACTTTAAAATGTTGTTTCACAGAATTCCTTTTAAAATAAAAAAAGTTGTGACCAGTAAAAATGGGAGCCAAATGTTTTGCATTACACAGAATCAGAGATTAGATAATTTGGTAGGCCTGGTATAAGTGAGATGCATTGTTATTATCAAGTCAGAGTGCTCCAGGCATAAATCCTTGAAGAGTAATTACATCATAAGTGATTTCTTACAGCTGTAAAATAGTCATTTGCGGCGAGCGAACCCTGACCAGCAGGGAAAGATCACCACCGACACAGGATTCTTCTCTGATCACACTTTAATGAAGCGCTGCTTGGTTGAGGGAGAGCTGGAAGCAGGGGGCCCCGAGCCGGGCTGGGTGGCGGCTTATATAGAGGAGGACGGGGCGTGTCTACTGATTAGGTGACGTGGCAGAAAAGGATTGGTGGAAACCTGTTGCCAGGCAGATGTGGCGCGAAAAGTTCGCGCCACATACTTGTTTACTTTAGCCCTCGGCGCCATCTTGTAATGGCGAATGTAAGTGCGGCCGCCACAGTTCCCCCCTTTTAATTTTATGAAATTTAAAAGACAGTCAAGGCTGAGGTCAGAGGACCTTACCCTGAAAATGTAGACATGTCCCGTTTTTCTCAGGGATGGGAAAAATAAGCGGGACTACCCATATGCATAAGGTCATGATCTCCTGAGTGGATCTACTCAGTGCACTCTTAGGTGCAAAACCTCCTGTCCAGGACAACACATCCCCAGATTCAGGGGAACCTCATCGATCCCTCTTTCCGAGTGCAATGGCTCAATGGCCTTCGGGTGCAAAAGCAGGGATTAGGGTCAGGAGTCCTGTAAGATGCTGATCCAAGCTTGGGGGGAGTTACCGGCCTCCAAGGCTGCGAGGGCACGAGCAATGGCCACCTTTTCCCGTTTCCTTACCCGAATCAGCCTTAGAATCAGAAACAACGCCAATATCACTCCCGAAGTTAATATTAATCCTAGCACGCCAACCCCTGCCCATTCCTTAATATATGAAAAGGTATCTACCAGCCAATCTGTAAATTCCCCCAGCGAAACCATAGTCGCCTGGGTTTGATTCAAAGCCAAAATCTTCAAACTAAAATTTGCTTGCAATTGTTCCAATTCCCTTGTCCAATTGCCATTTAGATATTGAGAAATCGCTCGGGATTCATTAAGGGTAGCAGTATAGGGGGTAACACACAAATGCTTAGTACGATCTACACAACCAAAGGTAACTATATCAAACATTTTTAACATATTTCTTTCCACCAAATCAACTCTCTTATTTAACAATAAAATACCTGACATTAATTGATGGTTAATCTTTTCTTGTATATACATAGCGTCCGAGGTTTTTTGAACCACGGAATTGATAAAAGTAACTGTCTGAACTTGATTGGCCATAGCTACTCCTGCAGTAACAGCTGCAGCAGCAGACACTGCAATAGCCGTCACAATAGTTGCTGTAATGCCAAAATCCCTTTTCCGGCGAACCAGGGTGGCTAATGGGAAGTTCTTAGGATTGGCTTTTACAGGCAAAAACACAAAGGTAGGGATGCGCATAACAATCGCACCTGAATGGTAGAAATTCCAACATTGTGACAGAGAGCAATTATCCTTCTTGCAATCAACTGCAGTATTATTTGAACTCCCTGTAGTATTAAACAAAAGCCAGACAAAGGGAGGATCCAGGCAAACTCTGGTTTGCCGTAGAGTAGTATTATGTTTTTTCTCTACACTAGTTATATTAATTTCTTTAGAAGTGTGATTCATAATCCCTGTATAATTATTTAACATAATTATTCCAGAGCGAACAAATGTAGCAAATGGAGACAACTCAGTTATAGCTCCTCTGGAATTCATAAGTATCCATGGTGTAAAGGGTGATCCAACCTTTATCATAAGTTTTCTTTTAACCTTAAAATGGTTAAGATTCCTAAGAACCCATCCAGAATTATTGTAAAACTTATCATATCGTCCTCTGCAATCCACAAATTCAGGGGGATAGCTCAAATCATTACCAGAGCATCTAGGGACAGACCAAGAAAAAATATTATTACTAGTATGATTACTATTGCCAACCTGTGAATCACTATTATTAACCTTGCTAACCTGTACCCAATTGGGCGTTGTAAGGTTGCAACTGATCCCATAAGTGGTAACATTAACAGTATCATTGGAACCGAAATAGGAGCCAGATCCAGATTTAGCTCCAGATCTGACCTGAGGCAGGGCTACGCTAATGGCCTTTCTCAAAAAATTAGGGGTATCTTCTAAAAATGGATCTCTAGCTACAGTAAGATTCATAGCATCTAGCAAGATGCAGTCTGAGATAGAAGTGCTCTGATTTGTGGTAAAACATAAAGTTCCTGCTAGGGGCACTACAGTTTGATTAAATTTCTGTTCCTGAGCATCCACCTTTTTGCAAACTAAGTTCAATTGGCAACTATCAACAAAAAATTGTGGCAATATTGTGGACTCATTGTGAACAGGAATTGGAATGGGCCATGTACGGGCCACAGCCCAGAAATAAGATTCTTCAGATTCAACTGGAACCGGCAGGTTCACCAACAGGATCAGGAGCAGCAACATCTCCTTGCTCTTCGTCAGGCTGTTCCAGTGTTGTCACGATCCTTGTCAGTCTGGTAGGGATCCACACCGGATCTGGCCGATTCTGAGGAAAGACACAAACAGCTCCCCTGGACCTCTGTATCACAGGGTCCGGTCCATACCATTTGTTATCAATTACATCCTTCCATTTTACTAATTCTGTATTTCTGTGTCTGTGGTCCATATGTCTTTCCGCGGCTGAACAGCCATTGGAATCCAAGGTCAAAAAATTAAATGTAAAGAGAGCGAGAGATATTCTATCTCGCGGGGATGCGCCCTCGGCTATTCCCCCTTTTTGTTTTTGAAGCAATTCCTTAATGGTGCGGTTAGCCCTTTCCACGATGCCTTGTCCTTGTGGATTATAGGGCAAACCAGTAGTATGATTAATTTCGAAAATAGAGCAGAACTGTTGAAAACTTTTAGAGGCATATGCCGGGCCATTATCAGTTTTTAAAGAATAAGGCTTGCCCCAAGCAGCCCAGGCTTCTAGGCAATGGGTCCTTACGTTAAGGACCTTTTCACCACATAACGGGGTGGCATGTATAACACCTGAACAAGTGTCCACGGAAACATGCAAATATTTTTGTTTACCAAATTCTGAAACATGAGTAACATCCATCTGCCAAAGGGTAAGTGGCTTTAACCCACGTGGATTAACCCCAATATGAGGCGGATGATGAAAGATCACACAGGAGGAACATTGTTTAACTATCTCACGCGCTTGGTCGCGAGTAATATTAAACTTAAGGCGAAGGGTATTTGCAGGCACATGAAACTTTCTATGAAATTGTTCAGCCGATTGCATAGGATCCAGGGCAACTAAAGCCATTTCCCTGGTAGCCCTATCAACCATATCATTAGCTTCAGTCATAGGTCCAGGAAGACCGGAATGAGCTCTAATATGACCGATAAAAAATGGTTTAGCACGTTGAATTATACAATTCTGAATTTGTAATAACAAAGATGCAACCATGCTACTAGGTTTAACATATGCAGCCACTTCCAGATGTTTTACAGCATTAACTACATAGCATGAATCAGAATACAAATTAAAAGGCTGATGGGGAAAGGCCTTAAAGACCTCCAACACTACTTGACACTCCACGACTTGGGGTGCTCCAGAGCGAAATTTCAGAGTAACAGGCGGGGAGCCATATACCATATAGGCTCCAATTCCAGTTTTGGACCCATCAGTAAAAATAGTCAAGCCATTATTCAAAGGAGAAGCACTGGTAATCTTTGGAAAATATACAACATTCTGTGCCATAAAGGACAGCAATTTATCAGACGGATAATGATTATCAATAACGCCTGAATATGAGGAAATCAATACGGCCCAATCATCAGTAGTCCCTGTCAAAACTTCAATTTGATCTTTGGTATAGGGCAATATTAACTTCTCTGGCATTTTTCCAAAGGTGGTCAAGCTGAACTTCACTCCCAATAATGCCTGTTGTGCCACTAAATCAGGATAATAGCTTAACGTGCGTGAACCAAGTGTATGACCATGTATCCACCAAATCGGGCCTGTCTGCCACAATACTCCAGTAGGATGACCAACAGTGCGCAGAATGCAAAGCAATAATGGTTGTTCTGGATCAAACCGAAGAACCTGCGCTTGTTCTATGGCCTTTTCCACTATCTTTAATGCTTCTTTTCCCTTGGGTGTAAGCTCTCTAGGTGACGTTACATCAGGATTTCCTTCTAATATTGAGAACAACGGCTGCAAAGCTTCACGGGTAATGGGGAGATATCCTCTCAGCCAATTTATATCTCCGAGCAATTTTTGAAAATCATTTAAAGTGCGTAAATGTGATGTGCGAATGCAAATTTTTTGTGGAAAAATCTGTTTTGGGGTAACATGGGCTCCTAAAAACTCTATAATACTTGTCTTTTGAATCTTATCGGCGGCAATAATCAGCCCCTTTTGTTTTAAGGATGCCTCCAGGGCAACTAATGCCCGTTCTAGCATATGCTCTTGTTTTGCTGCCAATAGGATATCATCCATGTAATGGATCAGCCTAACTTTTGGAAAACTACGTCTCACTGGTTGTAACGCCTGATCCACGTATAGCTGGCACATGGTGGGACTGTTGGCCATACCCTGTGGTAAGACCTTCCATTGATAGCGTTCATCAGGCTGTTCGTGATTTATAGAGGGAACAGTAAATGCAAAACGATGTTTATCTAAAACATGCAAGGGTATAGAAAAGAAGCAATCCTTAACATCTATGGCAAAAACAGGCCAATCTCTTGGTAAAGCACTTAAAAGAGGCAACCCTCTTTGGACAGATCCCATGAGTTGCATTTGTGCATTAACTGCTCTAAGGTCATGCAGCAGCCTCCATTTTCCTGACTTCTTTTTTATGATGAAAATAGGAGAATTCCAAGGAGACACAGAAGGTTCAATATGACCAAGCTGAAGTTGTTCTTTAACTAATATGTGTGCGGCCTGGAGCTTTTCCATAGACAGGGGCCACTGAGGCACCCAAACGGGTGTATCTGTGCCCCAGGGGATGCGTAACGCATCATCAGTGGCCCCTAGGAAAAACCCAAGCCCTTCCGATCAGATTTGGGAGTGGGTAACACGGGATCACTTCGTCCTTGAAGGCGAGCCCCCAGCCCTTTTCCTGGTACAAAGCCTTGTGCCTTCATGACATCTTTACTCACTTGAGAATAATCATTGGTAATTATCAATTTTAATTGTTGTTGTACATCCCTTCCCCATAAATTTAAAGGAAGGTCTATGACAAAAGGCTGAAAAATGCCTTGACTGTGTTCCATCCTCCAATGCAATTGCTTAGCACTCATATCTGGAGTATTTTGATATCCTAGACCCTGTAAGGTTTGTGCAGCCGTCTGTAACGGCCACCTCTTCGGCCAATCCTGTTTACGCATCACACTTCTGTCCGCTCCGGTATCCAATAGGCCCGTAAAGAGCTTTCCTTCTATTTCTAGGGTACACATGGGGCGATCATCAAGTCCTATAGACAAGCATGCTAGTTCAACCCCAGAGGAGCCGAACCCTCGCTTGCCCCTCTCTTTCTCATAAGAGGGAAATTTTTCATGGTCTGATCGAAGAATTAACAATTGTGCAATACGATCTCCGGGTGCAATCGAAATGATGCCAAACGGAGAATGACACATTACCTTAATAATGCCTTTGTAGTCAGGGTCGATCACTCCAGGTAGCACTAATAACCCTCTAAGAGTACTGGAGGATCTTCCTAAAACTAGTCCCACTGTTCCTTCCTCTAGAGGTCCTGACATATCTGTGTCTATAGCTTGAACACCCATACTCTGAGTCAGTACCAATCCGGTGGTGGCACGGAGGTCCAACCCTGCGGAGCCTGTGGTGGCCCTTCTGATGACTGGGGTGGTCTCATGTTTGGCTCCTGAATTGCCCCATAAATTCTCGGGCCCTGGGGTAGTGGGCCCTTCTGCCCGTTTTTTGACATGGCTGATGTTGCATTAGGTATGGGCTGTCCATTGATATCCTTTACGGATCGACACTCATTTGCCCAGTGTTTTCCCTTTTTGCACCGCGGGCATGTGCCCGGCTGTCTCTGACCTTGGCTCTTTTTATGTGTGCCTTGGGGGCAATTTTTTCGTACATGCCCCGGCTTCCCGCAATTAAAGCAGGTACCTGATCTTCCCTGCCCCCTGGAGACTGCTAGCATAGCAGCCGCTAGGCCAGCATTAGTTAGAGGGCCGCCTATCTCTCGGCAGGCCTTAAGCCAAGCATCCAGTCCTTTATTTTTCCACGGCATGATGGCTCTCTTACATTCTTTAGTAGCCTGTTCAAACACTAACTGCTGAACCAGAGGCATAGCTTCTTCCGCCTCACCGAAAACTTTTCCTGCAGCTTCCATCATGCGAGCCACAAACTCCGAAAAAGGTTCAGTAGGGCCTTGAATAATTTTAGTAAGGTTGCCCGTCACTTCACCTCTTTTTGGTATCATTTTCCATGCTCTTGTGTAAATTTCATTAATTTGTTGATATACCTCCACTGGATAGGCTGTTTGATTAGCCGTCCATTGCCCTTGCCCTAATAACATGTCTGCATTCCAGGGAGCTCGATTTGGCGTTTGCGCATTTACTCGAGCCTGAGTGTGAGCAGCTTCTACCACTATAGATCTATAATCTAGATATTGACCTGTAGAAAGGCATGCTCTAGCAATTTCCCACCAATCTGTTGGTGTCATAGCTCTGGTGGTCAACCGAGTCAGTAATGTGCGGGTATACTGCGCATTAGCTCCATAAGTCTTTGCCGCTTCCACTAAATCTTTTAACTCTTTATAAGGGACTGGCTCATGATATCTTTGTTGATTTTGATCCTCAAAAACAGGAAATACCACCACTGAAGGTGGATAATGCACAGCTAACTGCGCAAGAGTGCCCCTGTCGATGAAATGGCAGCTACTCCTGGGCTGCACGTAAGGAGGGGGAAACTCTCTAGTAGGCACTTTTAGAGCTGGCCCATATCTCCCCTCCTCATAACGTGCATCTTCCTCCTCTAAGCTCTCCTCCTCTGCCTCTACCAGCTCTTCTTCAGCCAGCCGCAAGGCTGCGAATTCATCCAGCACCGGATATAGGGGAGGTGCTGAAGGTTTATTTATCTTAGGATCCTCTTTTTCTTTTATATCTTTCTTTTCTCCTTTTTTGTTCCTTATTACCGTGCACTTTTCTTCTGTATCCTCCTCTGTCTTTGAACCTGCTTCTGAAAGGCTGTCCTGGTGTCTTGCCAACATTTTCCTTCCTTCTCTTAACTCCTCTACATTTTTTCCGTCTTTCAAACAGGAGTGTACTAATCTCCAAAAAGGATAAGTCCCCTTCTTTAATTGCCCCTGTTCCTTTGCTGCCTCCAAATCTTTGCCTAGCTTTCTCCAGCAATGCAGATTTAGATCCCCAGACACCGCAAACCACGGCGCCATGCGATCAATATCCCCGACAATCACCTTTATGGTGGATTTCGAGATTTTCAATCCTCTCTCCTGTAGTAACCGCTGTATGGGATCTACAAAATCGCATACACTGGAGACAGACTGATCGTTGCCCATCTTTGCTCACTTTTCTACAAGAGGCTTACAAAAGGGCAGAAAAATCGCCTTATCTGCTACGGATTTACTTTCACTTTAGATGTTACAGCAGAGACACTCCTCTCCTGGTCTATGACAACGGATAAAAATGCAAAAGGCATAAACCACTACAGCAAAAACAACCACTGCTAGTGCAAACCACAAAGGACTAATTCCTCCAAGAAGCATACCTAAGGATACTTACCGGCGCCGACCGCTTCGTGTGTAGAGTTCTGAATCCTTTTCGGCCCCCTGTGTGTGTCCGCCGAAGTTCCCGGGTTTCGGCACCAGCTGCGGCGAGCGAACCCTGACCAGCAGGGAAAGATCACCACCGACACAGGATTCTTCTCTGATCACACTTTAATGAAGCGCTGCTTGGTTGAGGGAGAGCTGGAAGCAGGGGGCCCCGAGCCGGGCTGGGTGGCGGCTTATATAGAGGAGGACGGGGCGTGTCTACTGATTAGGTGACGTGGCAGAAAAGGATTGGTGGAAACCTGTTGCCAGGCAGATGTGGCGCGAAAAGTTCGCGCCACATACTTGTTTACTTTAGCCCTCGGCGCCATCTTGTAATGGCGAATGTAAGTGCGGCCGCCACAGTCATTGAAATTTCTAGAGCCAGATTTATATCACTCAGGTTTGAGGGCTTTACCTATCAAACAGTGAGATCGTTTTCAAGCAGGGTGGTTTCAACATTTCCCCTTTCTCTTTCTCCTCTTATAAGCAATAGCACGCTGGAAATGAACCTTTCATTTTTCTCATCTGTCAAACAAGTATAATCACAATTAGAGTCCTGCAGAGACAGTTTGAGAATTTAATGAGATATAACATGTGAAATGCTTTGTGTGATGTCCACCAAAAGCACTCAATGAATATTCTATCACTTTTCTTAAATGGAGAAATATTTGCCTGAAGATACCGATATTTATCAGATGTACATATTGTTTAGAACAGGGTTCTTCAAGAAACAGATTCAGAGCACCAGTTTTACCATAAGGTATCCTCTGGATTGGTATTTACTTATTTTGGAAAGTAAAGGAGATATATTTGAACAGAGATGGAGACAGCACCAGCAAAAAAAGACTGGCTCCCAACGTGGAATTATTCTTCACAGATGCATATCAACAATGAGTGGGACAAACTGTCCCCACACAAGGAGTATGACCATAGAAGATGTCAGGCTCTTTGGGTGAGAATCACCAGCTACTAACTCCGTCAGTATCTGGGGAAATCCATATCTTAGTTCTTTAGGAAAGACCTGGGCAATACAGTGCAACACCCACTTCAGTGCTCCAGTGTACTCCAGACCTACAATCAATGTATAAGATGTCTTTAAAACAGAGCTTCCGGGATAGTGGTTGATCAGTTTCTCAAAGGGAATTTGTAAGCGAATGGTTTATGGAGCTAAGAACAGTCCCTTCTTCCATATACTGTTTCATGATTTCCATTGATAGCCACCAGTCTCCTGCTATCCATTTAAGATTGCCATTCCCTTCAGTCAGCACCTCTTCAGACTTAAGAGGCGTAAATATTTAAATAACAGAGTATATTTCATAGGATGTGGTTAATGCAAGCACCTGTTTACTACTGACAATGAGAAGTGTGTGTAAAAGACACAGAAGAATATGAATGTCGAGCAATATTATGTCACATTGTATAATGACAACTGTCCTCCAGAGAAGGAGGGGCTTAGTGAGATGCTATTCATGGGGAGATACGAACAAACATCAAGTCACCTTGGACAGGGATTCAGTGATAAGCCAAAGTAAGAATTCCACCACAGTCCAATTCAGTAAACCCATGAATGTTACATAGGAATATAGATGAGGGATTACTAACAGAAGCAGAAATTATTCAAGGACAGTTCACTCACCAAAGTCCACCCCAGAATTGGTGGACAGCCCATAAAAACCAGAAACCCAGAGTCCATTGCACAATCGGTAGGCAACTCCACATGTTAGAGATGAGGGAGTGCCCTTTGCAGGTAGCTCAGATGGTCTGACCCTCTTCCAGGTAGCTCGGCTGCTCTCTGCATCTTCCAGGAAGCTCAGCTCCTCTGAGCCTCTTCTAACCAGATCAGCAGATGTCTGAAACCTCTCGCTGCAGTCCTTTGTGTTTATAGGTACTTGAGGGAAGAGGAGCCTTGTAAATCTGACCAGTTTCAGGTACTTCCTGATGCTACTGCATTACTTTGTCAGCTAAATGAGTTCCCTGCAGGGTGGAATGTTTCCCCTCTCTTTGGACACCCCATATCTTGATGAGCTTTGCACTTAGACTATTCTGCTCTTGCACTCTCTCTCTCTCTCTGTCTCTCTCTGTCTCTCTCTCTGTCTCTCTCTCTCTCTGTCTCTCTCTCTCTCTCTTTCTCTCTCTCTCTCTCTCTCTCTCTCTCTCTCTCACACACACACACACACACACACACACACACACATACTTTTAGCATCCTATGCCTTTACAGGCTTTCCTCCAAAACAGAAGGCTTCAAAGCCAGAGGAAACTGCTAAACAATACAAGGCAGTACTCTTTTCTTATCTGCTGGTCTCTTCTTGGAAGATCTCGAACTGATCAAGGATGAGTTGCAGCTTACCATGGACTCTTGCAGTAAGACCCTGTGAAGCGTTCCTTTCCTTGGAAAGAGGAGCTTTACAGACACAGAGCAAAGAGTCCCAAGAACTGGAAGTACAAATGGGCCAGTGAGAATGATCATCAGAGCCACAGGTTTATCCCCATTATTTTCTGGATTCACACATTTTCTGCAATAATGACACCGCACGATAATCGAGGGCTATATGGTCTAGGAGCCACTCATCATTCTTCTTGTGAGGTAGTGTCACACTGGAGAGTAAACTTTGGTTTGTGTATGACAGGTTAGAGAGCTGAAGGAAACGGTAGCTAGATCAAGTTCAGTAAGTGGAAACTGTGATCACTGCACGGTCATTGGTTTTGTGGACGGGTCAGGGGAATGCCCGATAAATCAGATATGACCTCTTACAGCAGAGTGGTACTAGGTCCGTGTAGTTTAATTGAATCCGACAGAACTGAAAGACCGAGAGCAGCTCTATCTACCTAGGATCCTGAGCATCTCTCAATGAGGCGTTCTGCTCCTCCTGGGGTCCTGTGACATATGTACACTTATTTAGGGGGCACATTCATTCTCCATTGCACAAGTCATGGCATTGTTCTAAAAGCCTAGAAGACTGGGTTATAATTCCCCGTTTCGGCCTGGTCATCAACTCTAGCCAGTACCTCTCCACCCCTTAGCGAATACAAGGTCAGATGGTTTATTTGTCTCTCATGGAGCATATAATGTCATATGATTCAAAGAGCAGTGCTATGAGACTAGAGCTGCCTACCGGGAACCCTAGTCAAAGCTGCAAGCCTTTCACGTCACCCGGATGTAATATGGAGTGAGTTTCCTCCAAACTCTCGCGAGGTCTGTCTTCTATTGTTCTAATTTCCGAATTGTGGGAAAGAAGAGATGCAATCATTTGCCCCTTCGTTTCTGATGGCTTGTGTTGGTATGCCACAGACAACTTAGCCCCTTCGTTGATGCAATGCAGCCTTCAGGATGATAAAGCAGGCTTTGTCTTTCAGTTTCTGGGATTCATGTGTCTATCCAGATTATTTCCATTCCCATGCTCATCTGGATGCAATAACATGGGTACAGTCACACCAGTGCCATGCTCCATGAGCTATCCACATGGACCAGCTTCTTAGGAATACCACATTACAGAGAATGAGACGAGAGTGTTCATACCACTTTCCATCCACAGTGGATGTGGACCAGGTTATAGATTTTTTTAATAGGAATGGATGAAATACATTTTTCCAATGGCTGTATCGCATGTGTCTGAGACCTGTTAATTTGCTTTCATAAGCATACTACACCTGGCAGAGGTTGAGCAGACCATTGTCATTTCCGTAGGATATGTTTTGTTTTCATAGAGTACAAAAATGAGAAATTAAATGGTTATCTAACATGGTTCTCACCCTTGTATCCTTCACAATTTTGAAAATGTCACAAATTGTCATTTTATTTATTGTGGCTTTTTAAAACTATGAATGCTGCAATATTACTCATTTAAATTTAAATATATTGGATTGTGGTATGTTTCATTGGTTCCCACTTGGCCTTTCTCACTACTCAGACCTACAAACCATGGCCATAATGTAGAACTTCCACCAGCTCCAAAGTGTATCAGTCCAACCATATATGCAGGCCTAAGGAACTGGCTGCTAAAGGCTCCCTGTGGACCACTCTGGTCCAGGATCCTGTTATCACATGGCCTCCATATACAGACATATTAGGTCCAAGATGACATTTTATGTTGCCTGCTATTTGTGTGGATTCTGATGACTGACCTATTTGCTTATTTTCTTTTCTCTAAGACTGTCCAAGTAAATGGCAACAGACCCACTTAAAAAGTCCTAGAAGAGCCATTCTGGTATATGACTGCTATAGAACAGCAGGCCAGAAACCAGGGAGCTTCTCAAGAAGTAGCCTCATGGCCCATCACCCTCCTCCTCCTAGGTCTCCCTTCCCTCTGCCCCCGAATGGGACCAAGGCCATTGCTGCCTTCCACCGGCCCTCCCTCACAGCAAGAACTGCCCCCTCCTACAAGCCCCCTCACTCCCCTCCCACACCTAGCCTTGGAATAGACTCAAGAGTTCCTACCCACTGTTATAAACATGGTTTCTCCTGGAATCATCTTGGGAACAGTATTGCTCACTTAGCATGCCAAGTTTTCTGTGTGTCTTACTAATTTTGGCTACATGTTTCCTCAGCAACTCTCTCACTTCTAGTTCCTTCAGAATGTCCAAAACCCTCTCCAAATTCCCAGCATCACACCAAGCTAGTGACACATTCATACTATCTCCAAAGGTTCCTGCCAGTTTCATTAATTCGGTGTTATGATGTTCTTTCCCACTAAAAACTGCTCCCTTAGCCAACCCCATATCCCATTTTGTGCCTTAAACAAAAACTTCAGATGTCACCCTTTAGCAGAAGAAGTGGGTTGCTTCTGTGATCCATAATTATTCAAAGGGATCTGTAGACATGAGTGCCAATTGTATCCGTCCAGATGCCTTCATCCCATGCCCCATGAAGGCACTGATCTTGCAAGAGAATGAAACTTCAGCTATTTCAGCAACTCAGTTAAACTGTTCGTTCAATGCTGGGAAGGGTCTTCAGTATTTTCTATTCCCTGGATAGAGGTACTCATTCAAAATCTGCAAGAGAGGATTTCCTGTGTTCAAAACAAGCCTTTACCTGGTGATAAATTACCCCCAAACCTCCCTACCCACTATTGTATTCTTATGTAAATTGTCCCCAGAAATTCCAAAATCTTTATAATTACTGCCCTTTCAAAGTCCCCTAATATCTCAGATATTGCTTTTACCAAGTCTTTGCACCAGTATAAGATTGTGGCTTATCACTAGTGACAGGTGCTTTTATTTTCAGATTTATTTCTTTTATATTTACGTATATATACCTGAGTATATGGGCACCACCATGTGAAGATCCCTGAGAGGCCAAAGAAAAGGTTGGATCCTCTGGAATTAGAGTTACAGAAATGGTAAACCACCTGATATGGATACTGGGAGCTAAATTAGGTCCTCTGCAAGAGCAGCAAGTGCTCTTAATGGCTGTGCTATCTCTCCAGCTCCAACGAGTGAACATCTAAACAAGTCAGTCTTGTATTAGAAACCATCAGTGCCTTTCAACAATGACAGAGCCTTATTGTTGCTTTGCCTCCTCATATAATTCTTGGTATTAATAGTTCAGGAGCAGACTCTGGGGTGCATCTAGCTGCAGAAAGTTTATTGGAAGGTATCTTCGGGGCCCACAGCAGTAGATTCTCCTGTGAGCAGCTCCAGACCTAGAACTTCTCAGCAGAGTTGCACTAACTTTAGACAGGGAACTAAAACTTTTGCAGACCTGAATTGACCAGCCATTGGCTGTGGGCTGCTCCTGGAAAGGATTTTTGAATTTGACAGTTCTGTTTAGCTAAACCAGGAGATCTCACCCACTCCACAGGGGCTGTGGAGATATTTACACTGTTATTCACAACTCAAGCTGTCAGATAGTTACACTGTTATTCACAACAATAGCAAAATTACAGTTATGAAGTAACAATGAAAATAATTTTTATGGGTGGAGTCACCATCACAGGAGGAATTGTATTAAAGGATCGCAGCATTGGGAAGGTTGAGAACCACTGCTCTGGAGGAAAGTCTTGGAAAAGAGCTCAGCTGAGACTTGTTCCTACCAAACTCTCTGCATCTGGGAAAAATCACTGCTTCTGTTCTGAAGGGGGGAGATGGTACCATAGCCTCCAGTACATTGAACCACATCCCTTGAAAGAGATCCATACACTGAACATCTCAAGCTATTAATAGGTTACTCAACACAGCACATGACTGTAAATATGATGAAAATTGAGGACCATGGACAGCGGCAGTTGTCCTGGATTATCTGTGTGAGCCAAATTTCATCATGTGCATTCTTAAATGTTTGCTTTTCTTGATGTGTACTGGCATCAAGAAGAGATAGGACTATGGAAGTCTGATCAAAGAGATGGAAGACAGCTACCCTGGAAAACAATAAAAGAGGCCACATTCGAGGAGCTTGTTTTCCTGCTTCAAAGATCTGGATTAAATGTAGTTCTTCCTTCTTCAAATTAAGATAAAAAATAAGTCCCAGGTAGACCCTCCACTTTTGGGTTTTAGTTCCAGATATAGCCAAGTTCACAACCAAGAAAAGCCATCGTGAGTTCGGGAACAGGATCATGTGCATGTCTCTCCTAATTACTCTCCACGGTGTCTGGAGAAACCTCTGTCCTTTTTCTGCATGGCAATCCAATGGTCAGAAACTCACCATGCCTCTTCTCAAGATCCATGCCGGAAAGATCCTTGACTCCAGTGGAAATCCCACTGTTGAGGTTGATCTCTACACCTCGAAAGCTCTCTTCCAAGCTGCCATGCCCAGTGGTGCCTCTACTGGCATCTATGATCCCTAGAACTCCATGACAATCATAAGATGTGCTACATGGGTGTCTCAAGGGCTGCTGAACATCAGCAAAACTATAACATCTGCTCTGGTTAGCAAGAAACTGTTGTAGAAGAGAAGATCGACAAACTGGTGATTGAGATGGATGGCACTGAAAATAAATCTAAATTTGGCACAGATGCCATCCTGGGAGGGTCCCTGGCTGTCTGCAATGCTGGTGCTGCAGAAAAGGGGGTACCCCTTTACTGCCACATCACTGACTTGACTGGCAATCCTGACATCATCCTGTTAATTCCAGCTTTCAATGTGATCAATGGTGGTTTGCATGCTATCAACAAGTTGGCCATGAAGGAGGAGTTCATGTCCTCCCTGTGAGGATGTCCAGTTTCTGGGAAGTCATGGGCATTGAGGCAGAGGTTTATCACAACCTAAAGAATGTCATGAAGGAAAAATACAGGGAAAATGCCATCAATATAGGTGATGAGAGTGGGTTTGCGCCTAACATCCTGGAGAACAAAGAAGCTCTGGAATTGCTGAAGAACACAATTGGGAAGGCTGGCTACCCTGATCAGATTGTCATTGGCATGGACCTGGCTGCCTCTGAGTTCTTCAGGTCTGGCAAGTAGGACCTGGACTTCAAGTCTCCTGATGACTCCAGCAGTTAGGTCCATCACACCCAACCAGCTGACTGACCTGTATAAGTCCTTCATCTAGGAGTGTCCACAGGTGTCCAGTGAGGACCCCTTTGACCAGGATGACTGGGAAGCCTGGGAGAAGTTCACAGTTAGTTCAGGCAACTGGGTGGTTGGGCATGATCTCATAGTAGCCAACTCAAAGAGGACTGATTGGCAAGGCTGTCAGTGAGAAGTCCTGCAGCTGCCTCCTGCACAAAGTGAACCAGATAGGCTCTGACTGCACCTTTGCAGGTGTGTATGCCGGCCCAGTTCAACAGTTGGGGTGTCATGGTGTCCCGTCACTCTGGGGAGACCGAGGATACTTTCATCGCTGAACTGAAGGTGGAGCTCTGCACTGGATAGATCAAGAGTGGTACCCCTTGCTGATCTGAGCACCTGGCCAAGTACAATCACATCATTAGAATCAAGGAAGAGCTGGGCAGCAAGGCCAAGCTTGCCAGCAGGTCCTTCAGGAACCCCCTGGCCAAGTAAACTGTGGGTGGAGATTTCTGGAGCCACCAGCTGCTTTTACACAGGTATGAATTAACAATTTATTCAGGTAGAGCAGGGTATCTCACTCTCTGCCCCACTGGCACTTGGGGACAGACTTGTCTGTTGTGACAACCTATTCCGCACATTGCAGAATTGCTGTCTGCTTTCCATTATGTTCCCAAGATATATCACTAGCATCCCTCCATTTCTCCCCAACCACAGTGGTCAGCTTGGCTGAACTGAAAGATGCCTCTGGGTCTGTCTGCGAGAGCTTCTTTAGAGAGGACTGACAGGTCAAACAATAGAACTGAAAGACCCACGCTGAATGTGGGTGGCACCATCCGGTGGGTTGGGATGGAATACGAGTGGAAGATGAGGAGTCCAGGCAGTAAATGTTCCATTCAACTCTTCTAGAAAACCCCAGTTAACAAAAACAGTCAATAAAAATGTCTTCAGGTATTGGGAAATATTCCCCCGAGGGGACAGTTGGAACTATTTGAATATGTCCAGTATTGGAACAAAGACAGAATTGCAGATCAGAGGACTAGTAAGAGCCTTAGACATTATTCAGTGCTGCAGTCTAACTTTAAAACATGGGATGCACATCTCAAGGAAGCAATGTTCCTTGTCCACATCTCACTGCTTGGTGGCATGTTCCACGGTTATATACCAGTCTGCCATCTCCCTGGACTTCTGGAATAGAAACTGCTTCTAATTAGCGTACTGGGCTCCATTCACATATGCAGACAAATCAAATAAAGCACAGGAAGTTGACCCAGTTTTCTTATCCTTTCAAGTATTTAAAGTTTCCTTCTTCAGAACTTTTGTGGCTAAATTGCTGCTAATGGTGGTTGTCTGGGAAGCGTTTCTGCTAATTAGCATTCAGGACATGACAGAGATATACAGAAGCAAAGAGGTGGTTCCCATAACATCCACCCCCCTCCTTTCCTTGAAGTGAAAAGCCTCTTACTCATTGTGCTCTGAGGCACGGGAGGCTCAGCAGTCCCTCCTTTCCGGACAATAGGTCATTCCTAAAACTGCCTCTGAGAGTCCTTCATCAATAAGCCCATCAGTTGCCCAGGGTTGGTTTGTTTTGTTAATTTGCAGTTCTATTTTTTTTACTGCACAGAAAAGTAAGATCAATAGCAACCATAGGGATTTCTAGGCAGCTCCATGCTCCGCTCTTCCTTGAATCTGAAAGCATAACGGTGTCAGCAGAATTAATTAAACTGCCATCACCGCGCCTCTCTCATCCATCACTCACTCATACACTCCTGTGTTAACACACACTGAAATCAGCAGACTACACGTTTACATCTGCACCCACCTACGCGTGAAGGAAAATATGCTAATTTTTTTCATTTGTGTCTGTGAGTTTCGATCACCTGAAAGCATATTTCAAGCACACAGCAACTGTGAGACAACCCGGCTTTCGCAAAACGCCAAACATGGAACAACTTGAGGAATCTTTGTCAGCCCCCTGAAAACATGGCTCTGTTAATTGATGAATCAATAACCTAATCAAACTTGGATCTATAAAGTCAAGGGGATTGGGATACTATATCCCAAATGATTTGTGTGGTATGGCCAAGCTGATACCAGGAGAGGATTTGAACCCTGAGGAAGGAAGAGCACTACCCAATAATAAGATAAAGTGGCGTTTGACCCAGAAAATCCATTAATTTGACTGGTCAGCAGGGCAGGAAGGCATAAGGCAGTACAGGCACAGCCAGCACAGTAGTCATGGAAGAGTGTAGCTATGGCCAGCAGGTTAGTGAAGGTACTGCTAGCAGGGCAGGGAGGCATGGGGTTGTAGGTATGGCCCTCAGAGCAGGGGTGACTGGCGGTTGTGTAGGTATTGACTATAGGGTAGAGAGGCATGGGGGAGTGTGCACATGGCTAGTACCAGAGGGAGACATTGACAGTGCAAATTTGAAGTTTCTGGCATCCAGTTGAATCTTTATCAGTATCTCCTTGATCCTTACTCTGTTTTCATGATTAGAAAGGATACCCATAAACTGAGATTGGCATGGTTTATAATTCAGCTGGCAAACTCTGATTGCAGCCACCACCATCACAATTCCCGACTTCAATGCATTGTCATCTTAAAACTCCCTTACATAGTGATCCAGTCAGGAGTCCACCACTCTTCCTAGATATCAAGGACATACATAGTGGAGCCTAGGTGTTCCTTTACTTCCCCTGATAATACAAAATCAATCTTTGAGCTTCACCCCAAGTCCTACATCTCAGCCTGTGGCTCACAGGTTTACAGCCTCTGAATGGAATCCTACGTGACCTCGTGGAGTAGAGAATCCCCCTTTCATGAGACCTAACTTCTGCCTTGAACTTCAGGCCAACAACGCATACTCTCTTTGCAAAGAATAACTAATATAAGACTCCCAAACCATTATTTGCTCTCTGTGTCTCTGAGGCAAAGTAGTGCTAGTTAATATATGTTGGTCATTAGCAATAGGGCTGTAATTACGGTAAATACCTCCCAATTTCTTGTCCTTTGACATCCAGAACACTTTCATAGCATAGATATTACCATTATTCTCATTTAAAATATGAGACACTTAGGCCATATTTGCCCAAGGGTAAGCAAATTATCTCTAGTCCCTCATTTCATTGGCCACCATCAGTAGGAGTATTGGAAACAGAGCTGGGTCTACCCATGTGCAGGAAGCACCAAAGAGCCACCGACATTAAACAGCCCATATTTCCCACAGTTTAGGAAACAAAATCGAAACAGCTGTGGTGTTTCTTCTATGGCCAGGGAGCTAGAAAGCTGTGTACAGGTCCTCCTGTCTGGCTGCCATCACTTCCGGCGCCTGGTCTTTCTACCTTCCCATCCTATCAATTTGCAATTGATAGTGATCCATCCCTTCCTCCTCTTCCTGCTCCCACGTTCTCAGCATTGATGCAGTAACCGCCTTCAATGATGGAGGGGATTCAGAATCTCCTGATGGGTAGGATAAAGGAAATAAAGACTGAATTTAGGACCTGAAAACTGCCCTCAATAAACAGGATAAGATTTTTTTTTCTAAAGGCACGCTGAAAAATAGACTGTCTTTACAAAACGCTGTTCTTCTTCACCCCCAGGAACTTCAGAGATTTCCAGGACACAAAGTCTGACAACTCAAATTGGGGACAGTCTCATATAAGCCTAGCAACCTCGACAGGTCCCCAGATTCTCCTTCAATGTGCAGACCCAGGATTAGTACGGGAAAGCTTTCTCTATGCTTTGCCCTTTGCTGTCTTTTGTGCTTGGGCAACTGAGCTTTCATCTTTAGCAAATTGAGGAGAGACCCACAAGCTCCCTAGGCGGGAACAATAGCAGCCAGAGGACAAATGTCGAGGCTGCCGACCACGTGACGAGCCTCGCGGTTCACTCTTCTTCCCCCCTTTTTCTCCACGCTTTGCTTCATTTTGGAAGAAAAACTATTTTTTAAAAGCACCCAAGCTGCTGTCAGGGAGCCAGGCAGGATGATAGATAACGGGAGTCATCTTAATGGGGGTGCTCTCAGCAAATGCTTTCTTTTAAACAAGTAAATGTGAGAAGTGAGAACTTTCGAGAGGTCCCTGAGGTTCCCCTGGGGGATGCACGGGGGGGGGGGCAGTCAATTCATTTCTTCAGCAATATGGGGATGGTCTTGGTGTACATGAACCTCCCTTGTTGCTGGAAAGTCTCGCTCATTAACATAACAGAACTCATCTGGTCCCTTCCCTCATCTTGCTGAGGGAATGCTTTCTACAGCTCCCCTTCAGGCCGTTCTTAGCTTTGGCTCCATTCTTAGCCGGACCCGTTTCCCATCTTTTTTTTTTTTTTTTTTTTTTCGGTGGGCTCCAGGTGTTGCTGTCTGTTTGAACACATGTCTGGTAACCGCAGAGTGGCCGGGCTTAAATAAGAACCAAGACTGCTCTCGTTTATCTCCTCGCAGACAGTGCAATTTGTCAAACTCAAAAATGCCCATCGGTGTAAAGGATTTAGGGAAAGCAGAGGATTGAGTGAGTAACAAGAGACTGAGGTGTCAGATGAGCCTTTGAAGCAAACTGCTTAGATCAATCAACTGCAAGACATGACCGGCGCCCTCCTCCACCCTGAGTGGAACAGCGCAGACTCCTCTCTCGCGATTCCACAAAGGAGGCAGGCCGTTGCATCGCATCCAGAGAAAAGCAGACACAATGTCGTTCAAGTTGAAGAAGGAACGTTACGATTTATGGCCAAACTGAATGCTCTGTGGTCTCAGATTATGATTCCCTCCCTCCCCCCTCCTGTGTCTCTGTTTCATGGTTCTGTCTCAAGCTCTCAGCAACTGCCCCAGAGACATCCCTGCCCACCTGCTGCCCTGCTGTCCTCTATGATGGTCATAGACTCTAACCCTCTGAAACTGTAAGCACCGAATCAACTCTTTCTTCTACAGACTTACTACAGTCATGATGTTATTGCTGCAATATAAAAATAAATAAGACAAAAGCCAAAGCTAAGTCACTTTTCTATCTCAGACTATGACAAGAGAGTGTGTCATACCATTATTAAACAGAGGATAAAGGATTATGGAGGACAAGGAAATAACTATGAAACCTAGATAACGCACAGATATATGTGATATGGCAAAATTAGATTAGCTATCCTAGATATAAAATGTACACTGAAATAATATTATGGGATAATTGTTAGTACTGGGGAATTCTACAAACTTTTCATGAAAGGGTCTCAAAGGATAAGGTGATTTTTCACAGTTGAACAGTGGAAAGGACATTGAAAGAAAAGATAATTGTGAGATAAGTGAAGCCATCTTTGGAAGCAAGGCATGGTGGGCATGTCTCTTATACCAGAAGTTGAGAAGTGGAGGAAGGAAGATCAAGAGTTCAAGGCCAGCTTGACTACACAGTGATGCCAATGCCAGCCTGAAGAAGTATCATCTCCAGTTGTGTGACTGTTCCAAGAATCCTAACAGAGGAATCTGTGGCATCTCATGTCTGCAATCCCAGGATGTAGAAGGCTAAGGCAGGAGGACTGTAAATTCAAGGCCAGACTGATCTAAATGGCAAGACCTTAACTCCAAGAATAAAAAAGAAAATAAAAAACCATTCTAAAAAATGAAAAAGGGAAGCCTGAAGAAGTCTGAAGAACAACTGAAAGTGATCAAACGGAGCAGCATGATCTTTACCAACATTTTGGGAAACTGGCTCAGTTATTATTTTAAAGAGTTGAGAGGTAGGGCATTGGTATTAGATATCATTTAAGGAAATACTGCAATAATGGTGAGAGGGACTTACCTGAATACTTTGAATGGCTTCTCTGATGGATAAGATATGAAAAAATCACTTAGTGTAGCATAAAATTGTCATGGGGTGCTAAAAAAGGACAACAAATACTATCATGCAAAGTAGGTAAGGCTTACTTATATTTGGGGACATTCCTAAATCAAATCACAACTATATATTTCAATGTATCAAAGAAGATTCCAATGTGTAGGCACCATACATTGTAACTCCGAGGAACCTTTGCTTTCCTTTTATAAAAATTGTTGCCCATGGGTAAGAGTTGACAGTGATCAGAAGGGAATTACACAAAACCAGGTTACCAACCATAGCACCAAGAAAGCCAGGAGTTGAACAAACCAATGGAAGAATTCATCTACTTAGGATATTAGAATCATTCCAAACACCTCCCAGCTTTCAACCTGCCCAAAACTTCCCACATGGCAATTTTGGGACCTAATACATATGAATAATCTGGAATACTAGCCAACTAGGCCAATTTCCATTCACATCTTGAGCATGAGCTAATAGCTGACTCCAGAGGACTTACAGTAATTCAGATTTTTATCATCCCTACCCCTTTATATGATCTTCAAATGTTGTGAAGTTTCAGAACGACTACCCTGAAAATAATGTTTGAGGTTTTCCGCATGGTGCTTATAAAATCCTTCATAAGCCTTCTCTGACTGTGCTGCTTTTATCCTCATTCTTTCCCACTAGTCCTAAATACTAACACATAAAATCAATGAACACGAGCAGAGAGAGCTTTTTCCATCCTCACAGGTCAATGCCCATTGGTCCCCTTGCCAAACAGCCTCCTCTCGAACAGTTCCACAAACTCCTCTTCATCTTAATGAATAAACACTTTTATGACTCTGAAAACACATTTGAAAATCAGCACCCAAGGCTTTGACTAGAGCTTGGCTGTGAGCTTATTGTGTTTCATGTCTGAAATGTTAAATGAAATGTTATTTAGTAACCATAGAGTTGGGCCTGGGTATTCCATGGTCATACAGTCTCAACTGGGGTAGCTCTTCCATTTCTGAAAACCCCTTGCCCCCTGGAAGAGTAGATGATTTTAGTCACATATGAAAGGTTTTCATTAAATGTTTGAATGAATGATTGGATCAGAAGAGTTATCTTGATCTCCTGTTTCATTTTGGCTCATTCAGACAGTTCTCATGCCCATCCAAATTATGGCCAATTCAGTTAAATTATCAAACTGTTTAAATGTTTTGAACACTAAACAATGAGTTGATTGAATAAAATTTCTATTCCAAACTGGAATTTGCTTCTGAGAACAAGGCTGATACAGAATACAAGGCCAGACTTCAATACTCTGCCAAACAGCTACTACAAGGGCAGACCTTGTAGATAAGTCTAAATAGGCCTATATTATTTACACAGGTGACATATGGCCCATCATGCCCACAGTCTAGGCAAGTGAATAAAACTATAAAAGGGAAAGATGTATGCATCTGTCTCCATGGTTACTCAGCAGAGTTAACCACAAAACGTGAAGAGGCCAAAAGCTAAGGAGTCCTGTCCTTTCTTGATGGATGCTATTGGAGGTAGATTTCTCATAGTACACAGGGTCCAGTTGGCATCACAATATCACCAACATTATTGAGAAGCTAAGAATCATGCTGTGGTGGGTTGAGGGGTTATAACCCCTGTTCGAGAAGGGAGCCTCTTGTTGGTTCCCAGCTACCCAGCTAGCTTAGACCCAAAATAATCACACATAAACTGTATTAATTAAATCACTGCTTTGCCCATTAGCTCTAGCTTCTTATTGGCTAACACATATCTTAATTTAACCCATTTCCATTAATTTGTGTATTGCCACATGGCAATGGCTTATTGGCTAATGTTTCCAGCATCTATTTCTGGTGGCAGCTCCATGGCTTCTCCTCTGACTCTGTCCTTACCTAGCTCTGTTCCCCTATAGCTCTGCTATAGACACATAGAAATTCCTTTATTAACCAATGATATCCACAGCATATAGAAGGAAATCCCATATCACTTCCCCTTTTCTGTTTAAATAAAAAAAAGGAATGCTTTAACTTTAGGGGACGCCCACATCAAACCCCCATAGACTCATGTGTTTAAATGCTTGGCCCATAGGGAGTGGTACTATTAGGAAGTGTGGCCTTGTTGGAATAGATGTGGTTCTGTTGGAGGAAGTGTGTCATTGTGGGGGCAGGTTATGAAGTCTCATATATGCTCAAGCTACACTCAGCACATGGTAGCTTCTGCTACCTGTGGATCAAGATGTAAACTCTCAACTCCTTCTCCAGCACCATTTCTACCTGTATACTGCCATGCTTCACACCATGATGATAATGAACTTAACCTCCAAAACTATAAGCCAATCCCAATTAAATCTTTTCCTTTATAAGAGTTGCCATGGTCATAGTGTCTCTTCACATCAATAGAAACCCTAATTAAGACAAATGCCACTGCGACATTTACCTTCTTCCTGTACTGAGTCACTGTCCGTGTAATCACCAAGTTGTTCTTTTGCCAAGAAGTTCAATTTCAATTAGTTTGTCTTCAAACTACCGGGGAAAATACACATTCCTTCCATCAGAATAATGCTCCCAAACAAAAAAAAAATTAGTGTTTTGATATTTTAGTGCTCGCCCACCTGTGGTCCTTGTCTGAGTTGCTTTCTTCCTTTAACTTAACTGGATTATTCTCTCCTTCCTATAGCAAAAATGAATATCCACGTTTTATTAGCCATATCCTCACCACCCCAGTCATCTGTCATATAACTCCTGGCACTCCACCATTTTATCTAGCTGCCTCTTTGTTCCTTACCTCTTTCAAAATATAAGAAGTCCCATGAAAAAAGGATGTGTTATAGTGATATTTTATTTGTGTTTTATAAATAAAGCTTGCCTGAAGGACAGAAGGTAAAATTAAGCCACCAGAGGCCAGGCAGTAGAGTCATACCCCGTAATCCCAGGATTTGGGAGACAGAAGCAGATGGATCTCTGTGAGTTCAAGGCCACCCTAGGCTACACAAAATCAATACAGAAACAGATCCAGGTGGTGGTGGCTCACACCTTTAATTCCAGCACTAGAGAGGAATATAAGCTGGGATGAGACAGGAACTCGACCTCTTTCAGTTTGAGGACTTCTTAGAAATAAGAACTCTCTGGGGGCTTGGCTACTTTGTTTTTCTGATCTTTAGGTTGAACCTTAATATCTGTCTCTGGGATTTAATATTCATGCTACAATGTGTTTGTTATGTTATTAACTGCTCTGTTCACAGTGGTAAATCCAAGGGCTTGGTGCATAGAAAGTATCCTGAGTTTATTGCTTGAATGAGCAACCAGGACAGCCATCTCCAAAAGGATTTAGATTTTTGGAAGTGTCTCTTTTTAACCATCCAGACCAAACCACCACCAGTGAGCAAAACAAAAGATTCCCTGTTGACCTTTTTTTTGTCGCTGTACCTGCCAAATATCTCTGAATTACAGTTTATTGCCATGCAATAGACACAACAGTACACCCAGAGACTCCAGGTGCTCCATCTGCTATGCCACATTCCAAGGCAAAAATTCATAAACCAGACAAGTGGTATCTGCCAGGGGACAACACTCCCATAGATCCTTCATTTGCTTTGCCCCTTTCCTGTTCTGGGTTGGGCCAGATTCATAGTGGAGTGGCTCCAGGGGCTTGGAACACTGGCTCCAATCACTAAGGTGGCTGCAGTGCCCATAGAGGTAGATGTATGTACAAACAAAGAATGAAAGAAAACATGTCTGCTTTAAGTTCTTAGTACTCTGCCTACTAGTATTTACTATCATCCAAGCTTGATAATACAAAGTAAAATATTAATGCACCCACTTAAAACTAATGTCCATAATGATAATGGATGCTTCTGCAGCCAACTTACTGCCTGGAGAACAGAATGTTATCAACATAATTCCTTAAGCTTTGCTTTATGATTATTAGTGGTAGATGGCATTAAATCTTAACTACCCAGCTTCAAGAGAGCAAGGGAAGGCGCCAACCCCTAACAAGAGATGCCTTAAGGATAAATACACACTGCAATCTTGTGATGGAAAACCCACTAAAAGAACTAAAAGAGATAGACCTGCTTCCTTTTGTCATTACACACACACACACATACACACACACACACACTCACACACTCACACACACAGGGTGGGGGTGATTGCTAAGGAAATATAAACCATGCTAAACAATAACAAATTCCAGTCTTCTTCATGCCTAGAAATAAACATCCTAAGGGGAATTGACAACAAAAAGAAAAAAATGGAATGGGGTACAGGGAGCTTTTGTGATTTTAATCTCTAGTGAACAAATGAGCATTCCTAAAAATGAGAGACAGAAAGAGTTCCAGCAACCCACCTCCCCCAAAAAAGAATGGAGGATGCACATGGTGTTGCTCTAGAACAATTTCACAGTGGTCACTGGGGTCAGCAGGGCCTTGGCTGTTTGTATGGCCTCCAGAATATCAGTAGGCACTGCTACTGCAGGACTAAGGAACATTTTTATGAAATTTCTCCACTGTTACCATAGATCTGTGAGTCAGAAATTGATCCTCAATCTGCCACCACAGGCTGCCAAGTGATTCTGTCAATGCTGAGATGGGGAGAGCGCTGCTCTGAGCCTTGGTGGAGTACATTAGGAGTCATATGTTCCCTGGGGTATAACTCCCAGTATAGCATTGTTCCTTCAACATTTCTATGGAAGACGGGCAACAAATATCCAAAAAGCACTGGGGAGCTGACACCCACCGTACATTTGTCCTATGTGATCATCTTACTGATTAGCTTAGCCAAGACAGCAGAAACCTTGCTTTGTTTCATGTGCATAGCACATGGAGCCAGCTGTATCTTCCAAATTCGGAAGCTATCCCAGCCTCCAAGACCTCAGCATAAAACAGCATTTAGAGATGGAGTTGTAAAGAGATGATAAAGTTAAAAATAAGCCGTTATGAGGGGTCTTAATCCAATATGGATGGTGTCCTTAAAAGATTAGGACCCAAAAAGAGACACCAGGGATTTGCAGACTCGCAGAAATGAGAACACAGTAAGAATACAGTGATAAAGTGGCCATCTGGAAGCCAAAATTAGAAGGCTCCAAAGGCTTGACCTCTCAGGTACCTTGATCTGAGACTCCAAGGTATTAAAGTATCAAACAAACACGTTTCTGTTAGTCGTGCTACCCAGATGTGGTGCTCTTCTGTCTAGCTTGGTTTCCCCCATCCCTTTTCAGTTCTAACATCATCTTCTACACTTTTACAAGTTTCTCTGGGTGCTCGTGTGTGAGTAATCTGAGATAGCAACAGCCCCTGCTCAGCACTCTCTTCTAAGACTATCTCTTATTCATCATTGACTCTCCAGCTCCCAGTGCCCTCACTCAGCACAATCGTATCACTTACACAACAAAGAGGAAGAATCATTTGAACTGTTGAGTAGACTGCATTATCTACTCAAGAATCCTAATTCACGTAATAACGTTATCTATGCTGGTTGAACTTATGGAGTATGAAGGCCTTCACTGAAATCTTTGTCTATGTTGAACAGGTTTTAAAAGACCAGATGGAAATACAATTGACTTTTCTGTCTTTGCTTTGGCACTCACCAGTCATGTGACACTGAGCATGTTTCTGACTTCTATTTGGTTGTTTTCTCACAAAGTGTGGGACAAAATAGTAAATTCTCATAGGCAGATACAGTGAGGAGTAAACAAGATAACGTTTCAAACAATTTAGTATTGTTAATTACCCCAGGCAGCTGGCCTTTACCAAGCATTAGTTATTAATGAACAAATACCTTTCAGAAGAAAATAATTCATCTAAGACCCAAGTGTCCTGGGTGGATTTGTGGATTTTTATTTGTTGTTGTCAACTCGGCACAAGCAAGAGTTATCTGGGGAAAGGGACCTCAGCTGAGAAAATGTATCCAACAGATCACCTGTAGGAAAGTCTATATGCGTTTTGTTGATTAATGATTAATGTGGGAGGGCCAACTGGGAAAGTGCAACCTCTGGGCAGATAGTCCTGGGTTGTGCTAAGAAAAAATGAAGAGCCAGGATGAGCAGTCCACGAGGAGCAAGCCTGCATGTATGCCAATGAACAGTTACATTTGTGCCTTGTACAGTAGTGGTCAGAAAAAAAGATACCCAGTCCCCTGGAATTGAAATTATAGACAGTTTTGAGCCACAAAATGGGTGTTGGGAGTCAAACCCTGATCCTCTGGAAGGGCAGCCAGCGCTATTAACCTCTGACTCATCTCTTCACCACCTAGGATGTTGTATTCCAAAGTCCAAGTCTTCATTTTTTGGAGTGATGAAATTTGCTATAAGCCAATAGAAGTAATTAAATCAGCATACTAGAAAAAAAAACATCTAGCTAAGGGTATGTTGTACACACCTGTATTTTTCACTATTTTAATTCTGTAGTTGCACAATAGATGTTACTTCTTTGGGCTTCAGTTTCCTTATGTATAAATGGCTTGCTGAACTTTTTAATGTAAAGAGACCATTTAAAAGTATACTTTTCCTAATTTCTTAAGATCCAGCTAAATCCAAAGGCACTAATTGTTATAGATAAAAAGGAAGCTAAGAATAGTATGGTGTTTATATGAACCAGAGAAAAGGTAAGAGATGTAAATCAACTGGGAGGAGACATAAGTTTTTACTGGAGTAGTTGAAGCTTAGTGATCTACTTGCATAACCTAGCCTATAGTTACTACCTACCTAAGCAGGTCAAAACCATTGAACCAAATGACACCACTTATATAAAGAGACAAGTCTGTTGGAGGGAGGTCACTTGTTGGTTCCCGGATACCCAGCTAGCTTAGACCCAAAATAACCACACATAAACTGTATTAATTAAATCACTGCTTGGCCCATTAGCTCTAGCTTCTTATTGGCTAACTATTACATATTAATTTAACCCATTTCTATTAATCTCTGTTTCACCACGTGGCTGTGGCTTACTGGCTAAAGTTCTGGCTCCGTCTCTGGCAGAGCTACGTGGCGTCTCTCTGACTCTGCCCTTCTTTCTCCCAGCATTCAATCCAGTCCTCCCCACCTAGCTCTGCTCCACTCCACCCTGTCCTGCTCTGCCATAGACTCAAAGCAGTTCTTTATTCATTAACGGTAATCACAGCATACAAAGGGAAATCCCACATCAGAAGTCACTGTAATTCATTAGATTGCAGAAAGGGGAATCTGGATCAAACTACATCAGGCATGCCTCTGTTCCTTGATATCAAAGGATGTGTTTATTCTGTATATATCTATGTAGCCGTCACCTTCACATCCTCAGGCTCATACAGTCATCAAGTATTGCTCATAATGACTGCTGTCTTTGTACTTTTTCTAGTAAGTAAAATTAGCATTCTCTCATGACCTACAAATTCTAACATAATTGCTAATAAATTCCCTGGAGCTTTCTTTGCTTGATGAGTCCTTCAATATATTTTTATCAGAGTTTAGAGTATTAAAATATCATAACTTATACTCTTAAGCATAATAATTCCCTTAAGGATTGACCAAAGTGTAGTTACTTTTTAATTAACTCAAGAAAAATCATGGATGAACAATAATCAAGTGACTAATCCTAAAGAAATGTGCTCTTCCACTTCTATCTATTCCCCTTCTTTCTCTTCTTCTTCCTCCTCCCTCTTCTCTCTCCTCCTCTTTTTCTTCTTTACCTCCTCCTCCTCTTCCTCCTCCTATTTGATTTCTCACAAGTAGAAATGAACCACTCATAATGAATTCAAATTTTATGTAAAAATCCAAACAACTGAAATCATAGACAAAAGTTGTAATTTACATAAATCATTTTAAATGTCATATATGTGTTAATTATCATCAGCTAGGATCATCCAGAAAGAACAAAATTTTACACTTTGTCGGACAAGTCCAAGGTTCTGAACACGATGGAACCTAATTTAATCCACTAGAAAAGAAAAACGATTTACAATAAACCTATGCAGATTAACTTCTATTTTCTTCTACAATATCATTGACTCCAGAGAACTAAGATACACTAAAGGAGGTGGCAATAAAGATGCTTACTTGCTTATGTCTCAGAACACAATTCTGCCATGTTTGAAATCACTATGAGATAAATCTAACTATATATCCTCCTTTAGAAAAAAATGCCTCCAGAAAAATCAAAAGCATTATCAAAACAATTCAAGTATAGCTAAGAGGGGCTGAGTATAAAGTGTTACCTTTTTACTATTTATAACTGAATGATGGATGTGTTTACACTGAGGGGCTGTTTTGTCTGGATTTTTTTTTAATATTTATTTATTTATTATGTATACAATATTCTGTCTGTGTGTATGTCTGCAGGCCAGAAGAGGGCACCAGACCTCATTACAGATGGTTGTGAGCCACCATGTGGTTGCTGGGGGAATTGAACTCAGGACCTTTGGAAGAGCAGGCAATGCTCTTAACTGCTGAGCCATCTCTCCAGCCCTGGATTAAAAGTGATCATTGCCTGCTTGAGTTTGCAAAGTTGATTGAGTTACAATCACCTATAAGAGACCCTCAGAATATTGAACCACCAACATTCGCTTGTGGACAGAAGATATTGGGAACACAGAAGTCCTTGTGCTCACAGATGAGCATGAATGAAACCAGGAATGCTAAACATGTTGGGTTATTTCTTCAAAGGAAGAAATGTATAACCTGTTTTCTGCCCAGAAGGCTGGGGGTTGAAATGGTTAATCATCTACCTGACCCCTGTGCTATCTGTATGACGAAGACTACACTACATCCTTTCCTGGGCCCTTAAGATAATACACGTAGCCTATCTATAGAACCCTTCTTCATAGAAGAAGTGACAAGTACCTTGAAAAGTGTTTCAACATAAGTATGGCTTTTGTGCACACAGTGTTACACCAGAGAACTTTTTCCAAACTGTACTGTACTTAAATATGCCTAAAATAAACTGCCTGGGGCCATAATCTAGGAGTTTAAACCAACATGGGCTACTGAGTCATACTGAACTGGACTTCCGTCTGGCCTCACAGAGCATGATCACAGGGATTAGTACACTGCTAACAGTGACATTTTCAGGGTGTCCTCTAACACAGGGAGAAAGAACACTAAGTATACCTGGTTTAGGACACTGATGTAGCAGTCTGTAAGTTAACCATGCCTCTAGAAGTCATTCTTCACCCGTGCTCCTATAAGTAACCTCAGTTACTTCATTGGTTCACTAAACTGGATTTTGGGCTGAATCATTTCTTTGGTTTCTTGCTCTCTTTCTAGCTGCAATGAATAGAAACAGATTCCCTAAGGAAAAGTATGCAATAATAATGGATACTTCCCCATTTTCTGAAAATATTTTCTGAGGCTAATATGAGAGCAAAACCTTAGAACGCATTATCTAGTCATCTATTCAATACAGGTTTAATATCTGTTTAATATCAAACACTGTTAGGTACCAGAGATTTGGTGGCTAAAAAGAAACAAACCCTGTCATTAAAGACTTAATGTTAAGAGTTTGGAGGATTGGGTGCTTCACTATTATATCTGTGGGAGGTGATCCTGGTATTCTGAGAATGTGCACTCATGATGTGGCCTAATGGAAGGAGGTGGAAAGATGTTCTTGAGGCAACTGTAGTCTCAAGACAAAGCAGTTCTTTTCCGCTTTACCCACAGATGAAACTCCAAAATGCTGCACAGACTGGCTACACTTAGGATATTCTGAAGCTAGGAGGAAATTCCCCAGGAAGCAAAGATGGAAACAAGCCATCAGAAGTGCAATTCTTATCACGTCTGCCTACACAGAAGTGACATATACTGCCCATGAGAAACCCTCCCCAAGTTCTATGACAAAATTCTGCCCTGGTCCCAAGGAGCACCTATATCCTAGGTAAAAACCAATTACTACTAATAAGACAGAGTGAATGTCTGATCTTTCCAAGGCAGTAATAACAGAAAGAAGTCAGCACACTTAGGCACAAGGAAGTCAGTGGGAATGAAAACCAGGAAGGACAAGCAGAGGGAAGAAGCTCTACCAAAGAAATTGGCTACCAACAGCCTTGGAGAACTATGGAACAATTTTATTGGAAATAAAGAAGCTGAAAGTACAAAAATATGGGAAAGAATCATCTGGAAATTCCAAAATTGGTATCATGAAAGAGTACACCTATCATACTCTAAAAGGAAATGGCTGCCATGTTCTCAGTGTCAGGGTCTTCCTGAACTCACATGTTGAAATGTGATCTTCACAGTGGTAGCATACAGAATAGGAAACTTGAGGACTGTTTAGGTCATCAAAAGATGAACAATAATATGAGTGTCTTTATTTTAAAAAGGCCCCTTTTCCTGTGTGAGGATGCAACTAGAAACTGTCTTCTATGCACAAGGATGTAGACCTTCATTGTTCTTCAAGTTGATCAGCACCTTAAATCTTTGACTTTCCACCCTGTAAAACTATGAAAGCCATTCTTTTTAAAATATGCTTTTAACTGAATATAATTGCTGGGAGCCATCCCCGGTGGTGAACATGTCCCAGGAGAGGAAGTAAGGAGATGATGAGAGAAGGAAGTGAGACAGGCCATAATGGCTGGGATAATCTTGCGGCCTGACTGACTAGCAGCAAGAGTGCTTCGTTATTTATGCAGAATTTAGTAACTATGATACATTCATGTTGTTCCAAAACATAGATCATAACATTTTTGTTTTAGTCACCATTAATAATCATGACAGAGCAGAGTTATCATTTCCAATCATTTTTCCTCAAGTTTTGACATCATTGATAAACGGAGCTGATGTGGGATTCCCCTCTGTATGCTGTGATTACCATTAATAAATAAAGAAACTGTCTTAGCCTGTTGATAGGACAGAACTTAGGTAGGCGGGGAAAACTAAGCTGAATGCTGGGAGAAAGGCGGTGGAGTCAGAGAAAAGCCTTGTAGCCCTGCCAGAGACAGACGCCAGAATTTTAGCGGGTAAGACACAGCCACGTGGCGATACACAGATTAATAGAAATGGGTTAAATTAATATGTATGAGTTAGTCAATATGAAGCTAGAGCTCATGGGCCAAGCAGTGATTTAATTAATACCGTTTCTGTGTGATTATTTCAAGGATAAGCAGCCGGGAACCAACAAGTTGCCTCCTCCTACACAGAGCTATCATTGTTGCTCATCAACCCCATAACCCAATTTTTAAAGAATCTAGACGCATATGTAAACTTGTTCTCAAAGCTGGTAGCTCTGCTTGCTTCAAGGACCCTAGACCAAAACAAAATCTCCAAGTTAGTCTGGGCAGATTGCAATGTCCTAAGGAGTGTATTATTAACTCTTAATGCTTAGAGTGCCGAAGAAATATTCTCAGGCCAAAGCTGCTGCAGTTATTATTCAAATTCTGGTATAATACAATGCTTACATTTTATATCTTTATAGAATTTGTTCATATGTATAATCCTGGCAGTCCATTGTTCCTTGGTCATACAACACCACAGTGGCTCTGCATGAGATTACTTTTCTAAGAAACAGAGGTCCTGAATCTCATTCTTTTATCATCTCTTTTTGCCCTTCAATATGAGTCTCTGTGTAAGACACAGGTAACTTCAGCTAGTCTAACTTTATTGCTGTATCTGCCACATAATTGCCTGAGTGTAGAGTAGGAAGAGGTTTATAATCTGATCTGTGGCCAACTCCTCTATCCCACCAAATCTTACTGAACTTTTAAAGTTTACTTTGTTTTGATTATCTTGTTCCTGAGGGACAGATGTTTTAGGAATGCCTCACAGCCTCATACAGAGACGTCTGGCTTCTTTATGTGAATCACAACCTCCAAGGCTCAAGGAAGTCCTTCAAGTTGGTAAGGCTAACTCCCTAAAGTGGGAGGAATAGTATGTTCAGGACTCTCCTGGGGAAGCTTAGAAATAGCATTCCTGGGAGAAGGCATAAAGGACTCACAAGAAATATTCTATCAATTCAAGATCCCCAAATTGTACAAATATTAAAAGTTTTCCACGTATGCAACAGGTAAAGATAAGAACTAAATGTGGTATAGAAGCCATCATGTGGCTTGGCTTCTAAAATTTCCCTAACATTTTCTTCTTAGATTATTTGTTCCAGATCCTATATCTCATGCTCATTAGTACCACTTAAGTAATAATTTCTATAGAAGACTCAGTTTCTTCCACAGCTAATTCTTCCAGAAAATCACCATAAGTTTTATTCTTAACATCAACTTTTCCAAGAATTGTTACATTGTCCCAGTTCTAGTCTTTAGTGAGGGACCCTTAACAGCAAGGAGTTCAAAAATTAAACATGTCAAAGACATGAGCAAGAGTTGTTCATGAGCTTCCATCAAGGGCACTGAGGGTCAGTCCAAGTCATGTGAGCGCTGTGATTTTTGTCAAGCAGCAGCTCCAGGACACTTGGCATCACCATATGATGCATCGTTCTCCTTTGCTTTCCTCCCTCCAGCATCTTTCAAGTCTCATTTCTCCAGCTCCTTCTTTGTCCCACCCACTTGTAAATTGATAGTCTCTTCACCCCCAAGTATTACTGTTATATATACATATATACATATACAGATATATATAAATATAAGCTGATGAGTTCATTGTTGTTGTTTCTGTATATATGATTTCAGGGCTGACCACTTTATATTGGACAACCAATTAGGGCATTCATCCTTGGTAGAACTCCTTTTCTCGAGGCATGATGCCCTGAGATCCCTCCCCCCTTTCTGCGTTAGCATGTCTACTGATGTTGCCATTGTTAAAATTTCATTTATGCAGCCATTTGTACAAGAAACTGTATCATAGCATATTTTTTGGTATTCTGAAACTTATAATCTTTTTTTCTTTTTTAGGCTTTACAAGACAAGGTTTTTCTGTAACGTTGGAGCTTGTCCTGGAACTAGCTCTTGTAGACCAGGCTGGCCTCGAACTCACAGAGCTCCACCTGCCTCTGTCTCCCAAGTGCTGGGATTAAAGGCATGCGCCACCACTGCCCAACCATAAAACTTATAATCTTTTCACCGCAGTTTCATTGATCTCTTCCAACAGTGCAGATGACAGAGGATTAGTATCCAAAATATACAAAGAACTCAAAAACCAGAGAGTCAAGAAACAAATGGTTCAATTTAAAAACAGACTAGAAGAGTTACAAACTCTTTGATCTGCAATAATGATCTGCCTGTAAGAGATGCTAATGCCATTAGACCTATGGAGAGTTTGTTCAATTAACTACATACAGGCAGAAACAGCTACAGTCGGTGGTTCAGCAAACTGTACTTCTGGTTTGCATGATGAACTCCTTACTGACAAATTTCTACTCCATTAAGTATATTTAGCAATATCAGAGAAGGTTTACATCCTATTGCCAAAATCTCCAAATCTATGAGCACAGCTGGGATTATCCCTGGTCCTGAAACCTCAGGACCAACCTGTGAAATGTGCTCAGCTTTTTTCTCTAACTCAGGAATGGTCTGTGTGCTGCTGCGGTTTTCTTACTCTCCATTTTGAAGGTTCTGCATTTATCCAAGCAAGAGGTGTCTAGAACCTTGGTGCAGACACCTTGCCCATGAAATAAGACTCCTTGGTTTTAAGTGGAGGTGGCCCTATCTAGCTCAGACTGGACATAAACTCAGAATCTCCCTTCTTTATCCTGCCCCAGTACTGGCTCGGGTTTTAGAAACTAGAAGGCAGAAACAGGATAGTATGCTTCCTGATGAATCAGAACTATTCTTTGAGCTGGACCAGTGAAAGACATATTGTAAAAGGTGCTAAATTTATGTCGATTAAATTAATAATAAAATGTTTTAAATTTTTTTTTAAAAAAAGATGAGCTGATGCAACAGTGGCACAATGCTTGTGGGAGTAACCAACCAACTGACTGAACTTAGGGACCACTCCATGAGAGGAACCCATTTCAGCATCGCTCCAGTAGCCAAGAACCTGAGACCAGATAAGCCAGGCACCCAGAAAAAGACCAAACACTACTCTTCTGCTAAAGGAATGCAGCATTAGGCATTCTTCTATACTCATAGATCAGCTTTTTCTCAATCATCATCAGAGAAACAGTACACGGAATGAATACAGAGACCCACATCTGGACAAGGTGCAGAGAATAAGACACCTTGGAATACTCAGCCCTAAATGAGATTTCTTCCTCAAACCCCTCCCGCCAGGGCTCCAGGAAGCCTTCTGGGGAGGTGAAAAGAGCCAGTGGGGATGGAGATCACCAAGAAAACAAGGCCACCCCTAAGTCAAGAGTTTCAATATACGTATGAACTCAGAGACTGTGGCAGCATGCACAGGGCCTACACGGGTCTGGTCCTGATGGAGCCCCAGCAGTGAAGGCTGACCTGGGATAGATGTTAAAAAAAAAACTGTCTTTAAAAAACTAACACTGAAAATACAACTCAGTGGTACAGTACTTAATTAGCATGTGCATAGCCCTGTGCTCATTCTCCCACCCATGCACATATGCACACACACACACACACACACACACACACACACACACACACACACACGCACATTTATCCCTTCGGAATCAAGCTAATACTTAACACAGGTAATGAACAAAGTACCTCTTCCGGTGGCATGACACAGCCAGCTTTACATGAGCCACTCATGATGAAGTTTTACAGCATGAAGTCCCTCATCAAGAATTATAGCTGGTTCTGAAAACCACTCCACTCTGATAATACAAAACCTTCATAGATACCATAGCTGGATTTGAAAGATGTGTCAATGATCTCAGGTTTACACAATGTTGCTGAGGGTGGCCAAGCAGAAAAAGTCTATTAAATGAATTGAACATAACAAAGTGGTTGATCTGAAAAGCTTTCTGAATCCCTCATAGGCAACATTGCCCATGTTACATTAACTCCTTTCTAAAATAGCCACTTCATGTTACAAAGTCACAGCCTTTCTCGAGTTATTTGAATCTATTTCTTGGCCTAGTCCCGTATTCTGTACTTTTTATCAAGTTAACTTTCCCATTATCTCACATACCCTTTGACCAAAGTCACTCAGAATAATTCTAATAAATCTACGTAATTCTGAACATAAGTCAAGCTTTGAAATTGTGGGTATAGAATATGAGACATGTACTGGAGCATCCAAAGGGAGATATGAGTTATCAAAGAACACATTCAGTCCCACTTATTAAAAATCTACATTATAGCTAGGATTTTACGTAGAAATCTATACTCTAAACCAAGATAACAAGTACAAAATATTGCAATGCAATTTTAATTTGAATGACAAGCCATTGTGTGGAAAGAGACGTTATAATTGCATGTTTCATTATTATGATTTTTTTGGAACAAAGAAAGCTAAATATTCGTAGTAAAGTGGATGTTTTCTTTTGTTTCTGTCTTCAAATTGCTAAATAACAGACACTCTTCAGCTAAGACATATTAATGTAAGGACTGAAATACTACTTAATTTTCAATAAATAACAACATGTACAAAGTATGATTAAAGTAAGGAGTCTTTTTAAAAACTTTATAAAAAGGTAAGAGAAAGGTAAAGGGGAACAGCAGGATACTAGTGATCTGAAAAAAAAGGAAATGGGGAAATAGGGACTCCTTGGGGACTGGGAGAGAGGTTAATACAGAAGATCAGAGGAAAGTTAAGGGGATAACAGGATACAGCTGATGGGATAAGGGAAGTGAAAGGGTGGGCTCCATTAGGAAAGGGAGAGGGAGGTAAATACAAAAGAAGAGAAGTAGGTAAAACAATATGGATAACAGAAAAATTCACAAAGTAATCATACAATTAACTATTGATACCCCCTCCAAAAAAACACCTATAATCCATGCAACTAGTTAATAAATATACGTACCTAGTTTCAACAAACTTTTTTTTCATTTGGACTGGTGGTACAACCTCCAAAAGCCAAAGAACAGCTACCATAAACCTCAATACTAGGAATGAGTTATTGGCCAAGGCTATGCAAGAGACTCCCCAAACATACATCCTGTTGCTATTGTCAGTAGTTAATGCCCAGCAGTAAATAGTAAGTCCCTATTGTTAAAGACAGCATGCACGTTAGAAACAGAGCCCAGAGATCCCTGAGTTGTAACTGACCTGACTGTCCCCTCTTTGAGAACCGGCTTCCCTGGTACCAGAAAATTACATGCAATCTTCCAAAAGAGGAAGACAAACAATAGTTTTACCCAGCTGTGAAACTGGGTATTATGTGATAACATGTCTCCTGGTGAGATGAAACACCCCCAACTACTCACTTCAGACTGGGGGAACCTACAGCAGATGGAAATACAGATACCACCAAACTCCAATGTGGTGAACTAATGAGTTTTATTGGGGTTACTGACAAGAATATGGGTGGCTGTTATAGGAACAGAAATGACTCAAAGCCAACTGTATCACCAAGCCCACCCCAGCATGGGTGACAGTTCATAAAAACTGGGAATCTGGAGCACCCTGCACAGACTGCATGTAGCTTACAGGTTGGAGAGCATCCTTTCTATATGCCTCAGTTGGTCTAAACTTCTTCAGGCAGCTAGGCTGGTTTTTGCTTTTCTTGGGAGTTGTTCTGATCTCAGAGTCTGGGATTTTTCTCCTCTGAGAGTCTTCCTTGCAGCTCAGCTTCTTTTCCTCTGAAGAGAACTCCTAGCTTTTTATTGAGTGTTCTGGGGCCCAGTGAAGCTGGTAAGTTTCAGGGACTTCCTGAAGCTATTCTGAGTTGTTTACCTTCTGCTTTAGGAGTTTCCCTGCAGGATGAAATTTTTCATTCTCCAAGGAAACTGTTACACAACAGATACCTATGAATCACATCAATAACCAGCATGGTATGATAACCCCAGGGGTACAATAACACACAGCTCTCTGATGAATTTAAGAGTTGCTCAATAAAAGGAAAGTCATGCCTGGTACTGGAAACAAACTATCTACTCAGTGCTAATGAAGTCATGGTTATTAGAAGAGAATCTACAACCACTAATTTATTAAACCATCATAATCCCTAACAATGATCTATAAACATTTGTCCTATACCCACAACTAAGTGTAGGCTTCACCTCTTATCAGGGAAGCTTCTCTATGGAACAGAGACCATTACAGAAGGCCATAACTCATCAGTGTATAAAGTTGTGGAACCCAATTCCAACCAACATGTCTACAAAACACTCCTTTGGCCAAGGCTCAGGGAACACTGAAGAAGAGGGGGCCAGAAAGATTGGAAATTCATGAGAGTCTGTCTCCTAATAATATCAAAATCTACACCATACACCCATAAAGTTTCACCAAGGTCTGAACAAGGAAGACACCAGTAAACCAGCCAAACTGGATGAGAGACAGCCTATGAAGCTTCATCCCTACACAATGAACTACATACAGGCAACATAGTAAAGCTGGGAAAGTGAGAGGTGTTCCTCCCCAGGGAAGAGCACACCAATGGTTGTCCAGTGCCAAATGGTCAGACCTGAAACATACATACAAATAACATTATATGTACTAAATAGGCTATATTTTGGAATATAACTGTATATACATATATGCATGCAAAAATAATTTATGAATAAAAGGTCATTTTTTCGAGACAGGGTTTCTCTGTAGCTTTGGAGCCTGTCCAGGAACTAGCTCTTTTAGACCAGGCTTGCCTCAAACACAGAGAGATTTGCCTGCTTCTGCTTTCTGAGTGCTAGGAGTAAAGGCATGTGCCACCACCACCCAGCAAGGTCATGAATTTTAAGAGAGAGAATGGAAATTCAAGAGAATGGAAAGGAGAAATGCTTTAAAACACAGTCTCAAAAATAAAAAATAAACACATACTTCATAAAAAGTATCTAAATGAGTACTTTTCCTTTGAAGCAATTATCAATGTACGTATTGTATAGATACTATCATTGTATGAAATATGTTTGATACTTGCTTTAATATTGGCTTTAGAGCAGAATCATTCTTTCAGAATTCCTCAGTGGTTGAAAGCTCCATAAAGTGGTGATTGTTTTCTCAGGAAGGAATAATAGTTCAGGGTGATGAATAATTTTGTCTAAAGTTAGTAATCAGAACAAAATATCAACTCTAATAGGAAAAGATTAATTCATTTGTAGTTCCTTACAGGATGACAAATTACCAGGATAGAGGTAGTTTCTTAATACCCTGAGAAACATTAGACATGAAATGATTCAGAAGGGAAAATAAGCCCCTCCTAACCTTCCTTGAAACTTACCATTAAGAAGCTACAAAACCCTGAGTGTCTCATAGCAGGAGGCAAAATCAACTTTTAAAATACAATGCCAGTTATGAGTTATTGTCACACAGTAGTCACACACAAAGAAAGCCATTTTTCTTGATATAGTTTATTAGTTTTGAGACAGTCTTACTGTGTGGCCCAGGCTAGCCTTATACTTAGGATCCTTTTGTGTTATCTCTAAAATGCTAGGACTATGGGTATACAACACAGCCTGGTAACACAACTGGTAACACAACACAACTCAGTAAACTTCCACAGGATGAGAATATAACAGATAATTAAAAACTACTGTTGTGTTTACAGAAGGCAATAATTATAAATCTTGAAAGTAAGCAAGTCATTTCACATCTCACCATTCCTAATGTGATTTGTTAGCTATGTCAGTAAACCCTTGCATGTACTCAAATTCTCAATCTTGTACTTTAACATACAAGTTGTCATAATTTACAATATTAAAAAGTTCAAGGAATAATATAACCACCACCAATGCAGATACCATACAGATTATCCTTTAGTTATTTATTGCCCACTCTATATCTTTCTATCTATCTATCTATCTATCTATCTATCTATCTATCTATCTATCTATCTATCTATCTCACACACAACACTAACATACAAACATCACAAAATATTAATATTCGAAATGTCATCATAAAGATAACAAGGATATGATACCAAAAGTTTACTTAGAAAAAGGTATCCTTCAAAGAATAAGTTTTAACAATTATAGGAAGTTAAAATAATTTCCTATGTTCTATATGAATAAAGAAAAAACTGGAAATCAACATCAAGAGAAACTACAAAATATATGAACTCATAGAAATAAACATATCATTGAATGGCGAATGGGTCATTGAAGAAGTCAAGAAGGAAATTGAAAATTTGGATTAAAAAAACAAAGAATCAATGAGTTAATTAACAAAACTAACCAAAGGTAACCTTTATTATGAAACTTTAAAAAGGGGGTGCAGGGGTGCAGGAGACTTTACAACAGGTACCAATGAAACTCAGAAAATCACTAGATTACTCTTGGATATGACAAACACTTTTTGCAAAGCATCAAGAAACAAAATTAACATGCAAAAGTCATTAAAATGTATATACTAAATGTATTCATTAAAAATCACTTTCCTGAATACTGCAAACATGCTGGAAATCAGAAGAAACAATGCAGTAACAATAGCCTCTTAAAAATGTTTTAAAATAAAGCTAAACAGGGAAGTAAATGATCTTTACAACAAAAACTTGAAAGTCCTGAAGAAAGAAGATGGAGAGGGCACTAGTAGAGTTTGCAGTTTGGAATAATTAATATTATGTGTATGGGTAGCCTATCAATAGCATCTTATTTTAACTCTAGTAGGCCATGTATACCTAGAATGCATCCAATTACTTTACAGTTTCCAATTCAACAGGACAGAAGTTTTTAAGATACACTTTCAAGATTTTTATGAATGTCATTGGTATCTGTTGTAATGTCTCTCTTTTTGTGTCTAATCTGATGAATTAATTTTAGGCTTTCTTTCTTTTTCCCTTGGTCAGTTGAGCTAAGATTTTTATCAGTATTGTTTATATTTTCAAATAACCAACTCTTCATTTCATTGATTCAATGCAATCTTTATCAAAATCCAAATGCCATTCTTAACAGAAATAGAAATAAAATAATCTTAAATTTTATAAGAAAAATATAAAAGATCATAGATAGTCAAAGAAGTCTTGAGCAAAAAATGTTGTAGATATTGTCATACCTGATTAAGCCACTATTGTTCCTTTCTTATTTGTCTCCAAGATCTCACATTAAAATTATAAATAACTTTAAAAAGTCCCACAGTCTTTACAAATCCAAACAAATTAAATTTTCAGTCTCTTTAAAATGCCCAATCTTTTTAAAAATCCAAAGTCTTTTAAATTCAATCTCTCAACTTTGGGGTCCAGTAAGATCAAAAATAAATTAAAATTTTTTCATTCAAGAGAAGAGAACTAGGGCATAGTCACAATTGAATCAAAGAAAAAAAATCAAACCTTTAAAAGTGAAAATAACTAAGAGTCCAGTAACAGTATTCTCTCACCATATTCTGAGCTTCTCCAAGGGGTTTGGGTTACTTGTCTGCCTCTGCCTTCCATGGGACACAGAGCTTGTCTTTAAAACCCAGGCAGACTCCACTCCACCTCTGTTGATGTTCTTGGTGGTTATTACATAGTGACTGACATCTCCAAAATGCTGGTATCTTCTGCTACAGCTGGGCTACACTTTCAGCAACAGCCTCTCATAAACTCTCTTCATGGTGCCAAGCCACAGCTGCTCTCCATGACCCTTCATGCCTTCAAAACCAGAACCATATGGGTGACTCTTATGCTACCAAATTTGGTTGCCAGCATGAAGTACAACCTTAGTTCTGGAACACAGCTTGCACTGGAAAAGTTCACCTCAATGAATCTGGTCTCTCCTTAATTGCCACTAATCACTTAGCTCCAGCTAACCAGCATCAACTGTTCCAGTAACACAAAAGTTCCTCTTCAGTGGAGCTGGTCTCTTGTTAATCACAGCTGAATCTTCAACCCCAGCTCACCAGAAGGACAGACTCTTAAGTCAAAATAGCAAACAGTCCTGACAGAGGCTTTAAACTTACCTCTGAAACTTTCTCATAGAACCCAGGACCACTCACCCAGGGATGGCACCACCCACGATGGGCTAGATCCTCCCCTATCAATCACTAATTAAGAAAACAACTTTCAACTGGATCTTATGGAAGCATTTTTCTCAATTGGGTCCTCTTCTTCCACATAACTTTAGTTTGTGTCAATTTGACATAAGACTATCCAGCACAATATATCCAAAAATATATATTTAAGAATACAGTCTCTTCAACAAATAGTGCTGGAGAAACTGGATAGCTACACATAAAATAATGAGACTGATTTCCTAGCTCTCATGATATGTAAATCAACTCCAAATCGAACATTCAACTTAATGTTAAAACCTGAAACTGAGAAAAAAATTAACAAAAACATTTCAAGATATAGGCATAGATAATGACTTCCTAAACAGCCCTTAGTCACTCAGGAAATAATGCCAACAATTAACAAATGTAACATTTCTGCAAGCAAACAGTAAACCAAGTGAAAAGACAGCCTCGAAAAGGGAGAGAATCTTTTCTAACTATATATCTGACAAAGAATTAGTACCTAGAATATATAAAGCACTCCCAAAAGTAAATAGTAAATTAAATAACCCAGTCAATAAATGAATTAATGAAAGGAACAGACAATACTCAAAATATAAGTGGCCAAATCAACAACAAACATGAAAAACTCTCCAATGCCACTAGTCATCAGAGAAAGGCAAATCAAAACTACATTGCAATTCCATTGCACCCTAGTCAGAATAGCAATCACTCTGTTGTTGGTTTTTACTCTTTGGCTCTTTTGGGGGCCCCCCAACAAGCTTCCAAATAAATCACAGTGAGAGGCTTATTCTTACTTATAAATGTCCAGCCTTAGCTTGGCTTGTTTCTAGCCAGCTTTCCTTAACTTAAATTATCCCATCTACCTTTTGCCTCTGGTCTTTTTCTGTTGCTTACTTCTGTATATCTTAATTTCCCTCTTACTCCTGGCTGGCTGTGTTGCTTGGTGACTGACCTCTGCTGTCCTCCTTCTTCTTTTCTTGCTCCACAATCTCTCTCCCCAAATTTCTCCTATTTATTCTCTCTGCCTGACAGTTCCACCTGTACTTTTTCCTGCCTTGATATCGGTTATTCAGCTCTTTATTAGACTAGTCAGGTTTTTAGACAGGCACAGTAACACATGATGTGGGAGAGTCTTCTGTTTGAGTTGATTTCATTGGCTAATAAAGAAACTGCCTGGCCCATTTGATAGACCGCCCCTTAGGTGGGTGGAGTAGACAGAACAGGAAGGAGGAAGTGAGGTAGATGGCTCAGTCAGATGCCACGCCTCACCTAAGTTAGGCAGACCACTGTGCCTCTCCAGAGAGAGAAGCCAGACGCTATGAAGCTCCAGCCCAAGATGGACGTATGCTAGAAACTAAACGGTAAGGCACCACTTCATGGTGCTACACAGATTATTAGATATGGGTTAATCAAGATGTGAGTAAGAGGCTGAAAATAATGGGCCAGGCAGTATTTAAAAGAATACAATTTGTGTGATGTTATTTCGGGGCATAAGCTAGCCAGGCAGCCAGGAGCAGGCCAGGGTGAAAAACAGGCCTGCCCGCCGTGCTCCACACTACAGAATGGCGCCCACGTGGCTGACTGGATCCACAGAAAGCTTGAGAAAGCTTGAGAAAGCTTGGGAAAGAATAGAGTAAAGCATGTTTTCTCAGTAGCAGCAATTTCTCAGGTTTGGCTTTGCTTGCTAGAGCAAGCTCTCTCATCTAAGAGAGGCTTCCTGACTCAGCTTTAGCTGCAAAACCCTGCAGCCCTTTTAAGAGGTCCTGCCACGAAACACTTAAACGGTGTTAATGAAAAGCTTTTCAGTTTTCAGCTGTAGCAGGAAAAAGGTTGTGCTGTTTTTAAATGCCAGCTTTCTGGGCCGCCCTGCCATGGCAAACTCTCTTTCAAGCAGGCGGTCCTGACTATGGAGCTTCTGAATGTTGTTTAACACTGTTGCAGCTTGCTTGCTGGCAGGGACCTTGAAACACTGTAGAGTTGTGGCAGTGAACATGGCTCTGGCCGGTATCTCAGCCACAAGGCTGTGATCGCAGAAAGCTAAGGAATGGGCTGGATCCAACCGCCAAACTCACGGCTTTAGTCCTACCGATATTGCTCAGTAAATTAAAGACTTATGTGGTCAGAAAAACAGAGATATACAATAAAGAGAGATTCAAAGATGAAGAAAACCTCTAAATGTTTTCCAGTGTGTTAAAAATACACACAAGCTAAAGGTTAAAGTTCTTAAAAGTAAAAAAGAAAAAAGAAAAAGGAAGTAGCTAGGGTGTGGTGGTACACACCTTTAATCCCAACACTTAGGAGGCAAGATATATTGACCTCTGTGACTTCAAGGGGCAGAGGTGGATTGACCTCTGTGACTTCAAGGTGTGGTAGCACACCTTTAATCTGAATGCCTGGGAGGCAGAGACAGACAGATCTCTGTGAGTTCAAGGTGTGGTAGCACATACCTTTAATCCCAGCACTTGGGAAGCAAAGGCAAGTAGATCTCTGTGAGTTCAAGGACAGCCTGGTCAACAGAGTTATTCCAGGACAAAGATATACAGAGAACCTGTCTTAAAAAATAAAAGTAAAAATAAACAAAATAGAGGTAAAAATAAAGCTGTACAAAGATGGAAAATACACAGAGAATCTTGATACTGTATACTATTATGCTCTTTTTGAATTGTTTGAATGCTGAGGAAGGAGCAACAGCTCCTAAAAGATATTTGTTTACAAATGCTGCTGAACTAATCCAAGAAAAATATCTTGAAAATACCTTGACTTTAGAATTTGGATCTAAGGATATGATACTTTGGAAAAGAGATTCTTCTTTTATTTTTACAGAAAATGAAACCCGTTGGATTGCTTCTATCCCAATATGGTATGATAGACCACGCCCTCCTGAAAGGTTGCTGTGAACACCTTCAGAAAAATTACTTCACCCAACTGATGACTGAGATGAACCTGGCACACGTTACACCATGAAGATCTGATTAACAGCGCCCCCATTCAGCAGGAAGCAGTTTGGAGAGAAATAACTACGTCCATATTCCCAAATTTTGTTTATAAATGTTCTTTTACATTTAAAGGGGGAGATGATATAGATATGAATAATTTACATTGGTATAAATTTTGCCTTATTGATAGAAATTTAAGGTCTATTTTGTTATATGTATGTGTATTTCTGATACTGATTAATGTATTGTGATTGTGTAGTTCATTTAAAAATGTAATGTATATAGGTTGTTAATGGATAGTTATCAATAATATTAAAACCTGTAGTTATGTTAGTTAGATTTTCTAGCTATATAGAGATATTTTAAGTTACATAGGCATTCTTCATATCTTTCAAAGACTACAGAATATCGCATTTTAGATGTTTTAATAACTTAGGACTGTTCATGACAATGAGACATGTCTGCTCCTGGCAGCACCAATCTACTTCAAGAAGATGATGGGCATCGAAGAGGATCCTTCTTGAGTTTGATAGCCATTTGGGCAAGAAACTGCTTTTGCCTGGACTATTGCATAAACTGGACATAGAGAACCCTCAGAGAGAGGACTGCTGAACTTGCCTAAATGTGAGATGATTCTTTGGGGTTCCTAATTCAAGAAAGAGTCTGCGAGACATTCTGAAGGACACAGCAGATAGTGACTGAACTACCTTTGAAATTTCCTGATCATGGAAATGTCTGCTGGAAACTATGGGCCTGTAGGCTGACGATGGATGCCCCAACAGTACAAAAGAACTTTGGGTGACTGTCCAGGCAGTGAGATGTCTCTGTCATTTCTAGAGTTTTGTAAGTTGCTTACTTCTTATTTACTTAGGTAATATTATATCCTTCTGGAGTCTTTGATGGAGTTGAAGAATGGATAGATAGTTAAAGTTTTCCTTTGTTATGATAAAGATAAAATGGATATAAGTATTGTAACTAATTCTTACTTGATAACTATTTTGTTATATGTAATTTTACTATGTTAAAGTTAAAGCCTTTCTTTTATTGTTTAACAGAAAAAGGGGAAATGATGTGGGAGAGTCTTCTGTTTGAGTTGATTTCATTGGCTAATAAAGAAACTGCCTGGCCCATTTGATAGACCGCCCCTTAGGTGGGTGGAGTAGACAGAACAGGAAGGAGGAAGTGAGGTAGATGGCTCAGTCAGATGCCACGCCTCACCTAAGTTAGGCAGACCACTGTGCCTCTCCAGAGAGAGAAGCCAGACGCTATGAAGCTCCAGCCCAAGATGGACGTATGCTAGAAACTAAACGGTAAGGCACCACTTCATGGTGCTACACAGATTATTAGATATGGGTTAATCAAGATGTGAGTAAGAGGCTGAAAATAATGGGCCAGGCAGTATTTAAAAGAATACAGTTTCCGTGTAATTATTTCAGGTAAAGCTAACCAAGAGGGAGCCGGGCGGGACGAAAAACAGGCCTGCCCGCCGTGCTCCACACTACAAACACAGCTTCACAGAATTAAGCAAATGCAACATAAAAGAATGCAACACATCTTTGAATCATTAAGCAAATGTTCCACAGCATAAACAAATGTAACACATCTTAAAATGTGGTGTGGAAGGTCCTTCTGTCTATGTGTTGCTTTTATTGGTTAATGAATAAAAAAGCTGCTTTAGACCTATATCAGGGCATAACTTAGGTAGTCAGGGAAGATGGAACTGAATGCTGGGAGGAAGAAGGCAGAGTCGGAGAGATGTCATGGAGCCATTGCCAGAGTTAGACTTACTGAAACTTGGCTGGTAAGCCACTGCCACGTGGCAATATACAGATTAGTAAAAATTAGTCAAATTAATATGTAAGAGTTAGCCAATAAGAAGATAGAGCTAATGGGCCAAGCAGTGATTTAATTATTATAGTTTCTGTGTGATTATTTCAGGTCTATGCTAGCCGGGCAGCTGGGAACCAACATGCAACCCTTCATACAACAAAAATAATATTCCACAACAGAACACAGAGGCAGCTGTAATTGATATTTATTGATGCACTATTCATAATACGTAAGTTCTGGGACCAGCCTAGGTGTTCAACACAGAAAGGATAAAGGAGTCTACAGTATATTTACACAATGGAATTTTTCAGGCCTAAGAAAAATGAAGTTATGCCATTTACAGAAAAAGAGTCATAACAGGAGACAATCATATTTAACCAAATTGAGTTTCAAAAAGATAAATATCATGTTTTTCTTGATTTGTGCTTCCTGGGTATAATATAGATACACAAAATCTCATGTATGTTTGTGCTTATGGCATGAAAATAAAATCAAATGCCTCTAGAAGGATAATGGGGACTGTTGGGAAAGAAAGACAATTGGGAAAGTGGAGTATAACAAAAATGCACTCAAGTTACATTATATTCTTGTATGAAAATGTCCCTATGTATTGTAGTACAGGTACAATGAATATGCAGTAACTATGTGGGCATGTGTGTGTGTAATTATGCATGTACGTAATTTCTCAATATAGATAGGTATATGGCTGGATGGTAGGTAGATGATAGATCAATAGATGAAAGATAGATTGATAGATAGATAGATAGATAGATAGATAGATAGATAGATAGATAGATAGATAGATAGACAGACAGACAGACATTGAGAGAGCAGGAGAGAGGAGGGGTATCTTGCTGTCTCTGTGACTCTCCTTCTGTTTGTATGTTCCCCTCATTTCTTAAATTACACCTTAAAACTTTGCTTTTACCCTGCCTCCTTCTGGTTTCTGGAAAAGACTTTTGTAATTTGATGATAATGGCATATTTTTGGACTGTAATCTCCATTTCACTTATTTGAAGTACATTTTTATTCTCCCGAATTTCTCTTCCTTTCCATTTGGACCAAGCTGCAAATAATAATAATTTCCTCTAACCTCCCAGCTTTGTGGCTTTGTATAAATTCTACATTACCCCCATCTCTGTCCCCCATCCAGACCTTTGAAAATAAAAGCAACAAAAAGCCTCTCATTTTAAAGAAAGTTGGGCCATTCATTGTGTTATGTGTTTAGGTGCTGTGTTTATCATGTGCCAACATTCCATGCATCTTGACATCAAAGAGTACGGCTTTATTGTGACATTTCTGAACGAAAACTACGTGGCAGTAGCAGTTTGCAAAGAACTCTCATTTACCTTGGTAACATTTATGAGTGGTGGGGAAAAATACATAAAACTACTGCTTTGAGCAAAATGCTACAATGATTATTTAGCAAACAAGCTACATATGAGAAGGTAGAAGGGAGCGATTGCTTCTGCAGACTAAATTACACTTTACACTCAGGCTCCGCTGAATGGCTTTTTACAGAGGTTACATTTAAATTATAGCTCTTGATAAGCAAACATCTCAGAATGTGTGTGTGAATTTGAATTATGCATGTAACGGGAAGCATGTATATGGGGGGGAGTCAAGTCTATAGATTGTTAAATTGCTACCACACTTGTAAGGGACAAAAACAGCTGCAGTGTCCGACAATGAGGAAACTTGGGGAGAGGTCCCACTTACTCGCTAGCATGAAAATGACTTGGCAATTCTGGACCTCAGGGAGTGATCAACATTTAGCTTCATTTAGAGACATTCAGATATCAGTTTGGTTCTGTCTCTTTAGAAATATAATTTTATACCTTAGGCTTAGAGAGTGGACCTAGCGAACAAGATACAGTTGGTTTAAGCAGATTGGTGAATTTGCAACACTGAGATTAACGATCCTGCATAAACAAGCATTAAACCTTTTCAGACAATGCCTCTCTCCCAACTATATATAAAATCTCAAAAGCCTGTTAGTGGGTTCTGGCAGAATGTGTTTTCTTCCCTGTATCCATGTGTGACCATGCTTCATAAGTGTCAGGAGGCGCAGAATGGTTTTCATATTTCCATATGAATTACACATATTGTGTAATTCAATAACTGGTATATTGTGAATTATATTGTGAATTTCTTCTGTCAATAGTCCTTAGAAATTTTATGATGATTCATTAAGAATTACAATTATTCACATTGAAAATAAAATTCCATTTCTACCACAATATATAAAGGTAGAGTAAAGGATAAGGGTAGAAGCAGGGTCTCTATCCTCTCATCAGTCAAAAAATATTTCCCATGACTCCAAATCCTCTCTTCATAAAGAAGATAAGAAAGAATAAAGTACTGACCATCATACTACTCGAGTCAAAAGAAGAAAAGAATTGAGAAGAACACTCTATAAACCCCTTATCATTTCTTAACATAGAAAATTCACAGAAACATCTCACTAGATGATTCATGTGAATCTGTAATTATCTCAAAACAAAAAGTGGGCTGACATCAAGTACATATTGACTCTCAGGTTGTACTTGGGAAATAAACCAGGAAAATACATTCAAAAGCCCAGTTTCAAAAAGAGAAAACTGGGCTTGTGAGACAGCTCAGTGAATAAGGTGCTTGCTCCCAAGTCTGGTGACCTGAGTTAAAAACCTGAAATCTACAAGATGATAGGAGAGAAAAAAACTCTTGAAAGTTGTTTTCTGTCCTCTGACATATACATACATACTGTGGCAGAGGAGCGTGCGTGCACACACACACACACACACACACACACAAAATTTAAACATAATAATTAGAAAATCAGGGCTCCCCAGGAAAAAAAAAGATTTTCTAAAATTCACAAGGATCTTAAGAAATTCAGTTTTTAATCTAGAGCCTCCATTTGTATCCTTCACATGAATGCACCAATTGTTTAAGCTTCCTAGAGATGACAGAGACTTCCAGTTGGTAGGGAGCAGTCCACAAGGTCAGCAAATCAGTAATCATTGCAGAAGAACGAGAATGAAAAACCTGGCAGCAGGGACGTAACCCTTGCTACCTTTTTCCCAGGGAAAACAGAGCTGGCGCTTGCCTGTATTATTAACTAGGGATGACGAGGCAAACCTGCTCCAAAGCGGTTCTCAGAGGAAAGGCCTCGGGTCTCACAAGGTCCATTCCTCTTTGCAGAGGAAACCGAGCAGAAATCGCTGCTGAAGATCCCAAAAGCAGATCGGGAACGGAAGCTGTGAATAAAGGAGCAGTGGGAATCAAAGAGCCAAGAGTTTGTTCACCACCGAACTGCCATGCATTAGCCCATCTCACGCAGGCTATCACCTCTTAATTGCATCCAATGGTGTCAGGAAGAGGGAGCTGTTTGTCAGCCTTATTGCCTGCTCCGCCCAGCTGTTATGTGCAACTCTTGGGTAGCCTAGGTGGTTTATATGAATGTGGAAGATGCAGAAACATTAGCAGCTGAACCATAATTTGGGAAAAAAAGGAGAGAAGGGGTGAACCCCTTACACACGCACACAGACACACACACACACAAAATCGGGGGAGGGAGATATTTCTTACCAAGGCTTAACAGGAAAATGGGGAGAGATGCAGCAAATTGCATTAATTAAATGCACACATATGTAAGAAGCGATAGGCAAAAGATGATAGCATTGTTGCAGGGTTCTTGAATTATATGTAGAACTGTTTCTACATGAGAGGGTTTACAGACATAGAAAACCTTCCCTAGACATCTCAGGGCAAAAGGATCAGGAAGAGAGAGATGCTAATATGGCCCTCTCAAGGAGGTTGAACAAAATCGGGATTACAGGTGCTCACACGCAGTTTCAGGAAATCTTCCCCAGATCCTGGGTTTCTACAGCCACCATCGATTTGCAGTTTCTGAAGAAGGGGCTTTACTGGTTGACAATTCCCTTCTGCAGGTCAGCCGTCTCCCTGGTGAAAGCGGAAAGCTGTTCAAATGAAGTCTGAAAACCCTGAGCCATAGGAAAGCCAGAGCAGAATCCTCAGACACTTGGTTCCTCCCTCTACTGAGCCACTTTATGTTCCTGGAATTGATAAAAAAGAAAAAAAAGAGATACAGAAACAGCTGTGCACAAGCCCATCAGAGTCTTTGCTTGGAGTCCCTTTCCGTATTGACTCTCAGGCTCCCCACCCTGAAATATGCAATTGGGGAGCTGATTAGCCTGCATTCCTTTTGATGTGGAAGTGATCCAAGGATATGTTCTGTGGTCATTTAAGTTACACGAACTGTACACTCTCAGTTTGCATTTGTATTCGTGCAAGTGTTTTGCTTTTTTACCAGTGTTTCTTAAAGCCTAGTGGGGGGGGGGGAGGATTACCTAGAGATTGGGTTTATGTCCTGGTTTCTGACTCAGACCCTATGGCATGAGTGCTGACAGTACATTTCCTATGAGCCTCAAGGCACCACTGAGCTGCCTACTCTCAGAACATCCTTTGTGTTCCAGAACTAACATCTGGTGTGCAATTCAAGTACATGGGTATTGTTTCCAGGATGTTTGTATGGGTGTGTTTGGTACATGGGTGCTGTTTTCAGGACATCTGTGTGGGTGTGTTTGGTACATGGGTGCTGTTTTCAGGACATCTGTGTGGGTGTGTTTGGTACATGGGTGCTGTTTTCAGGACATCTGTGTGGGTGTGTTTTTCTCCTCAGCTAAACTCATTGGTTCTCTCCATTTGACTATAAACGTGAGGCAGGCTGAAGAGTAAAGCAAGTTACCTGTGTACTCATCAACTAGAAGCCAGAATTATTGGTGTTTTGATTCTCACCAGTCCCAATCCCTGCCTCTATTTCTCTCTTCTTCATTCCTCTCTGTTGCCCCATCACACGCGCATGTGCGTGTGCACACACTCACACACACACACACACACACACACACACACACACACATGTGCGTGCGTGCGCACATTCTCCCTTAACATCATCTCTGCTCTCTCCTTGCCTTCTGCCTTATTCCTCCTTCCCTCAGTCCCTCTAGGTACGGCCCTTTCTTCTCCAGCCACATGAAGTTGAAGATACTGTGATTCTTCACCCATAAATATCTCATCTTGTATCTTCCAAGAATAAAACTATTTTCAATGCAATTAATGCACTTCAGAAAATATACAGTAATTCCAGTTCTGTACATTAACTAAGAGCTCGTGCATATTCAGGTGCCCTGAATTGTGCCATTGCTGTCTTTTGTAGCTACTTTGAAAGGATGATGTGTCATAGTTTAGGAATTGCTTCAACAGTCCCTTAATTCACTACCCCCATTCTTCTCTCTGTGTCGCTCTGTGTATATCGCTCTACCTTCCTTACTCTCTGTGTCTGTCTGTGTGCATCTGTCTGTTTCTGTGCATCTCTCTGTCTGTCTCTTTCTGCTTTTCTTCATCTTCTTCCTCTTCTTTCTCTCCATGTTTATTCTTCTATGACAATAATATTGTTTTAACCAAGCCAATTATTTTTGAGGTCATCTCATCATCTACATCAGTCTCTCCCTGTGTTTTTACTGAGCATTGCCTTTGAATAAATACTTTGCCTAGATCCTAGATACTTTTTTTTTCTAGAGACAGGGTCTCATATTATAGCTAAGGTTAGTCTGGAATCTATGCAGCTCAGCTGGTCTCAAACCCACCCAAGTCCTCTTTCTTAGGCCTCCAAAGTGCTGGGATATTACAGATATACACCCCTATGCAGAACTATGCCTTAATCTGGGAATGGGTTTCTTTGGCCAAATCTAGCTCACAAGTGTGATTCTTTGCTTTATATCACATCGTCTCATGAAGATCATGGTGTTAGCCCATTCCACTGTCGGTAACACAACGTCCACAGGGTTACAATCATACCTAGCAGATTTCTCTGTTGTAGAATGCATTTTTCCTTTTAATAACTAATCTGTAAGGTGATGCGCTTGCCTTTTGTGAGTACTCTACTTCCAAACAGTCCATCAAACAGCCTTAGCACTGGCTGCTGATGCTCACCTGAATTAAAGAGGCCTCTACTCCGTGTGAGTTAAAAGGGTGACTGCGGATTCTATCATTCTTCTACATTTATTAGCTAACGTTGCTCTGCACTAAAGTCGGGCCCAACCTGACATTTTGTTCATTCCACACACTGTAATAGACTGTCGTCATTATTTTTTGATCCTCAGACTGCCCCAAATGGACTCAGTGACAGCTCTTCAAACTGACTTCTCTGTCCCTCAGAGAGAATCTCGTTAGTCGTTGAGCACTTTATTTCATGCCACAAACTATCCACAAGACACTGCCTTGTGCTGCCCCAGCCCACATGACATCAGTCATTTCTTGGAGATGCTCTGGCTGTCTTTTCCAGGCGAAAGATGCTTCTAGGACAACGAGGCCTCTCAGCGTACCCATTATCCTTCAAGAGTCCATGTTTCAAAAGCAATATCCATATTGGTATTTCAAACTGGAATTCAGATTGTAGCACTTTTTAAAAAAACTTTTTCTTTGGGGAAAAAACTGAATATATTAACTTATTTACTTTAGCTTGTAATGTATTTCATAGATTTATTTCTAATCTACAGTTTTCACTGCTACCAATAAACTACTTGATGAAATTTAAGACTTTGTTGCAGACAGTTTTTTCCTTAAAATACATCTTACTAAATATGGGCAAGGCAGGACTTTGAAATCATTGTTCCCCCTGTGTCAGTTTGATATAGAATTTCTTTTTCTATTTATGTTCGATTTCAAGTAAGTTTTGGAATGTGTCAAATATACATGGTTATAGTCCAAACTGCCTTCTCAGAGGCACCCCAGGCCACTTCTCTCTTTATCCCTGTCATACACACACACACACACACACACACACACACACACACAAACACCACACATTCACACATAGTCGGTCACACACATTCACGCACACAATTGTTGGTAACCATTTTCTCTAGTTGCTAGTTTAGCCTCTTTGTGTTTCTTTTTCAAAGAGTGTTTAAATACTTGATCTGACTTCTCTTTTCTCACACAAAAGAAAGCTCCAGTACACTGTGCTGTGGGAGTTGCTTTCCCCCTTCGCTGTTTAGAAACTAGCCTCAGTCCACCAGCATGACTTCATGCCCATCTCGGATCTAGACGGAGCTTGGTGTGGTGACGTTCTAGAGTTCACTCAAGCAATTACTGCTGAAGCGCCCTGGTTGCTTCCACAACCTCGATATTGCAAATCAAACCACACTGAGTATATGAGTGGCTTTCTGTTGTGTTCCCTAAGGATTCTCCTCAAGATAGACTGAGAGGCTCTGATCAAAGACTACATTGAATTGTATTAGATTGGGGAAATCCTTCATACGGGATTTGCTCCTCTACAGACGGCCAGTTCCCATGTAGGAAAGCCTGTTTCTCCAGGGTCTTGCCAACACATTGGATTTTGCAAGTGTTTGAATTATTTAGATGTCATAGTTGGGAAATGATATCTCAGGGAAATTTCAGTAAGCATTTCTCTCATGGGTGAGGTTGAGATCCTTTCGTAGGTATAAAGGCTTTTTGCCTTGATTTTCCTGTAAAATGCCTTTTGTCTCTTTTGTTCTTTTATTCATCGTGTCTTAGGTCTTTTACCTAGTTAATATTGATATATAAATGTCAGGCTATGTATACTTCATGACAAAAGCATCATCAGAGGGATAAAAGTCCTGTTTCTTAATGCTAAGAAGTCCGTTTTAGACCCCACTGGCCCTGAACACACAGAGACTGGCCAGCTTCTGCCTGTCTCCAGAGCATGGCAATTAAAGTAGTGCACAGCCATGCTTGGGGGGGGGGGGGGAGGGGGGAAGGTCCATTTTACCATGAGAACTATAAGAAATTTAAATTTGTATTTTTATTACAATGCAGTTTAAAAGTATATAAAGAAAGAAAAAAAACAAGTAACGTAGACATGGTCACAGTCTGGGAGACAGATTTTGTACCTCTCTTCCTCTCTGGAGGTATAGCATCAAAGAGAGAAAGTTGTTAAATGTAGAAAGGCTTTAAAGCATAGTCTATACTTCAGGAGTCTGATATATGAAAAATACAATATCCAGACAGTTGTAGAATATATTTATACACGAAGCAAATAAATAAAAGTTCCTAAAATATTACATAAAGCATAGTGCTCCTGTCATGAAGTATGAAATCACCAGTCTAAAGACACAGCTTTGGATATATATATATATATATATATATACACATATATATATATATATGCCTATACCAAGATCATGTAAACAAACACCCAAGAATTGCATGACTCACATCTCAAGCAGAGGGAGAAAGGCAAATGAGGTAATGAGGCCTCATGGCAAGATGAAGACCTGCAAAGTTCATTATTTGGCTTGGGATGCTATGTTCATGAGCTTTTTAATAAAACAAATAATCAGATACATGGGTGTGATGTCAGAAGCCAGAGCCTGTTGCTGAGGCACTTCTGCGTATCTCAGGTGTAGAGGAGACAAACCAAAATAAAACTTCAGCACACGAAAGCTAATAAAACAACAATAGGCAAGGAATGAGAGGAAGAAAGATTAACAAAGATAAAAAGAGACATTAATGAAATAAAGCAATAACGTGATGAAAACAGTTGAGTTGATCAATGCAAAAGCAAAGCTTGTTCTTTGAAAAGATCAATAACAGAGACAATTCTTTGGAGGATATGATAAGTAAAGTAAGAAGAGGGTCAATACCATGCCAGAATGTGTGTTAAATACACCATGCATCAGCTTTTGACTTACGGAAATACTGTTCAGTTTAGTCTACAGTGTTCTATCCTACCACAGAAGCAAAACTAAATTTTCTGAGGCCAATAAACATAGGTTTAGCTCTGTTATCCCAAATCTATTTCAAAGCACTTTCAAAACTTTGTGGGTACTAACTCGCCTGCATTCCCTAGGCCCTGGTGTTTATACAAGTTATTGAAGGTAATGGGGGAGACACCGCTCTGCTTTTCGATTCCTCAAACATTTGGTTTACATCAGAAGGAACGATGAGAAGTTTGGGGACATACCTTAGAAATTCTGAGTGCTCTTCCTGACTGCGTTTCCTCTCTCTTGTCTACAATGTAAACGAGAAGTTAGAATCATAATTGTTTTACTGCTACCCATAAAGATATGCAATTAAAAATCATCTTAATGAATAGATATTAATATCTGGCAGCGGCTGTTTTGACCTCCTGTCTAACCAGCCCCATTTACGTCTTGTTTGATGAAAGTTCTCCGCATCTGCAAAGCAAAAGGGCAAACTGATTTATGAACAAGACTTATCGTCTCGGCGGCAGATTTGTATAATGAGAAATATATTAAATCTAATGAAGGGAGAGCGTGCCTACCAAGGCAGCAAGTCTGTGTTCTGATGAAGTGATTCGCTATCCCTTAATGGATTAATTTAGACAATGCATCTGGGTATGGAGCTGCTGCTGGACCCCTTTGCTCTCGTGACCAATGCTAAGTAATGCTTCACGTTGCGCATATGCATTGGGCTTGCCAGGTGCTATGATAAAGTACGGTGTCATCCAAGAAACCTGTACATTAACAAGCTGGATCCCAGATACGCCTGTGTCCTACTGCTAGAGGAGCAGGTAGATCTATCAACAGTGTCATCTTTTAATATCTGCTTACCAGAAGGTATTTACTATAAAAGAGCCATACACCTCTACCTTTTAAACCAAGCCCAGCTTGCTGCATCTGACAAACACTAAACGCAGCCCACATTAATTCCTTCTATAGTCCTCAGCAGGGCTGAAGTCAGACCCAGGACAATCAATCATGAGCTCTGTTTTTTTAAAAAAAAAATAGGAAAATGTTAGCTATTATTTAATTGTCTTCACTTGCAAGCCCATACAATAAGCCATGTCACTGACTGGATTAGAAAGCATCCGTGAAGCTGTCAGATCTCGGCAATTACCTTTCTACCGTTTGGAAAAAGTCCAGTGTCTTCTTGTTTCGTATCTTCCTTTATGACTCCATAAAGCAAAGCTCTCCCCACAGTTAGAGAACATGGCACATTGAAAATAGCCTGATTCCAACCCAGGTGTGCACCACCCACAGCAAAGAGAAAAAAAAAATCTCTCATTTAGGCCCTCAGAGCCATGTGGAATAAATACACAATGATCTAGGTGCCTGTAGGTAATTGAAATATTTCTACAATTTTCCCACATCCCCTTCTTCTCTTCTACAGGGATCAACTAAGAGAAAAGCATCTTGAGCTAAAGACACAGAAGGAAAGAACCACTTGCTGACCACCCGGCAGCCTTAATCAGAAGTGGGGTCTCGCGTCCTCACAGTCCTGTCTGATGACTCAAGAGACAAAAAAGATAAAATGGTAGATTCCTGCAGTAAGCAAGAGAAAGGAAAATGAGACTTCTGTCTGAGGCCTGCGGCGGGAACCTCTAGCAGACACTGCTCTGCTTGGGCTCCTCCATTCTTCCATTTCGATGTCCAAAGACCAATGTGTTGGAGGTTTATTCTCCAGAGTTTCGCTATTTCCAGCTGGTAAAATCTTTAGGGGGCAGAACCTAGTGGCAGACTTTAGTTATTAGCGGGCCCGGGGTGGGGGAAGAGGGGTGCTCCCTTAAAGTTTTGGATCATAGAATCCTGACCTCTTCCTCTTCGTTTTCTTTGTTCCTGTCCTGGCTATAAAGTGCCTGGTTTTACTCTGTCTCCTGTTTCCAGTAATGATGAGTACACTACCTTTGCACAGTCCTAAAGCAACAGAGCCAATAGATTGCAAACTCTGAAACCGTGAGCCAAAGTAAACCTCATCCCTGTGTAAGTTGCGTCTTGGCCACTGTTCTATCGCTATGAAGAGACACCACGATCACGGCAACTCTTATGAAAAAAAGCACTTAATTAGAGCTGACTTACAGTTTCAGAGGTTCAGTCTATTATCATGACAGGGAACATGGTAAGAAGAAGACAGACAGGGTGTTGGAGAAGTAACTGAGAGTTCTACATCTTGAACCATAGGCAGAGAGAGAGAGACACTAAGCCTGCATGGGCTTTTGAAACCTCCAAATAACACACTTCCTCCAGCAAGGCCACACCTCCTAAACCCTCCAATCCTATTAAAGAGTTCCACTTTGAATGACTAAGCATTCAACTATATGAGCCTTCATGGGCCTTTCTTATTCAAACCACCCCAAATTGGTCATTTCAGATTTATTAGAATAGCAGGACGTTATCTTTCTCACTCAAGTGCTTAAGTCAGGAGTCAAGTCAGATGGAATATGGGTCATTTGTATAACCTAATTTTCTTTGTTCCTTAAGGGATACCTGTTTCTACTAGTCTTTTCATTCCTGATAGGGTGACACTAATATAACAAAACACAAGCAAACCTCTTTCTATTTATGAATAACCCCTCTCTGATCTTGAAAGCAGCTAGCACTATGTAGTAAAGGAGACTCTGCCCTTCCCCCCCCACCCCCCCCCCCGCACCAGGGATGTGATCAGGAAGGAAATGCAAATGAGGACATAGAAGGGGGGCAGCAAAAGATAAATTGTTCTGCATAAGCAAATTGTAATACACTGAAAAGGCATGGAGAAGACCCTGCCAAGTGATTACTGAGACCACAGTGGCCGAGTATAAAAGTGTGAAGGCTGTGTGTGGAGAAGGAGAGGAAGCTTGAGGAAGGGGGCAGCTGACACCCGGGGTGGGTCAGAATGGTTGAGCACAGAAGGGCTTCAGAATCATTAAAGCCCAAGGCAAAAATCCCCCAGGTGTTCCGAGATCCCCTCTGGCAAGACTCTTCTCAGGCAGCCAGCTGCTCACCAAGGAAAGCTTTTGAGAAGATATTGCATGATACAAACAGAAATGCTCGGTCGCATGGATTTCTCATCACTACCCCCCCCCCCCACTGTGTCTTAGTTACTTCTTTCCTCTTATGGTGAAGAGGCATCATGACCAAGGCAACCTATAAAATAAAAAATTAGTGAGGTTCATAGTTGCAGAAGGTTATAGTCCATGACCGCCATGGTGGGGGGGGGGGGGGCAGCAGGTGGGCATGCATGGCGGGGAGCCTTGCCTTAGATCTTACATCTTTATCTCAAAGTAGGAGGCAGAGAGAGCTAACTGGCAGTGGTGAGTCAAAAGTATCAAAACCCATACCTAGTGATATGCCTTCTCCAACAAGGCCACACCTCATAATCCTTCTCAAACAGTTCCACCAACTGGAGACCAAGCATATGAACCTATCAGAGCCATTGTCATTCCAGCTACCACACCAGGAAATAACAAATTCACTTCCAAATTTACTGAAAGCAAGGCTCAACAATGGAGGCAAAAAAAAAAAAAAGAAAAGGAAGAAAGAAAGAAAGAAAGAAAGAAAGAAAGAAAGAAAAAAAGAAAGAAAGAAAGAAAGAGCAATGCTAGTAATGTAGTCCCAAGAACTCAGCAAGCTCCTCCATTGCCTGATGTGGTTGACACAATTTACACAGCACCTGCTATATATACCAGGCATTACTGTCTAGCCTTTACTGACTTTGACTCATTTATTCCTCATTATAAACTTACAAGGTAGATACCTATACCATCTTCACCTTGTATGTGAAGAAACTCAGACATACAAGCACTAGACGAGTTCCCCAGATATATACAATACTTAGAGAGAGCCTGAGATCCCAAATCTATACTTTTAAATAGTCTGTATTTAACATTTGTATCTTTATCAATATTGATACAGATGTGAAGGAGCCAGGAAAAAGTCGATTGAAAGAAACAGATATACATAGATTCCTACATAGATAGAAATGAAATTTAGATGTAGAAATGGAAATAAAATAAGATATAGATGTTAATACAGGAATATAGACATAAATCCTGATAAGTCACTAGGAAAAAAGTGTGTGTGTGTGTGTGTGTGTGTGTGTGTGTGTGTGTGTAAGTCAGGAAAAAAGGACTCAAATGTAGAGAAATGTACAACACCAATTGCTTCTTTCTTCAAAAAGTTATTTTATATTTAGAACATAGTGGGTCTTTATCATTTTGTGGAAATGAATGAGTATATGATGTTTTGCTGGTCCTAAAGTCTAATAATGCACAGTAAGTCTGCAGGTGGTAGAATACAGAGATAAACAATGATTAAGAATCCTGGCCACGAAGGAAGAGTGGTGACTGTCCCTCTCTTGCTATAACCTAGGAAACAGAGTGGTTCACAAAACAACGGATTCCAGATCCTGAAAACTGGCAGCATTGACTGGTGATCCTTCAGACGAGAAAATTAGGAAGGCTTTGAAACCTGTCTCCCCAAAGACACTATCCAATCTCAGGAACCCAGCCTAGAAGGACAGCTCCATGGGGCTGAAGAGACAGGAGTTCAGCCAGACTGAGGCTGCTGAAATCTGTGGGACATGGCAGTGTCACACAAAGGGTGACACCAAGTCAGAGACCCAGACAACTGCCTGAGGCTCCTTGCCTTGACTGCTGCTAATGCTACAGTACTAGGCTGTGTTTGCACAGGACTCCACAAAGTCTCCCTGAACACTCAACATCAGTAAAGTCCGCAGCTGGAACACGGTGTGCCTAGTGGGATGAAGCCACTGTAGCCCTTAGCAAAACTTACAAATACCCATATAACAAGGCAGTATGCAAATGCTTTTCCTTCATACTGGAGCAAGCATAAGGGATTTTTAAAAAGGTGAAAATACAAACTCCCAATATCATAAAAAAATACCAAGAGCCAATAAAACTCTAAATGCAAAAACAGAAGAAAAATAAATTTTGATCCATAACCAGAATAAAGACTAATAATAAAACAGACTTGGCAATAACAGTGGTAATGATTTCAATAAACAATAACTTTTAAAAAGTTGTTAAAAATGATTATGAACAAAACAGAAAGAAAAATATGATTGCAAAGACAAAAGCATATCATTTTGATTATACATTTATTATACATTATATAGAAATTATACAATTTACACTATACGTTATATAGAATAGGTTTTCTTTATATACCTTTTGTTTTACACTTCAAATAGATGTACTTTGTTATAGGTAATTATGTGTTAATTAAGCTTAATTTTAAAAGAAAACTGCCCATATTCTATGTAATTTTTCTCACTGTAGACACTGCTGCTCAGCAGTGAAGCTGGAAAATAAGAAGAGAAAGAGAAGGGAAGGCTGAAGCAACCATAATAATTCCAGTGTTTTATGAGTTCCAGGAAAACTGTATTTAATGAAAAATTTCAAGATATTCATGAAAAGATAGACATAAGCAAACTCCATGCCTGAGAATATCACTCTAAGTAACTAAAACCCATAATAAAGAGAAAACCTCGTCAGAGCATGACACAGTGGGTAAAAGCAACTATTGCCAAGTCAGAAGATGTGAGTTCAGTCACTCAGAGTGGAAGAAGAGAACTGAGTACCACAGTGGTCCTCTGACATCTACACATGTACTGTAACGTGTGTGCAACATAAACATCCATACATATGCACATATGTAAAACAGAAATATAATAAAAGAACGAGAACCCCTAAAAGGTGGGTGGGCACTAGATGGCAGGAAATACAGTAGGCTTTACTACTGAGTTCCTGGTGGGGGAAAAAAAAACCACAACTCAAAGAAAAGTGTCATTAAATTACAGAGAGGGAAAAAAATAAATGATCCCATCAACTTGATATATCCAACCAACATGCAGCTCAGAAATATTAAAATATTTTTCAGTCAACAGAAAACTGGGAGGTACTGCTAGTTAGAGGACTAAACCATAAGGCATGTGATAGAAGATTCTACACGATGAATCCATTGTTTGGGGGTCTGAGATAAGATCACCATAGAACCTTCACCTGGTGATGGATGGAGATAGAGACAGAGCCCCACACTGGAGCACCGGACTGAGCTCCCAAGGTCCTGATGAGGAGCAGAAGGAGAGAGAACATGAGAAAGAAAGTCAGAACCGTGAGGGATGTGTTCACCCACTGAGACGGCGGGACAGAACTAACGGGAGATCACCAAGTCCAGTTGGAATGGGACTGATGGAACATCCGACCAAACCGAACTCTCTGAAAGTGGCTGACGGTAGAGGCTGACCGAGAAGCCAAGGACAATGGCGATGGGCTTGGTCTCTACGACAAGGACGGGCTCTGTGTGAGCCTTGTCAGTTTGGTTGCTCACCTTCCTGGACCTGGGGGGAGTTGGGAGGACCTTGGACTCAACATAGTGTAGGGAACCCTGATGGTTCTTTGGCCTGGAGAGGGAGGGAATGGGGGTATGGGTGGAGGGGAGGGGAGGGAAGGGGGAGGAGGATGAGAGGAGATGGAAATTTTTAATAAAAATAAAATAAAAAAAATAATAAAAAAAAGACAGAAAGTCATGTCAGCAGGATCCTGTAACATGCTCCCTTCTCATGGTGGCTAGGAACCAGAGAAAGTGTTGTATCTTTTAGTGGGTATTCTTGTTTTCCCCTTTTATACTATGTGGTTCCCCAGCCTATGGGAGGTAGCCACATTCACACATGGCTGGTCTTTCTATCTAACAGATAGTCTCTTGTGAAAACGTACTCACAGATTCAACCAAAGGTATGCTTGGCCAATCTCCAAGGTCCTTCTTAGTCCAGCAAGGAGGGATCCCAGGATGACGTCGAGGTTCCATCACGGGAATTTATGACAGTAGCCCTAGAGAACATTCTGAGGGAGAAGAAGTGTTCCATGTTGACTTGGGTAGTAGATATACAAATGTACAAACCTGTAAAATGCATTGAATTCATACTTAAAGTGGTTTCATTTTACTGAATATCAACATTTTTGCACTTGAAACATCTTGTTTTAACTTGAATTTTTTTATTTTTATTGAGCTATATATTTTTATCCACTCCCCTCCCTTTCTACCCTTTCCCATGATTCCCATGCCGCCAATTTACTCAGGAGATCTTGTCTTTTTCTACTTCCCATGTAGATTAGATCCATGTATGTCTCTCTTAGGGTCCTTTTTGTTGTCTAGGTTCTCTGGGGTTATGAATTGTAGGCTGGTTTTTTTTTTGTTTCATGTCTAAAAGCCATTTATGAATGAGTACATATGATATTTGTCTTTCTGGGTCTGGGTTACCTCACTCAATATGATGTTTTCTAGATCCATTCATTTGTCTGCAAATTTCAAGATGTCATTATTATTTTCCACTGTGTAGTACTACATTGTGTAAATGTACCACATTTTCCTTACCCATTCTTTGGTTGAGGGGTATTTAGGTTGTTTCCAAGTTATGGCTATGACAAATAATGCTGCTATGAACATAGTTGAATACATGTCTCTGTGGTATGATTGAGCATCCTTTGGATATATACCTAGAAGTGGTATTGCTGGGACTTGAGGCAAAAACATCCAATAAAATACTGGCAAACCAAATCCAAGAACACATCAAAAAAATCATCCACCATGACCAAGTAGGCGTCATCCCAGAGATGCAGGGATGGTTCACATATGAAAATCTGTCAATGTAATCCACCATATAAACAAACTGAACCCAAAAAAACCACATGATTCTCAGTGTCAACCCCTGCCTGGCACACACACACATGCATACCCATAGACACATATACACACACTACACACATATACACCCTCACAAATATGTCCAGAAAAAAACAAAGTACACATTCTATATGTACATACATATACACCTATTGAACAATGGAAGAAACAAATACGGGAAAATTAATAAACTATAAATGTGGAACTAAGTAAACCTTGGAAGTAGTTGGTATCAGTGGAAAAACTACTAAATGGGGAGTCAGCCATTAGGGATCTTTGTTCATCCCAAAAGAGGTAGAGATCAGGATAAGATGGGAGAGAGGATATGGGGAGAAAGGTAGGAAGGAAGGGAGGGAGGGAGGGAGGGAGGGAGGGAGGGAGGGAGGGAGGGAGGGAGGGAGGGAGGGACGGAGGGAGGGAGGGAGGGAGGGAGGGAAGGAAGAGAGTAGAGGAGTGTACTCTGCTGAGCCGAAAGCCTTTCTTCTCATAAGCACCTGCACTGTGCACACAGCTCTCTCTGTAAATAGTGGCCACAGGCACTATGTGATGAGATAAAAATCATCTATTTTCCTGGAGGAGACTTACCTGTCAAAACTCCAATTACCAAATTATTGAGAGCTGTCTCTGTGATTTTACTGCAGGCATCTCACGGTGTATTCCAGCACTTTCCCACGGTAAATGGTAAATGGCCAGATCTCTGATTTAGACTGTATGTTCCCCGGGGAGACTGCGCTGGCCATGCCACCCGTGCAGCAGAGACTTGATGCCTCACCAGCAGTGTCAATTAACCCATCTCAGAGTGGGGACAGATGCTCATGAGTTACCACGAGCCACACTCATGCCTCTCTCATTCTCCTTCCAATAGCCAGGGTTCTACTGGAGTACCAGCCTAAACCCCTTCCCAGGAACCAAATGAAAGAAAGCCCCCCCCGTCAGCAGTGGGGCTGTCCATGGAGCGTCTGGAAGATGAAGACTGGAGAAGCCAAACATTGATAAACTTAATTAAATTTCTAATGAAAACAGAGGCAGCCTGTAGTGATTACTCTCTGTAACTGAGACTAATATTCCAATTAGGCTAATTCATCCCCTGATGCTCCAACACAGTTATAGGTTTAATCCATATTTCTTCCTTCATGTCAACAATAGATTTCCATCATTTTGGAAGCCAGTTTTGGCACTGAGCACAGCAGCCCTTGGGCCTATTTTTCTACGTGATTTTGCATGCGGATGGAGTCTGCCTGGGGCTTTCCATACAGACCTCAAGTGAGGTTGATTTTTCTCTCCTTTTCTTTTCCTGAGACAATAGGAATTTTCTGCATCTCTCAAACGCCCCATTTCAGAGGCCCTTAACTTTGCCATATCTCCCACTGCCAAGTTAATTTTCCCCACAACTTAAAAATAAAATAAATAACAACAGAAAATAGGTTTCTTTTTTCCCCTATTGTCCTATAACTGAGACCAAAAAGGGATAAACCGCACCTGATTTTCACCACACAAGGGCCAACTGCAACTGGCAGAAATGATAGGTCTCCCCTTGGGGTACACTAGCCAGAAATTACCCTATGGACTGGCACCAAACAGCTCAGAATAAGGCAGGAGACTAGGCAGAGCCTCGCTGTCCTGTTTTGGGCACACTTCCTTCACTTCCTCCCTGGAGAAGTTACTTCCCATTTCTAAGCCCATGTTTCCTCATGTGTAAAATGAGAATCATAACAGTTTTCTTGGGTTCTGTATATGGGTCAGCCAAAACAAAATAGCTGCTTTGGGTTATGGATTCTTATGCGCAGGACAGAAAAATGCTATTTACCTGTCTAATTTCATTTCTTCCTCTCAAAACCTCCTTGAGAAAAGGAGATCACCGCTTACAGGGAGAAGATGCTTTGGCCAAGTTCTCTAGCAGAACCAAGAGAGCTCGAGGCTGACTCTCACATCTGTTCCACCTTTTGACCAAGCCCTCCCAATGTGATGCGTTCACTTTGGGGAAAAGCCAAAACTGCAGACTGCTGGCTACTCCTACAAGCTGTTTCCTCATCTCCCTCTGAATAATTGACTTGGCGTGCTCGCTCAGGGAGAGAAAAGGTGTCACACATAAGTCTTCCTTTCTCTACTTTAATGAACATATAAAAGTCATTTGTAGTGAGCTCATTGTTTATATGTCAATGGGATTATGAAGAGCTTGAAAATAGTTTGTTTTCTTAATTAGATTAAACAAGCTTCCCACAGTCTCCCTGACTTTATTGATTTACTTAATGAACCTTCCCCTCCCCCACCCCCAGACAGTACAAACGTAAATTTTAGCTGGGCCTGGGAACAAATTATCTTAAATTCTGAATCAGTGGGGCCTTAATTAATGCGGCTTGACTCCTTATCACTAGTGAGGCACAGAAATTTATTTTGCGCGGTCATAATAAAGACAGTCCTCCATGTGGAAGACAGCCTCGCCTGGGTCACTAGAAAAGGAGCTGCTCTTCCACTCACATAAGGAGGCAGGCGCTTTGTCATGCTGGGACTCAAGGTGGGGGCACACCGGAAGTGAAGCTAACTGCCAGGAACAAGGCCCTGCAGAAAGGTAAGGCCCAAGGCAGAATGCAGGGACAGTCCTAACCTGGCAGCTGCTGTCTCTGGACCAGCGGCACCCCCGGAATAGAAATGCACTGCAGCCACCGCTGGTCCTGGCTGCTAAGTGCTTCCTGGAAAGTGTTTGCTTCCTATAGTGAAGGTGAGAGAAGAGCAGGTCATAGCGACAGGTGTGTTCAAGGCAAGCAATGATGATAAAAGGGTTTCTAAGGAGCAATAGAAAGGGTGTGGATTCGGGTGGGAGGGAAGGCTGGGAGGATCTGGGGAAAGTTGGCGGAGGAGAACCTGTAATCAGAATATAGTGTAGAGAAAAATTCTATTTTTTTTTCTCATGGTTTATTTTTTTTATATTTAAAAATTTCCATCTCCTTCTATTTTCAATAAAAGAAAATGCAAGGGGATAAAAGGTGACTTTGGGAGGCAACTGCAGTGGGCTCAGTAAACGCAGAGGGAAGGGACAGACGCTCAAGGACGAGGAAATCCTCGGTGGTACAGAGGGCACCCCAGTCACTGAAGCGTCAAGAGCAGCAGGCTTGGGATCTCTCTGGTCACAACTCACAGCCTCACTCCCGCTATTAGCAATTGTCAGCTGGTGAGAGAAGAAGAGGCAGTTTTCTAAAAGAGGGTAGCTCCTGCTAAATTGACTGCACTCCAATGGAAGGCTACATGTCCAAGAATATTTGGGCAACACAGATTAGACATGAAGGATTAAAAAAAATAAACACAAAGTTGGATAGATAGGGAAAGAGTGTGGGTCTTGGAGGAGTTGAGGGAGAGAAGTGAATCTGATCAGAACATATACAAAATTCTCAAAAACAAATACACTTTTTAAAATAGTAATACCCTTCAAAGAAACCTCTCTTTGCAACAATGGAGACTAATCTACAACCAATCAAAATGCAGACTCATGGAGTGCAGTCCCAATGGATACATCTACAAAAGAGTGTGGCGTCTAAAGCTCAGTGAACACTGCAGAAGAGGGGGTGGAAAGAGTGTATGAGTCAGAGGATCAATGAGATTATGGTGAGATTCTGTCTCCTGGTAACATAAGAAATCTCACCAACATGATGACCCAAACAGGAGCTGAACAAAGACGACACCAACAAATATGCCAAACTGGAAAGAGAAAAGTCAGTGGGGCTTCAACCCTTCACAGAACTCTAGGCAACTGAAGAAATCTGGGAGGTCTCCCCCAAGGAAAAGCACACCAATTGGTTGTCCAGTGCCAAGTGGACAGACCTGAAAATATATATTCAAGTTGCATTATATGGACTTATATGTACTGTCCTTAAATATTGGACTCATACATATTATATTTAGGAATATATTTGCATATATACATATATATCATGTATGCATGCAATAACAATTAGTAAAAACTGAGGCCATGAATTCGAATGAGATCAGGAAGGGATATATTGGAGGTTTGAAAGAAGGAAATGGAAGAAAAATGCTGTAATTAAATTATAATTGAAAAATTAAAAATTAAAGAAGATAAGACATTTTAAAAATTCCACTGGTGAATTTTTGGACTTTAAACCTCAGTGATAAAATTCGCAAATAGAAAATAATCATTTTTATTGAAGCAAACAAGAAAGCTCTATGTGCTTTCCATTGTCTTAGCCCTCTCTACCGAAGAATAAGTTACTGGGAAAGGATGCTGATCAGCTGGGGACCAGGTGAATTTATTATTTTTCTTATTTTCTGTATTAGAAAGTCCGTCATCAAAAAGACTATCAACTAGAATTGCACATGGCAGTTGCAATTTCTAAAAGAGTCATTTGGCAACTTCTCTTACCTGCTTGTTGTCCGTGTAAACTTGGCTGGGCAAGTTGAAAAGTTATACAAAACAAATCCTAACCCTTGCAATTAGATGGATTAAAATAAACAAATATAATCAATTATGTCTTTTAATTTTCCAGACAGCACTTACAGGGCTTAATTTTCTGCTCCTACACCTTCCAAATTATCTCCATGTGATGTTTGGAATCTAATAGGAAAATGTAGCACAGTTGTACTGATTTTATCTATGCTGAACCCCTCATGCATGCACCCTCTCTTGTCAACTTGCTGTAGACCCCAGATATAGAAATGAAATGCTCATAGAGAAAGGAAGTGAAGTCAGGAGGCATTTGCTTTATTTTCCTCTGTTTTGGCATTCATATCATCCCCTGCTAGCATGCCCTCAAAATCATACGAAATTGCTTTCAGTAATGATAGACTGCAAGTACATCAAAAATACTCCACATAGACAATACATAATGCAAAAATAACTACTCAAGAAATAAATAGGAGACACGGACATAGCTTTTAGAAAGACAGTTCCCTAGTCAAAAAAACAAAACAAACAAAAAATAATAGAATATGGGATTTCAGTAGCACAACACAGGTACACTGCTCTCTCTGGTGGTTTTGAATGAGGACTTCCCTAAAGTAGTATAAACAAAATACCATAGTATTTAAACTACGTCAGCAGTTCAGAAGTTAATATGGGACTCAGGTAAAAGACAACTGCCTCCATGCCAAAGAAGAACCATTTCACAGTAAACAAGGGCCACAAGCAGATCTCTATACATCTGGAAAATGGGAAAGTATTGGTTGATTTTCATTGCCTACTTGGCACAACCTAGAACCACCAGGGGAAAGAGTTTTAACTGAGAAATCATCTAGATGTTTTAATTGAAGATCGTCTAGGTTGGCCTATGAGCAAGTCTGTGAAGGATTACCTTGATTGTTGCCTTAGTTAGGGGTTCTACTACTGTGAAGAGACACCATGACCACGGCAACTCTTGCAAAAGAAAACTTTTCATTGTAGTGGCTCACTTACAGTTCAGAGGTTTACAGTTTACAGTTACAGAGGTGAAAACCCACTCCATGAGTTAGGTTACCTTCCGAAAACAGAAGAAAGATGAAGTTTCTAACCTTGTGGAATACTGACAATCAATCACCATAAATCAAGCCTTGGGGAAGGTATAAGAATTAGCAAGAAATTGGGGGTGATGCTATATGCCCACCAAAGAGAAGGAGCTATTTCTGAAGATATTAATAGCATGTATGTAACATTAAAAAACAGTATAAAAAGAAAATAGCTGTGCCTGACAGTACACGCCTGTAATTCTAGCACTCAGCAAGATGCTGAAGAAGGAGGAGACTAAGTCTGGGGCCATCCTGAGCAGTACAGTGAGTTCCAGACCTATCCTGTGCTGCGTATTGATTCTTTGTCTCATAAAACCAAAAGCTAAAAAAATATATAATCACTTTTTCTACCAATCATAATCATCATTATGGTACATATCAATCATCTTGTTGCTACGGCAGATTTGGACCAGCTCTGCAGGTGCTTCTTCTTCACTATCAACGTAAGTGTTAACCCACAGCCTTAGCAAACTTCACTGAGAACATTATTTTTAATGACCACATAGAATTCTGCATACAAATGTATCCTAATTTGTGTAACCCACTCCCTATGATCTGACTTTTACGGTGTTTTCATTGTGGGCTTTTGTAAATATTCTGTGATAAAAATCACCAGACATAAATCTTTAACCCCATCTCTGATTATTGCCTTAAGATAAATTCCCAGCCATGGGATTGTGAGGTCAAAAATATGAATGTATTTAAGGTCTTTGTAATATATTTGCCAATTTAATCTCCAAGAGGTTTCTGCCAGTTTACAGGCCTGTGATCCATGAAGATGGGTGACCAAGAATATTAAATGCTTGCTATAGCTAAAATAACTTCCAGGCCATTACTAAAACAGAAATGCATTATTTTTAAATAACAGGCCACCCAGATAGCCTGTTGTCTTCTCATGTGAGATTAATTGTAAGTAACAGTTTAGGAGATAATATAGGATACTTTGATTTAAGTAAATTCTGCTATTGTGTATCATATTTCAAGCATTGATAATAGAGAGTTATCAAAACCATAATTCTGGATATGAAACTCTGAAAGTTCATTCACTTATGATTTGGGGCCCTGAGGTTCTGCCCTCTGCAAATATTTCTTGCTTGAATTTAAAAAAAAAAAAAGAAAACACTTCTTATTTTAGTTTGCTGAAAATATCCCACAACTCAATTTCATAGAACCAAATCTTGCCCAAAGATTGAGATACATCCATTTTCATGTAAACAAACAAACAATGCCAAATTCAATGCAACACCTTCAGATTCGTTTCGTCTCTCAACTGTTTTACATGACAGGGAAAAATCCAGGGCCAATATTCCTACTTTTCAAGTTGAAAAACTGAATCCAGAGATGTAAATCGGCTTCACTAAAATAGGTGAATAGTAGAACACCACGAAATAACTGTTTTTGTTTAGTGTATAAATACACTTTGTTTAGTGTGTAGATGTACATATATATTTATGCAGTAAGTAAAACACAAACACATACATTACAGGCCCTCCATTGGCACCCCAATGTTCTTAAGAAATGAAAAATTAATCCAGTACTTGTGTAACTAACAACTTTACAAGAAGATAAAATGTAATGTAATGGACAGCTGGCAGGAGCAGGTGGCTGAGAGAACATTCAGCCTGGGGCACAGAAGGACAGATGGGGTCCATGCTCTGAGTCACCTGTATTCAGTGATCCATCAGCCTTGGGTCTTGAGGAGGTCACTTCTTTTGTCTCCATCTTCCATTGGAACTGTAGCACCATGAAGACCCCAAACACAGAGATCAGAACTGTTATTGACCAGAATGGAGCAATTAAATGGGAATGGAGTTGGCATTCAAGTAAGGACCTAAGGAGGATAATTAGAAGTTTCTAGAACTTGGAGGGTAATGCTGTTCTGCTGCATGTCTCTGTGTATTAAAATCTTGGCTGTTTCCCAAGTACACTTCAAACATCATCTTTCTCGGTTCTCCAACAGAGTATAACCTCTGCTGATTCTGGGATCTCAGTGTTCTCACTGCCCCACCCATTACCACACTGTACCTCTCTCCTCGCCTATCTAGTATTAAGCATGTACAAGTCATACGCTGACCTGGATGACAATGCAGTTGCTGTTTCTTTTACCCCTGAATGTCCATAGGAATTTGCACAGTGCATTTGTCAACAAACTCTGTAGTGATATTTTATTTGTAGTTTAATAAAACTTGCCTGAAAATCAGAGAGTAAAACAGCCCCACTGGTCAGCCTGACAGACCAGGAAGTGGTAACACACACCATTAATCCCAGCAGCCACACTAGTCCACCATAGAAGCCAGGCAGTAGTGGTGCAGGCCTTTAATCCCAGCCCCAGAGAGGAATATAAAATGGGAGGAGAGAGGCCTCAGCTCAGTCTCATTCTGAGGATTCTTGGAGGCAGGATCACCATTTCAGAGTGAGGTAGGGGTAAAGTCAGTGGTTGACTGCTTTGCTTTTCTGATCTTCAGGTAGAACCCCCATATCTGTCTCTGGGTTTTTATTATCCGTGCTACAGAACTCTGGTCAATAATATGTGTAATAGAATTACAGAAGATGAAAAGGCATTACATGGATATTCGTTCCTGATCCTATTAAATAACTCAGATTACAGTCAACACCTCTCTTGAACTTTTAAAAATTGTTCTGTGAGTCTGAGATGAATTATTATCTCAGTGAAGATTTCCCTAAAACACAAAGCTTAATTAATCCAGCTTTAAATATTTTGTTGCTATAAATTAAATTTAGAAAGAACCACCGAAGGGAAAGATGAGAAATGATTGACAGCATGTTGTGCTAACAAATCCACCTTCCTGGGAGGTCTTCTCAGCTGGTTTTAACAAGGAAAGATTTTTCAGTATTAAAAACATTAACTATTTTTAATATTAATTATCACATCCTTGTACCGGCTGTTACAAGCACTGACCTTAACTTACAGTCTTGACAGAGATGAAGATGCTTTTTTTTGTGATGGCTAATTTTGGTTGTCCACTTGATGTAATTTCAACCACCACCAAACAAACAGGATACATCTGTGAGGGGTTATCTAGATGAGATTAACTAAGAAATGAAGAAGCGCCCCAGTGTTTCGGGCACCACTCCGTGAGGAGCAGGCCCAGCAGCAGCATTCACTGCCCTCTGCTTCCTGGTGGCTAAGGCAACGTGATGTGACTTCCTGCCCCTGACACCACACTTCCACAGCCGTGATGGACTCTACCCCCAAATCTGTAGCCAAAATAAGCCCTCCCTTCTTTAGTTTGTTTTGGGTCCCAGCAATGAGATAATTAACAAACACCCTTTCCTTCTCGAAATGATGGATTTTTAGGACACTGGTGTGTCCCCTTTCTTTAAGGGTGTTAATCTCCTTCCCGGAGGCTTGGGGAAAGCTTACTCCATAGGCAAGGTGTCCCAGAAAAAATTTCCAGAGCAACAATAAACAAGATTTTCCATCACAAGGCCTTTTGAATATACTTTAAGAAAGTTTCAGCTGATAATTTCTATGCGAGGAACTACTCTGAGCCTATTAAACACCTGCTCAAACGTGACTGACAGGAACATGCAAACACAGAATGTCAAAAGAAGCTGTCCCCATGATGCACGCTACAAAAGTGAGTGAGCCACAAAGTCCTGCGCAGCACAGGACAGAGGGCTGAGCTCCTCGGCAGATCCACGCATCCTGTGTGCCTGGATAGGTATAAGAAGCCAGGACAGGCAGTCTGTGGACATAGCCTTTGCTTTGCATGCCTGCAGGGGGGTCTGAAGCCCCAGAAGCCTGTCTGTAAAGTATGTCGCAGCCCTGTGACACTTGGTGTCAGAGCTGTGGCACTTCAGCGGCACATAACAAGAGCACAGAGACATCCTGCCATGTCTTCCATAACAATTTCTTCCGAAGTTCCAGATTCACATGGCATCGTGTTCCAAATATCCGAATTACATTAAGCCCACCTCTGAGGATGCATCCCTCCAGTGGAGAAATGACCCACACCGGTGCACCTTTGTTTGACTTTACTGGAGAATGCAGATGAGAAAAGACTTATAGACACTTCAAATCTCACAGCACAAATACCAAATACGTGGTTTGACAGATGTGTGCCTCCATGTCCCCTGGAAGACCCCAGCTATATCAACAACCTCATGAAATATATCTAGGGTGGCTCCCGTTTGTCCAACAACACATTAGTGGATTAATTTGTTGATAAAAAAAAGTCATAATGAGCCAAGCTGCATGATAAAGTTGCAGCCCTCCATCACTTTTCTACGAGCAGGATCCCCACTGTCCATATTGTGTTCTAGAATACTGCCTTTATGCATTAGGTGCGAGCCCTCAACTCCTAGACCTCACCTGTAACGTGGATCTGGAAATGAGCCATGGCATGGGACAGGGTCACTTCAAACTGGGCATAGAAGCCCCAGCACAGAGTTCTCTTTCTTTTGGCTTCTTGTTCACATTGTCCTCCCCATGGAGAATCGTAATGAAACAGTAACTCCTTCCCTTAGACATGAGGAGCATGAACTCTCTAGTGCACCTGTCCAGGGCTACAGTACCTCTCTTTCTACGGGGGTGATATTGTGGGTTTCACATGGCCTGATGCTCAGAGGTTTCATGAGTGCTGTGTCTCCAAGCCTCCTTCACGCCAATAGAACTGACTGGTTCTGTCTAAAATGCCTGATAGTGTCCTTTTAGGACAAGATATCACCATGGAATTTTAGGGCAAGTGTTGTAGATAGCAGCGTTGAGATGCATTCATCTGTAACAGGAGAGAGGGTCAATTAAGAGGCCTCAGATTTGGCTCTCATTTTCACACTAATAAAGTGTTTTACAGTGGCTGGGTGATGTACATCTGCTGATATAAGAGAAAGAACACTCAGGTGATGGAGGAGGGGGGCACTATTACATGGCCACCATTTTACCTGCTACTTGCTAACTTAGATGAACCTGGGCATTGCTTTGTTATCACGTGGTCATGACTCTACTTTCAATTTGTGAATCTTTTTGAAGACCCTGCCTTTCAGTCCCCTGAAGGGACTATGGAAAACCCAGGTCAGTCATACCTTCTGTCTCCTCCAAAAGTCCCCCTTGGGAAGGCAAAGAGCATCCTGCAAGCAGTTAAGGAAAGGTGTGTACTGGAAGTTTTCTTCGGGAGCAGCTTAGGTGAAAAGTCAGCGTGTTGTATGTATAAACATGGGAGCTGCCAGGATGGTCTGTAGGAGCAGATTCCTCTGGCTGACAGAAGGCTTGCATGTTCAAAGACGTTCTTGCATGTCACATGCCCTCGTGAATGTGGAAGGATTGTCCTAGTCTGTGGCTGAGGTTGCATGCAGTAACGTGCTTTTGACTCTGCACTTCTGCTGTGGCTCCCTCTCTAACTGCCAGGATAAAAGCAAATAAAGTCTAACAACTCACAAAGACAAGCCAGGATCATTCTCCCTATTGTGTTATCACATTAGAAGGATTCAAAGATTAAGGGTCACTTCTTCACTGTAACTTCTGGGAAGGTTTGCTCAGACGTTCCTGAATTGAGACCATCTCAGGAGACTCTCCCAGGGACATTTGATAAAAATTTCACTTGAGGAACTGGTGGCACACCCATGTCATGGTAGAGGAGCAACCTCCTCTCCTGCATTGAGTGCCCTTTCTGTATTTCTATGGATGGCTTTCTAGAAAGCAAGGTTTGTTATGTTCTCGCTTTTAAAGGATGAACTATAAATAAATTTTATAATTTATCCTTCCTCCAAAACACCTGTGCACCTGGCAACTCCTGTGGAGTTCCAGAAACAGAGTAATGTTGGGAAAGTCAGCAGAGATGGAATAGATTGTTCAGCATGGCTAAAGACTGAACAGAGACCTCCTGATGTGGGAAACTGTATGTGCATGTGGCCTTGCTAAGCATCAGTCAACTTCTGTCACCCAAAGTGACACCCAGCAGAGAATGGACCAATCAAACCCAATTTCACAATCAACACTCAAGACAGCATAGAAAAAAAATGGAAAATTAGGGTGATGGTCAGAAAACCAACTAAATATATTATTTCTTGTTATAATAAATCCAAGAGAAAGCTGTCCAACACCCTCAGTTCCCGGTGTGAAGAGATAAACAATGTCACTCAAAAGAAGCAAAGACTAAATTTCTGGAGAGACAGCTCAACTCTCTGTTAATAACTTAGAGAAAGATGTCTTTGTCTACAAAGGTGAGTCTTGGCTAATTAGGTGTGTCATAGGGAAAGCACACAGTATCTTGTTTAAGTGTATACCAGCTGATCTGCAGTAGCTATACGTCTTTACAATTCAAATGTTTTTACTATTCAAATAATTTTTAAAATGTTTTTAATTGTAATAAAAGTATACCATTTCCCCCTCCCTTTTTCTCCAGTCCCTCCCAGATACTTCTCCCAAACTTCTGATATGCCGCCTGCTCTCAAGTTGCTAGCCTCTTTCTTTGATTATATTGTTACACATCTGCACACAAAAAAATATACATATGTATACAAATAAATATTTAAGATATATATAAAATATACATTTAATTGATTAGCATACTATTATTACTTATTTATTAATTATAAACACATATATATTAAGAGATCGCTGCAAAGTCCAGGTTATCCTTCATTCTTTTACCAGAAAATGGTAGAGCTAGCTATCGCTAACAGCAGAGTACCCAGAACAGTTATCTATCTCTCAAATATCAATGATAATAAAACGAAACCTTTTCATGTTGTCTATCTATAATAGTACTCACGCTCCTTCACTTGTCTTTTTCAATCTCTTGCTCATTAAATCATATGGTTTTGGGGAAACGTGCCCACATTACAGATAGGAGCTTCTGTATGTTGCTGTTTTTTCTTTTCATAAGACAAAGTAAAGTCAACTTTTAAATTACTTCATCAACTTGAGGGACAAAAATGCTTGTGTAAGATGGTGTGTGATCGACCCTTATGGTTTATTTTGTGCTGAACCAATATGATTTGCAACATTTTTATTTATGTCACCCCTCATGGAATATAAATGGGGCTGTTGTAGGAGGCCACTACTTGTTTGTTTCCCGGCCACCCAGACTCCCGAAATATCCACACGAAAACTGTATTAATTAAATCACTGATTGACCTATTAGCTCTCACCTCTTATTGGCTAGCTTTATATCTTAACTTAACCCATTTCCATTAATCTGTGCATCACTATAAGGTCATGGCTTACCAGCAAAGTTTCAGCATGTCTGTCTCTGGCAGCAGCTCCGTGGGTTTTCATTAACTCTGCCTTCTTCTTCCCAGCATTCAGTTTAGTTTTCCCTGCCTAGCTTTACTCTTTGGTCCTACCACAGGCCAAGACAGTTCTGTATTAACCAATGGTATTCACAGCATACAGAGGGGAATCCCACATCATGGGGCATGAGTGATTCCACCTGCAGTATTTGTCAAGTTCTTATTTATTTACTATAATTGGAGCCACAAATATTTTGACACTGTACTAGTTGGTAGTAAAAGTGTAATATGTCACCTTCAATGTGGTATGCATCTTCTGTTGTTTCATGTGATGCTTTATTTTTCACTCATTGTATTATAAGATTTATAGTTAAGACCCACAATTTGTAGCATTCTCTTTTGCCACCTGTCATTCACCTACATATGTTAATATGCCTGGCAAAATTTTGCTTGTTAATTTATATTAAATTTTTGGAGTAAATTTTTTTCAATTGTATCCCTTTTATATTATTTTAAATTCACTCTTAAGTGAATTTATTATGGCATCTATGACCACATCAACGACCAGCACAGAAAGATAACCATGAAGGTGTGATACCAACAGCTGTCTAAGCAGACTTAAGTCTCACCCAATATGAGGAAAATCATAGCTGATACTAGAAACCTCTTTTCTCTTATATCATGCTTGTCCAGTCTGGACACCATGCATTTTGTCTGTAGTCAAGATATGTGCAGCTCCTGCATCTATGGCTCAGGGAAAATCATGGAAGAAAGGAAGATTGTAAGAGCCAGAATGCCAGGAAATCTGCTATGAATCTGCTTTTCTTAGAAGCTGCTGCATAAACAAGACCTAAATAATGACAGCATCAATAGACATATTAGACATGTTAATGCAGAAGCAGGAAAATCATTTGGGACATTGCCCCTTAAGAACTAATGACTGCTGAGAGAGGGAGAATTAGCCTCTCCCAGAGATTAAGAACCCTCACTAGTTATCCAATATAAGGTAGTCAGCCCTGAAACCACACACACACACACACACACACACACGGGGGGGGGGGGGGAGAGTCACTCAGATGGTTGTATTTATATAGGTAAGTGTGTGTCTGTAACAACAATAATAAAGGGCTATCAACTTGAGAATAGGGGTGGGTAAATAGAAGAGTTGAGGAAAAGGAACATGGGAGGGGGCAGAAAAGAAGAATGGAAAAAGGGAAAGTGATGCAATTATATTTTAATTAACATGTATTTGAAAAATAAATTTAAAAATGGATCATAGTGTTTTATCATATTTAACACTGTTTCTATATTTTACAAGTTTGCTTTGTTCTTTGAGGTTTATATTTTCTTGGTGTTAATTTTATTTTGCATTCTGATAACTTAGATGAGTTATTGTCAAGTCCTGAGGTTTTCTATTAACTTTAAATTATATGCTTCTACCTGACTCTAACCTGGGGTGATACCTTTCAACTCCCAACCTAAGAACAGTAAGGAAGTGACTACTCTTCCTAAGTTTCTGCCCCACCCTTGACATCTCTATGCAGAGGCACCAGTTTTATGCTTATCATTTTACACTTTTGGATTTATGGCAGTTATATTTTCCCTGCAACTAAAACCCCCACAGTTTTCTTTACTTACTCACATATTTAAACAGATTCATGGCTTACTCCAGAACTTTTATGTTACTGCTTTCCATCCTTGACATATTTACTTTGTTTCATTTAGCTGGCTGATAGATTTCATCACCAAGACGTTGCTTCAGAGGCATGGCTAATTACTTCACCCCTCGAAAACTTGAGAGTTTCAGAATTGCCTTGCTTGAGTTGGGGAGAGGGCTCAGGAGGAAAGTGCTTTCTGCACAAGGATGGGTGTCAGGATCCCTAACCCCCATATGAAAGCCAGGCAGGTGTGGTGGCCTGCTTGTATTCCCAGCCTCAAGAGACAAAGTCAAGGGATATCTAGAACAAGCTACGTAGCTACACTAGCAAAACTGGTGACCTCTAGGGTCAGTGAAAAACCCTGTTACATAAGTTGGACCACCCCTAGCCATGTGGGTCTGGGCTGCATAAGATAGATGAGCTGTGGTTGAGACTGTGATAAAGCCTGCTAGAAACATTTCTCCATGGTTTCTGAGCCCAAGTCCTGTGTTCTTACCTTGACTTCCCTCAGTGATGGACTTGACCTCAGTGTCAAACAAGTAAATTTCCTTCCCTTAGTTGATTTTTGTCAGAATGTTTTATCACTGCCACAGAAAACAAACAACAACAGATGTCTTTCTTTTTATATGAAAGACAAACTTGTACGGGATAACAGATGTGTTACTTATAATCCTGTGGAAAGCTATAGACATCTGTCCACCTTATTGTAAAATCAAATGGTGAAATCAACTGGTCACTCTCACACAGCTCCTTCTCCATAGGATTTCTCTTTCACTTGATATCTGTGAAATTAATGACATTCCATCTCAAGATTAATTATTCTGTATCTTTTTTAATTAAAACTGAGGACTGGATAGATGGCTCGGCAGTTAAGAGGATGTACTTTACTGTAGAGAACTAGAATTTGGTCTCAGCATCTATATCAGGCAGCTCACAACCACTTAGAAGTCCATCTCTTTCCCCCTCTTTTCTCCTTGGCTAGCTTCTGTATTTTTGTGCACACACAAACACACAGACACATACATACACACAGAACTAAAAATAATGACATACATGAATCTACATAGCAAGGAGAAACAAACAAGATCTCCTGAGTAAATTGGGAGCATGGGGGACACAGGAGAGAATAGAAGAGGAGAGGGGGGTGTAGGAGGGGAGTAGAGAAAAATGTATAGCTCAATTAAAAAAGATTAAAAATAAGTAAATATTTTTTTAAATGAGTTTCTTGCAACAATAGATCTTTAGAAAGATTTATTAGGACATTTTCTCACTGAAATTATTATGAACACATTAATTTTAACTTCATGTGTCTGTTTTCTCGAGTTCTTACCACTGGATCCCTTTCCATGTGGTTTGATGGGGTTTCCCCCCAGGCATCTTCTCCACTCCCTTCACTCCGCTTTAGAAACATCTGTCTATTTACTGCCATCACAACTTCCCATTCTGACAAGGACTTCATGGTTCTCTCCAGTGTCATCCTGCACTTCACACTCATGGATTATGTTTGCTTTCTACTTTACCTTTGAACTTTTATTTCTTTTCATTGGAAGATTTTTCATTTAGAGCATTCCTTTTATGTCCTGTCTCAAATACACTGAAGCTTCTGTGTGTTTGGAGAGCTTAGCAGTCCACTGTCCTAGCAGCAGATGTATTATCGTGCAGTTACTTACCTACTACTAGGAGAGGGAGGAGCAACCTTCTCCAGCTTCAAGACTCCTAATTGGGTTCCGTAGTACCAAAGGATCAGCCTTAAACACATGTATATTCAAGCAACACTAAATGGACTTGGCACATAATTGACAAATCATGGATTTAAGAGGAAGTAGGAGAACACAGAAAGAGTTGGAGGGAAGAGGCAGAGGACTAGCAATGATGTAAACACAGGATTCATATATAATATTCTTCTAAAAATGAAATTTAAAACTAAAAACAGAATAGTCAACAAATATTTGGAATGATACTTTTTAAAGAGTGATCACTGTTTCTGAAAAGTATGCTGGCACAAGGGCTGTGTGGGTGAAGGCATCTGCCACCAATACAAATAACCAGAATTCAATACCTCAGCCAAACATAGAAGGGGTGGGGGGGGGAAGAACCAACTTTGTCCTCTGACCCTCTACACACTCGCCTTGGTATGTGCAGTCAACACACACGCGCACACACACACACACACAGACACACACAGACACACACACACAAATAAATAAATAAATAAATAAATAAATAAATAAATAAATAAATAAATGTGTGGTTTATCTTCTCATCCTTTTACCTATATCTTTTGTAGAGCTAATGTTTTTAGTTTTAGCAAGCTAACTTATTGAATTTTTTAAGAGACTAAGTAATGATTTTGTAATATCTTAAAAGTTATTGACAAATTCAAGATCATCTCTCTTTCCTCTAATGTTTTCTTCTAGGAACTCTAATTTATCTTTTATCATTCTGTGGATAAGTCTCACAATCTAAAATACATTATTGGCCTTTACATGATATCAACCATACATGTCATTAAACTTTTACTTTTAAAACCAAAGATATACATGTACAGTCAATATCAATGTGCATTTATATGTAGGAATATACAAGGCACATGCTGTGAGTTTTGCAAAACTTCAAAATGTTTTGAAATTTTCTTGTAAATAAGTGTATAAAATAGAAGCACGTTAGGAATGATCATGTGCTTGGATGCCATGGCAACGTCAAATTATATAAAAAGTTTCACATACCATCGTGTTCCCATGAGCATTCTCACTTTCCAATAGCTACCACTTTGCAGATCAGTAATAAGCATTTCGCAGATTTCCAGTCTAATAGAGTGTTGAGTAACCCTGCAAAAGTGGATCAGCAAACTCAAAGATTGTTCCCTTGAAAAGAACCCACCTTCCCACAAAAATCAAGGGAAAGAGGAGAGGAGTAGGCAATGTGGATTGTTGGGAGGAGTCAATTCTTTGAATTCTATAGACACGAAATGATACAAAATAAACAGTTTTAGGCCCGTTGGATTTAAATAGACACTGTCGCAGAAAATGTGACTCATTAAAATTGGCAGGCAATATGGAATATGATTGTACCTTTCATTGTCCAGAAATTGACTCCACAGTTTCAAAACACCTCTCTCCTTCTCCAGAAAGAGAAGGGGGGAGGCTTTTTGCGGTGCGTGGCAGTGATGGCAGAAAGTCATAACTCGTCTAAATGTTGATAACAAGCGAGGACTGAAGTGACTACTCAGCTCTAATCTGCACATATCCATCATCCCACCAAGGCTTGGAGAATACAGGGTGGGAGGAGCGAAAGAGCTGGAGATGTGGAGGGTTGCCCAGAAGGGGTGCCTCTGGACATGCCATGACTGTTTGCATGAATTCAGTGCAGCGATAGTTACCTGCAAAAACCCTGCCTAAGACAGTCCTATCAATAATAAACCACAGAAGGAGAAGGAGTTCCTGAAGCCCCAGACATCTCTAAGGAACATTAGGTGGTAAGAGATAACTGGAGGGCTGGGGTTCTATTTCTCAGTGGGGGTAGATGTCAGTAAATTGTTCAGGAAAATAATCTCTTCCCACCTATGCTCATGTAAGCAAACCTAATTAAATATAATGGGTCACACTCAAAAAGGTAGTGACCTTAAAGTAGTTGAAGGTATTTGTTGTAAGAGAAGTGATGTGGGATTCCCTTCTGTATGCTGTGAATATCATTGGTTAATAAAGAAACTGCTTTGGGCCTATAGTAGAGCTATAGGGGAATAGATGAAAGTTCTATAGCTAAACCATGATGTGGGATTCCCCTCTGTATGCTGTGAATACCATTGGTTAATAAAGAAACTGGCTGGCCTGACAGGGTAGAACAGAGCTAGGTGAGAAAAACTAAACTGAATGCTGGGAGGAAGAAGGTAGAGTTAAGAGAAGCCATGAAGCCCCACCAGAGACAGATGTTGGAACCTTGCTGGTAGACCACAAACCTCATGGTAAAATATAAAATATTGGAAATGGGTTAATACTAGATGTAAGAGCTCACTAGCAATTCACTTAAGTGATTGGCCAAGTTTCTGTGAGATTATTTCAGGGACTGAGCAGCTGGGAAAAAAAAAGCTGGGAAAGTGGCCTCCTTACAACAGAACCAAGCTCATGGAAACTCAGGAACTGTAGACTAACAGCGGTGGAGCCTCCATGATACCAAACTGGGCCCTCTGTATGTGGGAGACAGTGGTGAACCTTGGACTACCTGTGAGGTACCTGGCAGTAGGAGCAGGATATATCGCTGGTACATGACCTATTGGAGCCCATTCCCAATGATAGGACGCCATCCATGCTCAGCCTTAACGTTGGGGGGAGAAGCTTGGTCCTGTCCCAATGTAATGTGCCAGTTGACTTCCCATGGGAGCCATTACCCATTGGGAGGAGTGGATGGGGGGGGTGGACTTGGGGGAGAAAGGGTAAGGAAGAGTGGGAGAGAGAACTGTGGGTGGAATATAAAATGAAATTGAAAAATAAACTTTAAAAGTACAGATACTATAAAGATGACAATTTTCAAATGATTTATTGAAAATAGTCTCTATAAATCTTTGTAAGAATTCCCCTCCCACTATATGTGTGTGAGAGGGGTGTGCATGTGTGTGAGTGTGTATGTCTGTGAGCATATGTATGAATGTTTGTGTGTGTGTGTGTGTGTGTGTGTCTATTTACCATGCCGATTTTAAAGTTAAATAGGCATACAAAGGATTACAAGCACCAAGGCAATGTCAAAATAGAAAAAAAATCAACTGGAGATTTTTCGAAGTAGTATATTGTTAGTATAAGAATGAAACATAGACAAATGGGGCAAGAGAGAGTTCAGACACACATAAAGATCCATAGCTCATTCAAAAAAACAGCACTGATGAATGGAGGAAGAAAATATCTGTTAAATCAATATGCTGAGTTGATGGAATATCTGTATGAACAACAAGACACTAACCTCTACACCTCAGACAAAATGCACAGAAGCATGCCTAGTGAGTGTAACTGCATTGTAAGTCTAACAGTACAATGATCACATAAGAGAGGATCCACATCAGCCATGGTAAGAAAGAGCAGAGAATTAAATGTGTCAAGGAAAACAGAAAGCTGGGCTCCATTAAAACTGAAAACATGAAATGCTGTCGTCTGGACCTGGCATTGCACCCGAGGACTCACATGTGCTCGGCACCTGCACGGGACGGGGGCACTCCGATACTTCATTATGTTTGGAGAAAGGAGTTTATAAGACACTCCCCTTAAGGCTCATAGCTGTATAAAATCACACATTATTTTTCTTCTCCCAAAGTGTGTATAGCATCCTTCAGCATTAAGAAAACTAGTGAGTAAGGATGAAGCTTCCAGGTTGGTCTAAAACAATTTTTCCATGTTTCATGACTCAAATACATGGTGTCTTCAGCAACAGGGTTTTGCCACCATCAAGTTCTGGGAGTAACCATGAACAATTACAGTTTCCTATAATGTTTGGGAGGTCATACAGAGGACACCACTGGCCAACAGCTCAAAAGAGGTAACCCGTTCATTACACTGACCTTTTTAATTTGTTAGCCTATATAGTACAATAGGGGTATTATTATGCTGTTGTGGGTTAACTATTTACACTCTTTATATCCTTGTATGTTTATATTTTAGGGAGCTTATAGAGAAGTAGGTTTCCATATGGCTTTTTCAGAAAGTCTCTAATGTTAGTTATTTTTCTCTATTCCTTCCTCAACCCTGCCCAACCATCCCCTACCCCATTTAGCCCATCCTGATCCGTTATTCCTCCTCCATCTTTATATTGATGTGTTCTCTCTCCCTTTCCCCCCCTCAAAAAAAACCCCTCTGGCCTCTTTTCCCTATCTCTGAAACACATACATCTAAATATTAGGGTTTTTTTCATTGATTTGCAATAAACAGAATATATTGGTGAGCTCTACTTAGTTAGACTAAGGTATGAAACACTTAGAATTCCCATCTCTTCCTTGCCCAAGACTAACTTTTTCCTTTTGTCCCCAGTAACCATTTTGGCATTTAATCCCTGAGACTAATTTAGTTTTTAAACATCTTACAAATGAATAAATCAATTTTTTGAAATGGAAAGCTCCTAATTATCAAAATACACTATTTGAAAAGAATGCAAGAGGATATGAACAGGTCGGGATTCAGAAGAGAAAAAGAGCAGCTGCAAATCTGTCGGAAAACAATAGCCAACCCGTTTTTTTAAATAGGACAAAAAAAACGTTGACAGCAGTTTGCAAAAGCCGATATAGAGATAAGCACACGAATTGATATTTAATCTCATTTGTCCCTGAAGATATTTAATTAAAACTGCAATGAGATAACATTAGACTCTCATCCAAATGGCTACGATTTTAAAACGCAGTATCGAATGGTAACAAGAACGTGGAACACAGAAACTCTCAAACATGGCTTGTGGGACTATAAAGAGCCACAAACACGACCACTTCAGAAATGTTTTAAATGACTAAGGTAACGCCATTAAATACACTCTGTGGCCTAGTATCTGCACTGCTAGATGCTTCTTCAAAAGAAATGTGTGCATAAATAATGTAACGATAACAGGAAATTCTCTTTTGATGCAATGCTGGTTAGTTGTTATCAACTTGACCCAAACTAGAGTAACCTGGGAAGGGGACGCATCAGTCCCTCTTGACAGACTGCCTTCATCAGCTTGGTCTGTGTGCATGTCTAGGGGGTAATTTCCTGACTGATGATTGATTTGGAAGGACTCAGCTCACTGTGGGTGGTACCGGCCTAAAGCAAGTGGTTCTGGGTTGTGTAAGACAGCAAGCTGAACAAGCCATGGAAAGCAAGTCAGTAAGACGTATCCCTCCGTGACCACCACTTCCGTTCCTGCCTCCAGGTTTCTACCCTGAGTTCCTTGGCTTCTCTTATAAAGAACTGTCACCTGTAAGCCATACATTCTGTACACAAATGGCTTTGTCCTCGTTTACCACAACAACAGAAAGTGAACCAGCACAGATAGTTATGAACTCAAATCAGCCTAGATATCGTTAGGAGCATAATAGCTAAACTCTGTTTACTGGATGTATATTATATAGCACTCGATACATATATAAACCCTTGCCGTGCAGAGCAATATAGATGTTTCTCACCAATATGATGTTGAATGAAAGCCATACCAAAAATAAATAAATGTATATCACATAATTCGTTTGTGAGGAATTTTAAAATCAGAGAAAATTAATCTAAGGGATTAAATGCCAATCTAATTGTTATTTGAGGGAAAAAGGAAAGAAGCAGTTTGGAGCCACACAAGAAGAGATTAACTGTAAGAATAGTTCATAACATGGCCTGATTAAGTGACTCACACCCATGTATTCAATTTTACCACAGCTAACTGACCAGTACAGATGTGGCTGATGCCAATCCCCATGCTCTTCAGCCTTATCAGTTAGCAGAACAGGAGTCCTTGCCTCACTGGCCTGCCAGGAGCATTTCTTCCTGCCCTTTTCGTTCTGTGTGTGCTGTTGATATTCAACTTCTTCATTACACGATATTTCAGTAGACTGCCTTTCAAACATCTGCATTTAAGAACATGGCAGCCAGGCCCAGTAGCACAAGCCTAGACTCTTAGCTACTGAAGAGCCTGAGGCAAAAACACACATCCAAGGCCACCCTTGACAATGTAGTGAGACAATACCTCCAATGAAATAAATAAAGGGGAGACTGGTTTATAGCAGGGTAGGGGAACACTAGCTTGAGCCAGACCCTGGGAACAATCCCCAATAACCAGCACAAAAAGAAAAATAAATACATTTAATCTTCTCAAATGGTGCACGATATACATGGCAGTTACTGCTCCAATAATTAATAAGCACACATTAGATGACAGGATTGTTTTTTCTGGGCTATAAGTTTACAAGACTACAACTCTTAAAACAAGTACGATTCCTGCCATCTCAAAATTCACATTTTAGGAGATCCGGGCAATGAATAAATATGCATCGAGTAATAAAAAAAAAGCACTCGGCACACACCAGCTAACCTAGAATCTTGTGGAAATGAGCAGAGCAAAGGGGTGGTGGAGTAACAAGGAAAATGCCCGGAAGATAGGGAAATACTCTGGCCACACAGAACACTTTTATTGATCAGGAGAGGTTAGCCATCCTGAGATCTGACGAGACTGCAGGCCTATTGAATGAGAAACCTTCCAAGGTTTTCAATCTAGGATAATATATGATCCGGTTTTCATCTTTGAAATGAGCTTGCACTCATCTCTGGAAAGAACAGGTTGTAGGCAGAAGGCAGGAAGCACAGTGTAGACCTGCTGCACGGATGGGTGAGGAAGCCATGTTGCAAGCAGTGGTGCTCGCTTAGAGGAAGGTATGCCTGCGTTTTTGGTGTGCCGGAGAGGGAACCAGCAGGGTGGGCGGGTGGATTTCTATGTAGGTGTGAGAAGTGTATCAGATAAAGGCTGAGGGGGAATTCAAGGATGAGTCATAGTTTTCTAGCATGGTAACTAAGTAGAAGTATCACATATAGGTGGGAAGAATGGGAAGAGAAACACCTTGAGTAGAACACTTTTCTGAAACCGTTTTGTGCTCCTTACATTTAGAATATCTATAGCCCCGGTTTAAAGGGCTCTGTGAGCTAACATAGATAGTCAAGACCCATGAGACAGAAGGAACTTGAAAGTGTTATTATGGCCAGATGGTGGTGGTGCACGCCTTTAAATCTACCACTTGGGAGGCAGAAGCAGGTGGATCTCTGTGAGTTCGAGGCCAACCTGGTCAACAAGAGCTAGTTCCGGGACAGATTCCAAAACTCCACAGAGAAATCAAAAAAAGGTTTTAGTATGTATATAAATATTCTTAAATTCCTGGGTTTCTAATTCATTCAGCTTCACAGGAAGTAGAGGTAACAAAAGGAAGCTGAGTAGTGACAAATGTCAACATTCAGAAGCAAAGTGGGAAAAAAAAAAAGAAAGAAAGAGAAAGAGAAAGAGAAAGAGACAACACTGACCTGACGGGGAACCTGTTGCAGCGGACAAGGCGGACAGCAGGAAGGCAGTTCTGCGAGGAGGATACTCCACCTGCTGCAGAGACTGCGGAGACAAAGACCAGAGTCTGCCATGGACCCTGCTCCAGAAGGGCTCTCAGTGTTCTAGTACATCATGAGTCTAAATGTCTGCACAGAAAGCATCCTGCAGGGAAATGTTAGCCAGGAGCCTGGTGGCCATTCCTTTTCAAGAGGAGTCATGATGTACTAAGGAGTGATTTAGAATGCCCCCCTAAAGTGTCTCAAAGTTAACTCTAAAACAGAAAAGTGTGTGTGTGTGTGTGTGTGTGTGTGTGTGTGTGTGTGTGTGTGGTTTGTCTTCATGTGGTCACATTATATATCCACATTGCACATATATGTAAATTTTAATATATGTATATATTATATATACATACATACACCTATTTCTGCCTTAGTTTCATTTGCTAGCTTTTCCTTGTCTATTTTGTTTCTGAGTATGGGAATTTCTCGTGTGTGTGTGTGTGTGTGTGTGTGTGTGTGCATGCGTGTGTATATTTGTGTGTGATAAACTATCAGAGCTAGATGTTGCAATAGTTTAGGTGTTAAATGTCCCCAAATGTCACATACAAAGGCTTGGTCTGCAGTTCATAACACTATTGGGAGATGGTAGATCCTCTGGGAAGCTGAACTTGGGAGAAAAGCATTTATGTAACTAGATGTATATGGAGGAGCTGTTGAGACCACATTCCTTTCTCTCTAGTTGGTTTCCAGGCTCCATGAGATAAGTAGATATCATCGCCACATAGTCCTGCCATGATGTGTGTGTCACCAGCAGTCCGAGAAACAGGCCAGCAACCATGAATGGAATCCTCTAAGACTGTGGCAAAACTAAACCTTTCCTTCCAATGAGCTGATTGTCTTGGGTATATTCTCCCAGTGATGAACCTCTGGCATCGCAGATGTATGCTTAAGCCATCTTTATCTCTAAAACCAACCATTATTAACAAATGGATGTTTGCTGTGCAGTCACTTGGCTTCTCTCAACATGCTAGAAGCGTCCTGTTGCTGACACTCACTCTGCTTTCCAAACATCCACAGGGGACACTTAGTCTGCCAACTGCATTGGGAATTCAATTGGAGTCTTTCTCTACTTATCTTTCTGTTGAAGGCATCAGACTGAGTTGAAGGCTTGTAAACACAAATACTGCGTTTAAAAACACCACCCTCTAATAGGAGATTTTAAGAAAAACTTCATGTCCAGTGAAAGCATTTAGAATATAAAAATTAAGACAAGGTTAACAAGAAAGGTATTCTGACAGATAGGCCTGTTGGCACTTCCTAGAAGAGTGGCCAACATTGCCAGGAAGCTGTTAATCTGGGACATGGTTGTCAGTGATTTACAGAGAAGCCAGTGTTCTACTTTGTAATTTTTATGCAGAAATATTAAACTCCACTAACATAGAAAAGCTGGAGGTAAAAATTGGGTTTAAATAGTGTTGGGGAACAGAAGACAAGAAAGAGGTTGGCCAAATGGCATCCTTGCAAGAGGGGCTGCCTGGTGAGAAGTTTCACCAGTCCTGTCCTCCTGCGGATGTTCGGAAGAAAGTTGGTGGCATTTCTGAGACTGACAGTGACACCTGAGCCGCGGCTGATCCACGTGTACCAAAGATAGACAGGGCTGAAGCCATGTCTGTCCCTGCAACCTTCTTCCTGTGCCCGCCCCTGTTCTTCTACCCCTGATCACCCATCCCTGACACCTTCTTCCTATCCCTGTCCACGATACCTTATTCCTGTCCCATGCCCCTGACACCTTCTTCCTGTCCCTGTTCCTGACACCTTCTTCCTGTTTCTGACACCTTCTTCCTGTCCCCTGTCCCTATCACCTTCTCCCTGTCCCCTTCCCTGACACCTTCTTCATGTCCCTGACACCTCTTCCTGTTCCCTGACCCGAACACCTTCTTCCTGTCCCCTGACCCAGGCACCTTCTTCCTGTCCCCTGACCCAGACACCTTCTTCCTGTTTCCTGTCTCTACCACTTTCTTCTCATATGCTGCCATTTCCTGCTTTTCTGCTCTCATTCCTTCCACCTCCCCACATCCTTCTCCCCTCCTTTCTGTTCTCTACTTCTCAACCCTAGACTACTTTGTCACATACTTTTCCTTCCTTACCTTCTTTGAGAAGGTATTGGATACCTCCTGGTTCTTCCATGCTCCCGTCATCCTTCTGAACCCAGGGCTTGGGAAAATAATGAAAACAAGTTTTCTGTCTTCAGACGCTTATATAAATCCTCCTGTGTGTTCATATTTTAGCTTCTTATTTTAAGTGATGCCCTGCCCATACATCATGTGCTGGCTCTTTTCAGAGGTCTGCATACCTGTCATGCCACACGCAATCATAACACCTTATGGGCAAGTTCAAAGACACTTAATTCTTCATGACTTATATTCATTTGGAGAGAATGTCCACTTTGGATACCGTCCATTCCTGTCCTACTGAGTAACCTCAGCTATCATTCTTGATCAAGAGAAATCAAAAAGAAAATTAGTTATCCACCCACAACCTTAATTTAAATGCTTCTAACCATTAGCAATGGCGATTTCCAAAATGAGTCTGATATGATATGTATCCCTAAAGCCTAGATTCTCTGCTGGGATTCTACAGAGGTGAGTTCAGATACCACAGGACGCTCATTGTCTCAGACGCCAGAAGAAGACAGAAAACTCCAGTCTCGAGCAGCACTTCACAGTTTGTGAAACACATCCACGAGTGTCACTTCCGCTTTAGTAGCGACACCTCTGAGGAAGGCATGAGGGCTTTCATTGCTCTGGGCACTCGGCTCACATCTCACCTTGCAGACAGCAAGGTTTGCCTAACCCAGACTGAAGCCTCTGGCCGTGGACTGTACTTTAAGCATCGCTAATGATGCCATTGATCTCCTACACTGGCTGACACATCACTCCTTAAAGGAAAAATCTCCAAGTGGAAAAATCTGAAAATAGTTGAAAGGCAAAGCTGAGTAGCAACTGGAAGCGCCTTATATAGGAGTTTTAATTCATTCCCAGCTTCTGCCTGTTCTATTGACAAACACACCACTTTAATCTCTCCCTGCCAGGCCTCTCACTCTGTGGTCAAGAGGCCACTTTATTAGGCTTGCTTTTTTTTCATCCATTGGTTGTAAGAAAGGTTATGGGTACAAATACCTCGCAGCCCATATTAAAAGGACATACTGCCAGGGAAAAAAATTATATAGTCAGTCTTGCTAAATTAGTTTACCTAAAATTGTATGTGTGAGTGATTTTAATCAAAATCTAATTTCCCCTCTTTTTAGAGTAACTGAAATGAGATTTTTCTAATTTACTTTTCGCGGTTCAAGTCTCTCATAATTCTTCTATGGTCGTGACAGCGCCGTGAACGCGTCGGCTGCGACAAAGCATTAAAAAAAAATTAGATTTTCAAATTGATGTGCTAAATTAAAAATGTTTAATGTTTCTCATCAAAAGGCACGGGGTAGGCAGGGGCCTCTGGTACAGTTAAAGGCTTCGTATTTTCTTCATCTGTTTCTTTAATTCACAACCCAGGGCAACTGTACTGTGGAAATTAACAAGCTCTAAGTAAAGGAATCCTTGTAAGCGGTGTCCTCTGAGAAGCTCCCTTTTAATTTCCTCCCATCCCTTGACACGGTGACCTTAAGGATGTCATAATAAAAATGGATGTTGCCGCCTCGGGGTTCGTGGTTTGTTTATCTGCTTGCGGTAGTGCATGTGTGTGTACAGCTTCCTCTCTCCTTCTGCCCCAGTCGGAGTTCGCCAGATGTTATTAGGGCTTGCGAGCCTCTGAGTGATTGTAACGCTCAAGCTTGACTAGCTAATTCCAATGATTTAGAAAATCATATTACTTCTGTAAATTGGCTCCACTTGTTATGTTAAAATCCAGGCTTCTGCCTTTGCTTGATGACTGCTACCCAGCTCAGGGCTGGGCTGGGCTGGGCATACCCTAGGGGCCTCACAGGCGGACTTTGCAGGGAAGTTGAGTCAGCAGGTACAGAGAGCTTAGGAGGGGCTTTCCGAAGCAGCCCTGGATCAACTCCCCTGCCCATGAGGTTCTGTTCAAGCAGTATGGGAGAGCTGAGGATGGTGCCTTGTGAAATTAAACTTTATTTCTAAGATAGTGATGCGTAGAGAATCCGGGTCTCAGACTCAACCTTTGTTTTGCTTTTATAAAATATGAGCAGTTAGGGACTACTATGTAAATATGTCCAGTTAGGAACAGGCAGGTAATTGCCTGGACCACACCCACTTATATTACCTGTTGTTAGATATTTAAAGAGAGCCGGGCAGTGGTGGCACACGACCACGCCTTTAATCCCGGCACTTGGGAGGCAGAGGCAGGCGGATCTCTGTGAGTTCAAGGCCAGCCTGGTCTACAAGAGCTAGTTCCAGGACAGCCAGGACTGTCACACAGAGAAACCCTGTCTCAAAAAAGTAAAAAAAAAATTAAAGAGAAAGTGGCTTCATAAAAAAGAACTGACACAACAGTACCCTTTCTAGAAGTTTATTCAGGAGGGAGAACATCACAAGCATGAGTAGCCATGACTGGGCTTTGAAGTGAGACAGTATTAGCATAGAGAGCATCATACCAGAGGCAGCAGGGTGGTGTCTTGAAGGGTCAGAAAGCCTTCCATTAAAATCCTACAATACTAGGGGGTTGGGGTTCTGCACTATACATGGGGTAATAGAGCCCTGATGGGAGAGCTGGCCCTTTCAGTTCCAGCGAACAAGGTTTGCATAAGGTGGTAGGGACGCTCCCTCCTACATGGTCTAGGCTGGCCAAGCCTACATGCTAGAAATCAAGATGAAGATCAGCAATAATTCAAGGTTGTCCTTTGACTAGGGATGAGGGAAGGTGGTACAGGGCTTGCTCACAGCTCCAAGTAAGTGCAAGGGAGAGAAGGGTACAGCATCCTACCAACAGATGGAGGGTAAGCTGCCAGGGAGCTTAGCTTGACATCTGGAAGAGGAGGAAAGGCAGCTGGAGGGATCGGTAAGCTAACAACTCTCATATGCACGGTTCTGATGGAGAAAAACCAAGAAGCACATATCCCATAGAAACCTACCTCTGTCCCCCGGTAGAATCTCTCAGAGCTTGGTTTAGTTCATAGCAAAACCATCAGAATTTCCAGCACAGGTGTCCACCTGCACAGGTGTCCGTCCCATACTGAGTAACCTCAGCTATCATTCTTGATCAAGAGAAATCAAAAAGAAACAACAAAAGTCACGGTCTCGTCAGCCTTCAATACATTTCCCCTCTAGAGCTGTTGGTATTTTAAAAGTAACCCATTGGTTTTCTTCCCTTTTTGCTCCCACTCCTCTCATTAAATGACATCAGTTTGTTATCCTTTGTTCCTGGCTCACTTCTCTATTCAATAAAGAATTATGGACTTAATGAAAAACTCAGAAGCTTTGCTGGAAACCCTGTTTGTTGGTGCCATTAATTATTTCCTAAGTTGCAACTCCTTACTCTATAGGGACTGGCATTTCCTGAGAACAACTGAAAAGACTTGAAGTTGAAATCTCTGGGAGAATAAGACATGAGTAGCCTAAGGTATATTTAGAAATCGAGAAAATTGCAACCTGAAGGGTAAGGGAGAGGAGAGGCCCCATGACCCACTGTGTTCAAGAGATCCAACTCCAAAGAATCTCTTTACCTTTCAGCATGGGCTTCTACGTCGAGTTACAGTGGGATAAAGAACTAAAATTGGTCTACGTGTGAAGATAAAGCCTGCAGGAACTTGGGATCTGGCTTAGTAAATGACGCTTACTGTAGGGACCTCAAGATACAGCTTAGTAATGATGCTTACATAGAAGACAAGTGCATTGGATGCAATATTACACTATCAGTTCATCATTAAGAATCATAAACACCCTTTGCCTTTGACTTTAATCATAAGACAATGAGTTAAACTTTACCTGGCACAAGTAAATTTCAGTTTCCCAAAGAAACATAAACAAATGTATGTTTTTATCATTTTATTATTGGAATTGACTAGCAGGAAGACCATGAACAAGATGGAGAACCAAGAAAATGGACGGACGTTATAGTTCAATCCAGGGAATAAAGGGTCAAAACCAAATTCACTGATGTGTGAGGTCCCTTGAAACTACACAGCCCTTTCAAGCACACTGAATGTGCCTTTCTCGCTTCTTTCTGAGCTAGCAAGCTCCTCAGAGAGATGATGTCAGCCCACACTGCTGAAGGCAGATCTGACTCAAATATTCTTTTTACAAATACCTTCCCCAACATACCTAGAAATGATGTTTTACTAGGCATTTTGGCATTCCTTAGCCCACTTATGATAATTGGAATGAAAATGGCCTCATAGGCTCATAGAGACTGACACTATTGGGAGGGGTGGCCTTGCTGGAGTAGGTGTGGCTTTGTTGGAGCAAGTGTGTCATTGGGGGCAGATTTTAAGGTCTCAGAAACCCAAAACCAGGCCTAGTGGCTCACAGTCTCTTCCTGCTGTCTGCTGATATAGAACTCTCAGCTACCTTGTCAGCATCATGCATGCTTGCATATCGCCATCTTTTCACCATGATGACAATGAGCTAAACCTCTTATCTGTAAGGCAGCCCCAATTAAATATTTTCCTTTATAAATGCTACCCTGGTCCTTGTGTATCTTCACAGCAACAGAAACCCTAACTAAGGCACCAGTCAAGTTGATATGCAAAATTAACCGTCATATAGGGCATCATGGCAATAGATGTATCCATAAAGCTATTTAAGGGAATAAATTGTATTTAAGCGCTTTCGAAACACACATTGATGTATGGACAATAAAAGTTAATTACATATCATTCTGATACATTCACACAAAGATCTATATTTGGCAAAACATCCTGGTAACATTTTGTTAGCCTAGCATATTTACTATGCCCATTTGAAAGTAATAAAAAATGGCATTTCTGAAAAAGTGTACCATAATTCAATCTACTCACTACCCTATTCTCTGAGCACAAACCAGGGGGATCTCATATAAATCCAAGGAAATGTTCTGCCTCCTAAAGTGCTACTGACTGGTGCTTCAGGTTGCATGGGCCTAGCATGGGCAGAGCATGAATTCTACCTAAGAGTGCAACTAAAGTCACCAGTATCCATCCCTAGACTACTGGAACCATGCCCTCAAATTCTGACATCACAAAGTCCAGGCTCCCATCTGAAAATGATGAAATCACTCCAGGATATTGACATTGCAACCCTGAATCAAACCATAAGACAGGAAGTGGAGACTTGAACTCACATGCTTTCTGTCATCCAAGCTGTTTATATTCAGAAGATTGCACTTTGTACTATTTTTTTTTATTTTTTATCTGTATATGTCTGCAATGCATGGTGGTTTATTTTAGTGCACACACACACACACACACACACACACACACATATGTGAGTGATCAACTCAGGGAAATCAGCATCCATTATCTTAGCCTTTATCGTCTCTTTATGGTGAGTACATTCAAAATCTTTCCTTGGTTTTTGAGTACCTTTATCCTGATGTACCATAGAACACTAGAATATTCTACCTATTGAGAAATAGTCCTTTGGATATCTTCCCTGCCTTCCTGATTCTCTCTAGGTCATGATTGCCATAATTCCATTCTCAGCTTCTGTGAGATCAGACTTTTTAGATTCCACATATGAGGGGATTTTACAGTGTTTGTCTTTCTGTCTCTGGCTTATTTTGCCTGGCATAAAAACCTTGGGTTTATCCAAGTGGCTTATGACAGGACTCTGTGTTTTTTCTGGCGGAATCGTATTCTATTATATACGTGCACCACTTTTTTCTTCGTCTATTCACTTCTTGAGGGTCATTTAGTTTGATTCCACATCTTAGCTATTAAATAAACACGGGGGTTCCAATGTCTGTTTATTTTGTCGACTTTATTTCTTTGGGGTATCATCCAGTAGTGAAATTACTAGCACATGCTTTAGTGTATCAAGTAATCACTCTGCCATTTTCCATAATGGGATATAATAGTTTATAGTCCTACCAACGGGGAATCAGAGTTGCCCTTTCTTTGGGGCGGGAGGTTCTTATGTCTATGTGTTGCTTTTATTGGTTAATGAATAAAGAACTACTTTGAGCCTATGGCATGGAAGAAGAGAACTGGGCAGGGAAAGCTAGGCTGTATGCTGGGAGAAAGAAGGGTAGAGTCAGAAAGAAGCCATGGAGCCAACAGAGACAGATGCTGGAAACTTTACCTGGTAAGCCACAGCTACGTGGAAATAAACAGATTAATAGAAATGAGTTAAATTAATATAAGGGCTAGCCAATAAGAAGCTAGAGCTAATGGGTCAAGCAGTAATTTAATTAATACAGTTTCTGTGTGATTATTTCGGAGCAAAGCGGCTGGAAACCAACAAGCTGCATTCTCCCTACATTTCTTTACATCTTCCCCTATGCTGCTGCATTTCAAGCTGTGCAAATAATTCTGGAAAGCAGAGAAAGCTGCTGTGTGGAGCAGAGGCTCCCACTGTCTTCAATATTCCTGCCACACAAAGATGTTGTGTGCTCCCTTTTGCTTATCCATATAACAACTATACACGCTGTATTTTCTAAAGTCTAGCATGTACATCTCTGCCCTCCATGGGCCTGTTTTGTAGATGGGCCTAATCATACAGAGCAAATTTCTGTACTTACTTGATAGTAGCACATAGAGAGGATGTATTTTTATCGTCCCAACTTAGCTCCAAAGCAATCAGTTGCCAAGTCCAGAGTAGAGACCTGTGGTCAGGTGAAATACAGACTCTCTAGGTAGCAGGTGTTTCCCTTTTAATGACAGCTTAACTGGTGAAGTATTGAGCAGAGCACTGTTGTTTCTCCCTGCTGTGTGCATTGGGCTGGGAGCCAGCGCCAATCTGCCTTGGTGACATTTCAGGACAGGCTATTATATTAGGAATTTCCTACACAGCAAATGGAGAGTGGAAAGGCTAGTGCCTGCATATGTGGGACTGGATTCAAAAATAAAAAAAAAGGAATCCAGGGGAATGAGGCACTGTCAGGGCTGTGTAGTCTGATGAAGCTGTGAGGTGATCAAAGAGAACAGCATCTGGATTTGTCTGAGTATATTGATCCATGTACATGTATAAGGCTAAAGAGAAAATTACAGAATGAGGCTGTGGCATGAAGGGGGAACAAATGAAATTGCAGAATCTTATTGAAGACTGCTGGGACTTATCCTGTCATTCCTTGAGTCAGTAGATCCAAGCCATTCATCTATTTAAGCAGCAGAGGAGCAACTCGGTTGTGACAATGCCCGAATGTTAACACACCCGGGTTCCACCTACGGTAGAAGTCTGATAGAGTAGGAAGGATACAAACACCTCCTGTGCACAACAAATACATCTTTTCTCTCATAATGCTGCAGGGCAGACTTTTCTGATGTGGCTGGGAGTGAAGAGAAGCACTTAAAAGAAAACTGATTCTCCCTGTCTTCAGCTAGGGGTAAGATTTCATCCCTACCCCCTTTCACCATGCTGGGGTTTGGGGATACCACTGTAGGTCAACTGCACTCTAAGGTAGGTCTCACACCAGGAAGGAGTTAGGCAACACAAAGTGAACTCAATGTGTCTAAAGAAAAAGAGAGTCAGAGCATAAAGGTGGGTGAGTCTGGAGGTGGGGTGCTGGGGTAAATATTATCAAAATGCATTGTACAAAATTCTCAGTGAATGAATAAAACATTTTTAGAAGAAAGACTTAAAAGAAATTTTGATTTTTAAATAGAATCCCTATAGATCAAGGAAACACAATACATTTTCCATGTCCTAGCTACTATGAACCATAGATTAGGATATGTTCCATGTTTGGGTACAATAAGAGAAAAGGAAGACCCTGCTTAAAATGGAACAAGGTTCTTTGTAGAGAAATCATGAAAACTAAATCATAGAGCATAGCCCTGTCTAATTTAGTGAATCATCATATATTTTGACAAGAAGTTCTTGTTTCTGCTGAGAGTGGAAGACTCTGAGCAGAAGTGTCATGGCATTGTGCTTCAAACAAGCAGAGAGAGACAAAGACAAGGACCAGATGGGAATGAATGAATGGTACAGAAACAGGGGGAGAAAAGCTAGGGAGAAAGATGGCATAGGTTTATAATTCCTCTTTGGAAGCAAGGCAAAGGTATAGTGAGTTCAAGGCCAGCCTTCACTACATAATGAGACCCCCATATCTTAAAAAATATATGATATGTGTGTGTGTGTGTGTGTGTGTGTGTGTGTGTGTGTGTGTGTGTGTGTGTTTATATATATATATATAAACGTTTCTGTCCCACCTGGTCCTGCAGTCATTCAGTCACAAAAAAACTCACATAGTCTGATATTAATTACAAACTGTTGGACCTCTTAGTTCAGGCTTATTATTAACTAGCTCTTACAACTCAAATTAACCCATAATTCTTATCTGTGTTTAGAAAAGGCTTAGTACCTTTTCTCAGTAAGGTATTCTTGCATCCACTCTGCATCTGGCTAATGACTACATCTCTGCATTTCGTCTTCCCAGAATTTTCCCAGTCTGGTTGCCCTGCCTATACTTCCTGCCTGTCTACTGACCAATCAGCATTTTATCAAACCAAAATGAGTGAGAAATCTTTACAATGTACAAGAGCATTATTCCACTGATATATATATATATATATATATATATATATATATATATATATATATAGAGAGAGAGAGAGAGAGAGAGAGAGAGAGGGGGGGGAATAAGAGAGGAGTTGAAGAATAAAAGAGTAGAAATAATGTTGAGTTATTTGGAGATGCAAGAAGAAAACTCTAGGTGACCGTGTCTCTAAAATTAGCAGACTTGATTGCACAAGTTCAAGCTAGGCAGGGTCCTACCACCAAAACGGGAAAGTGGACATAATCTCCCAAAATGCTATCTCCAATTGACAACTGCTTACAAAGAAAAGCTTGGTTTTCTCCAGTGAAGTCTCACTGGTTATATAAACCCCACTTATGGGCAGGTCCCAGGCCCAGAAGTAGATGACCAACACAAATGAACTCAATTGTGACTTTGTAGATTATTTTTTCACTTCATATTGATTTGTTTGGTCGTTTTTTAATCTTACCACTTTTTTGCTGGTATATTAGAGCTTTTTATGGGTGTGTATGTCTGTGTATGTGCCCTCACATGCCATTATGTATCTAACTCAGGTGTCTAACCAGACCCCAGCCATCTGCATGGCCCTCAGTGGTTCCTGAAGCCATGGGCATCAACACAGACCCTGGCTGCTATAGGGCCACACACCCAGACAGAGCCCTCAGTAAAAAGTGAGGGCAAAAATGTCAGAATGGCCTCTGGTGGCAACACAGGTCACTCAGATCAGCATGGTTCTGGCAACAGCTGCACAGCCCTCAAACACTAAAATGGCCACAGGTGATAGCCCAGACTCTGGACATTTCATGGCCATGGTGGCAACATGGGTCATGGGCATCAACACAGACTCCTGCTACAGTAGAACCTTGAACCCAAACATGGCCCTAGGGAACAGCCCAGGCCAAGACATCAACCTGGTCATGTGTAGCAAGCAGGCCACCAACATCAGCAATTCCTCGATACCCTTGCTAACTCAGATCTGCATTTTACCACAGCACTTAAAACATTCCTCCCCTCTTTCTTTCCCATTTCCCCACCATATACTTGCTGATCGTATTGGCACCCACAGGCCTGTGGATGCGTTCAGGAAGCCTGGACAGTGAGAACCCCAGGCTCCCCCATGGGTGTCTGTTGCCTGTCTGAACAACATCCCATATGATCTCATTTTATACAGACATTAAATGTTTTGACTCTAATGACATGAAAAATACAATACACTGATTTTTTCCTTAAAAAAGTAAAATAGTAGGGTTGATACTTAAGAAATGTTCCAAAAGATTAAGTCCAAAGGAAGGTGACAGCCCCAGAGAAAAACATCATAGGAAATCAACATTCCAAAGATATGAGACAGCCTCTTCAGGCTGCTATAACAAAACACCACAGAAGGGTGGGCTTTATAAAGAATACAAATATGTTTCTCAGTGTCAGACACTAGCCTAGGAATGAGGACTCAGTTCATAGGTACCCATGTTCCTGCAACGTCACACAGCAAATGGGGTGGAAGACCCCTCTAGTGTCTTTTCAAACAGGTAGAAGTCACCTCCAAGGGCCCCACCTCCTAACACCATAACCTTGGTTGGTAACATTTCAGTGTGGAGTTTGGGGATTCATGATCAACCAGTCTATCGCAAGTGGCAATGAGACAGGATGGAACACTCGGGAGCTGAGGTAGCCAAATAAAGAAGAGAGAGGAGGAATAGGAAGACTTGAGAGGCTCACTGCACACAAGCATGTTGCCTATCTAACATGGTGGCATGCCCTATAGAAACAGAAGAGGGGAAAGCAGAGTGAACTTATTCAACTCTGTTGCTGATTTCTTTAGTGTCCAGAGAGAAGAAGAGTCTTCTCCATACAAAAACAATGGTAACAGGAAATGAGCAGTTGTGTAAAACAAAGAGCGAGGCTCATAAGGTATTCTCCCTTTCTTGTTGTTTTGCTGTGTTTTGTCTTGGTTTTATTTGAAACAGGGTCTTGCTACATAACCATGGCTGGCCTGGCATCCACTATGTATATTAGGCTGGCCTCAAATGCATGGTCAATTCTTCCACTGTAGACATACAATCACCATGCCCTGCTGTAAAATAATCATATACAACTTATCAATAGTGTATAGGGAAAACGAGAATAGGGAGATGAAAGTATGGAGCTGCTATATCAATGCTTACTACATTATTGTAAAATAATACCTAAATGGAAAAGGGAAAGCTGGTTGGCAGGAGGAAACTGTCAGATGATATCTGAGTCACAGTGAATTTGAGAGGCTACCAGAATGTTCAATTTTATTTAGCCATGTGAAATTCATAGATTTAACTCAAGAAGAAAATGTATCGCAGGGAAGCCATAGACTTAAAAAGCATCTATAGGTTAGTTTGAGAAAGCAGGGGTTCTAAGGAGAGGCAAGAGAAAAAAAATTACACAAATCCATAGAATGGATATTCTAAGACAGCCCCAAGAGGGACAGAGAGGTATCCTGATGAGCCAGATTGTCCTGGGGCAGTCATAAGCTTTCTTAACACAAGATGAATCTGTGGAGAGAATCTGAAAATTCTTGAAAGATAAAATGAAATGAGCAACATCCATACCCTAGAAGTATTGACATGTGAGTGATTGTCAACAAACACTGAGTTAATGAAGATGAATAAGAGTTTATTTTAATGAGGTTGAAGTTTTGTGTCTTAGTAACAAAGACATCAAAGGAAAATTGGGTAGAAGGGAGCTGCTGTGATGGAAAGGTGGGGGCTCAGTCTTCCTCAGTGGCTTCCGGGATAACTAATATACATTGTGAAAAATGAAAGAAAGAGGGATATTTTCACACAAAATACTAGGACTTCATTTTATGGTGAGTGTCTAAAAGCTTGTGCTTATTAAGGTCAGGATCGCCTCCTTATGTTTCTAGGCAACCTAGAAACTGATTATTATCATTTGATTCCCATGTCATTCTTCTACTGGGAGAAAATGTGCTGTCAAATAAAAGGGGCATTTATCCCCTTCAATTAATAAATTTCCATTAGGTTTAACACATCAATATCTCATGAACTTTCTATCCCAAGTCCTACAGCATGGCTGAGTTAGGTTTCCTGTGAGAGACCAGATTAGGTTTCTGGGTTTGGGTGGTGGTAGTGCATGCCCTTAATCCCTCCACTGGGGAGACAGAGGTAGACAGATCTCCATGAGTTCAAGGCCAGCCTGGTCTACAAAGTGAGCTCCAGGACAGCTAGAACTGTTACACAGAGAAACCCTACATCAAAAAAAACCAAAACCAAAACAAACAAACAAAAGGAGTATGTATTATAAAGTTAGAATGTATGGGTTCAAATCCAGAGCTGGCATTTGCCTGCTCTGTGACTTGAAATAGTATCCTGATGCTTCTTTTATGTTTTCAGTAAAATTAAAGTAATACTACTCTTCATCTCATAGAGTTAAGTTACTTAAGGTAAGACTACTCTTCATTTCATAGAGTTAATTAAGGTGAGATTACTCTTCATTTCATACAGTAGTGAATTACTATTTTAAAACTCTTACATCAGCAACTCTAACTTGAAAATAAGACTAACTCTAGTCATGGGACTTGGACAGATCCAGCTGAAACTGACCTGCAAACTCCTTCCTTGCTGGCTAGCTTTCATAGTGCCAGGAACTGTTATGCAGGTTCCTTGGGGGGAGGGGATAGAAATCAACGGACTCACCCAGCTGTGACGTTCACCATATATGACAACCCTGGGAAGATATTCTCAATAGTGCTATATTGCTATGAACGTTATGAGGGTAACCAACCGTTTTTCAGGTTGGATTTCAGGCCCACTTTACAAGACAGAGCTCATACCCAGTATTGTAAAATTGGCTAAGAACCTGGGATGGGTGGTGGTCATATGCTCTAGGAGATCACCTACTACTGTTTTATTTGATACATGGACTTAATATCAAAATACCTTCTGAATACTTCTCCTTTTACACACAGGTTAGCACAGATCCCACTCCTTATCAGAGAAACTTCTAGCTGCAGGTGGTTGTTGGGACATCAGTCAACAAAGAGAGTCACAATAGGACAGAGAATAGCTGTCTGTGGAATGCTCGATCCTAAATGGGACATCTGTATTACACCATCTCCTTCCAAGACTCAGGCAACATTGTGGAAGAGGAGGTACAAAGATTGTAAGATCCACAGGTCAGGGATGACTGAGATGACACCATGCCTTTTGGGCATTACAGGGTTGCTGCACTCAGGAACGCTGTACAGTACTGGCTACCTGTACAAGACCTGAGCAAAATCAAGTTTGTCAATATTCCAGCAAAGGCAAGGAGGAGCTCTGGAGGCCCCAACTCTAGTTGAGAGCTATTGGTTGTTGACTGACGAGGAAAAGTCCATTTTCTTCAGGAATATGGCCTCTCATAGGTTTCCTATGCTCCACTGGAGAGCCTTACTCCTGTGAGCATATAGATATCCCTAACTGGACTCTGTGGATTATTAAGGGGGAGGGGGAGAAGATATGACATTAGGAGGGGGATGCTAGGGAGATCAGAGGGAAGTAGGAGGGGGCAGTGAGGCTGGTTTAATCAAAATGCATCATAAACATGTATGAAGTTCATAAAAACTAGATAAGCCGGGCGGTGGTGGCTCACGCCTTTAATCCCAGCACTTGGGAGGCAGAGGCAGGCGGATCTCTGTGAGTTCAAGACCAGCCTGGTCTACAAGAGCTAGCTCCAGGACAGGCTCTAAAGCTGCAGAGAAACCCTGTCTCGAAAAACCAAAAAAATAAAAACTAGATAAATCAACAGAAGAACTTAGTGATCCCAAGGAGGCTGAGTAGCTCTGGTTATCTGAATCGCTAGTAGGACTGTTGAACAATGCAACCGCTTTGGAAAACACACTGGTAGCTTTTGAAAAGTTAAACACACACTAACCAGCAATCTCATCCCCATATAATTGGCCCTTGAGAAATGAAAACATATGTCCACATTAAAAAGCCCTGCTACTTTACTCATTATTGCCCCAAACTGGAGGCAAATCAAATGCCCTTCAGCTGGTGAATGGATAAACAAACTGTAGTAGATCCACATAATTGAAAACTGTTTGTTCAGCACTAAAGAGCGGCAAACTATTGACAAACTCAGCAACACAAATGGATCTCAGATGCATTGTACCGAGGAAAAGCAGCCAGACGCTAACAGCTTTGTACTCTGCCATTGCAATGATATGACTTCTGGGAAAGGTACGACCAGGAGAAAGGCCACTCAGCATTCCCACGGGCTCTACCACAGCCGGCCCCTGGGCACTGGCACAAGCAAATGTGGGCCCTCTGAGCTGTTCTGTACTTTGAGTGTGCTGGTGGGACACTACTGGCCGAGTGTTTAAAAATTCATACACCTCTGAACCAACAATACTACATGATACCACCATTTTAAAATACACAAAGTGGGAGAGAAGAAGAAACTAATGACGAAAGAATGGGAAGAAGGGTTGAAGGGGAGGGTGCGAAGTAAAGGAGGAAGCCAAAGTGAGAAAAGGAGCCAAAAGAAAACAAGGCCTGGTATGCAGTGGCACTATGCAAACAAAATCATACTAGCACCCATTCAAAAATTCCACGTAGCTCTCAAGCATTGCTGCATAACAAATATTGGTAACATAAGTAATCTATCATCATAGATTTTATATGGATTCTAGGTTTAATCATTACATATGTAATTCCTGTTCGTTATAGGAAATAAAATCGGAAGATCCAAATAAAAGACATACACTAATTCTAGCGGTTGAATATAACCACAGGTGAAACTAATTAATAGCCTGCCAAGTGTTTTACACTTGAAGCCTTTCTTTCTTATTATTTTGGCAGGGAAAATGGTTTCATCCCTTGCCTTTTGTGTTGAAACTGCTTTTCCCTTAGCAACGCATTCTTTACATTGATGGATAGGCAGCATCACTTTTGACAGGTGCTAATTTATGCCCCCAGGTCTCTGTTGCTGAACACTTAACTTGGTTCCAATTTCTTAGTAGGATGATCCAGGCTATGTTGAATGTCCTTGGTACACTTATCTTGTGTGCATACAATATTATTTCTTTGTAGGAAATGGCTATCATGAGAATTACTCTATGGACAAAAATGTACATTAAATGGTGTTTCATTCAGATTGCCAAATTGCTCTCTGGAAGATGACGTCATTTACTTACAGCAGCTTTGAACGGAGTTGGTGCTGTGCCGGGTGGCCCTTTTCCTTCAACTAAGCCTTTATCATAATAATGTTGCATATTATAAATGTTGCTTAATTAAAAGATTACTAAATCAACTTTAAACACTATTAAAATGTGTTGAAATTTTTTTACAGGAGATGAACATTATAAACATAGTTAGGATGGTAAGTTCTCTGAGCATTTAAAGTTGGGTTTTGATTAATTACCTTTGGGTTTCATTCACCTCCACTATCTTTGGCTGGCTACTTTTACCAGAGAGTTTAACCAGAGAGGTATTTTGTATGTAAGGATATTCCCTAGGGGGGAAAAAAACGTAGTATTCAAAAAGAATGTCTCTGCAACAGTTGGTTGTGAAATCTTTGAAATCTTGGTTTGTTGCTTGCCATATTTATAAATACAATGCTGTCATTGTTACTTTCAGTCAACTTGACATAAGCCTGGACCTACTTGGGAAGAGGGACTCTCAATTGACAAATGGCCTACATAGATAAGTCTGTAGGTGTGTCTTTGGGGCATTGTCTCCATCACTAATTGATATAAAAGAGCCTATGCTTATGAACTCTGGGCAGGGAGGCCTGCACAGGACAGCTGAGCAACCTCCAGGGAAGGGGCAATAAGCAGCTGTTCCTGCTCCCAGTTCCAGCTCGGCTTCCCTCCATGAAGAACTATAAAATGGAAGGCGAATAAACCCACTCTTCCCCAAGTTGTTTTTGGTCATGGTGATAAGTCATAGCGTCAGAAAGGAAACAAGGAAGACAGCCTTTCTAGGAACTGGCCGTGAGGAAGTGATATCCTGAGGTGTTCAGGTAAGATGGCCGACTAGAAGATTGCTCTCTTGATCTGATTAAGACAAAGTATCAGAGGAAGAAAGTCCAGGCCCTGTTCCCACCAGACAAAGGGGAGGAGCCTTGGGAATGCACAATGACCAAGCAACTTGAAAATGTCCAGCAGAAAAATGGGTAACACACTGAAGAGAAGTAAAGCCGGAGGAACACGACTCCAGCCAGAGGAGAGCTCTAAGATGAGGGGAAGCAGGAGCCATATCCAAAGGTTAAGCCCAGAGAGACTTGTGAAAAGACAGAGGCTCCCACAGCTTCTAAGTATTTGGCAAGTTTGGGTTTGATTCCTGAAGCTATAGAGAGAAATGCCGTTTTGTCGCTGTGTCCAACAGGGCAGTGGCTGAGCCCCATCTTGAAAGAGCCTATTGTTGAAACGGAGTTTCTCGGGGGCTGAGAAAAGGGACACTAAATCAGGAAGCCTGAATGCGACCTGCCACAGTTCCAGGGTAAGGAACAGTCCTGGCAATGACTATGGAAAACAGAGATGCTGCTGGCTGGGAAGCTGAAAAGTTCAGAGGGCAGGGTCTCAGCTCAGGCAGGAAACGGACACGGCAAAGAGGGCTCCGCGTCAGATCCCTGCATCAGACATCAGCAACTGCGCATAAACCATGACGCTGGAAAGCCCTGATCCCTCAGGTCAGAGATCAAATCAACACTGAAGCCATCTATCAGCAGTAAACTACTGAAGATTCTGGAAGTCCCGAGGCTCTAGTGGAATACTTAACATCCATAAATCTACTACTGTATTGCTCCTAGCTCCGGTGAGGTCAGGAAGTAGGGGTGCAAAGAGAGGCCCTTCACCTATGCAGACCTCAGTGCCACGTGCCTTCCTTTCATCCTCAGCAGGGGAGCAACTCTCACGTTAGAATATTATCCACCCTGGAGGCTGCAATCAGTGGGTGGGCTCTCAGAAGGGTGGGAGAACGCACCCATCCCACAAGTGGCAAAGCAAAACGTGGCCAGCAGAGGACGTGGGCACACCACATGAAAAGCCACCAGCATGAGCATAGCTCTGGAAGACACTGAGAAAGCCATAAACCCATTTGCCACCGCCTCGACCCAGTGTGGTAGCCATCAGTCTCCCAACATGAACACAGGGGGAAGCTATGCAGCAACTCATCCTTTGCTCTTTTTCCTTTGTAAAATCTTCTACTCCCTTGTACTTCCCCTGGTACTACGCTGTATTACATTTTTAACAATATTTTCACCTTATGATATTAAAATTTTATTTACTATAAAAATATAGTATTAATATTACATACAAAAACGCTTTTAAGTTTTCATTCCTATTTCCCTTTATACATTCATCTTATTTTGTCTACACGTTCTCATTTCCGAGCAAACTTTCTGTTTTTGTTTGCTGTCTTTTCTGACCCTTGTGTCTCTTCCCCTCTTCTTCACATGATACTTTAGTATAATCTGACATTATCACACTGGCTTTTTAATTCTTTTAGCACCCCTGGACTTTTATATTTTATTCTACTTTGTAAGCTTACCTTTGTAGGCTTTCAATCTTTCTCATTATGAGATCTTCCTTTGTCCTGCTCTGTCTTCTCCTATTTTATAACTTTGTTTTTTTTCCTCCACAACGTTCCACTCTTCCTCCCACCTTGAGCTGAATCTTGCTTCTTGCTGTCGTTCCCCTCATGCACCCCCTTTCTCCAACTCATTTATGTACTGGTCCCACACCACACTAAATAATTTTTACCGCTTAGCACACTCTGCACCATTAGCTTTGCCATTTTCTATTTGATGGTAATTAGGGATATATTAGTGAGTTTTAACTAATCACGTTTTATGTCTTTCTCTCTTGAGTAACTTAATGCTGTTGCTGGCACCGCAGTTTGTTTTCTCCCTCATGAGTGACACAAGGAAATTAAGGCCTGAAGATTTGCCTGCTTGAGAAGAAAGCGTAAACTAAAAGCAGAAGAAATATGAAGAGTACCAGTACATCTCAATACAAAACCTAAGAAACACATAAGCCAGCCAAAATGACTCTTCAAAACTATAATTTCATAATACAGTGGCTGTAATAAAGAATACTGAATAGGTTAAATGTTGGCCGAAGAGGGTAAAATATTTCCTAGTCCCTGACCATGGTGATTCTTGCCTACAAACCCAGCTTTGGGAAGATTGAGAAAAGATGGCTGCCGTGAGTTCAGCTTGGGATGCAGAGTGAAGACTTGTCTCACAACAAAAGCTTCTGAGTAAAAGGGATCTCAAAAGAGAGCAAACAGTAAGTCAAAGAGGACACAAACAAGTAGATGGATTCAGTCCAGAATCTGGAAAGAACAGCCAGCAAAATGAATAAGAAAATCAGAAAAACATATGAAAAAGTAAGAAAAGTGGAATGAAAATTCAGCCAGGAAATTCAAATTTTGCAACAAAGAAATGTTGATAAAAGATTTAATTAATTAAATTGAAGAAACCCAGTGGAGAGCTTGACCAATAGTCGCAATTGGTCAAGCAGAATAAAAACTACTAGAGATGAAGACCAAGGTCAATGAAATAGTTCATTCATGCATCAAAAAAGAAAAAATAATAAGTAGGTGGAACAACATCCAAGAACTCTGAGATATGCTCAAATGACAAAAATTCAGAATAAAGAAAATAGAAGAAGCTGAGACAAAAGCTAAAGACACAGAAAATCTATTCAATGAAATTATAGTGGAAAAGTTCCCAAATCCAGAGAAAAGACGTGGACATAAAACACAAGGTTTTTGGACTCCTACTTAGATATGAACAGAGAAGAACAATTAATATATTGTCATCAAGGTGACAAAAATGGAAAACAATATGAAAAACTATAAGACACCAACTCACCCCCAAAGGCAAACTCTTCAGAATAACATGAGCCCTCATTAACACACCTAAAAGTAACGAAGTTTAAGATGGCATATTTCAAGCAATTAAGGTAAATAGCTATCAACCAAGATTGTTATATCCAGCATGACTATCTCTTAAAATTGATGGAGAAATAAAGATGTTTCAAGACAAGCATAAGATGGAGTAGTTTGTGACCACTAAGTGAGCACTGTAAGAGGCAATTAAAGGGATACAATAAACAGGAGAAGAATAAAGATAGTTTCGATCATGAGAGAACAAAAAAAAGAAAAGATTTAATGAGAATGAGTAAACAAAGAAGAGCTAGGAAAGAATCCATCATATTTAGCATGTGCACACACACACACATGCACACACAAGAGCAAATACATAGCACTAGTAAGAAAAAATGAAAAGCACAAACAATGATCTAATGAACCAGAAAGCAATCAACAAAAATACAGAAATTAGTAAATAACGCTCAATAATAACTTCAAAGGTAAATTACTTGATTCATCAACAAAGAAACACAAATGTTAAAGCTGGGTTTTAAAATGACATCCAATTATGTTATCTTCAAAAAAGAAAAACCTTACTTCACAGGCAAAGATATCAACAGACCATAGTCCATAGATAAAAGTTAATCTGTTTAGCAAATGCAAACCTAAAACAATTTGGAGTGCCTATTTTAATATCTGAAAAATTAGACTTCAAACCAAAACTAGTTAGAAAAGACAAAGAAGGCCACTATATATAAGTACAGGGAATAGTTCACTTAGATGTAATGATTACAAATGTATGTGCTGAATATTGGCATTCCTAGCTTCATAAAACAAAGACTGGTGGGAATATCTATTGTTAATATCCCATTTTCATCTTCAGATAGGTCAACCAAATTAGTAATCATCAAAGAAATTACAGAGTTAAACTATACTGTAGATCAAATGATGAGTTCAGCCAATATATGCAGTATCTCACCTAACAGATACAGAATATGTATTCTTCTCAGCAATACATGGGACTTTCTCTATGACACTCTGTCCACAAATATAAAAGATCAAAATAATTTTTAGGATCTTACCAGATCCTAACAGGATAAAACTAGAAGTAAATACACAACTACAGAAAATGCACAAATATATTATAGGGAGAATTTAAAATATGAATGACCAGTATATCACTAAATTGACCAGGGAGAGAAATTTAAAATTTGTCATAGAATAAACTGAAAAAAACAGTTTATCAGAATCTTAGAAAAAAGATAGCACAATAATAAAAGGAAATATATATATATTAAAATTATATTTATTTACAGTTATATATCTTTTTTTAAAAAAAGAGAGAAATCAATAAATAACCTAATGATGTAACAAGGTTTTTCAAGAATAAGAAGAGGCCAAAGCCAAAACAGAGGGTGGCAAGAAATAATAGAGATCAGTATACCGGTTAGTTTTTGTCACTTGACACCACCTACAGCCATTTGGAAAGAGGGGCTCTATACAGAGAAGATCCTATCACCAAGAGAAAGTTTCACCCCCAAAGGAACACAAGTTATGCTTTATTCTAAAGCCACAATTTTAAGTAACTATCTCCTCAGAACATACATTCAGGTCTCCCCAAATATAATGTTTCAACAAGGAAGTAGTTTCAAGGAGGTTTTATATAAACCTAACAAAGAATGCTATAAAGCAAGACATTTTAAAAACTACATTGTGGAAATATCAAAGAAGGAAGTTACAGCAAGATTGGGGAATCAATCCTACAGTCTCAGAAGTGAATGAGACAAGAAGAGACATATTTCTATTTACAGATATATGATCTAATATGTGAAAGAACATAAAAATCCACTAGAGAAAAATAATTTAACTCAATAACACTTTCAGAAAAGTGGTAGTGTGCAAAAAACATAACTCTACTATTATTACATTAAGCAAATAGAAAATTAACCATGAAATAAATCATGAAAAAAATCTCACTCACAATGTCTTCAAAAATTCAGTAATAAATGTAACCAAATAGGTGAGAGATCACTGCAATGAAAACCTTGAAACACTGGAGAAATTGAAAACAGCACTAGAAGAAAGGGAAGCTCTCATGCTCCTGGATTGGGAGGATTAATATCGTAAAATGAGTTTGTTGCTGAGAGGAACCTACAAATTCCATGAAATCCCCATAGAAATCATAAGAAAATTCATCCCAGAACTAGACAAAACATATTTCCAAAGTTAACATGGAAGCATAAAAGATCTTAAATAGTCAAAGAAAGACAAGTGCAGAAGGTAATGGAATACATGAGCTCAAATTAAACTATAGCATCATTCTAACAGAAACTATGATGCTGGGGGGGGGGGGAGAAATAGACCAATGGAATAGATTTGGGGACCCAGAAGTGAGCCCACAGAGATTATTTAATTAAGATATCTAATTATTTACACAACCACCAAAAACATTCACTAGAGGAAAAGCTCTCTTTAACAAAATACTGCTGGGTAAAAGTTAAAGAACAAAGCTATATTCATATTGCTCAGTATTCCAAAAATCAATTTAAAGTCATCAAAGACCTTACTAAAATACCTGAAAACTTCTAGAGGGGAAAAAAAACATGGGTAAAATACTTAAAGATGAAGTAATAGGCATAGACTTTCTGGGAAAGACTCTGCAGCAGAGAAAGTAATACAAAATTTGATAGATGAGATTCTATGCAATTAAACAGCTTCTGCACAGCATAGGAAAGCAAACTGCACCAAATACACACATGGTCAAAATGACTGGATTTAAACATCTCTGGACATGCATGAGAGGACATGTCCACAGAGATTTCACTGGAGACAGATGACCAGCCCTGACGATGGGTGGCCCTATCCCACGGACTGAGGCCCCAGACTGAATAAAGAGAAATGGAGAAAGCCAGCTGAGAATCACCATTCATCTCTCACTTCTTGTTTGTTTGTACCATGAACGGAGCCACATGTTGCCCCCCCTTGCTCTCACCACCACGCTAGACTAAAATCTTCTGGACTGTGAGTCAGAGAAAATACCCTCCTCCACCAAGGGGCCTCTTGTCAGGTTATTTGTTTGAAGCGATGAGAAAAGAAATAAATACAATCTGACAGAGAACTATTATATAGAATTTATAAAGAATTCCAAATGTACACTAAAACAAAATCACCTGAACCTGCTAGTTTTATGTCAACTTGACACAAAGTAGAGTCATCAGAGAGGAGGGAGTCTTGAGAAAATGTCTCCATAAGATCCAGCTGTAAGGCATTTTCTTAATTGATGATTAGTAGAGGAAGGCCCAGCCCATTTTGAGTGGTACCATCTCTGGGCTGGTGGTCCTGGGTTCTATAAGAAAGTAGGCTGGGTAGGCCATGGACAGCAAGCTAGTAAACAGCACTCCTCCATGGCCTCTGCTTCAGCTCCTGCCTCCAGGATCCTGCCCTGCTTGAGTTCTTACCCTTGCTGCTTTTGACAATGAATTGTTATGTGGATCTGTAGGAGAAATCAACCCTTTCCTCACCAAGTTGCTTTTGGTTATGGTGTTTCATCACAGCTATAGCAACCCTAAGGCATCACCCAATCAATAAATGGGGTAAGAATTGAATAAGGAGTATTCAGAATGAATACAAAACACTGGGGAGTACTTGAAAAGGATGTCTGACATGATTAAGCATTGGGAAAATATAAATGTTTAAAATTGCAGAGTCTCTCTCACCACCCTTAGACTGGCTAGCATCAAGAAGACAGCAAATGCTGAATTAAGATGTAGGTAGGAGTCCTTATTTGCTGCAGGCAGGAAGAAAAACTCATATGGTCACTGTGGAAATCAGCATAGAAGCTCCTCAAATAAAAAAAAAAACCTCAAAATGAAACTTCCATATGACCAAGTGTCACCCTTGCTGAATATCCCTGAAGAGCTCTGGGTAAGCCTAGCACAGAGATGCTGCACATCTATCCTCATACACAAGAGCTAAAGAAGGGAACCAGCCTAGGAGAGATTCATGACTAGATGGATGGAGAAGGAAAACATGGTGCTTTGCAGATACGAAGAAGAATGAAGTGATTTGCAAGAAAATGGATGGAATTAGAATTCATTGTATCGAGAAAAAGTCAAATACCAAAAAGTTCATACTTCTCATATGCAGAATATAGATTTAAAGTGTGAGTCTCTCTCTCTCTCTCTCTCTCTCTCTCTCTCTCTCTCTCTCTCTCTCTCTCTCTCTCTCTCTCTCTCTCTGTGTGTGTGTGTGTCTGTGTGTGTGTGTGTGTGTGTGTCTGTGTGTGTCTGTCTGTGTGTGTCTGTGTGTGTGTGTGTGTGTGTTAGGAAGAGGTATTAAGAGACAGGAGGTGAGGGAATACATATGACATTAAAGCCTAAAAGATTACTAGTGAGCAAGCAAGTCGAGGAGATCCAGCAAGAGGGAACCAGGAAAATGAGGTTGCTTGGTAGAAGAGAATGAATAAAAACCAAATACAATAACACATGCATATGAAATGTCATAATGAAAAGTATCACTTATCATACTAATTTAAAATATTACTTAGAAGTAAAGAATATGACATATACTCCTGTCCTTCTAGGCAGGCGCTGAACCAGTGGTCTGCTGAAATTGTTCCTACCTATTAGGTAAAAAATAAAATGGAAACTTTCTGAATTTCCCTGATTCATTTGGATCAGATGCCAATGAAGAAGCACCACTTTTCAGTTGCCCTCCACAGTTTCTCCTGAAACTAACATATTGTTTTATTTTTTATATTTTATATACTTATGTATATATGTATAATATTATACAAATTATATGTGTAAATTGCATTTTAAGAACATCTAATAATATGCACTATATTATTCTGCCAAAAATACTTGCTGCTTACAAAATGAATAACCCTTTTGTACACTGTGAATATATGTTGCTTTCATTGGTTGATAACGAATCTGCTGTGGCCTATAACATGGCAGAATACAGGGAGAAAGAAAGTCAGAGTCAAGAGAGAGGCAAGACAGCCACCCAAGAAATAAGATGCCAGCAGATCAATAAAAGCCACGGCCTCCTGGCAATACATAAATTAATAGAAATGGGTTAATTTAAATGTAATACCTAGTTAATAATAAGCCTGTGTTATAGGGCAAACTGTTTGTAATTAATGTAAGTTTCTGTGTGATTATTCCAGACTAGGTGACTGGGAAAAGAAAGCACCACTTTCTTTTACATACTGCTTTCTGCAAGGAGTAGCACTGAGAAAGTCTCATCCTTTACCCGAGGCTAGTCTGGAACTCACTATGTTTCCCAGGCTGTTTTCAAACTCATGTTAATCCTCTTGCCTCAGCTTCCTGAGTGCTGAGATTATAAGCATAAACTACCAATCAAGCTGAAAGACATACCTATTTAATTTTCATACTATAGTCTCCTGATAAATCCTATTATGTAGCTTTAAGTCATCTCTAAATTTATTTAAAATAAGTCTTAGCAAGGGATGAGAGAGAGTCATTTTCACGTTCAGCAGCCCCAAAGATAAGAAGTCGTAAATGAAAGTGAACACACAGTTCATTTAGGAAGAAAAACTAGGTCATCCCAGGAACACAACCTTTTTAAAGACAAAAGACAAAATTACTCCAGTAAGAAATGTTTCTGGGCAAAAGCTAGCCTGTGGGTTTCTATGAATATACTACTTGGAAGACCTTGAATTATTCCTCTTAAAAATCTGATCTTTCCAATTAATTAGATTCAAGTTCATCTTATATTCATATATTTCTGAGGATTTATTTTATTTGTTAATTATTCCCACTGAGATGTAAACAGTAACAGCCTGATAAGAACACTTGTGAATGAGCCCATTAATTACACACCACAGTTATGATTGCTTTTCAATGAGAATGCTAGCAACCACCCATGTGTTGGGCCTTGTGTGAGGCCTTGGAAAATCATAATGTGTTCTCATAAAGAAGGCTTCACCATTGTGGAGAGTGGGGTGCCTACCCTCTGTCACACAAAGTGGACTGACTGACTCACACTTGTTCACGCATGGTAAAGTGATTGGACGGAAGCAGGACCAAGGATGTCCCTTCCATGGCTGGTCACTGTGCACTTGCTACCTACCTTAACTAGTTCCATGTTCAGTGGGAAACTGATGAGCTAAACTGTCTGCTGTTTTGCAAACGATGGCATTGGCAGGATGTAAATCAAACCAGGAGGGAAGGAGGGGGCCAGGCCTTAAATAACAAGATGGGAAAAGAGGGTAAAATCTTTAAGACGTTCCATTGGGGTCTATGAAAGGTTAAAACCAAAGGAAAAACAAATGCTTGTTCACCATGCTTCATTTCCCCCCATGGAGCAGCTTACTTTTGAAGGTGTCTTAAATAATTCTACAGACATAAGGGGGTAAAAGAGGAAGACAGGAGTCAGGAAATGCTGACTCAGACAGAGTGAAGAAGAAATATCCTCCATGCCCCTCCCTGTATTAGTTACCTTTCTATCACTATGATAAAAATAGAAAGGTTTATCTTGCCTCAGACATTGTTGTCCATGATCACTTAGCCCTGTTATTGTTGACTCGTGATAGCACAGTAATACATCATGGCATGAATGCACAGCAGAGAGGACTCTTCACCTGTGGGTTTTCAGGGCAGAAGGGGAGGTTGCAATCTCAATATCCCCTCCTCTCCTTCAAGGGCACATCCATATGGCCTGACTTCTTCCCACTAGGCCCTACTTCTACAGGTTCCAGCATCTTCAAATCAAGGCTAGAGATAAAACTTTTACTTGGACTTTTAGGAATATGTAAGATTCAACCCATAACAGTATTTAGCTATGAGTTTTTAAACCCAAGTCTCTGGAGTTGGGGGGAGGGATTAATACTTAACATTTTCTAGTGTTTGAAGGTCTCATCCAAGCTTTTGATTTTCACTGAAACTCTTCTTTTCAGGGTACGTAGTCACAGGATGGCTTAACACTTGGGAAGTCTTGGCGTTCCCTACCTTAAGTATCTCATTTTACAGAGTTCTGTGGAATTGTCCCCCCAACCAACTTTGAGGACTTGACAGTTTCTGGAGCCCTGCTGTGGAGACAGACCTTTCTGAACGTTTTCTGCAGGTCATTACATTGCAATGGTATCTGTGTCCCCTCATCCATTTTGGCCAGTCTGATGAAATCTGTGGTGTGATCGAGCTCAGTCATCACTGCAATCACTGTCTACACTGGTCCATTGGGAATCTGCCCATGAACTACTCCCTTGGCATCCAAGGTAATATAAATCATATTGGGAATATAATATAAATCATATTGGGAATATAAAATAAATCATATTGCTAATTTGCCATGTGTGGCCTGCCCTTTTTAAATGCTAACTCAGAGAACAAGAGATCGGCTCCTTACCTCAAATTCTAGCAAGTTTATTCCAAGTACCTCCAAACTTTCTTGTCCTGGAGCAGGCTGGCCCTTGGCCCTTTGACAAGGAGAAGACAGTAAACATCTAAGAGTATTAAAAGCACTGTACCCTGGGGAACAGCTGTATGCTGGATAGTTTATGTAAACGTGACACAAACTAAAGTCATTTAAGGGGAGGAACCTCAATTGAGAAAACCCTCCATAAGATCAGGCTGTAGGCATTTTCTTAATTGGTGATTGATGAGGCCCAGCCCAGCCCATTGTGGATGGTGCAATCCCAGGGCTGGTGGCCTTAGATTCTTTAAGAAAGCAGCCTGAGCAAGCCATGAGGAGCAAGCCAATAAGGAACACCCCTCCACAGTCCCTGTATCAGCCCCTGCCTCCAGGTTCCTGCCCTGCCTGAACTCCTGCCCTTACTTTCTTTCCTGGTGAACTGTGATGTCAAGGTGTAAGCTGAATAAACCCTTTCCTCCCTGAGTTGTTTTGGTCGTGTTGTTTCATGACAGCCATAATAACTCTACATAAGATAAGTTGGAAGACAAGTCATTTCTAAATGAGGTTACTGTTGTTCCTCCCGAGGTACAAAAAAATCCTGAAGTAGTAACACGGAAGGGGAAGATCATCTGTGAAGAGGACATTCTGACTGGGACTCTCAACTCGGAACTCCAGCAGGATTGTCAGAGGGGCTTCCCCAGTTATTTCTGCTGAATGCTGGGTTTGACTTCATATCTCATCACCTCTGTGCTACTTGATGTTGTTCTTATGCTTAGAACTCCCGCCCAAGGAAAACGATGTGATTCTCCCGAGACTCTCATCGGGAACTCTGTTTGCCTCGGTGGTTCTTCCCCAGTCTACTTCTGCTGGATGATATAGGTGCTGATTTAATATTACTTTCACTTGCTCTCTCAATTGTATTACTCTGGCTATCTCTGCTGGATGTTGTAAGTGCCCAGTTTGATTCTGGTTTCTATCTGCTACTTGCTCTTCATTATTTTACTTTTGATTGATATATGTTTAATAAACCCATTCATTTTATACCAAAAGTACAGCTGTCGTGGATCATTCTGGAGACAGAAAGGATTGTAAACTCCTTTCTGAATAGAGAGAAAAACATTTCATTGTTCTCATTTAATGTCAATTCTATTCCATCACCTACCTCTATATGTCTTCCTTATCTGCCCAACGCGGGGGGAGGGGAAAGGGAGGCTGCCAAAGTTGAAATATCTGAAACTAAAATACAATACACACATATACACAAACATACATACACACATACATAATATACATACACACAAACACATATATGTACACACATAAGCATGCACACCTACACAAACGTACACACACAGAGGCACACACATGCGAACCACTCTTCTGGCTTTCATTCCACAGTTTATACTGTGTGACAGAAATCACAAATTGCTAAATTGCACTAATGTTTTGTTTCTGTCGTTAAAATCTGACTCTAAAAATAAAACTTGAGACCTTCATCCCAGACTCCAGCCTGTTGATCTTAAGTGTGCTCCAAAGCCCCGTTCCTGACAGGTCCCTGGCCCTGTAACAGGAAGAAACAATAGCAAACAGTGAAGAGTATTAATGTGAACAATACCCTTATACATACACAGACACACACATCACACAAAGATGCAAACATACATACACACTCATATATAAATTTACACATACACACATTTGCACAAACACACATGCATGAACATACACATAAAAACACACATACATACACACAAACATATACATAGACACAAAACACCTCCCCCTCGTAGAAAGCTGAACAAGTTATTCTACCCGCTTTCTAAAAATTATTCTGGCCAAGTCAAGGTCAGTGGAAATGAATCCATCAGACTATATGTCTCCAAAGGGCAGGAGCAGCACTTTGCAGCATGTTCTTTGGCCAGATATCTACTTAATGTGTTAAGTATCTTTAGTATCGATTAGTCCATTATTGAGCATGTTACAAACTAAATCTTAAAAAAAATTCTGACTTGTAAACTAAAATAAAGATCATATACGTGGATCCATCCTTCAATTAGTACTAGTTAGAATGTTTAGCCAGTTTCATACAATTTATAGTTGCAAAATAATAGCAGTTTTCTACATCGGTATGTAATGTGAACTGTTAACAAAAATATATAACTAATTACTATGTGGGGTCAAGGTAATTGCATACTATTGTCCTACAAGTACCTGATTTTGTATTTGATTTATGAACTATAGTATGAATTACTTAGTATTTAATACTAGGTGTCCTGATACAATTTGATTATTATTCATTAGTTTACTTAAAACATGACATTCCCAAAGATCACTGTTGTTACAACAGACCGGCAAGGTTGACTCATGTTTTTGGTAACTTTAAAATCGAGTGTGAAGCTACTTGGCAACACTAACAACAGCAGTGTTCAAGTACAGTTCTTATCAAAATTTCAATATTTAGTAAACACACACACTCCCTATTTACTTCTTCAAGTGACTGTGGAATCCACATTTGCTCTTAGCAAGATTATAAGAGTGGGTGATACTTATAACAAAACCAATCAACACAAATAACCCCTCTGAGGACCACACTAAAGTTTTCACACCATTTTCAAGCTTTCTTCCACATTGTAGCCACCTGTGGAGTTTTAAATACAGGTGTTCCACGACTCTGACTCCCTCACTCCTGGTGGAAGTAAGAAATCTTCAGAAAGTTTAAAACAGCCCCCAGTTTGTCTCCATGATAGCCCAGGTTTTGAATCACCACCCTGGCTTTGAAGCACTATTAGAAACAAGATTTAAATGTAATTGAATTGTAGCAAGATTAATAAAAACACAAAGACAGATATTGGGGTTCAACCTGAAGATCAGAAAAGCAAAGCAGTTAAGCCACTAGAGAGCTCTTACCCCCAGTAAAAGCTTCAGATTGAAAGAGAGCAAGTTTTTGTCTTATCCTGCTTTATATTCCTCTCTAGTGCTGGGATTAAAGGCGTGCACCACTACTGCCCAGCCTCTATGGCTAACTAGTGTGGCCGCTAGGATTACAGGTACATGCAGCCACTGCCTGGCCTGTATGGCTGACTAGTGTGGTTGCTTTGCACCGACCTTCAGGCAATCTTTACTTATTTAAACACAAATAATATACAAGTATGTTGGATATTTGAACTTCTGAAGGCACTAGAGTTAACTTCAGCGGGCACACTTGCGCAATAGCCTTAAAAAGAATTTTAACTCTGATGGTAATGATGTTTCTGTGACTCATTTTCCCTGTGTCCCACCTTGTATATTAACTTAGATTTTTATTTTAATTTTAATCAAAGAACACATGTACATCCTTTAAAAAGTCAAATACTGCCCTGGGGCCTAAGGTGGAAATCAATAGTTCCCTGTCCTGCTTTGCCCCGTGCCGATATTACAATCCTGAGTTAATATTAACTCTTCCAACTGTTTCAAATAATATGGTCAAACTGTCATCTTGGCTTTAAAATTTGATATCCTATCATTTAGTTGCCCATCCATCAAACTCATTCTCCACATAGACACAGGCATCCACCCCGTCCCTAAACAAACCACATGTGGATTGAACCAACAGTAAATAGTTACATGATTATGACGCTAAATATACCTGACAGCTGGACTCGTGCTGAACTTCTGTTTATAACTGTCTCATGAGCAGAATATTTGTTCAACATCGTGTCTATTAGTAATTCCTCCCCCAATTCTTCCAATTGAAAACTAAAACAACTTTAGAAAGGAAAAGTTTCACTCAGTAGTGGAGTGCTTGCCCGGCAAGTGCTAGACTTTGGGTTTGATCCCCAGCACTGCAGGAATAAATAAGTAAAAACAAAACAAAACTTGAGCCTTTATGTATTGTGATTATTTTAAATGCACTGCATGTGTTATTAAAATAAGTCTACCGTCACTTCAATCCTGCATGGTAGCAATATTATTTCTCTTTAGTTATTTTTTTAAAAAAAAAAACTGAGTTGAATAATTAAGCTGCATGGTTAGTAAGTGCTGAGGATGGAAACTCAGACACTGTGACATCATCAGGATGCATCCCTAATGCTCACCCAGTGTAAACAGATGTGCACGGGCCAGCACAAGAGATCAGAACTCTAACTAAGCAAACGGAGAACTTTGCTACTAAATGACCCAGAAAAATAAATCCATTTCCTCGCTCATTCCATCTTCAGGGAAATCAGGTGGTTTCTATGGCCTTTTTCCGTGACCTTTGCCTGGTGGCTTCCACCTGCCGCTCTTCTCTATCTTCACATAGCCCTGTAGATTGGCTCACTCGCCTTCCTCCAGAAGGGCCCATGTGACTACATTGGACCCACATGGATGATTCCGGCTAATTGTCTCATTTGAAGATCCTTAATTGCATCTGAAATCTTCTTCTTGCTACATATGGTAGCAGTCACAACTCGGAATGACTCTCTTAGAGAGAACCTACGGGAACTAGACTTAGGCTTTTGTTTGAAAACAATTCACCTCAGGATTTTGAAGACATTGGTGCCCTGTCTTTTTACAATTTTATGAGACCCTAGAATAGCTGTTGTCAACCTGTGGTCTCAACCCCTTTGGGAGCCACATATCAGGTATCCTGGATATCAGATATTTACATTACCATTCATGGCAGTAGCAAAATTACTGTTATGAAGTAGCAGCAAAATAATTTTATGGTTGGGGGGACCACAACCTGAGGAATGGTATTAAAATGCCACAGCAACAGGAACGTTGAGAACCACTGCGCTAGAAGGACTCAGGTCCAGCAGAGTTCTTGGTCTTGTAAGTGTGACCTGGTTTTCCATCTCAAAGAGACATTTAGGAACTTCTCCCTCTGCCTTCAAACCATGATGAAGACCTTCATGCCTGTCTTTTTCTATTATTGAGTATGTGTACTTAGTGATATATCTTCATATACCAAGACAGCTAACTGCTTCCTTCCGGTTGCTTTTCTGATGTTGTTAATTGGTAGACTTGATAGTTGTTTTTTGTTGTCTTTGCTCCTGATGAGGCTGCTGCATTGTTTCAGGGGTACAAAGTCTGCTTTCTAAGAAAGTTGAGCCCAGTTATTCTGTGTTGCAATTCTAAATTTCTTGAATTGGTGCATTTTCTCTTGCTCTGCATTCTTCCTGGTCTTCAAATTTGCTTCCATTCATGCGGCTGATTTGTGCCGCTGCCTTATGTTTGGGACTTCTCTTAATTGTGGAGGGAGCCTCAGAAAAAAAAAATGGAATATTTAGGATTGAGCCTCTAAAAAGTTAACAGAAAGTCTGTGTGTGGAGGTAGATTGACAGTAAGTATTTTCCTTTACCATATGTTCTAGCCTGACCTTTTCAACACAAGGACACCCAAACATCAGTTCTAGAGAATTTTCCCATAGATTAACTTCCATGAGGAGAATATCCATTCTGCCCCCTCAAGACGCAGAGGCAGATTGCCCCTGGCTGGAAGCAAAGGCAGAACTGTGAGACAGAGATTTTTAGTGCTTAATCTTTAGCTTCCTTGTCCCTGCCATTAGTAAGCCAATAGTCCTGCTCACCAGCAAATCAGGAACCAGCAAATGCCTGGAACCATTTCTGTAAAGAAATCCATTTTCAGCAAGAATTCAAAAGTCCTTCCCTGATGTGCCATGACTCCTGCTTCCAGCCTCCCCCTTCATCTCTACTTTCAAAAGCACCTGAGACCTGTATTCCCTGGGCTTTCCGGGGCTCCTGCAGCAGGAATTACCTGCCCTTGTCTTAGCTCTGTCCGGGTTCTTCACTTCCAGTTCCTCTGCTCCATAACGCAGTGTTTACAGTGAGTTTACACTGATGTGGCCGGGTGAACTTCATTTCCTCTCTCGCATTCATTTTATCCATACGGATTTAAATCATTCTCCCCCAGAAGCAGGGCTGCCCAAGGCGGGAACAGATGTTCCATGTGTCGTGTTTCACAGAAATTCCAAAGCATCAGTCCAGGCCCTGGTAGGAAGCATATAATAAATTCCAGTGGGCTAACCGGAGCAATTGTCATGAAGAGTCTGTTCAGAAAGCTATGCATATGGACAGAATAGTACTCAAGCTAATGGCAGCATGGAGCTGTTACTGTCCCTAAGAGTACAGAAAAGAACCCACTGGAAGCATTCCACGGAAAGAGATATAGGACAAAACACTTGAGCCTATAGCATCTTATCTCAATAGCAGTGATATTTCACTTCTTCCTATATTTATCCTCTCCATGATACATTTATTATTTGTCTCATTGAAAGCTAGAATCTATGTTGACTGCTTTCTCCATCCTAAGACATAGAATACTTGTGTGTTGTACTAGACAATAGAAATATAATAGAAGTAAAGACGAAGCCTCCACACTCCTGAACACTTGCTCCATGATGCTGAGGCTGTGAACATCTCCAACTATCAGAGATTCATTTTTCATAATACCCCAAAAGCAATAATAAAAAATAATAATAAGCGAAAAGCAATAATAATAATAATAATAATAATAATAATAAACCAAAAATGGTATGCACAAGAAACAATTTTGACTGCAAGTTATTGAACATAGACTTAAACTTTGTAGAGACTGGTTTCTCTCTCACATAGAACCTTAACAATGAAGAGTTAGGATGCAGAGATGGGCGGATGAAGACACATGATCCCAGGCACCTGCTGATCAGAAGATGTGCTAGATACCTGTGCTTTCATAAGCAACTTCAGTAAGTTGTTCTGGGGCTTTTCATCTGCAGAAAGAAGGGAGCAGGGGTGCTGAGCTGCTACGAAGGTGCCAGGAGAGCAAGATTTATTAAGCTATTTATCTCCAAATTTGTTTTCCTAGGAACACAGAAACCTCTCTTCCCAGGAGAATTCTAGCAGGGCCTTAAGAGATCAGGTACAAACAGTGCATTGCCCCTGGGTGCTATTTACCCTCGGTTAAACCACAGGCCTCCAGACCACACTTTAAAAGGCACTGCTTTAAAAGCAAAAGTACAGTTGTTTAACCCCAGCTCATTGAAAGGTCTGTTGAGCCACCTCCCCTTCACTTCTGGCTCACTGAATCCTGCAGCTTGATATGCAGAGAACATGCTAGGTGGAGGGAGGTGACAAGCAAGAGGTGTACCATGACAGGAGGCAGGAAGATAGGAGATTGTAAAGTTTAATTTCTGTGCAGAAATGAAGAGTGCTTAAGATAATCACTTAGAAAGCAGACGTCTGGTGGTCACCTTGGACCCCCTTCTTTGCAATGGCAGGCATCATTGCACCCCAGAAGCATCTGACAGACAAGCAACCACGCCTTCTTCCTTTTCATTCCTGCTGTTGCCATTCTCTGGATAGAAAAATTCTGGCTAACCCGGTGACTCAAACAGGACATTTGGCAAGGAGTATTTTGCTTCACATTGAGTGATTTCTTCCTAAGAAATTATCAGTGTTATAATAGCAAGGTAATTAGGGGAGGATTGGGAAGGATTTGATTAAAACTGCTTCTAATTTTTCATATCTAACAAGAAGCAAGCATCTGTGCCACAATCATCAAGAGGTTTAGATCTCTGATAGGTATGAAGACAGGTGGTACCCTTTAATAAATGTTTTCTCGCTCTCTCTTTCTCTCTGTGTGTCTCTCTGTCTTGTCTCTCTGCCTCCGTTTATCTGTCTCTGTCTGTCTGGCCTCTCTCTCTCTCTCTCTCTCTCTCTCTCCCCCACCTCTCTCAACATAGCAACAATTTAAAAAAAAGTTCCACCATTCCAATACATAAGTGCTTGGTAAATCTGTATCTGGTCACATCTGTGATGTCCCATTGGCTAAAGCAAATCAGAATTGATATGGGGGGGGGGGAGACATAAGTACTTTGACGATGGAGCATGTGATTCCCCAGTGGTAGTTATGCCAGCATTCAACCACATGTTCTAATGCTGTTCATCTGGCCGAAGATGATAGACACTAGTGTTTCAGATAGAGTGAGAAGTCTCTGAATACAGCCAATCAGACTCATGGGGGCAGGGAGGGGTGGCTGATGCAATAGTTCAGTCTGCAAGAACGAGGGACTCAGTTCGATACCTAGTACCCACATAAAAAACAAATAAGTCAGTAAATCCAGGTGTTGTAGTAGTCTTCTCTGATGCCAATCCTGGGGAGGCAGAGATGGAGGAGTCTCTAGAGCGCTACTTAGCCTAGTTACTGGAATTATTTTCTCTTCCCTAGAAAAGGAGATGGATAGCTCCTGAGGAAGGTGGACCACTGACCTACACACACACACACACACACACACACACAGAGAGAGAGAGAGAGAGAGACAGACAGACAGACAGACAGACAGACAGACAGACAGACATGTTTGCACATATCTATGTGAGCTACAATGTTTTTATTCTATGTTCTATAAAGCGTGTTTTACCTTAAAAAAAGATTTTGTCGGGCGGTGGTGGCACATGCCTTTAATCCCAGCAATTGGGAGGCAGAGGTAGGCAGATCTCTATGAGTTCGAGGCCAGCCTAATCTACAAAAGCTAGGTTCAGGACAGGCTCCAAAGCTACAGAGAAACCCTGTCTCAAAAAATAAAAATAAATAAATAAATAATAAAAAAATTTTAAAAAAATAGATTTTAACAAACACTGTGTTCTCCTGGCTTATTCAAAACAATTTGCAGCCTTTTTAACACAAGGCACATACACTTCTTGTTGTGGCCAAATAGGAGAAAGGACAGAGGAATGTGAGCAGACATTGTAGCCAAGCTCCTTCTCTCCTCAGCTGGTGTTTCCTGTGGCTCTGACTTCCTGATGACCCTGTGCCAAGAGACCTGACTCCGGATGACATTAGACTCTCAAGAGCCTTACTCCAGGTTTCCTCTACACTGAGCATCCTCATTCTGGTGAGGAATGCATTGTGATTGAGAAAGAGAACCTCGGAGAATAGGGAAATCAGACTAACAAGACTGAATTTTTCCAGGAAGAGAAATCCTGAGAAAATAAATCCACCAAGCAGTACTAGGGGGGAGAGGGGCTCGTGGAGGAGCAGGTGGGCATTTATTAGATGGTGTCTGTCTGAGTTCATGCTCAGGGGACCTGCATAAATCACTTTGTACTACTCCATTCTTCTCAAAAAATCCCAGGGGGACAAACAAAGCAGGTACCGCTGTCTCCTAAGTTTCTTGAATTTTATCCACAAAACTAACTTCCTGAACTGAGCCAAGCACATTCATTTTTAAGCACACATGGATATTATCTATAAAAATTCTAGTGTCTGCTTCACTAAGGGGATATTTCCTTTGCTCCATTTTGGGGGTTATATCATTAACAGACTTATTGCCATGACCTTCTTTCCAAACTCATTGGGATCATCCTTGTGTATGTTCTGTCAAACTAAGATCTTTTAGCTCCAGAGAAGAATCACGTGTAGAAAGCTGCAATGGGAGTATGTAGAGGGACTAGGGTGGCTTCCTGTAGAAAGAAGGGATGTGGCTTCCTGTAAACCCCATAGGAGCACAGCTGTCTGTAATGCCAAAGGTTCAAAACAGAAATAATTCCAAAGGATTAGCTTTCCAGTCTATTTTCAATGTGTGGGAAGCCTAATGCTATCACCAGCTCCTATTTAGTAATAACTGTTAAAAGAAAGTTAGCTTCCCATAGTGACATCTGCGAGAAGATAAGATCAACTATTTATCAAAAAAAAAAATTGCACCCTGGAATGGACAATGAATCCCGATGCTCTGGGTCACTAATGATAGCTTTATTGACCCATAAGACTTGGCATTAGAAGATTAAAGAAAAATTTGGTAGCTCAATCTAACCAGATATTTTAGCCCAAAAATAGAAACTTATGTCTTACAAAGTCAACTCCAAATAACATGTTGAATTAAAGTCAAATCTGCATTGAAGCCTCATGGCAGATCTTGCCATCCTTGGTGTCTCACGTGATAAATATAGCTGCTTATTGACTGAGGCCTTGGCCCCAACACAGCAACTGTTCCAGGTCTCTACCATAGCTTCCCACTTGCTTGCAAATACATTTCAATATGGCTTCTGTCCTGTCTGCTCCCTTTCATAGCCTTTCCCAACTATTCCAATGTTTTCATTATAAAACTCAAATTATCTTTGGTCTTTTTCTGATTTGATTGCTATTATCTTTTTCCATTTGATTATATTACCTTGAAATTGTAATTCAATATAGAAAAATAACCTTTTGAAAAAATATAATGGTAGGCTGGTGAGCTGGTTGCACTGGTAAAAGCGCCTACTGAACAAAACAGTGGGAGTTCACTTCCTGGGTCCTACATAAAAAGCAGTAAGCAATGGTACACACCTGTAATCCTTGCATCTCTGTGGCAAAATGGAAGGTAGAGACAGGAGGAGCTTCTGGAATTTTGTGGATTAGTGGCCAGTAATACTCAGTGTGGCAGAAACAAGAGGAGACTCTGCCTTAAAAGCCAGGTAGAAGGATCTGACTCTTCATACACACACACACACACACACACACACACGCATGCACGTATGCCCGCATGCCCACATACACACACACATACACACACACACACACACAATGTGTGCAATAACAATGAATAAAATAAATTAAAAATAATGCTTTAAGTTACATGTTCACAAACAAAAGAAGTAACGAAGACCTTTCTCTTAGATTACAGACAAAACCTAACTCAATAAGATAGAATATCGTGAAGGTTAACCCTGATTGCCAATTTGACGGGATCTGAAATAATTTAAGAGATAAGTCTTTGGGTAAGTCTATGAGGACATTTCTAAAAAAAAAAATAATTAACTAAGGAGAAATACCCTCCTTCAGAGTGAATGAATCCTGCCAAAAGAGTATCCTGGATATAACAGAGATGCCAGGAAAAAGCAGCATTGCTTGTCTGCCTGCTTTCACTAGTTGCTGGGAAGTGTTTCCATCTCTTTTCTTTTGTTGTTTTGCTGATACTGATGGTGATGATGGTGGTGGAGATGGGGATAAAGATGACGGATGATGATTGTGGTAGTGATGATCGTGATGGGGATGATGATAGTGATGGTGATGATATTGGGGATGATGATGATGGTGGTGGTAATGGTGATGATAGTGAGGATGATGATGATGATAGTGATGGTGATGATGATAGTGATGGTGATGATATTGGGGATGATGATGGTGGTGGTAACAGGGATGATAGTGAGGATGATGATGATGGTGACAGTGATGATGCCTACATCCATCACACTCCACCTGCTTTGGCCTTCCAACATGTAAAACCAGTAGCCAGGAATCTCTCAGGCCTTCTACCTCCTACCTAGTGACTACTGATGCAGCCAACTGGGCAGGCAGAGCAGTTATCGGGTCCAGGTTCTCAGCTTCACCAGCCTGCAACTGTCTATTGTTGGACTGCCAGTCTTTATCATGTAAACCATCCTAGTGCCTCCCATTTTGTGGTCCATGAAATCCATCTTGTTCTTCCATAGAGAACACTGCTAAACACAGATTGTGGCACCAGGAGTAGTGCTAGAGCAGTGGTTCTCAACCTGTGAGTCACAACCCGTTTGGGGACAAACAACGCTTTCACCGGGGTCACCTAAGACCATCAAACCACAGAGATTTTCATTATGACTCATAACAGTAGACAAATTGCAGTGATGAAGTAGCAAGGAAAATAATTTTATGGTTGGGGGTCACCACAACATGAGGAACTGTATTAAAGGATCTCAGTGTTAGGAAGGTTGAGAACCACTGTTCTAGAGAAACAGATTCATAAAGAGAAATTCATTTAATTGGGTAAATGGTATATGAAGCTGGCTCTCCGGTTCAACTATACCTAAGTTTTGTGTAGGTACTAAGGATTTTCCAGGCATTATAGAGAGCACTAATAATTGATTATGTGAACTGTTAAAGGAAACATGTAGCATAGATATGTTTAATATTCTGTTTCACCTCTCATGAGAAGCAAAATACTTGCTAACTATATTTTTAAAAAAACATTCTTGAACATTTCTGTAAAAACCAGGCTATAATGATGCAGACTGGTTGCTTCTAACACCTCTAGGTAAAGTAACAAAGGAAGAAAATGAGTGCAGAGATGAGAATTCCCTGCTGCAGATGTGTACACTCTGAAGGCTTGTGTTCTCTAAAGAAGAACCTCTTCAACACTGATAAAGCTGAAATTAGCATGAGCCAAACCCAAGCCTCTGTCATACGACTGGCTGCTTTACAGCACAAGTTTAAGAGCACCAGCAATCCAGATGAGGGAACCAATGACTAAAGAGTGTGACAATATATTCCTGATGAGGCCAAAAACAACGAGTTCTCAAATTATGATTGGTTTGTTTTCACCAATGAAGTCCTTTCTCCCTCCATAGTAGCAGATGCTTTCTCTCTCATCCCTGTGATATCATCCCCTTCACTGTTGCTTGAAGGAGTTAATCATGTGCCATATATGGAATTGGCAGTGGTCTTCCCTGAAGAAGATGTCAAGTAAAACCATCTTGATGCCCCTAAAGAACCAACCTTCCCACCCATCTTCACTTCTCAACTTATAACCAGACTCAAGTCTTGACAGACCCCCCCCCTCGCAGAGATAAAGTACAGAGTGACACATGATGAAGTTCTACATCTTTAAAGAATGGCTTGAGCTTTTAATTCATACAAACGGGGAACTGGAAAATTGTGTGGAAAAATGATTTTAAGAGTGTGGAGTAATGATAGAGGGAACATAAAACTAGATCTGCTGATTTTAACAAGATGGGTCTGCCGAGCAGGGTTTGACGTTGGATCTTCACACAGTTAAAGCAGGTGCTAACAATTTATTTGACTGCTGAAGTCTGGGTCAAAAGCAGTCTCCTGTGAATGAGCTGGAGATGGCTGGGATAGCCACTTGATGTTAAAGGAAGGATTGAAAGACTCAAAAGAATTGGAAGGCAAAAGCAAATTTGCCTTGTAAAGTCTGCTCGCCCACTGTGGTGAGTTCCAGGAGATGTGGGAGAAGTGTGCTCACATCCCTGAAGAGCTCCATCATGGCTCTTCTCGGCAGCCTGAGAGTAGGAATCCAGGCTGCTCAGTGGGATAATTTAGAAGCAATGGGCCTAATTGGAACTGGGAATCGCAAGGGTCGGTGGCATCCCTGAAGTGAAGAAGACAATGTGAGGGTGCTTGCTTTACTTAACATGCAGCATAGGCAAAGCAGTGATTGAGTGGTGTAGATCACTACAGAGCTTCTGTGCTGGCTAATTGCGGCCTTCCCAGGAGTGAAAGAGGTAGGGAGTCTACTTGTTCAAGCTTCATAAGCATAAAATTCCAGAGCAAATAAATGAAAGGCGACCTTGAATCATAGTGCCTCAATTTGAATACCTGAGCTGGTTTAGAGTCCCAGAACCCCTCGAAAAAGGGAGGGCAGGAACTTTGGAAGAAGGACCTTGCCAGAAAACCAAAAAGTTTTACAGCTAATCTTCCTCCAGTCCCTCCACAAAGATATCTAATGCCTTGGGGAAAGGGAAATAATCAGACCGTTTGAGGCCTCTGGATTCGCATTGATTCCAAGTGATTTCAAACAGTGTTTGAGGCCCTCAAGTCAAAGTGGGGTATGGGAGGTCGGTAATCAATGGAATTTTAGCTATAATGTTGATTTGCTGTGAGTCCCCCCCGGGTCTCTGAACTCATCATGTGGTATTATGTGAGCCCCAAAATGTATAAATGAGATAGATATACTTGGGAGTTAGTAGAATTGATTCCTTGATTTGTGGAGTAAGAACTACCATGGTTGGAAATGCCAGCTGAAGCCATTAAGGCTGCTTCTATCAGAGAAAACCATGAGTCCAAAATAACAGTGCATCTCTACTGGGATTGCCGGGATCAGTGCCACCATTAAGAACTTAAAAGAGGGGGGTATAGTGGCTCTCCACACATCCCACTTTACCTCCCGTATTTGGCCAGTACAGAAGACAGATGAATCTTAGAAAATGATAGTTGATTATCTCCAGCTCAGTCACGTGGTGACTCCAATTGCAGCTTCAATATGCCATGTGGTTTCTTTGCTTGGAAAGATTAAAAAATCTCCTAGATTCCAATATGCAATTACTAATCTCACAAGCACGTTATCATTTCTCCTTGTCATAATAAGTCCCAGAATAAATCTGCTTTCGGCTGTCAAGGCCAGCAACATACCTGGACTGCCCCACCTCAATGTTCATTCCCCAGCCCAGATCCAAAACTCAGCTTGCAGGGAACTTGTTCATCTGTCTTCAAGTTACTGTACTCATCCGCTACACTGATGAGTCAGGTTGAGTACACTAAATAAGAAGCTACCACTCTGGATGTCTTGCTTTTTAAAAGATGTATATATCAAAATCTGGGATGGTGGTAGGGGAAATCCAACCAAAATTAAGGGATTTTTACATTATTAAAATTCCCAGGGTTAATGAGATGACTCCAGAGTTAAAAGCACTTACTGATTTAGCCAAAGACTGGGGTTCAGTTTCCAAAAATTACATGGCTCCCAACATCCTGTAACTCGTTTCACAGCCTTCAATACCCCCTTCTGACCTCTTTTGGGCTCCTGCCTGTGGTCCACATACATACACTCAGGCACACATACATACATACACATAAGAAATAAATATAAAATAAATGAATAAAAATTAAATGTCCAAGATTCCAGACCTCTGAGGCAGTCAGAGCTATTTTTCTAATACAAAGAATGTGTTGGTGTGTGTGGTCCCTCCTCCCACCAAGACAGAAGCATGTTTACAGAGACTGTTTGGATTTGGGGAACAATTTATTCCTCACTTGGGTGCGTTACTCTAGTCCATATACCGAGTGACCCAGAACTGCTAGCTTTGAGGGGCACCCAGAACAGAAGGGTCTGCCACAGGTCCAGGTGATGTGTAGGCCTCTCTGTCACTTGGGCCATATTGAGACAGAATAGAAGACAGGGAAACCTGAGACACTGTGAGGGAAACATGGGAAGGGGGAAAAAGTCATTCCTCTAGATCTGTGGTTCTCAACCTTCCCAACACTGCAACCCTTTCATACATTTCCCCATGTTGTGGTGACCCCCAACCATAAAATTATTTTTATTGCTACTTCCTAACTATAATTTTGCTACAGTTATGAATCATAATGCAAATGTTTGATTTGCAGGATATCAGATATGCAAACCCAGTGAAAGGGTCTTTCAACCCCCTCCCAAAGGGGTTGTGACCCACAGGTTGAGAACCACTATCCAGGGTTTGTCATTCCTACTGACAGAGTCAGGAAACATCAGACATCACGATAAAGCCTTTCTTACATTAGACTCTTCTACCAAAACTACTATTCATGACCCTACAAAATTCCTTTATCCACCATCTTGGTCTTCCACACAGCACTGCTCCTGACCAAGAAATTCGTTTCACTGCCAAAGAACTGAGACAGTAGCCTCATGGTGATAGAATTCACTGATTTTGATGTGTATCCCCTCCATCTGAAGCAGTTAATTGAAAGGATGATAAAATGGCCCTTTAAAGACATGGTGGAGTGCTAACCAGCTAACAATATCCTAGAGTACTGGGCAGGATTCTCCAGAAGGCTATAAGTACTCTGAGTCAGCATCCAACATATGGTACTGTTTCTCCCACAGACAGGATGCAGGGATCCAAGAGTCAATGGATAGGACTAGAAATGCAGCCACTCTCCATCACCCTTAATAACCTCCTGGCAAATTTTTTCTTCTAGTTCTTGTGACCTCACACTCTGCTGGCCAGGAAGACTCGGTTCCAAAGTAGGGATGCTTATTACAGGAGGCATAATAAATATTACATTTAAACAGAAAACAAAACTTTGCCCTGGTCAATCTGTGCTGCTGATATCTGTGAAGCAACAGGCTAAGAAAGAAGTTCTAGTGTTAATAGGGATGATGACTACCAGAGGAAGCTGAACTGTTTCTCCACAAAGGAAGGAATGAAGCATATGTGTGGAGCACTGGAGATCCTGTAGAGCATTTCCTGGGGTCACCATGTCCGGAAGTGACTAAGGTCAATGAGAAACCACTACGACCCAATCCAGACAAGGCAATAGATGGTTCATACTCTCCAGGAATGACGATGTGGGTAACCCCAATCAGGTGAAGAACCAAGAACTGCTGAGGAGCTTGTTGAGGGTAGAGGAAATGTGAAGTGGCTAGTATCAGAAGATGGCTGTTAATGCCAGGTCATGTGACCAGTTGTAGAGATGAAAGTTGTCATTGTCAAGAATGTTTCTGCAGTATTTGGTTAAGGATATGTTTGTATCTATAAAAAAAATTGCATTTTCTTTCTTCTCATATTCATTTGCCAGCAATTAAGACAATATCAGCACTTAAGTATTAAATCTTTATCATATTTAAGTTATGAGATATTAAAAGGAATTTGCCTTCTATTCTGAGAGAAAAGCAAGCACATTTCCAGGTATTGTGGGACACTAACAGAAGGTAGAATTATCACCTTGCTATAGTCTCCATCTTGAAATTAAGCATGCCATAAGGTGTGGTTGGGTCTCAAGTTGACAAGAGGTAGATTTATAAAAGTTTACTTATAATAAACTTGAAAGATCCTGGAATCAATTGATGGATATGGCTCTGGATGGGTCTGTGAAGGCATTTCCAGGAAAGATTAACTTTGGGCAGAAGACCCTCCCTCAGAATGAGTGGCACCTTCCAACAGGTGGTCCAGATACAAAGAGGTCTGAGCAAAAATCAGTCTTCTTTGCTCCTTGCTGGTGCGGTCATCTCTCACTGTTGGTGTTGATGCTGCCGTTGCTGCTCTTTCTGCTGTCCCACTTCACTGACAGGTTTCCCCATCGTCTCCTGTGGCCTGAAGATCAGGAACTCTCCAAGACCCTTCCAGGATGTCAGTACCATATGAGGACTCCTGACAAACCCAGTTTTCTGACCTAAGCAGCTGCTGGGCTCTCAGACCATCCAGAATGTACATACTGTTGCTGGAGTCACAGCCTTTGTTGTGTAAACCGTTCCTTTGAACCCCCTTTATGATGTACTTATATCACATACATTATAAGTAAATATATATGCAATCACATATACACATATACACATATTCTCTTGCTTATGTTTCTCTAGATAATCATGTTTAATACAAAGTTCTAAAAAATTTCTTACAATAAAATGTCAGAATAAAACTTTGACCTGGGATTTGCTTCTTAAATATAATGCTAAAAGCATAAGCAACAAAAGAAAAAACGTTTGATGTCATCAAGTCAGATGCTTTTATTCATCAAAGAATATTATCAAGAGAATGAAAATACAACCCACAGAACAGCAGAGAATATTTGAAAATCCATGTAGGAGTCTCATATCACAATGCTTACAAAATTCTTATAATTCAGTGGCAAAATAAATTCTACTCAATAAAAAAAAATGAGATAAGGCACTAAATAGATATTTCTCCAGAGCTGATATACTAATGGCCACCAAGCAGAGAAAGTGAGTCCTTACATCACAAGTCACTGGGGAAGCACAAATAAAAGTCACACTGTGGTATCGATACCATTTTGGACAACTATGGCTTTTCAAAAGCACAGAAAATGAGTATTGACAAAAGACGCTGAGATGTTGGAACTTCCTATAACTGGTGAGAGCAAAAACTGATGTGCTCACTTGGGAAAGCATTTTTGGTACTTTCTAAAACAATAAATGTGTACAGAATCTCGTAAGGCCCAGAAATGTCACTTAAGTCTTAAAACATAAACAAATATTCAAGCAGAATTATTCCTAATAGCTAAAAGTAATGAGAAGAAAATAAAATATGGTATAATAACACAAAGAAATATTATTCAATAACAGAAACATGAAGTAGGAGCTGAGAGATAGTTCATTCAGTAAATTGCCTTGGTTGTTTGTAACCCATTTCATGTGTATGCTAATTTTAAAATCAACATAGTTACACACACACAGAAAGAGATTGTAATAGTCATGTTTGTTCTGTTCTAGCTGGTCAGGGATATATTTGGAGGGGCATTCATATTATCTTACAAAAACCCCAGAACTAGCCATAGGACACTTTCTTTGCAGCTGTTACTTGATGGGGGCCAGGAAACCTCTAAACAATATAAGCTCTTGTTGTTGCCCTTGGCTGCAATAAATCAAAGTAGGACCCTATGGCTGAAGACACCACACACTTTGGACAGAGGACTTAGCGGCATGCAGATAGTGCTAACCAGAAGTCTCCTCCTTGGGGAATAGTTCTCTAAGTATGAGCAGGATACTTGCACGCTGCCAAGAGAGAAAAAGCAATGAAGAGCCCTACACAGCTGCATTGCCTACAAAACACAGCAATGACCAGAACGGAAGATATTCTGAAATGTCCAGCACTGGCACTTATTATCCTGGCACTTATATCCCGCCAGCTAATTGGACCGAAGACCAACTCCATACGAGAGAATGCATGCCTGGTACTGTAAACCAGACAACAAACAGCTCATCATCTGAAATCCCCAGGAGTTCCTGTGGTTTCTCTTTCTCTAGATGATTTGGGAGTTTATCCTGGTTGTATTGCTCAGGATTGCCCAGGGCAACAGAACCAATGGGATGTGCAGGACGAGAGGAGGTGGCTAGAGGAATTGGTCCATTAGCTAGGGTGGGGTATCAACCAGGAAAGCGAGAAGTGTAATCTAGACTGCATCCAAAACCGAGACCTGGGGTTGATGGTGCAAATCCTGGTCTCTACCCAAAAGCCCGCTGTCAGGGAAAGATGAATACTGTGACTCATGCAGAGAGAGTAGGTCCTCCCTTCTTTTACAGGTTGCATAAAGCTTTGCTAAGAGGAGATAAGCTTCATGAAATCTATCAACTCAGATATCAGTTGACTTGATTCAGGTATTATAGTGTATGAAATTTGTGTGGACTATTTTAGATATCATAATTACATTTAACGTAGTGAAATACTCACAGTGGACGTTGTATTAGAGGAATAACCAGTGATTCATATCTCTGAAACCTCGCTCAGCATAGGGCATGGTTTCCTACGTGGAATGGTAAGAGGAAAGTTGTACCAAGGTCCTCTGTTCATGGGGAAAGAGACTGGACTGTTTGGGCTTACTAGCTGTAATAAAATTTCCCAAGTAAGATGTGAACACCTCCACTGGAATGCATGCCTGTAATTGCCTTCCAAAATTGTGTCTCCAGCTCAGACCTGAGAGCCAGACCACAATGACTAAAAGAGCAGTTTCTCTTTAATGCCTCAAAAATCAACCAAATTTTAACTGAGAATATGGCTCAGTAGCAGAACATTTACATAACCCCTATACAGGTTTAGCTGTGATCACACACACACACACACACTGTACATAAATAAATAATAAACCAAACTAAATACAACACATCCCAAATTATGCTCATGATCAGACAATGTAATTCTCTTCATCTCTGCCACATCCAGTCAAGACATCATCATCCACCCCCAAGAAAACTACAAATACAGATAAGTGGTCCACTTGCATCTGGGCTTGTCCTTTTGCAGTTGATCATCCACAGTGAAGCTCGAGAAACATTTATACAATTTATACAAAACGATTGTGTGCCATATACATAATGTATTTCTCATGCTTTTCAAAGTATCCATTAGTGAAGAAATGAAGTGAAATTGCCCCCTCATTAGTAAATAGAAGGTGAGCAGAAATGTAAGCTGAGCAGAAAATGGTAATAGGTGTATTATGTATGGATATGTATTATGTATAATAATATTTCATGTGGTAAATGGTACTAAAAACAAGCAGGAATGGGGAGGGCATGTAGCAATGAAGCTGAGAGTTGAAAGCCAGACTTACCTAAGCACTGATTCTTCTAATTATGTGATAACTTTCTTTGACTACAAGAAACCTTATAAGATAATTAAGATATTATTAAATTTTCTTGAGTTTGAACTAGGTATGGAGGAGTCTTCATTTTACCCTAAAACAGTTTTATTTGTAAATATATATATTACAGAAGGCTATTGAGAAGCCTCAAGGAAAGGAGCCAGCCATCTGCTTCCTGAGCCAGCTGTGGTCTTAAAGCTAGCAAACCCCTATGTAGCCCTCAAGAATGAGCTACTGGCAATGTGTAGAACTCAGAGGCAAAAATGTTGATTTAAGCAATCACCTGTGCACAAAGGAATGATGTGCCTAGTCAAGGAAAGACTAAAAGACTAAAAGACTGCAGAACAAGTACCACAGATTATGGTGGGGAGCATGTAGAATGCAAGGGCTGTAAGGGAAGAAGGAAGGGAGGAAGGGAGAAAGGAAGGGAGACATGTTTTATGCATTCACTTTAAATAGCTATAATGTCTTTGTTCTATAGATATTTATGTCTTCTGGTCTTGACCGACATCCATTAAAATCAAACACTCTGATCTTGTGGTACGCAAGATATTCCATAGGTTAAAATCTGTTTTATAAACCCTTAGGTTAAAGCGTGGTACTTTCAGAATTTTAATGAAGGTATCTGACAAATTTTGATAACATCATTCTCACTTCATTCCAAAGTCTGATGAGCCTGCAACCACAAGAAGTAGTGACCATTCCTATAAAGTATGCATGCATACACTTAAGTATGCATATATGCATATATACGAGCAAAGCATATGTTGTGTTCTGTACGAAATGACACTGGGTGGCTAGGAATCACTGGCTATACTGGAGAGGTAGGAATACATGCATGTGAATGGATTTATCAGAGGTGCTTGTTTACCCATGCTCTCAGTGCATTTTTCCAGAAGGGCCACGAGACTCTTCCTTTATCACAGTTCTGAGACTGGAACTCTAAAATCCTTGGAAATACTATATTGGCTGCACTCTGTTGGCCAGAGATAAAGTTGAGAAGCGCTACCATTGAAATTAGCTCTCATATTGCCATGGAGATGGAATTAAGGCCAGGTTGAAGGCAAATGTCACTATTACAGCCAGGTGGGCACAATCACCAAAGCAGGCATCGGGGCTTTGAGGCAATCAGAATGGCTGGACAAGGTATTTCTGGCAGTAGATAACGGACGCAAAGAAAAAAAAAAAAAAACAGTAACCTGTGAGATGCTTAGTAGGTCTTGGAGCTTGCTGCAGAACCTGAGAACTTGATTCCCGGGACCCACATGGTAACGCAGGGCAGTGGGTGCAGCTATGATAAACAAATATTCGCTGGAAAGATGGGAAAGCTAGGGTGTGTGATGGAGAGATGGGCTTAATGGTGCCTGTACTGTGGAGAGAGGTGGAGCTGGGGATGTGATTGATGGTGGTGAGGAACAGGAGGACATGAACAGCCTGCACGGCCACCTGAAGCCACGTTGATATCCTTGGGCCATGCTGCTACTGCGGCCATGCTAATCTGAATGGCCTGTCCTGCCACCTGAGGCCATGGGGATGACCAGATGGCCATGATTGGGTCCATGGTCCTACTGCGGCTGGAATCTGTGTTGATGGTCATGGCCTGTGTTACCGGGAAAAGCCAAGTGGATATCCTGGGGCTGGGCTGCCACCTGAAGCCACGTTGATATCTAAGCGCTGTGTTTAGCTGGCCCGAGACCCTTGTCAGTTGCACGAATGCTGACCTTAACCCCTATGCTGTGTGTGTGAGAGAGAGAGCTGGGCCTGCCCCTCACCTGGGCAATGTGGGAGAGCTGGTACTGCGGGCATGAGCTGAAGAGAGCTGGCTCTACCCCTTGTCAGCCATGTGGTGGCTTGGGCACAGGATAAATGTGTTGCCCTCCCACCCCCGCGCCCACCTCACAACCTACAGCAGGTGGGAATGCTGGCCCTGAGGACTGCAGAACGGGCTCGCCCCTTGCTGACTGTAGCACTTGGGAAAACAGACCCCATACCTCACATGGGAAACACTGCTGTAGTCACAGGAGAGGCAGCCTTGAGGGCATGAGCCTGGGAGAGCTTGTCCTACCCCTCACCTCGGCAGAGTGGGAGGCATGAGAGTGGTTGAGCTGGTCCTGCCCCTCGCTGGGTGCAACACTTGGGAGAGCTGTCCCACAGCACCTCGCCTGGGCAGCTCAGAAGAGCTCACCATGGAAGAGCCTCCCCAAGGTCAGGAGTGCAGAAAAGCTGTCCCCACCCTTGCTGGCTTTTGGTGGCACAGGCACAGGAGAGATGGCCCTGCCTCTTGCTGGTTGTGGCACTTGGGTGAGCTGACTCCTCCCCTCACCAGGGCAGTGCTGGAGATCTGGCACTGATGGTGTTGGTGAGGGAGAGCTAGCCCAGATGGCGTGAGTGTGAGAGAGCCAGTCCAGCCCCTCAGTTGGGCAATGTAAGAAAGCATAGATGCAGGAAAGCAGGCAGACTGACCAACTCAGCTACCACCCAGGCTCAGCTCCAGGGCTCTGCCATGGTCCAACATCTACCCCATCCATGAACAACCAGAGCAGTGAAGGGGTGGGTCCTGCAGAGCCAAAGCTGCAGAGGTAGGTCAACAACAGGATATCTGGGAGGAGTCCTAGTTAGGATCCAGTATTGATAGTGTAGAAGCCAGACGCCTCAAACCAGCGGCCCAATGACTCACTGCAATGAACATTTGCAAGTAAAGATGTTTGGACAGAAAGGTCTACTGTGTGATACACCTCAGCCTCCTTGGTGAGATTTTTGTTTGGTTGTTTTCTTTTGAGGGAGAAGGTTGCAAGGGCAGAGGGTAGATATGGAGGATTGGAGAGATGAGTAGGATTTGGGGGCATGATGGGAAATTCACAACGACTCAATAAAAAGTTTAAAAAAAAAACAACCTAACATCCCAATTGTTTTATTTAACTGGGGAATATCGCTAAACCAGGAAACCAGTGGCTTAATTTGATTACTTCATCTAACTCCAGCTCTGTCCACTTGATAGAGGCCTGAGAAAAAAAGAAAACGATCTGTATACCTGAGGCAGGCTCACACAACACAGCGACTCTGATGTGTTGTCAAAAATCTTCATGATCTATCTATCCCAAAGAGACCTGTTGCCACTTCCTAGCATGGCCGTGTCTAAGAAACAAGGGGCAATAGCCCTTTTAGGGTTTAATAAGCACACTGGTATCGAACTAATCATCCAAGAAGACCCCTGAATCTACGAGCACCTTCGTCAGTTTTAAACAAAATTTTATTTTCAGCCGGGCGGTGGTGGCGCACGCCTTTAATCCCAGCACTCGGGAGGCAGAGGCAGGCGGATCTCTGTGAGTTCGAGACCAGCCTAGTCTACAAGAGCTAGTTCCAGGACAGGCTCCAAAGCCACAGAGAAACCCTGTCTCGAAAACCAAAAAAAAAAAAAAAAATTTATTTTCAGTCTTTTTCATGATGGCCCAGATAAGCTCCAAGCCCATGATCAACCTCTCTAGATTACTTAAATATATGTCCAAAGTAAGTATACTCCATGAACAGCAAAACACCTACACTGTCTCCCTCACTCTTCTGCACTATGATCAGTGCCCAAGAAGAGCCCCCAGAGGGCACCCAGCCGCACATCCTTCTCACAGAGTAAACCTCCTCCCAGGAGCTGAAAAGATTTAACACCAGTGTGAAAAGTGAGAGACATGCAAGGATGCTGACTCCCAGAATCCCATGCAACTCTGGTTTGGCTTGTGCAAAGAGCAGATGAGTCTTGGCACAGGACTGTAAATTATCACAAATGTACTCAGGAATGAACTTGTTAATCTCGAGGTGGCCTCTTTGCTGGAACAGATTGGCACATGCTATGGCACCCAGCGAGCAGCATTAATCTGCAAAATGCTTTGGTTTTTTATGCATAAAACAAAGCTCACCCAAAAGTAGCTTACTTCCAGAAGTTCATTTTCACTGACCTGCTTTAACACCACTTCAGTCTTCCAAATGTGTGCTCTAGTTTTATGGCTCCAAAGCGAAAGACAGGTTCCTACAGCTTCTACCCCCACCACACAAAGAGGCCAATGTTTAAAGAAGTTTGTTAATTTGAATGTGTTGCTATGGCTCACTCAACAAGCATGGTATAATTTCCTGAAATTCCACCTATGGTGAATTGGAATCCTGTGATTCATGGTATTTTGTAAGATGGTCATCAATGAACATAAACAAACAAATAAATAAACAAATAAATAAATAAATAAATGATGTGGTAGGTATTTCTATGTGTTGCTTTTATTGGTTAATGAATAAAGTTTGCTTTGGCCTATGGCAGGGCAGAATGTAGCCAGACTAGAAAGAATATAAAGAGAGAGTTGAGGGGTTAAGGAGACACCCTGTAGCTGTCAAAGGTGAAGGACAAACCAGAACATAACCTCATGGTGATACACAGATTAATAGAAATGGGTTAATTTAAGATATAAGAGCTAGCTAGAAATACGCTTGAGTCATTGGCCAAACAGTGTTGCAATTAATATAGTTTCTATGTGAGTATTTGGGTCTGGGCAGCTGGGAAATATACAAGCAGTCTCCTGTGACAAGGAAACAGAGAGAGAGAGAGAGAGAGAGAGTGTGAGAGAGAGAGAGAGAGAGAGAGAGAGAGAAAGAGCAAGATCAGCAATGGTTTCTGAAAGGGGACAATGCAATAAAGACTTGGGAGTCTGATGCTGGGATGAAAACCTGCTAGCTCAGAGAGACTGAGGAGCAACCAGGTAACTTTCCAGCTTAGCCAACTGCCCAGAAAAAAAAGAGCTTCTCTTCCACCATCCCAAACCAAAAAAAGTCACTAGACTCAAAGTAACTCCTTACTGCTTCTTATGATTTTTTTATCCATTTTCCAGACTCCCTCTTGCTCTTTATCGCTACTTCAAAACTAAGACAGGTAGCAGAATATATACAAAGGACAAATGGGCTGAGAAAGAAATCAGAGGAATATATCATTTCCAAAAGCCTTGAAAATAAAGAAAGAAAGAAAATATCTTGGGTTGACTAACCAAGCATGTGAAAAACTTTTTAAATAAAAACTTAAAGACATAAAAAAAGATATCAGGAAATTGAAAGATATCCCATGCTCATGAATTGGTAGAATTTATGTAGTAAAAAATGGCCATCTACGAAAAGCAATCTACAGATTAAATATAATCCCCATCAAAACTCCAACACAATTCTTCACAGAACTTGAAATAACAATCTTTAGCTTCTTATGGAACATAAACACATAAAAATAAAACAAAAAAATCCTGAATAATAAAGACTGCTGGAAGGTATCATCATCATCAATTTCAACTTGTACTACAGAACTACAGCAATAAAAATAGCATTGAATTGGCATAAAAACAGACAGACTGATAAGTTGAATCAAATTGAAGACCACCAGCATAAATCTACACAGCTACAGATGCCTGTTTTTAAATAAAAAAAATAGAAATACTCGCTGGAAAAATTACAACATTGTCAACAAATGGTTCTGTCCAAACTAGATTGTTGTGCGTAGAATCCAAATAGATTCATTCTTACCACCCTGCACAAAACTGAACTCCAAATTGATCGAGTACCTCAGCATAAGACCAGACATGATGAAGAGGAAGTGGGGAATAGTCTTGAATTCATTGGCACAGGAAAAGAATTTCTGAACAGAACACTGGCTCTAAGGACCACAGTTAAAAAAATGGGACCTCATGACACTGAAAGCTTCTGTATGACAAAGGATACCATCATCTAGACAAAGCAATAAGTTACAAAATTGGAAAAGATTTTACCATGTATATATCCAATAGAGCCTAATATCCAAAATATATAAATAACTTTAAAAACTGGATACCAAGAAAACATATAACCCAATTAAAAACTGGGGTTCAGATCTCAACAGAGTATTCTCAAATGTGGGTCCACAAATGGTTGAGAAATACTAAAAGAAATGTTCAGCCTCCTTAGTCATCAGGGAAGTGCAAATGAAAACCAATGAAGGAACACAGCAATAAAATGAGTCCCAATCATGTTCTGACATATCCACAGATCAGCATTTCACTCAACCATAATCAGAGAAGCTCCCTCCTTTAGTAGATGTGAATCACAAACGGACAATATGCAGAAAGTAAGAGACCTTAGAACACTCAGTCCTACACGGAATGTCTCCATCAATTCTCTCCCTTCAAGGCTCAGGAGGTGAAAAGATTTTAAGACTTTAAGACCCAGAAGGGATGAGGTACACCAAGGTAACAAGGCCTTCTAAACACAGCAGGATGGATGCAGAAATGAAAGAAACAGCAGAGGCACCTGACAACACTGTAATCATCTATGACTATCTATATGGTGTGTTAGAAAAACTTGTCTTCCATAATCATCTCTAATTTTCTTTCATAACCCTTAAGATTTTTCTCTCAAAGAGTGGGAGATTCAGTCGCAGTAATGGTGAGTTACTTCAGGGAAGCTGTTTACTGGACACAGCAGAACTCTCAGCAGTTCTGACAGTGGATGTTTGCTGAAGAAGTGGGTCTCTGAGAATAGGCCTTGGGGTTTTAGAGCCCATCCCCACTTCCTGAACTTCTTCTTCCTCCTAGTGTGAATGCCATGTGATCTTCCAGCCTCCTGCTTCTGCCACCATGCCTTCCCTCCATGGTGAAATGATCCCCCTGAGCTATAAGTCATAAAAAAACCTTCCTCCATTAATTTGTTTCTTGGCTGCTCTTGGTCACAGCTATGAGAAAGCTAACTAATACAAAGGCCTTGGAGGAAGGCGAAATGAAGTCAGGGAGGTAACGTTTATGTTCTGTCTGCTATCTTTACCACAGCTCTACAGAGGGACCCAAATGACGGGTCTGTGCCCACATATTCAGTCCCAGGAAGATTACTCAAGGTTAGGAACATCCCTTGTAGCTTCTTAACACAAGTGCAGCTCAAAACCAAGTTTCAAATAAAAATTTGGATCCTTAAATGCAATCTGTTTTATTAAAACCACCAGAAATGAAAATTTTCTTCCATCATTAGATGATATGATTTCTCCATAACGATAATAACAGCAAATTACAAGAACAAGAGAAAAATTGGTTTTAATACTGGTGGTGTCTTCAGTGAGATTGATCACCTTCTGCTGCTGCATAATAATCATTAAGGAACTGAATAGGAGCAATTGCCAGCATGGAGGAGCATGTCAGACAGGCAACCGCAAACAGTGAGTAGGGTCTCTGTTTGGAGGTACATACGGCACTGAAAGGGGAATAAGTGCAATCTTATTGAAGCATTAATCCACCTGAAATAATCTCCCACATCTGGTTTGTTTTTGAGGTGCTAGAAATGGATCCCAGAGCTTTCCACATGCCAAGTGAGCTTTCTACCATTCAGGCTAGAGCAGATAATCGGCCAGTTTGGGGGTTTATATTCATGTCTTAAAAGGAAGGAAGGGAAATACTGGGAATCATCTGGTTTCCTTTAACTAGTGAGAAATGGTTTTCTTAGTGTGAAAATGCCAGAGTCTGCCCCTTTGTTTAAGGCTCCGTTGAATCTCAGTGCTGAGGTGACACATACAAGATGTTGGGATTTGGGAGCCAGCTCAATGCTTTTTTTTGCATTATTTGCTCTTAGCTGGTCCTGCATTTTGATAACCCAGAGTTTCTACAACTGAAATATGGTATAGCTGTCACATAGTCACCCCACAAGTCATTTTAAAGATTAAGGCATGTGCACTCTTGCTTTACTGTTGCACACTTCCTTCCTGTTAGGTTCATGGAAACTCATCTGGAGACTTTCATCTGGTCTTACTATTCAAGACACACTAAAATGAATAAAGATGGGGTGGTAACATAGAAGGTGCCTGACTTCCTTCTTTACACAATGTTGTCTGCGGTTTTCTGTCCTGCCTAGTTCCCACAGTTGTAAGTCCCAAAGAAATCACACAGAGGTCTACATTAACTATAAACTGATTGGCCCATTAGCTTAGGCTTATTATTAACTCATATATTAGCCCATTATTCTTATCTGTGTTAGTCACATGGCTCAGTACATTTTTCAGCAGCGTAATCACATCTTGCTTCTTCTGTGTCTGGACAGGAATGCAGAGAGAGCTTCCCTCTTCCCAGAATTCTTCTGTTCTCATTGACCTGCCTCTACTTCCTATCTGGTTGTCCTGCCTATACTTCCTGCCTGGCTACTGGCCAATCAGCATTTATTTAAAACATAATTGACAGAATATGAACAATTGTCCTGCACCAACACAACCTGTGGTATGTTTGCTGTTCCAAAGACATTTCTGGCAACATTGCAAAGAAAACAGCACTTATCCTTCATGCATCAACCTCCACTTGTTCATTTTGACCTTAAGGAGAAACTGTATGTGAGGATGGAGAATTGAGGAGGAAAGCAATCTATGACCTCAACAGCCCTGAGAGCTAGATTTGAGTTCTGGTCTACCAGTCTTGAATGGTGGACTTGACCAAATGTCTGGCTTAACCAGAAGTTCCCTGGATGTTATGTCTACTCCCCTGTGGCTGTGTTCTCCACTTTTAGCAAAGGCATGCCTGTGGCTCTGAATGCTTCATAGCAGAGTATGAATACTTTGAAAACTCCAGACAAAGGTGTTCTTCAGCCTTCCTTCTCGTACAGCCTACACCTGTCTCCTCCATTCACCAGTCATCCCCACGGCCAACCTGTTTGACAGTCCATGTTGGTTCTGCTGACTTGTTCTCCTTTATGCCAATTTTGCATATGTTAGTCAGATTCCAGACTTTTTCCAAGATTTCAGTGACAAGCATCATAAAAATAGCAACAAGAGATACTTATTTAGTTCTCACAATGCCCTTGGTGTTGTGTTAAATGCTTTTCAAACATAATTTCATTTAATTCCAACTAAAGCCCTAGGAAAAAGACAAGTTGATTAAATTCTTTTTCATATACATAAAAAAACTGGCATTTGGGAGGGAATACTTAGTCTTTTGAACACTGAGATGAGCAAAGGTAACATTTTTGTTTAACTTTATAGTCTGCTTGTTTGGAACAAAACCCAAATGAATTTCACATTGCCAAATAGTTGACATGTTGGATTTATAAATGTCCCTTCTTACTCTTTTTGTGCAATCATCTGTTAATGGGAAAAACTGGGTCACTTATACAATTTCCAATTATCTGGATTCCTCTGGTTAATCCTTATGGTGCCTTTATCCATAACTTTTCCTGTATTGATGGGTAGATACAGAGTGTTGATTTGCTTAAGATATGATTGCTTTAGCTAGACCACTTCATGAACAGTGGTGTACCCTTCAATTGCAGCTCTGAACATACCAGTGTTTCTCTTTTTACAATGCCAACAGTCACTAGCATTCAATGCTTAGCTACAGGAGA